>NC_133526.1:107694589-108359589 GCF_048544455.1 Silene latifolia
CTTGGTTATTGGTTAATTGAGAACTACAATCCGTATTCGGATTTCATCATTCTACCTGATAAACAGCGCTTTCGTGTTTCTGCTTCTTGTATTCATGATGCTGTTGGCCTCCCAATTGGAGGAAAACCTGTTTTACTTTCATCTTTGTAGTGATGAAGATGCAGAATGTGATGCGTTTTACGCGCATTGGAAAGCTCAATTTCATATTGATGGTCAAGTGGATATCAAGACCCTTGCAGAGCATATTATTTGTCATGATGATTACAGTGATCAATTTAAGATTAATTTTGTGGTGCTTGCTGTGTCTTTGTTAATGCGCAACAATCAGAAGTCGTTCCAATCACCATGTACTAAAATCGCTGAGGAATGTGTCTGCCATTGGTCAGCTTGATTGGTGTCAATTTGTCATGGAGAGTTTGCGGTATAACACAAAGGATTGGGTCAAGAAGGGGAAGAAGAATCACTTTGGTGGACATTTCCTGTTTCTAATGGTACAAATCTTCTGGGTTACATTTATTGTTAGTTATTATGGTTTTAAAACCTGCCATTTTCCAGTCATAATCCTGTTTTTACTTGCAGCTTGTTTATGTTGACCGTGTTGTCCATGAAAAACGATTCGTAGAAAGAGATTACTATACTCTTTTGAATTGGTCATCTGCTGCACTTTTCTCAAGGGAAAAGCAGGAGATGGAAGCTGGTCAGTTTGGTCTTGGTCGTGTAAAAGGTCGATTGATGGAAAGAATTAGATTTTCTAATACATGTAGATAAGTGGTTGAAAAAGTGCGGAGAGTGTCGAGGGATGTTAGTACTGATACAAAATCTCCAATTTTGTACTCATCTCCGGAGGTATATCCATTGATTCTCGAAGTATTCACTATTCCTTTTCAAGATTCACTTTGAACTATTTTCTTTGTACCTTCATAGTACTAAAGATGTACCTTCGTATTGTGCCTTGTCCAGGAGTTTGCAGATGACTACACTGCTTCAGCAAAGAGAGTCATGGAAGATATGGTTGTGTTAGATGAGAAATACGCGGTTGGTTTGCAATGTTTCCCAGGTGAAGAGTGTGTCAAACAGGCCCATTCAGCAACTGAATTTGTATATTTGACATATGGTGGTGGTACCGAAGATAAGTCGTGTGCACCGCCGTGGGAATCCAGCACACTAGATGAGGATGAACAGTTTATTGCTGTAGCAAATGCAGCTGAGAAAGCGTACAAATTGAAACTTGCTCGTGCTAAACACAGAGAACAATGTGCTAAGTGGACAAATTCATTTGTACCTGTCACTGGTGAATTTTCGTTCGATTTAGGGTTGGAGAAAGACTTTGTTGAGAGTGAGGCAAGGTTAGCCGCAGCTAAAGGGGTTAAACGGGATCGCCCTGTTACTGGTGAATATTCTTCAGCTACCAAAATGGTTCATTTCATGGCAAGTCCTTCTTATATACCTCTATCCAGCAACAAGCAACAGTCATCCCGTTTTGATCCGTTGTTTTCTGTTATCCAAGATGACACCAATGTGTTAACACCTCTTACTGCGGTGCACCTTCAAGTGGCTGATTATGTTTTCAGTGACCGGGGCACTAACAATCGTCGTTGCAGGTAATCTAAAATGTGTACTTGCTAAATTACCATTTTGTGTATGTCATTTTCAGTGTTTCACACCTGACAAGTAATTTGTTATATTTTTTGCTCTAGTGAGCACTTATATTCGTACAAGACTTATTTTGCAACGCGAATGCATTTGTGGTCATTAAAGCCGTCTGAACATGTTTCGAGTGTTGTAATTGATTACTGGTCATCATATTTGAATTGTAAAGAGGAAGAAAATAATCTTGGTACTCCGAAGCAGTTCTTTTTTACCACGCTTGTGCATGTAAGTACATTTACATACACTCTTAAATGCTGTGTGTACTATGTATTTCGAAATATTGTACTTCCCTCTTTCGTTACTTTCCCATGCGATGCAGTATTAGCGAAACCCAGCCCAGGTTTAAGTGATGAAAAAATTTATGAATTATTCGAGGCTCGTGTAAAAATGGAGTTGCAGCTTTTACCGGGAATAGACATAACTACAATCGCACTCGTAAGTTGTTATTGTTTGCTTGACATACTTTGCAATTTTCTTTGCCATTGTTGTATTGCATTTTTTAAAAATTGAGACATACTATTATCGCATAAGTCCTTTCTTTTTTTGATTAATTCCAACTACTAAACTCATTTGAACCTCAACTTGTATATACCCATTTTATATTAAAAAAAATTCAGATCAGGCCAAAGTAGGATAAATGGCCATTTAACACAATGTTAATGCTATAATTTCTCAATGTACTTTCTAAACGTACTAAATGTACTTTTTAAACATTTACAATGTTAATGTTGTAATTTCTCAATGTGGGGAATATCTAATATGCATGAGCAGTTGCAACTATATGCACACGTTGGGAACATAGACCATGAGTCATACTATCATTCCATGTCTGCATTCTGCTTTTGTTTTATTTCAACTGCTTGAGTCAAAGGGAATTTTCTTTGCGTTTGTATTAAATAAGGTCACTTTATATTGCAATGTAGTGTTCTCATTTTTTACATGTGCCTCATGATTAGTTAAAATGTACCCTTTGAAGAGTTTGACTGTACTTATGGTTGTACGTCATTTGTTTTGTAATTTCAGTTTTTTTTCCCAATTGTACACGAGAAACACTTTTTCTTATACGTGGTTGACCTGGTGAGGAAGCGTTTCGTCATTCTTGACAACTCACTCTCAGATGAAGACGCCATCAAGAAATATGGTGTATCTCCACTATTAACAGTATGTTTGAATTTGACACATTTTTGTTGTTCTATTGAATTTTGACTATTAGTCACGCTTAACACTGGTTTACAATGTTTTGTCATAGATTGATGCTCTTGGAAGGTTTTTGGGTGAGAACCCAAAAACTACTGACTCTAGCAACATTGTGTTGGCTATGGATCCCATTGTTGCAAAGCTTAGTTGGAGAAATAAATACAATGTTGATGACTGTGGTATATACACAATGAGACACATGGAAACATTTATGGGATTATTCTCTTGGAAATGTGGCCTGATGAAAAATGATGTGAGTGTTGGTTCTTATTTTAAAGAAATTTATGTTCATTGTGTTTTGCCTATCTTGTTAATTGTTGGCTTCTGTTTTGCAGCGGAGCGTGCTTAAAGTGTTGCGATACAAATATCTATGCACATTACTTATGTTCTAGCACAACGATTGCCATGAAACTGTCGCTGATCATGCGAAGAAGGGTCATTTCTCTAAAGCTAGTGATTACATTTAATGTTCAGATACTATCTATGCAGTACGTTAGAATTTGTCTGATGACATCCCTGTTCATGTAGTATGATGTTTTAAATTCTAGTGTACGTTAGTATGTGTAATGATTTGTCATTGCATAAGCAAAATGTTGAATTTGTGAACCAATGTTTTGTTGCACTTAATTAAAGTACTTTTTTGTCTATTTTTGGCGTGTTATTTACTTGAACGTTATTATCTCCTTGAATAGCGACTTATGATGTACTGAATTAGCAAAATAATATAATGTACATTTCAGGTCTGCTTTTAAATCTCTTTTGTAAAACAGTACATGCACATTATGAACATACATAATGGACATTTGAATTAAATTGAAAGCACATTTATTTCTATTATACATTGAAAACAGGAAAATAGGTCTAAAATCACGTCAAAGATCTATCTATAGCGACATCATAATCTAAGTATATGAATGAACTTTTGAAGTTTTCTATCTTATTAAACGATCACATGCATTACAATTTAATTAATATTTCATGTTCTTTTTAAAATAATTTAATGTACCTTTAAATATAATATAATGTACATTTTCCAAACAGTGCTTAATGATATTTTAGTTGCACCTAATTATCAAAACATGCACATTATGAATATAGATAATGGACATTTTAATTAAACTGTTTACATAAATTACATAATATATACAGTGTAAACAGGAAAACCTTTTTAATAAACTGTCAAAGATCTATTTTTAATCCCTTCCCAAAAAATGGATTCACTCGCCCCTTGTTGGGTGTCTTTTGGTCTTGCGGCAATACAAACCACACATAAGGGAAAGGGTTTAGAGTTGGATTAGGTGGATTCGCGGTAGCAGTCTGCCTAATGCAACCCTAAACGCTTTCCCGTCCCATTTTAGGATACCTGACCCCCTAGATTTAATCCCGTCCCCAAAAAGGTTTCAGTCGCCCCCTATAGGGTGTCTTTTGGTCTTGCGGCCGTTCATAATCCAACCGTAAACCCTTTCCCATGCCGTTCTAGGATACTTGGTCCCCTAGTTTTAATCCCACCCCAACAAGCGTTCACTCGGCCCCTCTAGGGTGTCTTTCGATCTTGTGGTCGTTCGTAATCCAACAACTTGATCTAATTTGTACATTATGAATGTCGAAAAAGTACATTTAGAACTTTTAGAAAATACATTAACAAATTATAACATTACCATTGTGTTAAATGGCCATATATCCTAATTTGACCTAATCTGAAGTTTTTATGTATAAAATGGGTATATAAAAGTAGAGGTTCAAATGGTTCTAGTAGTTGGAATAAACAAAAAAAGAAAAAAAAATGGACTTGTGGAATTTTAGTATGACCCAATTTTAAAAAAAAAAAAAACCGCCACTTTAAACTTCTTCTCTTTAATATCTTATTACTTTTTGATAAACCTGTCAATTAAATTGTACCTGCACGTTTTCTCATTCTCAGATCGTTCACTTACTCTTATCGCTCTCTATCGGAATGAAGGTTATACTCTTTGCCTTTAATTATTTGCTAAAAACAATCGTGTTTACTTTTCATCTCTTGAATTTTACATAGTTTCCTTAGCTGTTAATGTTCGAAGATGTTCATTATAAATCAGTCCTAATATTATTTCTCAGGTGCATAAATATGTCGGAATTTATACGCATTGTTTCCTAATGATTTTGATGTACTTTGCTATGGCTTAATATTTTTAAATGTTTAGGATGTATTTTCTTCATGTACTTTTTTAATGTTTAGCATTTACTTTCTGGATACGTGTGTTTCATATCAATATGTCGGAATTTATACGAATTGTTTGCTAATGATTTTGATGTAGTTTGTTACTAATGTTTAGCATTTACTTTCTGGATACCTGTGCTTCATATTAATATGTCGGAATTTGTACACATTATTTCCTAATAATTTTGATGTTCTTTGCTATGGCTTAATATTTAGGATGTATTTTCTTCATGTACTTTCTTAATGTTTAGCATGTTCTTTCTGGATATCTGTATTTTTAATGGCTTTATGTTTCTGTCTTATATGTTTTTTTTCTTTTTATTTTAAAAAAAAAACAACATTTAAAACTGAAGAACACAGATGTCACTATGGTTGTGCAAATCAGTCCTGATTCACCTACTGTTTGTCAACCTCCATCAAGATTCACCACAGACTCTTCTTCTGCTGAGATAATTGAAGTTTCTGACAGTCCTACAATAGGAGTAGTACATCATCCTAGCATTTGTCATACTTTACAAACAGTTGAGAACAAATATTCTTCTGTTGCGATAATTGATGTTCCCGATAGCCCTACAATAGAAGAGATTGTTAATCGTCCTAGAGTTCGCCGCACTTCGTGTAGCATCTTTAAAAACTCCTCTTATCCTTTGTTGATTGATGTTCCTGACAGCCCCATTGAAGATGGGATTGTTGATCCATCTTGTAAATCGGCCACGCATTAAGCATCGTGAGGGACAAACATGACATTGTTAGGGCTACCTTAGGAACAAGCTGTGCAGAAGTGCCACCGATAGAAATTCTTGCTCATTTAACTGAAACACCAATTCAAACGTCATATCAAACAGACCAGGTTTTCAACAAACAACCCACTTCTGCTAGCAAACACATAGCGACTCTTTGTAAAGTGAGAAAATTAATTGCTGAAAGGAATAAGGATGCGCCTACAAACGCTGCTGTGTCATTTAGTTTAGGTGTGTTCCAAGAAGATGAGGACTCTTCTGTTTATGCAGCACCAGAGCGGGGTAAAAAAAGAAAGAAACTGTCTGTTGATCGTCCAACTTTATATCCGAAAACAGGGAATCAATATCATTTTAGTAAGAGTCCTTCCTGTGAACCTCTTCTTGATGCTATTGACGACACGAATCCCTTCATACCTTTGACATCAATGCAATATCAGATTTCAAATTATGTGTTCACTGGCCACGGCTCTGTGGATAACAGTTGGTAATTACATAAAGAAGATTTAATATTTTATATTCATTTACATAGTTCATCTTTACATATCTCTGCTTTGCTAATCATAATGCTATTATCAAGTTTTTTTGTGCGGAATACATTATTTGAGTTCAAAAATAATGTCCTTGGTTGGGATCAACTGTTGTCATTAAAACCGTATCACTATATCTCAAGCTTTGTCATAGATTCTTGGTTGGCATATCTAAACTACAAAGAAAAGGATGGGAATCCAACCAATCCCACACGATTCTTTTTTAGTACACTTACATATGTAAGTTTGGTCATTGTTTTCATGTATTTCAGTTTACTATTTCCAACATTTTCACATTACTAAAATTTTATCTTCATTGTGCAGTTGTTATTAATGAAGAACACAGGTGCTTTTATTGATGATCATCGTTACAAACCTTTCAAGCGTCGCATCGAAGTAGAATTAAATGAGTTTGAGTGGATTGATCTTCCATCCATTGAACTAGTGAGTCCCTCACTTCATTTAGTAATTGAAATTAAATTCAGATATTCTTTGTAGTAGTCTATTTGAATAGAAGTCAGTGAATGTACTGTCAAAGTTTTCAAAATGTGCTATTACTTAACATGAAATTAACCTTTATTTGTCAGTGACCTTACAATTGTTTCTTTCCCTGATGCTAGTTTTTCTTCCCTATTGCACTTGAGAATCATTTTGTGTTGTACGTTTTCGACTTGCCAAGGAAATGTCTCATTATTCTAGACAATCGCATTAGAAGGGGGAGTGTCTTAGAAGAGTATGGTGATAGTGTACTTGAACTGGTAAATTTACATTCTCCTCAACTATGAATTATTATCGTTCACTTGTATTGGTAAATTCATGTATATTATGGTTCATCTCGTCTAATTTTTATTATTGTGTTACAGGGTGATGCTTTTGCACGGTTTTTGGGTGAAAATCAATCAACTGTGGAGAAAAGTAATATAGTAATGGGCATGGATCCTACAATAGCAATGCTTCCATGGAGAAATAACAGAAATATTTTTGACTGTGGTATTTACACCATGAGGCACATGGAAACATTTATGGGAATAGCCACTTGGGACTGTGGACTGTCCAAAATTGATGTGAGTCTTACATTTTAATTGTAACTTATTTAGAACAAATCAATGTTATTTTGTTGGTTATTAAATTCTAATTTCATGTTTTTTTTTTTTTTGCAGATGAGATCGTTGACAATGCTGAGATTCAAGTACCTATGCACGCTACTAACATTTGAGCACAACAAACATCGTAACAGCATTATTAGACATGCATTAGCGTGTAACGACATTCACAAATAGTTCCTGAATATGATTTATTAGTTTTCTTTTGTACTTTTGATCTTTGGCGTATGTACATCGAAGTTGTACTGGATGTGCATTCACCCAAGGTACTTGTTATAATGTACATTCTATAATGATCAATTGTCCATTTTAAGGAAACAAATGTTCACCAAAATCAATGATGTTCTTGCTTTAATACGAGAATGTTCATTTTAAGGAAAACAAATTTACATCCTGTGTAACTTTCTTGCTTTAGGATCTCACAATTGATACAATTAATTTATATCGTGCATGGTCAATTTAATACGAGAATGTTTATTTTAAGGAAAACAAAAAAAATATATAATACTCCGTATACACTAATACTCCGTATACACTAATAGCAATATTCGAAATTGAGTAAATATGTACAATTAGTACGTAGTATTTTAATTTAACTATTACTTCTATATCATATGTTGCACACAATTTTCCTACTTGCCCAAATAACCTCAACACACGTAAATCTAGGGTGGACCTAATAATACCTATTATGGAAGTATAGCCAATTTATGTTCAATTATAAAACACACAATTAGGTGTAAATCTAAAATAGATAAAAGGAATACTTCTTTCAAACAATCTTTCCAAAGAAAATAGTTCTTTCAACTACGGAGTATTAGGTAACTTCTCCATAAATTTTGGTTATACTCCACCTTCGTTTTCAATACTTCTTTATTGCCAGGTAATCACGTTCATTTACTAAATTGTCCTGAATTTCGTCCATTCTTTTGGTGTATTTCTTAGGTAATTATACTTGGTTGATTTAAATCATTGACAAAATCACCTGAAAATCACGCCTCTTTTGTTGGTTACATTTTCATCGTTTTCAGTTTAAATGGATGTTCATGTCAAGTTTAATGGGATATTATTTATTGATTACAATTGTGTGAGATTTTACGTGTGTTGGGATAATTGGGGCAAGTACGAAAATTGTGTACAACATATGAAATACGAGTAATAGGTAAATTAAAATACTAATTGTACAATTGTACAATTTACTCAATTTCGAATATTGCTCACAGTGTTCATCGTTTAATTAATAGTGTTTTTAAAGTTTACAGTATGATGTTCTAAATGCTATCGTCCAATGAACATTTTGGAATAACCATTTTAAATCTGTCTACAGAGCAAATCATGTCATTATTTTGCTTGGGATTGGTAACAAATTCTGAAGAGGAAGACAGAAAACAATTCATTGCACATCATCTTGACGCAAAGAAGACAATGCTAGGATGGCTATTCAATGGGAAGGACGCCATAATTGCAGGGATGGAGGACAACTATGCAAAAAACACAGTACTACAAGATGAAACTTACATGCTACAAATCTTTCAAAAAGTTAATCAAGCTGACAAACATAACATGGAAGCAGTATGCAAGTGTTGGGCTAAGATGTTTATCTTACACAATGAGGAAGCCCGTTTAAGAGAGGAATATGAAAGCAGATTACAGACAAGCATTTCATTTGGGGTTAGAACAACTACCAGGGATAATGTAATGGTTTTCCGAAGGTGTCTTTGTTACTTGACAGACAATCTCTTAACAAGGAGGACATTGAACCTGTTTCAATATCATTTGGCACCCGAGTTAGAAAATCTTGTTGTTGTAGACAGTGAAGAAGAAGATTTTGACTCTATCCCAACATCAATTTCCCGACCAGCGGTCGAACTTGCTTTTATTCTATTAAATCAAACCGAGTAATACTATATATAAACAGCTGAGGTACATTTGAGTATAAGTTTTATATTTACCTCATACCCCTTGTACCTACTGTTGATTTTCAATGTCCATTCAGAATATAAGAATATAAGTACATTCTCTTATTTGTTAATGATATTTCATTATATTGACGTAGTACCTTTTGTAATTTTTGAATTTTCGATACATCATGAAAAGAATTGTCCCATCACTGTATTTACAATGTCCATTACGTGCATTAACAATGTACCATTTAAATTAAATAATATAAATTAATGCATCTAATAATTACACTCTCAAATGCAAGTTGTAAAATAATTCAGGTGAAAAAACACCACTATTCATGATTATTTGATTAAATGAGACATGTGTCAAATGGCAGTTGTAAACTAATGCATGTGAAAAGACAAATAATACTACACTCACAAATTGTAACTTCTCCTATTCTTATCCAAAGCAGTTTATACATAAAACTCACTATAAATACTTACCTAAACTAGTGTGGTAATTACAAAATCTAAGGACTAATCATACAAACCGTCTTCACTGCCTTAAAAAGGTACTCTAATTTTTTTTTTATTTTTTTTTTTTGTTCTTATTATTTTTTCCCTGCAAAAGAAATGCATATCTTCATGTAAATAAGTATATTGAATATTATTGCAAGAATAATGCAGTAATGGAATTGTAATATGCTCTGGTAATTTATTTCATACAAATAAATGTTTCTATATAATGTATTCCTGCCAATGTCCATTGTCATGCCTTTAAAGGAACATTTATTTTATTGATAATGTTCATAGGAAATATTGTTGTGCACTTTGATATAGCATATATAAAAAATGTATTGAATGTTAATGACAGTAAACGACACAATACTATTTAATTAATATTACAAATACTTACAAAAGCCATTCAAGACTGTTTCAAAATCAGTTTAAATATAAAACTCACTATAAATACTTGTCAAACAAGTGTGCTAATTACAAAATCTATGGAATAATCATATAGAAAACGTCTTCACTCCCTTGAAAAGGTGCTCTTGTTTATGTTATATAGTAGCCTATACAACATTCAGATTATTTCATTTATAAGTATTATTTGATTAATCAGTATGTTTTTTTATCTTGTGAAAAGAAATATATACTATAGTCCCCAGACGAATTAAAAGTTGTTTCAGGTCTGAAAATCAAACTGCATTTGTGGCTCGAACGTTTTGCCAAAATTAAGTATAGTAGATATTTCAATCTGGCAATCTGCTTAATATTTGCATGAGAAGATTATTTTACCTTTTGCCGTAATCTGTTTTCACAATAACATTGTTTGCTCTTTGCATGATTATATAATGTGAAAGCCCACGTTAATTTGTTTTACCCTACATTATGGCCTTAAATATGGTTGAAGTTGGTACTTCCCATAATGCCTTAAGTTTATTGTCACTCTTTTTAAAATACGTTTATTTTTTGCCTGAACCAGAATATGAGTTCCGTTACCAATGTGGAAATAATTTCGGATATCGAGCAAAAACTCGCTAACGTTGAGTATGATCTCGCTGAAACGAAACGTGAAAGAGATTCACTGGATCAACATCTTATTGAGGTGCTTGGTAAAAACGAAGTATTAGAAGAACATTAGGAAGGGTCAGACGAGAAACTGGACATACCTCAAGTGAATGCAAAGTCACTACAACAGAGGCCGGACATTCTTTGAAGCGCAATGAAGTTTATCACGGCTGAAAGAGACAAAGATAGCCCAACAACTTGAAGCTAATAGACAAAAAAAGATACGTAGGCCGACATGGACCGTCGGTTTCTCACCGTGTCACAAATTTGTCACGAGAATCATATGCTCTTCTTGATGGTGAAAATACTATACCTTGGCCAAAGCATCGTGAAGGCTATGGAATTAATAGACGGTTATAAGAAACATCTAAAGGAGGACTTGCTGGAGGGTGAGAGCAAAGTGTTCATCCATCTGTTTGCAGAAAACCCGAAAAGGGTTAAGAACTTTGATGTTAATTTATGTATAATTATAATATGCGGTTAAGTTTAGAAACATATGCGTTTTAATTAAGTATTATTGTCAGAACATATTAGCAGTTTATTATGAATGTTTATTTGAATCTAAATTATTATCATCTACCTAAGCTTTAACTGTTTAGAATTGACCCTTTCTAATTTAAAGCCAGTTACAAGACTGATCAACTATAATGTAACTTCAACATTTTACAAATGACCATATTACTATGTAACGATGTACCAAAGCTTTAAACCCGCATTTCTTTCAAAGATTATCCTCTTAAAATAAGGGAACGGGTTTAAGGTTGGACTAGGCAAACCGCTGTCTGCCTAATCTAACCATAAATCCATCACCGTCCCGTTTTAGGATACTCAGCCCCTTAGTTTTAATCCCGTCGCCCAAAAGTGTTCACTCGGCCCTTCTAGGGTGTCTTTTTATCTTGCCGCCTTCGAATGAGAAGCAAGGGAAAGGGTTTACGGTTTAATTAGGGGGATCCGCGGTAGCGGTCCGCCTAATCAAACCCTAAACCCTTTCCCGTCCCGTTTTAGGATACCCGGTCCCCCCAAAAAGGGTTCCCTCGGTCCCTCTAGAGTGTCTTTTTGTCTTGCCGCCTTCGAATGAGAAGCAAGGGAAAGGGTTTAGGGTTTGATTAGGGGGATCCGCGGTAGCGGTCTGGCTAATCAAACCCTAAACCCTTTCCCGTCCCGTTTTAGGATACCCGGCCCCCCAAAAAAGGGTTCACTCGTCCCCTCTAGGGTGTCTTTTTGTCTTGCCACCTTCGAATGAGAAGCAAGGGAAAGGGTTTAGGGTTTGATTAGGGGATCCGCGGTAGCGGTCCGCCTAATCAAACCCAAAACCCTTTCCCGTCCCGTTTAGGATACCCGTCCCCCAAAAAGGGTTCACTCGACCCCTCTAGGGTGTCTTTTTGTCTTGCCGCCTTTGAATGAGAAGCAAGGGAAAGGGTTTAGGGTTTGATTAGGGGGATCCGCGGTGGCGCGATCCCCCTAATCAAACCCTAAACCCTTTCCCGTCCCGTTTAGGATACCCTGGTCCCCCCAAAAGGGTTCACTCGGCCCCTCTAGGGTGTCTTTTTGTCTTGCCGCCTTCAAATGAGAAGCAAGGGAAAGGGATTAGGGTTTGATTAGGGGGATCCGCGGTAGCGGTCTGCCTAATCAAACCCTAATCCCTTTCCCGTCCCGTTTTAGGATACCCGGTCCCCCAAAAAAGGGTTCACTCGGCCCCTCTAGGGTGTCTTTTTGTCTTGCCGCCTTCGAATGAGAAGCTAGGGAAAGGGTTTAGGGTTTGATTAGGGGGATCCGCGGTAGCGGTCCGCCTAATCAAACCCTAAACCCTTTCCCGTCCCGTTTTAGGATACCCGGTCCCCCCAAAAAGGGTTCACTCGGCCCCTCTAGGGTGTCTTTTTGTCTTGCCGCCTTCAAATGAGAAGCAAGGGAAAGGGATTAGGGTTTGATTAGGGGGATCCGCTGTAGCGGTCCGCCTAATCAAACCCTAGACCCTTTCCCGTCCCGTTTTAGGATACCCGGTCCCCCCAAAAAGGGTTCACTCGGCCCCTCTAGGGTGTCTTTTTGTCTTGTCGCCTTCAAATGAGAAGCAAGGGAAAGGGTTTAGGGTTTGATTAGGGGGATCCGCGGTAGCGGTCCGCCTAATCAAACCCTAAACCCTTTCCCGTCTCGTTTTAGGATACCCGGTCCCCCCAAAAAGGATTCACTCGGCCCCTCTAGGGTGTCTTTTTGTCTTGCCGCCTTCGAATGAGAAGCAAGGGAAAGGGTTTAGGGTTTGATTAGAGGGATCCGCGGTAGCGGTCCACCTAATCAAACCCTAAACCCATTCCCGTCCCGTTTTAGGATACCCGGCCCCCCCAAAAAGAGTTCACTCGTCCCCTCTAGAGTGTCTTTTTGTCTTGCCGCCTTCGAAGGAGAAGCAAGGGAAAGGGTTTAGGGTTTGATTAGGGGGATCCGCAGTAGCGGTCCGCCTAATCAAACCCTAAACCCTTTCCCGTCCCGTTTTAGGATACCCGGCCCCCCAAAAAAGGGTTCACTCGTCCCCTCTAGGGTGTCTTTTTGTCTTGCCGCCTTCGAATGAGAAGCAAGGGAAAGGGTTTAGGGTTTGATTAGGGGGATCCGCGGTAGCGGTCCGCCTAATCAAACCCAAAAACCCTTTCCCGACATGTTTTGGGATACCCGGCCCCCCCAAAAAAGGATTCACTCGTCCCCTCTAGAGTGTCTTTTTGTCTTGCCGCCTTCGAATGAGAAGCATGGGAAAGGGTTTAGGGTTTGATTAGGGGGATCCGCGGTAGCGGTCCGCCTAATCAAACCATAAACCCTTTCCCGTCCCGTTTTAGGATACCCGGCCCCCCAAAAAAGGGTTCACTCGTCCCCTCTAGGCTGTCTTTTTGTCTTGCCGCCTTTGAATGAGAAGCAAGGGAAAGGGTTTAGGGTTTGATTTTGGGGATCCGCGGTAGCGGTCCGCCTAATCAAACCCTAAACCCTTTCTCGTCCCGTTTTAGGATACCTGGTCCCCGCAAAAAGGGTTCACTCAGCCCCTCTAGGGTGTCTTTTTGTCTTGCCGCCTTCAAATGAGAAGCAAGGATCCGCTTAATCCAACTCTAAACTCTTTCTCGTCCAGTTTTAGGATTACCCCCCCCCCCCCGACACCAAAAAAAAAAGGGGTTTACTCGGTCCGTCAGGTGTCGTTTTTTTTTATTGTTGTTTTTTTTTTGTTTTTTATATGTTGACGAGGGGGTTGAATCCCCCCCGGGTCCATGCATTCTCGCACCAACACATGGACCATGTAAGCCACCCTTTTCGGGGACTGCAGTGGCCAAGCTTCAAGGTAACTAACTAACTATTTTATGGTATTTAATGTATTTATCATTTCCCTTATTTTTTTAACAGTTACATTACAATAGTAACTAACTACCTACAAGAAAAAAGAAACGGAGTAAAAAAATAAAAGTAGTAACCAGTTTTTAGCTCAGTCGTTTTACATTACCAGTATAGACGTTGTCATCGGAGAATTGTTCAACAGAAATATAATTTTGAAGTTACGCCCAATTTCCTCCGTTATACTAAGGTATTTTCTTTTCAATTTCGTTTCTTCTCTATCATAACTCTAATATAATGTTTAATTTGGATCACTTAATTGTTCAATAGCAGTATAATTTTGATGTTTTGATTTCTGATATTTATATCTTTTTTCTTGTTAAAAATTAATTCGGATTAATGTGCATGAATTATTTTTTATACCTTTAGAAACACATTCGCATTGTTCTTCCCCAATTTTATATCTCTGAAGTATTCTTTTAACATTTACTTTCTAGTTTCTGTTAATTTTGAATTTTTAATTGAAGGAAATAATATATATTGTTCATACAGCTTTAAATTAATGTGCGTATTGTTTTTAATATAGAAATCTTTCTGAATCATCTAAAAGTACATTATCTTTGTGACTAATGTACATTTCCTAAAATTAGGTAACTGGTGATTATTTCTACTTGTCAATTTTATATTTTCAATTGAATGTAATAATATAATACATTCAGCTTAAAATAATGTGCCGTTTGTTTTTAATATAGGAACTGCTTCAAATATGTAAAGAACATTATATTTGTTATTAATATACATTTCGTAAAATTAGGTAATCTATGATTATCTCTACTTGTGAATTTTTGGGTTTTTAATTGAAGGTAATAATATAATGTACATTCAGCTTAAATTAATGTGTCGTTTGTTATTAATATAGAAATTGTTCTGAATCATATAAAAGAACATTATATTTGTGATTAATGTACATTTCCTAAAATTAGATAACTGCTGATTATCTCTACTTGTTTTGTAATTTCATTTTATTATTACAGACTATGGAGCAGGAAGATAAAAAATCTGAAAAGCGGAGAAAAGTTACTTTTATTTTTCCACCAACTGAAAGTTCCACTAATGGTAAAAATGAGTGTGCTCCATTTACAAGAAAGCGTAAATCAGCTACTATTAACAGTAAATATAAGTCTATACAATCTTTCGCAAAGAAGATAAATGAAGAAAGTGACGATGATCTTGCAGTTAAGAAACAAATTGTTTCTGTTAATAAACAAATTGTTACTGCAAAGAAAGAAAGTCCTCAAAAGGGTAAAGTAAGTAATAAGATGGTATTGGGTTCCAAGTGTAAGCAGAAGTTTGATTTCTCTTCGTTTAAAAGTGCATATACGAGAATGTTTCCTACAGGAGTAATTGAGGTAGTTGAACGTTTGTCATACGAACAGTGGTGCGCGCTACAAGAGATTGGATTTAGTGGGCTGTTTTGGTTAAGAGTTCGTTCCATTCCTTTAAAGCATGGGTACTGGTTAATTAAGCAGTATAACCCATATCAAAACTGTATCGATCTTCTTGATGGTGAGAAGTTGTACTTGAAGGTTTCTGATGTAAGATCAACATTTGGATTTCCAAAGCCCTAAAACACTTGAATTATCCAAAACTCATACTGAATCAGAAGAGTTTCAAGAGTTTTATGGCAAATGGAAACAACAATTTGGTATAAAAGGTGGACAAGTTCCACTCAAAACGCTTGAGAATTGGTTGATAAATCATCATCATGGTGGTGATGAATTCAGGGTTAACTTTGTTGTGTTTCCTGTTTCTTTGCTAATGAGAAACACGCAAAAGCTTTTGGTTAATCATCATGTTTTAAAATCGTTGATGAATGTTGATGAAATCAAAGATTACAATTGGTGTTCCTTTTTGTTAAAAAGTTTGCAAGAAAGCAAGATTGAGTGGGTGGAAAAGGAGACTCACTTCGGCGGGCCACTGTTGTTTTTGGAAGGTACGTTTTCATTCGCTTGTAATTATTTTTTTTTTTTTGCAGCTCATCTATGTTGATCGCGTTGTTCATGTGGAACGAAAAGTTGAAAGAGATTATTATACGTTGGTAGGTTGGACTAGTAGTTTGTTATCATCGAGAGAGAAGGATGAGATGAAAAGCGGTATGTTTGGAAATGGTAAGTTGGAAGCACCAATGAAGGAGATGGTTGACAATATAGGTGTCGAATCTGTCTATCAAACAAAGGACTACACGGAGGAGTATATTCTTGATCTTGCTAAATGTATGACTAGTTTAGCTCAGAACATATCATCTGTTAAGGCTAAGTTAGAAAAAGGAGCATCAATAATTAAGGAGAACATGACTGCTCAGAAGCTCTGTGATCATGCATTTAGTTTACTCAATTTGTCAAATGAGCACAGCTTCGCTGATAGTGAAAGTTCTGTTGGTATTAATGTTGCTGATATTCCAGATGTTGTTCCTGCTGCTGAGAGTGATGTTAGTAATCATCCTTTGGTTGTTGAAGCTTTGAATAATGTAAACATAACTTTAAAAAATAGTATTCAGGTTGAAAGCATGTCATTGAAGAGGCCGATTTTTTATACATACAAAAAGGTAAATATGTTGATCATATTTTTTGTTATATTATGTTAACTTGGTGCTTAAGTGTATTGTTCTTTAATTTGATACATTTCAACTACTCCAGAAGCCTTGTGCATTGAGAAAAGAAGGTGAATTAGTTTACAATGTGAATGAACATAACAAGGTTGAAAATGGGAATGAAGACAACAAGAAAGAGGTATCAGAAGGGGAGTGTGAAAATGGGAATGAAGACAACAAGAAAGATGATGACAAAAATGTACGAAATGATTTGAAGCATCTTTATGTTGATAGTGACGTGGAGAATGAGGAAGAAGCCAATACGGATAATCTTATAAATACCCTTGTATGTAGCATGTTATCTGAAGATTATAGTGAAGAACCCAAGGCAACCAATCCCAATCCAAGCTTAGATATTAGTACTGAACTTGATTTACTAAGAGGAGACACTAACCCATGTACAGAGCCATCTAAGTTTCAGCACTGTATTGCTGACTACGTCTACTACACCAAGGGAAAAGGCACTGTTCTTGCTAGGTATATTTTATTCTACTCATTATGTTTCTTTTATTTAATCATTCTCAGACATTTCGTTTGGGTATTATGTGCATTATTAATAAAGATAAATGTACATATGTGTAATTAACTCGACTTGTTTTGTGTAACGTCCGAACCAAAGTGAGAAGCTCATTGAGTTTAAGAATGTCGTGGGTACCCGATATCTTTTTGCATCTCTAAAACCACCTCGGTATATAGCAGATGATCTTTGTGTTGATTGTTGGTCAGCTTACTTGAATTTCAATGAACTTGAAAGAAAATCTTCAGCACCACATCGATTCTTTGCTTCAACCCTCGTATTTGTATGTAAAATTTTATTTCATTCTATATTACAATAATTTTATGTTATACAAGTGTATATTAATAGAAGAATATTATGTTCTGTGTGTGCAGCAAGCATTTCAAGGGCAAAGGAAAGAATTCAAATTTGAAAGAGAATTGGAAGTATTCAAGAGGCATTTTAGAAATGAGTTAAATCATGCTGGGATTATTGATGTAACAAAAGTTGATATGGTTAGCTCAAACAATATATATAGACAATACAAAGTGTTTTCTGCTGCTAATTTACTCTCGTAACAAATTTTATGTCTGTTGTATCTTCTAATCTTTTCTTATATAAAACAGTTTTTTTTCCCAATAATATCCGACAAGCATTTTTACCTGTTCGTATTCAATATGGAGAAGAACAAGTTTGTCATTCTTGATATTCAACAGCATGATGAAACCCCAAAAACTCGTTATGGAAACAAACCTTGGAATATGGTAATTGTTCAGTTGCCTTTCATTGGTTATTTTTTCTTTTACAATGTCATATTTTTTGCACAGTCTCTCTAGACAGTTTGATCTGAATTTTTCCATGCAGCGTAATGCTTTGGCAGAATATTTCAATGACATTGGTGATTTGAAGAAAAGAGTAAGAGCAATGGAGCCTGCTGTATTGAAAATGCCTTGGAGAAACCATCAAAATGTTGTTGACTGTGGTATTTACACAATGAAACACATGGAAACGTACAAGGGGGGTCAGTATTGGACTTGTGGGTTGACAAAAACCAACGTAAGTTTCTAAACAATTTATATCCAATAATTGTAAATGTACTTTTGGTTTAATTAAATGATATTTCTTAAAGTATTAAAAGCACATTCTTGTTTATAAGTTACCTATCCTCAAGATATTTTAACTTTTGTAGATGGATGGACTTCGAATATTGAGAATCAAATATCTTTGCACTTTGGTTTCATCCAAGTGCAACATTGTTTGTGATGACGTTTTAACAAAGGTGAAGCAGTATCAAGAGAAGCCCTTCCCAAAGAAACTGGATTCGTCTGATGAAGAATTCTACGAGGGTGATGAGACTGTTGGGGATGAGAAGATAGAAGAAGAGGTAGTTGGAAAGAAAGAGAAGAGTACCGGTGATATTGGTGTCCCTGACAACAATGAGACTGTTAGGGTTAAGAAGAGAACAATGGAGGTAGGTTGTACAGAAGGGAATATTATACCAGATGGCTATGATGCTTGTGAGAAGAATGAGAACATGACAGATGTGAGTAATACAAATGACAAGAGTATAAATAAGCATAATCTGGTTGACAGTGGTGACACTACCAAGGGCAAAGTCATTAACAATGAAAATGTTCATGAACATGAAAGAAGTCAACCAGAGTCTCTGAGCATCCTTGCAAATCGTAATTTACTAAGCACATATAAATGCATTATTACTCCTCTTACTGAGTTTCAGAATTGCATTGCTGATTATGTGTCGTATAGTAGAGGAAAACATACCGATTTAGCCAGGTATATATATATATATATATCTCTACTAATGTACAATATTTAAATTTAAAATGTTCTGTATCCTGTTTTGAGTTAACACTGGTAGTCCTGAACCAGGGAACTTCTTGTGCATGTGGGTGAAATTTCTCTTCGGCGTATTGAAATGGCAACGCTACGACAATCTAAATATTTAACGAGTGATGTGATCGATTGTTGGGCAAAACTTTTGAATGCCAAGGAATCTAGAAGAAACTCTTCCGAGCCTTATCGATTTTTTTCACCACAAATGTCACGTAAGTCAAATATTTATATAAATTTATTTCAACAAGTAAATTTTCTAATGTTTTTTCCCTTGATTAACATCAAAAACTTTACTTGTCTTGCATACAGATGATGCTTCATGGAGAACTGGACACTGTTGAAAATTTTATCGTGATTAAGGATATAATGAAAGAAGAGTTTACCCAATTCTCGGTTAACCCAGATAGAATTAATTTGGTTAGCATTGACAATATACACTCTTTCTGCATGTTATATTTAATTTGCTTGTTGCCTAATTAAATCTTTTAAAATCTACAGTTCTTCTTCCCAGTTATATATAAAAGGCATTACATTTACTAGTCATTGACAGCAACAAGTATAAGTTCATCATCATTGATAATGTGCATTGTGACGGAAAACCAGAAGAATTTTTCCACGATAGACCACTGTCTTTTGTAAGATTCTATGCTCTCTTTTTCTTAACAGCACTACATACTGTTCTTATTCATTATTGTGAATGTACAATGACTTTACATAGAGTGTACCTTCCCCAAAAATTTTGTGTCTGCCTTAATTTTCTTATTTTTGTGATATTGTACCTCATAATTATTAGTGTCCTAATGTTTTCTTGCCCCCCTTCTCCGCCAGCGTAATGTTCTAGCAGAATACTTGAAAGACATCGGTGTTTCAAAGGTAAAAGTTGATCGCATTAAAAAACTGCAGCCTATTCTTGCAAAGATGAAGTGGAGAAACAACACTAACAAGACTGATTGTGGTGTTTACGTTATGAGACATATGGAGACATTTAAGTGTAATCTAAATTGGACCTGTGGGCTTAAAAAAGGCGATGTGAGTTTCAGAAGTAATACAATTATTTTTAATACATAATTTAGTACACATTTGTACATGTTCTAACCCCTTGTTTTCTTTATTTTGCTAGGATGCTCCCCTACTGATTCTGCAGAAGAAATACATTTCATATATGATTTCAACAGAAGGCAATGTATGTTTTGATGCTGTACTAAAGAAGGCAATAGATTTCCGTTCAAACCCACTGCCATGGGAAGAATATGACGATGAAGATGAGGAAGATGCTGAATTGAAGCTATAAAAACTTTTTTTTTGTTTCGTTTGTGACATGTGTGTGAGTAATGTAACATATATTGAGGAAGCTTCTAGTCGTACAACCTGAAGTTTGAAAAAATTTTAATTCAAGAGAGTGTTATATTCCGGAAATAAATTTCAATAAAGTTTATTATGTTCTTGCTGAACAATAACAATGTTTATTGTGCAAAACGCCTTAAAATTATTGTACTCTGGGAAAACAATTCCAATCAAGTTGATGATGTCCCTGCAGAACAACAATAATAAACCTTTAATACAAATGTAATATACTTTGGCTATAAGAGTAATGTACTTTGGCTATAAGAGTAATGTACATACAAGCCTTTAAGAATGTTCCTTGCAGAACAACAATAATGAACCTTTAATACAAATGTAATATACTTTGGTTATAAGAGTAATGTACATACAAGCCTTTAAGAATGTTCCTTGCAGAACAACAATAATGATCCTTTAATACAAATGTAATATACTTTCCCTATAAGAGTAATGTACTTTGGCATTAAAATCGAATTGTGCATACAAGCCTTTAAGAATGTTCTCGTAGTGTATATTATGGATGTCTATTCTTGAATAAAAAATTTGCACCTTCCACTTCGTTATCAGATTCATCTTCTTCATCGTCGTCCTCCACATCATCAGATTCATCTCCTTCATCGTCGTCATCTTCATGGTAGTATTTGGTGAATATGCAACAAAATGTAAATTAAATATCAGATTTTATAAGGAGAAAATGGCCAAATTGAACAACTAAATTGATAATAGATTTAATGTTAACCAAATATACATTGCTGAAATTCTCATCTGTGCCTTCAAAACAACCATAATGTTCATTGCACAAAGAGCTTATGTGCCTCCATATAAGATTAATGATTTTGGAAGGTAAACACTATGCGCTATGCTTGTATAATTTAATAATTATTTAACATTAATGTAATATGCTTTAACAAGAAACCAAATTATACATACCTGTCAGATGGTTTGTTTCTTTGCAAGTCCTAGAGTTGTGTCCTTGGCGGCCACATGTTTTGCAGTACCTCTTCTCTTTTCCTCTCTTCTTTAGGGCTTTTAACATTTGTGATTCAATTCTCTTGCGCTTGGTCCTACCCTTGTTTTTAGATTTTTTAGGAACATGAATCACCAACTTCTGAGGTATTTTGCAGCCCACGTACTTTTCTATTTCTTTCATCTTGTCTTTCTTCTTTGCTGGTACACTTCTGTTACTAATCATATCCAATCTAATATCTCTCAGTTTTTCAATCAAAAGCTTCATGTCGTTATCATCACACTCACTACGCCGACACAAGAATAAACCTCTTGCCACATACTCAAGACTCAAACTTTTCTCGGTCGAAAAACTTTTGAGAGACATCTATCAGTTTGCCATGTTTATCAAAAACAGGCTTACTCATTGCAGCTTTTGTCCATCTTTGCATTATGTACTGTTCTGGTATTTTCTGAAAATCTTAGTTGTATAGAATCCAAAGGCAGTGCCTGCACAACAAGCCCATTCTCTCAAACATAGAACAGGAATAAGTAATCTTCATGTTATCTGGCGAATATGCTATGTTCCATGACTTATTTGGCATCTGCAAGTCTGTTAGAATATATATTTTTGTCTCATCAATCTTCTCCACATCTTTAAAACGGCAATCAGACAAAGCTGCAACCAATTCTGTTTGGAAGTCTTTGAAAATGTTGTGCGAGTACATTTCAGAAGCATGGACTTCAAGGTTTGACTTTGTTTTCCGTGGGATTTCAGAGTGTTTGTTGTCACTGTTCAATTTGGACTGCTTGTGTCTTTGTGCTTCCAAGGCAATCTCATAGCACACCCAAAACTCAACAAGGGTCAAATGAGGTGTGAGGAACCTGTCAAAGAAACTGTTTTCGCTCTCAGACCTAGAAGTAACCCTCATCAAGCCAGACATTGAAACATCTTTAAAATAGGCAGGGAGCCACTGTTCCCTGAGATCGTACAAATCTGAAAACCATGTTGGGGTTGGTGTCCTTAACAGTTAGTGCAAGGACTTATAGACCTCTAAAAGGATCAAAGGGCATACTTTTGGTATTATTATCAGTTGATCCACGTTTATCAATAACGGTTGGCTTGCTAGATAAGTTTGACGTTATTGTCATACAGATGGCGGTGATCAACTGGTCCCTAAAAGTCACACCTATAGGATACGTTTGAGAGACTTGACGATATGAAAATACAGTCATGTAGATGCCAAATTTGACTAACCAGTTAGTCCGAGTTATTTGACTAGTAATTAGTCAAAAATGTGATGTTGAGATATTATATTTAATACGGATTAAATATTATGAGCTAAGGCGAATTAACCAGTTAATTCGTAAAATTAAATATAAGCGTTTTATATTTAATTAAATGTATATTGAATATTAATTATACAATATCGTCTTTGTCGGACATGCATTAATATTTCAACTAACCCGTATTATTAGTTGATGTTTTAATAGCCGATAACCGATGACGATTTATAATAAAAAACGCGTCATATACATTTTAGCGAATGGGGTCGGTTCAATCGGATCACGAGTTAAATGAGGAGAAAGTGGAAAGCCCACTCCCTCCTCTCATGACCCGCGGACCGAGGCAACAAAAGGAGAGGCTCACTCTCCTTTTGACCTAGTGATTTTCATTTACAGAAAAACTAGGGTTTTGGAGATTAAGTTTTCTCTGAAACCGAGATCTCACATCTCGAGAAAAACACACAACAAGTTCTCCCAATATTGCAAGGCAATCGGAGAACACGTTCTAGCACAAGGGCATTTCTCAGCCGGTCTTGGGTGCAACAATTAGGAGGAAATCTCTGTTGATTTCTGTTCTTTACGCCGTGCATCAAAGGACCCGAGGTTGATTCTTATTCCCTATCGTTTCTCTATTGTATTTATGTTTTATGACGATATTCGCATGTTAAATTTACGTTATAGTCCTAAATTTAGAGGGTCTTATACGGATATTACCCCACAAGTGGTATCAGAGCGAGGCCACGTAAATTTTTCTATGTGTTTTTCATAAAACGATTTTGAAACGGTTGTGTTTGTCTCGAAATCCGTGCCTTGTATACACGGATGTTGCGTTTTTGTTGAAACCGTGACATGTTTTACACGGTTGATTCACTTTTTACGTTTTGTTTTTGTGCATATTGTTGTTTTATACGGAAATTATAACAATATGTCAAGTTTTGTCAATTGTTAAATTGTTTTGATGCGTTTTTGATCAAAATTGCAATTGATTTTGTCTCGACAAACTGTTTTCACGAGGGTTTTGAATTTTCAGCCATGTTTGCATTCGATCGAGCGTATTTCTACTCGATCGAGTGCTATTTCTGTCATGTTTTTGCTCGATCGAGTCCCTGTTGTACTCGATCGACCCCTTTCAAAACCTACTGCTCGATCGAGTTGTCCTCGTACTCGATCGAGCAGATTTGCTGATAAAAGTACTCGATCGACCATCAGTTTAGTCGATCGAGCACTTTCTGATTGGCTATCCTCTCGATCGACTTGCAGTTCAGTCGATCGAGCCCTTTTGTTCCTCGATCGAGCACTTATGTCCCTGGATCGAGGGATTTTGTTTTGGCAGCTTTGAAAATTTATTCTTTTTGCTTTAAATTTTCTTTTGGCCTTATTATGTACTTTATACGGATATTGTACACTCGCTATGATTGTGAAACGGTTCACACACGTACCATTAAGTTATTTTAACGTGTATTTAAAGTAACGGACTGTATTAGATTAAAATTAAATTGATAAAAGCGGTTTTATCACATGAATTTTAATCATTAAAGGGTGGTTTGGATAAATTTAACATAATTACAGAATTATGTCACGAATGAATTTGTTTTTAGTTGATGCATTTAATTATCGTTTTGTTGAATACCTTGAATGCCTTTTATTACGTATTTATTTATTTTTTGCAAACGGTTGTAACTTAGTGTGGCCTTAGTAGAACGTGTTACCGTAATGATGGAACACGGTCTTGGTTGTATTTTGAGATCTCGTATCTCCATTTTATTTCTTTTAATTACAGTTTTTTAATTAGAATGTAAATGGGTTTATATTTGTAATTTTAAATTGTAATTTTTGAGAAGTCCAAAGATGGAGACCGGATGCTCACTCCCGCTACTTGGATCAAGATGGAACATCAAGACAAGCTTCTCGGGTCCAACGGTGGATTCCAAAGTTGTTTTATCTTTTATTTTACTAGGATAGGCCACACTAGGAATTTTTATTTACGTATTGCATTCTTTTATTTATTTTTCCGTAACGATAGTATGCATCATATTCCGCCTAAAAACCAAACCACCTAATTATTGCATGAAAACTGACACATATAGAGGTCACGAGTTAGTTTTCATTGGCATTCTCATGTCACACGATTTTTAAGCCATCACCCAAATTGATTCATTCACGCAGACGCTAGTTATTCGTTCACTTAAAATGAATTATAATTAAGTTGATGGGATCTTCCTCGTATAAACAAAAATTGAGAACAGTCTTTATAGGTCAAACTCCAATGAGTCCCTTCTTCGTCGGTAGGCATAATATGACCCCTTCTACGTCGGGTAAGTTGGAACCGATTGACCTATTTTATCTCAACACTATGGTCACTCGTACGATCCTGTGACTGTGGTGGACTATAGATAGGATTTACGGAAATCTATCGACCAAGAGTTCTTACGGAAGAATTAGCTAAACAGTTGGCTTATCAATTTACTGAAATTGAATCTTGGGATCACTTGTATCATTCTTGAGGGAGATCAATTATGCAAGTGCGAGAGTCTACATGTTAAAATGAATTTTTAATAGACTTAAATCACCTCGATGAGTTGCTTATTTTGTTTTGTTTTTCTTTCTTTTTCAGTGTAGATCACGTATTTTTAAACTGCAAATAACAAATGGCTGGTTCTACTGATAACCCAATGCCAAGTGCCACTTTGGACCGTGAGTCCTGGCTTCGGATCTTCATGAATCAGATGAATCGGTCTACTCGATCAAGAATGATGGATCAAACTTCGCGGACGGGAGGCGGCATTACGGAATGCGCCGCCGCCGACGGAAGCTCAAATATCTATTAGAGCCCATCCCGGCAAACCCAGGTCCCACGGCTAGAGAGTCACTGAAATCACCAAGTTTAATGATTTACGTATGGAAGCGGTGCGATTAAAAACGTACTCATTTTTGCAATGGAACCCAATTTGCAGAAACGCTTCATAGCCCATGGTGCAAACAAGATTTTCACCACGCTCACCAAGGAATTCTCGAAAGCACCGAGAATCGTGACCTATGAGCATACCACTCGCTTCTTTGATGCGAGACTCCAGAAGGGCCAACCGGTTAGCCCACACATTCTCAGCATGATTGAGAATGTCGAGAAGCTGGAGACCTTTAATTGTAACATCAGCGAGAACATTGTTATCGACCGTATACTTCACTCACTCCACGATGGTTATTCGCAATTTAGAGCGAATTACTATATGAATGATTTGAAGAAAACTCCGCATGAACTGCACTCCCTCCTCGTACAGACCGAGAAGGACATGAAGTTCAGTGGGAGCATGAAACAGGATGTTCTCGTTGTGACAAACAAGGGAAAGGGTAAGGGCAAAGCTCAGGCAAACCTAGCAGTAGGTAAGGCGAAGTTCAAGAAGTCGGGTTCAGGTAAGAGTGGGCCTGGTGAGTCGAGCACCTCATCAGGCACGACAAAGAGCAAGAATGAAAACATGGAATGCCATCACTGCCACAAGACTGGGCATTGGAGGCGTACATGTCCTGTTTATCATGAGGACTTAAAGGCAGGTCGTGTTAAACCTGTTGGTATGTCTTCTCTCTCTTCTACTTTTATTCATATGATTGAGATTAACCACGCAAGTTTCGGAACTTGGGTACTTGATCTTGGTTGTGGTTCTCATCTGTGTAATCATGTGCGGGGCTCAAACATCGAACCCCTCGTAAAGGGTGAGGTGGACCTGCGTGTTGGGAATGGAGCAAGAGTGGCTGCCATCTCAAAGGGGACATATGTGATCCAGCTTCCTAGCGGATTTGAGTTGTCATTATATGACTGCTATTATGTACCTAGTCTTTCGAAAAACATTATTTCGGTTTACGCACTTGATAAACTTGGTTTTTCATTTGTAATAGAAAATAATACTTGCATTTTCTCATTACACGATATGATTTACTGGCAAGGCGTCTCCATGAACGGAATTTATGTTTTAGATCCGACCACGGAAATATTACACGTAATGAATAAAAAGTTAAAGGTTGGTGACAAAGATCAAACGTATCTATGGCACTGCCGTATGGGACACATTAATGAGAAACGCGTAAAACAGCTCATCAAACATGGAGCTATCTCGACCTTTGATTTTCAATCATTTGGCACGTGTGAATCATGTCTCATCGGTAAAATGACTCGTATTTCCTTCAAAGGTGTTGGAATGCGCGCTGCTGACCTATTAGGACTCATACACACGGATGTATGTGGCCCTATGTCAATCACCGCACGAGAAGGCTATAGGTATTTCATCACTTTCACGGACGATTTAAGTAGATATGGCTATGTCTACTTAATGAAGCACAAAAGTGAATCCTTTGAGAAATTCAAAGAATACCAGAATAGGGTACATAACCTATTGGGTAGAAAGATTAAAACACTGCGTTCGGATCGTGGTGGCGAGTATCTTTCTCACGAGTTTGATCAACACCTAAAGGACTGTGGGATTGCCCTACAGTTAACTCCACCTGGAACACCTCAATTGAATGGTGTGTCCGAACGGAGAAATCGAACTTTACTTGATATGGTTCGATCCATGATGAGTCACACGGTTTTACCTGATTCATTATGGGGTTATGCTCTTATGTCAGCCGCTCTAATACTTAACCGAAGTCCGTCTAAAGTCATTTTGTGACTCCATATGAACTATGGAAGGGAACGGTCCCTAACTTGTCCTTTATACGGGTTTGGGGCTGCGAGGCTTATGTCAAGTGGAGACACGAGGATAAGCTCGGCCCGCGATCGGTCAAGACATACTTTATAGGTTATCCTAAAGGAACGCTTGGTCATTACTTTTATTCGCCAACCGAACAACGTGTTTTTGTTGCGGCTAGTGCGACATTCTTAGAGAAGGAATTTCTCGAGAATGCAAAGAGTGATAGAACCTTCGAATCTGTCGAGATTCCAGAACCAAGTACCGAGCAACTATTGGAGGAACCTATTCCTTCAATCCCTATGTTAACATTCTGAGGAACCTAGGAGGTCGGGAAGAGTCTCTATTCCTCTGGACAGATACATTGGTATGGTCGAGGAACATGACATAGATGACATTCTACTCTTAACGAGTAGTGAACCCGCAACCTATAAAGGTGCCATGACCAGATTCGACTCAAAGCTATGGCTTGAGGCCATGCAATCCGAGATGGACTCCATGTATGAGAACAACGTGTGGGATCTTGTTGACTTACCCGCTAAGGTTCGTCCCCTTCAATGCAAATGGCTTTACAAGATAAAGCATTCTGTGGAAGGTCAACAAGATATCTACAAAGCACGACTAGTTGCTAAAGGTTTCACCCAAGTGCCAGGTTTGCACTACGATGAGATTTTTGCACCCGTAGTCATGTTGCGTTCCATTCGGATTATCTTAGCGATTGCCGCTTTTCATGACTATGAAATTTGGCAAATGGACGTGAAAACCGCCTTCTTAAACGGCTTTTTGGAGGAAGAGTTGTACATGGTACAACCCGAAGGTTTCATCGATCCAGTACATCCTAAGAAAGTATGCAAACTTAAGCGTTCCATTTATGGACTTAAGCAAGCATCAAGGAGTTGGAATCATCGCTTCGACCAAGTGATAAAAGAGAATGGATTTACTCGATCGGTCGAGGAACCATGTCTATATATCAAGTCGAGTGGGAGCAAGATTGTTTTCCTAATATTGTATGTTGACGACATACTCCTGATTGGGAATGACATACCTCTCTTAACTTCGGTGAAAGTATGGTTGAAAAACCATTTCCAGATGAAAGATATGGGAGAGGCACAAAGAATTCTAGGCATCCGTATCTATCGAGATAGATCACGACGGATGTTATCTCTCGATCGAGAGTCTTACATAGACAAAGTCCTAGAGAGATTCAAAGATGACTAACTCCAAGAAGGGGTTTCTTCCTATGGCTCCAGGGGTGCATTTGAGCAAGTCTCAGGCACCAGAGACACCGGAAGAGAAAGAGCGCATGACACAGATTCCTTATGCTTCGGCTATAGGATCAATCATGTATGCCATGATATGCACACGTCCGGACGTGGCATATGCATTGAGTATGACAAGTCGATTCCAACAAAGATCCAGGTGAACCACATTGGTTGTCTGTCAAGAACATTCTTAAGTACCTCCGGAGGACTAAAGATTGGGCATTGACTTATGAAGGCGAACAAAAGCTATGCGCAACCGATTCTGTGAGATGCTAGCTTCCAAACGGATCGAGATGACTCGAAATCTCGATCCGGATTCGTTTTTACTCTTAATGGCGCTGCAGATCACCGGAAGAGTTCGAAACAAATCTGTTATTCTGATTCTACGACTGAGTCCGAGTACTATGCCGCGTCTGATGCTACAAAGGAAGCGATATGGATGCGTCAATTCTTACATGGGCTATCTGTAGTGCCTAGTTCGAATGACCCGATCACCATCTATTGCGACAATAGTGGTGCCATCTTCCAAGCTAAGGAGCCAAAGTCTAGCAACAAGTCTAGACATGTACAACGGAAAGCTCATCTAATCCGAGATTACGTGGAGCAAAAGGAAGTAGTGATAGAAAAGATTGCTACAGATGATAACATAGCAGATCCTCTCACTAAAGCATTACGACAAGATAAGCATGAAGGGCACGTTAATTCCATGGGAATTAAACGTGTTCCTAAGTTGTAGTACTCTTTTATGGACTAGATTCATTCGCTTTTGTACTCTATACAACATCATCGTTTTGATATTTTATATATATTTTGTTTTTCCATGTGGATTTGTACGACAAATTTTGAACACCACAAAGTGAACTGAACGAACATTATATTTTTTAGTCCTTAATTGCCCGCATGAGCTGATAACTCTGGCAATTATTTTGTGACGTTGGTTGATGGTGGGTTCAACTAGCCATAAGTCAACCGGTTGACTGACCAATCACAGAGGCGATTTATACGGATATTTCGTAGGACACAATTGTGACATCGACGTGGAGTCCTAAATGTTTTATAACATTCAATGCCCGGTCGTGGATAGGACTTCCATGGTGATCCTAAGAGTCGATTCTTTTGACTATCGACTGTCTCTTGAGACTAAGGCAGATTTTGGGTGACTTTGGTTTCTTTCTCACGGTCATCCGTAACAGGGGGCCAAGTAGATTTTTTCTGGGTCATTTCATGCTGTGCTTAGATCGGAAGGAGTCGAGTTGAAGGAAATATTCAGCCTTTATCGTGTACTCGATATTTCTCGGGGCCACTCGAGGAGTCAGAATCGAAATGCATGGCCATGCTCGGATACGGATTCGCTTTATCAGTTAAGTTACTCTCTAGTCGGGGAAACCACTCTTGATCCAGATCGATTGTAGAATACGACCTTTGCGGATCTAGATCTGCAAATTGTTTTACATTGAGTGGGAGAAATTTTAAATGAATATGAGAATCGGTTATCGCACATACACTTGTACGGACAAGTGGGAGTTTGTTGGAGCTTGTGTCCTCCAGTTAGTGCGGATAACGTCATTGCACATACACTTGTACGGACAAGTGGGAGCTTGTTGGGGTTGGTGTCCTTAACAGTTAGTGCAAGGACTTATAAACCTCTAAAAGGATCAAAGGGCATACTTTTGGTATTATTATCAGTTGATCCACGTTTATCAATAACGGTTGGCTTGCTAGATAAGTTTGACGTTATTGTCATACAGATGGCGGTGATCAACTGGTCCCTAAAAGTCACACCTATAGGATACGTTTGAGAGACGTGACGGTATGAAAATACAGTCATGTAGATGCCAAATTTGACTAACCAGTTAGTCCGAGTTATTTGACTAGTAATTAGTCAAAAATGTGATGTTGAGATATTATATTTAATACGGATTAAATATTATGAGCTAAGGCGAATTAACCAGTTAATTCGTAAAATTAAATATAAGCGTTTTATATTTAATTAAATGTATATTGAATATTAATTATACAATATCGTCTTTGTCGGACATGCATTAATATTTCAACTAACCCGTATTATTAGTTGATGTTTTAATAGCCGATAACCGATGACGATTTATAATAAAAAACGCGTCATATACATTTTAGCGAATGGGGTCGGTTCAATCGGATCACGAGTTAAATGAGGAGAAAGTGGAAAGCCCACTCCCTCCTCTCATGACCCGCGGACCGAGGCAACAAAAGGAGAGGCTCACTCTCCTTTTGACCTAGTGATTTTCATTTACAGAAAAACTAGGGTTTTGGAGATTAAGTTTTCTCTGAAACCGAGATCTCACATCTCGAGAAAAACACACAACAAGTTCTCCCAATATTGCAAGGCAATCGGAGAACACGTTCTAGCACAAGGGCATTTCTCAGACGGTCTTGGGTGCAACAATTAGGAGGAAATCTCTGTTGATTTCTGTTCTTTACGCCGTGCATCAAAGGACCCGAGGTTGATTCTTATTCCCTATCGTTTCTCTATTGTATTTATGTTTTATGACGATATTCGCATGTTAAATTTACGTTATAGTCCTAAATTTAGAGGGTCTTATACAGATATTACCCCACAAACCACTCGTGTTCTACAAGTTGATAATCAGTCATTATCTTCCCCCATTGTTCTTCGAATTCATCAGGCTCAAGTTGGTTGTTCCAAACACACCTATTGAGCCTGGTCTTAAAATCCTCATCTTGAAACAGTTGATAACTGACTTTCTCTCTTAGATTCTTCATTATGTGCCACATGCACAGTCTGTGTGTTGACTCCTTAAACACTTCCGGGACTACCGACTTCATTGATTTGTCCTGATTAGTAATTATAATTCTCGGTTGGTACCCGCCCATTGCTTCCAAAAATGTCTTGAACAACCATGTATAACACTTAATACTTTCATCACCTCTCAACCCAGCTCCAAACGTTATGCACCTTTTGTGGTGATCAACTCGTGTGAAAGGCACAGCCATATCGTACTTGTTTGTTCCATATGTAGCATCTGTTGATAAAACCTCACCGAACAGCATGTAGTTCTTTATGCAGATCGGATCTGCCCAAAACACTCCAGCCAGGCACTTGTTTTCATCTACTATAAAATCAAAGTAAAATGAACTGCATGTGTCTTTTCTCCCAATAAGATTTTCAACAAACATTTGTGCATCAAAATTACCAATGTAGGTTTTTATGTCCCTGACAAAGTTTTTGAAATCAACCTCAGTAGCCCCAATGTTGTCGTAACCTCCACACAACTCCTTCCAACCTCTATAGGCTTTCACACCACCTAGTTTTAGCACCTTTACCTTTGTGACAAATTGCTTCTGTACCTCTGTCATTTTTCGGTTTCCTTTCAAGAATATTGTAGATTCAGGGAAGCAAGTGGATGGTTATGCGCTTCATCGAACTGCACAATATAAGTTCCATTTTCTTGGTATTTAAACCGCACTAATGCACGATCAATTTCTTGTAATCGGCCTCACACGGCTTATGTCATCACATCGATTCTCGCATCATTCTCAGCAGTATTAGTATCAGTATCAGTCCTCTTCCTTTTCCTACTTTCCTTTACACCTTGCCTATTGCAGACAACATTCCTTAATGCAAAACTGTTTGGTAACTCATTGCCTTTAATCCTTTTTGTTGTTGCAAGTCTTGGCGTAAACCCACTGATTGTACAATATTCTTTGTAGAATAACTCTGCTGATTCTAGCGTTTCGAATACTTGTCCTACTTTAGGTTTCTTTTCCTCTGGACAGAATGGAATGTACTGGAGTGCATTTAATGTTTCAATTCTTGTCCTTGGTGTTTTAAAGCTGTTATTTGTAGAAGAAGACGTAGTTGCATCACTTGTACTCATTGTCTGGTTCAACAGTAGTTAAGTAAGTAAGTATATTGAATATTATTGCATCAATAATGAAGTAATCCAATTCTAATATGCTCTACAAAGATCGAGAATTTATTTCGTACGAATAAAGGTTCATATATAATGTATTCCTGCGAATGTCCATTATCATGCCTTTAAAGGAACATTTATTTTACTGCTAATGTTCATAGGAAATATTGTTGTCCATTTTGATAAAGCATATATATAATGTATTGAATGCTAATGACATTAAACAAACAAATAGTCATAATATTATTACATTAATATTAGAAAAATATTTACAAAAGCCATTTCAGGCTTTCAAAATGGTAAAGCCTACTAAGGCTTATACTGAAAAAAAAAAACACAAGATAATACCTAATAACAATAAACACAAGATAACACAACATATTTCTAAACTAATCTAACAGTCGGAGTCATAATAACCCTCATCCCCAGACTGTTCCTCAATTTCATATTCTTCTTCTCTTTGCTTTAAAAATTGTCGTTCTTGTCTTTTGTGATGTCTAATTATTTCTGCACGACTAGACATAGTCGTGCAGATGCAGAATCTTTCAAGGAGCCGATAAATCTTTGTGATAGTTATTACACCATTTTCATTTCCGTGAACCGCGCCTCGGTAATAATCCCTCTCCTTTACCTCTGGCTCCGTCCCTATAAGGAACCACTTTGACCAGCCCTTGCACACCATGGCCATGTTTCTCTTTTCTTCCCTCCCAAGTCGATTAAAAAAAATCTGGAGGAATGCCTGATTAGTAAGGAAAGGATGTAAAGGACGACTGTGAGATGGTACATCCATCTCCACAGGAATGTCATCTCCATCAAACCAGTTTGAAGAAAACTGGCTTACTTTCCATTCCCTATAATGGTCCATGAAATTTTGTTTATAAGCATCATTCTTGTAGGGAACTATCGTGCATTTTGTGTAGTCCATTGTTTTTTTTTTAAGAAAATTAAGTACTTTTCTGAAGATATTAAAAGTTTTGGTTATTGGAAAAGGTTTTAGAAATGAAGGTAGGATGGAAAAGTGGTTGTGTACTATTGGGTTTATATAGTGGATTAATTGAGTATAAGAGATTAAATTCTGTGAACAGTTGTGTCTTTTCAACTGCCACAAACATAATCATGGTAATTAATAAATTGGGTGAAGTTATCTATGTTACTTAAATCTCTTGTATAAAACAGTATATGCACACTATAAAAATACGTAATGGACATTTGAATTAAACTGAAAGCACATTTATTTTCCAAATAATGTTCCATGTTCTTTTTTAAATAATTTAATGTACCTTTAAATATAATATAATGTACATTTTCCAAACAGTGCTTAATGATATTTTAGTTGCACCTAATTATCAGAAAATGCAAATTATGAATATAGATAGTGGACAATTTATTTGATGGAACATGTTTTTTTATAATTAATATAATGTACATTTAGAATTAATATTCAAATTAATGTGAATAGTTGTGTCTTTTCACCACTTAAGCAAGTTACAAACCGTCATTTGACATATTGAACAGTTACAAGACCACTTGCAAAAGATAATAATTACTTGCACATCCTTATTATATATAATGCACATTTCACTAAGACTGATTGGACATTTCCTTATGAAACGTGTACAAAGACAACACAACACATTATTTTTGCATGCAAAATTACTTTTCATTACTACTTCAAATTGCACACTTTTCCTTTCTCATTATTTTTAGTACATTTTTTCTCACCACAAAGTACATTTGCATTTATCATCCTCCTAAAATCAAACAAACAAACTATAAACCCTAATTTAACACTAAATTTAATCAAATCCGAAATTAAGTTGAATTTGATTAAATTCAACTTTAACATCATCATAAAATCAATTCAACAACGATTCAGAAAGGAATTAAATAACATTGAATGAACATACCTCAATATTGACTGTAGAAAACAATAATTCCAGATGAATGACGAAATCAATTCCGATTTTCCTTACAAAGTTTTGATCTTGAAATAACTGAATAGCTGATGAATGCAAAAGTTTGAACAAATTGACTCTGATTTGCGCTTCGAACACAACAATTGATGATGAATAAACGATTTTAGATCACTAAATTTGATATCGAAAGACAAAAATTTACAAATTAAGGAAGGATTAATGATGAAATCGATTGATTTTGTTTCGTGTGGTTTGATTTTGTTACGTAGGCTTGATATTGCTGACATGTACAGTCTTATTTTTTGTTTTCCGTGAAATTCAAAGAGAAGCGCGCGTCTAATCTCAGCCGTCAGTCTTATTTGATGGACGGTTGAGAGCTGTTCTCACGGTTCTCACGATAAGTCCCATTTTCACCGGAACTCTACCCTTGTTATTATTATTATTATTATTATTAGTAGTAGTAGTAGTATTAGTATTAGTATTAGTATTATTATTGTTATTATTATTGTTATTAGTATTGTTGTTATTACTACTGTTATTACTACTGTTATTACTGTTATTATTATTATTATTATTATTATTATTAGTATTAGTAGTAGTAGTAGTAGTAGTAGTAGTAGTAGTAGTAGTAGTAGTAGTAGTAGTAGTAGTAGTAGTAGTAGTAGTAGTAGTAGTATTAGTATTAGTATTAGTATTAGTATTATTAGTATTGTTAGTATTTTTATTTTTATTATTGTTATTGTTATAATAATTATTATTATTATTATTATTATTATTATTATTATTATTATTGTTGTTATTATTATTATTATTATTATTATTATTATTATTATTTCAGTATCTTTATCATTATCATTATCATTATCATTATCATTATCATTATCATTATCATTATCATTATCATTATCATTATCATTATCACTTCCTAATTGACCTAGACGCAAAGCCTATAAAATACCATCTAAACATCAGTTTTAAAACCCTATTGCAAAACTTATTATCATTCACACATAAAATTATCGGTAAGAAGAGGCTGTGAGAGAGATTGCGACATTGGAGGGGGAATTGGGCAAATTTAGCAATCAGAATCATATCTATTCGTCGTTGTGAATTTGTGGAGGAGCGGTGTTAATGTTTTGTTACGTGTAGAATTGCGATAGGGTAGGGATTTCTTACTCAAATTGTGTAATTGTTGTTGTTGCATACTTGTTTCTAATTGTGATGGTTGATAAGTTATGTGGTGATTCCATGAATACTTATGTAAGACAGAATGGTTTTATCTGTTATGTATATTTATATTATTGTTACTGAGAAGCCGGTTTGAAGACCGAGGAGGTTGTTAGGAGTTCAGAGATAGTTGTCGATCTGCGTGATCGAGCAGGTTGTAGATAGCTGCTGATCTGTGTGATCTAGGAGGTTGTTAGGGATTCGGAGATAGCTGCCAATATGCGTGATCGGGGAGGTTGTTAGGGGTCCGGAGTTAGATGCCGATCTGCTTGGTCGATGAGATAGTTTGGTGTTCGGAGTATGATTGTGAATATGAGTTATAATACAACGCGAATGATTATTTGGTTATACTATTGTTTATATGATAATGTTACATTTGTTAGTTTGTTTTTCTCTACTCGAACTTTGGTTGATGTGTGTGTGTGTGCGTTTCTCTGTCAAAATTGTTTTCAACTCTGTATGAACCAACTGACATTTCCGGCAATCGGGAGCGGTGGGATAAGCAAGTAATGATTTGTGAGCTCTTCTAGATGCTGCGTAGGAAAGGGACGGACGATGATCAATATTGGAGTCAGACACCTTTTTTTAGGTAATATATATATATATATATATATATATATATATATATATATATATATATATATATATTAAAAAACGTCCAAATTACATGCCAAAAAATACAAGACTATATGAGCAAAACACAAAGTACTAGCCAAAACTAATACTCATAGACTACTATCCAACAACCTTCACTTTAACATTAGGAGTAATGCACTCCCGTTTTCAGCAGCCACCTCTTGTCAGTCTATGACACCACATGCCAGCTGTGAATCTAATTCTACGCATAACGTTCTCCTTAATCTGCCCCGCAAGAATTCCAGGCTTTGGGAGATTTAAATTGATTCGAGCACCATTTCTCTTGCTCCAAATGTGATAGTAGCAGGTAGACCAGATCAAGCAATGAACATGAGATTTCAGTCCTATTCTTTCTTGCCCTGTGCCATTCATTAAGACTGCAACTCTAAAGCCACAATATTCCTCAATCAGAGTTAATACCTCTTTGTTGTAGGGGCAGTTGAAGAACAAATGATCCCTTGTTTCAGGTTCACTTTCACAGATACAACAACAATTATCCCGGCAGTATCCAATCCTAAACAGTTTGTCCCTTACCTTCAATCTATTATTTTGAGCAATCCAGAAGATGAACGCATACTTTGCAATGTTCCCGCTATTACATACCACAGTATACCAATCTTGCTTAGGTTGTTTTGTCCTAAGCTACTCATTGCCACTTTTAACTGAATACCCTTTAGTACCAGGTATCCAGACTCCATTATTGTAGGCTAGCTTCATCATTTTCTTAACTTTGCAGATGTTTTTCCGGTACCAAGAAGCATCAACAGGTGGAGAGTAAGAGTGCCAGTCCCTATCTCCGATATAGAATTGATTAATCTATCTTAGCCACAGCCTCTCAGCTTTGCAGTAGATCAGAGCATCCATGCTAGAGGAAGTTTCTGCAGACTACTTCAATTCTTTTGATTACGCATTTAGGAATGATAAAGATACTACCCCAATAAGAGTGGAGAGTATTCAAAACTGATTTTATAAAGACAAGCCTGCCTGCATAAGATAATTATTTTGCTCCCAAACTTCCTACTCTAGCCATCATTATTTCAGCCAGTATATTACATTCTTTTTAAGTCAATCTCCCTGCCTGAATAGGTACACCAAGATATCTGAAAGGCAAAGAGCCTCCACAAACCCAGTAGCTTGTTGAATGTTACCCTTTAAGACCTGCGACACCCCATTGAAGTACACTTCTGATTTAGAGTTATTCATACTTAATCCAGAAGCTTTGGAGAAGGATGTAAAAGCTCTTACAAGCAACATACTAGACTGAGCATTACCCTTGCAGAACATCCATAGGTCATCAGCAAACATAATGAGTATTTATTCTTTTTATATTTTTTATAGCCAATTAGCTCAAATGGTAGAGCATTGTGCAATGCACAAGATGTGGGTTCGAGTCCCATATTGGTTATTGAATACTAGTGTTACACTAGGACAAACTAGTGTTACACTAACGACAAACTCGTGTTACGCTGATGATAAATTAGTTCCTGTAAAGTACTAGTGGCTTTTTGTGTAATGGCTAGTTGTACCCGATTTTTAAAATACTACAGAAGTCTTAACTTTGAGGTTAAAAAAGCGACAACCTTGTAATCCTACTTCAAATAGGACATGATTTGCATAGTTGTCATACACATGCTCGCCTCTAAATCTTTGCTCACTTCAATGTGTGGAATTCTATCATGGACGGTGTTCCTGCACACCCAATTTTGTTTATGGTCAACTCGTCTTCAATTTTACATGCTCGAGTATTGTTACGACTTACTATTCCTTAGTGTTAATGAGTTGCTAGCACAAATTTCTATCAATGCGTTCTTTCAATAACTAGGCTATATGGGATTTGAACCCATACCTTTGTGCATAGTTTGCACATTGCTCTACCATTTGAGCTAATAGCCTTTCATATGCAAAAATAAAGATGAATAAACTAAATGGAACATGGAGGTAATACTATACAATTGGTATTTTGTTAGATGTATAGATAGATGTTGAATCATAGAATCCTTTTAGGCCTATTGTCACCAGGTGTTTCATTAATCAAGGGTCAGATATGCACCAGGCTAGGTTCATTAATCAACTCCCCAGCAAGTATAATTAGATCATCCCGGTACTCTTCCTCGTAAGCACTGAACAAGTTTCACACAAGCAGTCATACCTCATTATGTATAAAGTTGAACTACATAATTGGCAGCAGCCAGAATTATTGAATAGTGCAGATGATAGACCGGATAAATACATTCTCTCTATTATTTACACTCTTTGTCTCAATCATTTATTTACCTTTGATTAAACTAACCATCACAAAGAATAAAAAAGGAAAACAAAAGAATGAGGCGGGGGGGGTAATTTTTTTTTGGTACGAATGTTGCATGACTTATTCATCCATAATGGGAATAAAAACAAGAAAAACTAACAATGCAAGCTACTAACAAATGTTGTCAAACTGTCCAGCAATAACATCTATTAGGCATTCCTGAATAGCATTCATAATCCTAATACTAGTAAGATACTTAATCCTAGTAATTAGCCAGTTATTAGCATGCTCCTAGGTAGCAAAAATATGCAGTAAGGGCACATCTAGCCCATTTTGTCTTCCTATGCTTCCTTTTGATCTGATGAATAAACCAGCTAATCTCATGATTAAGACTCCCAAGTCCTCCTTTGAACACCTAGCCAACAAAGAATAACATTCCTAACTAAACTAGAGTAAGAGCAATGAAAAAGGAGATGCATATGAGATTCCAAATCATGCTTGAGGATGAACCTGTCAGCAGTAGGAGTAATGATGGAATGCTTAGGGGAGGGAGTAATTTTTATTACACAAGTATACCAGTATACCATTAAAGTAACATAATTAGTTAATTACATTAAACTATTATAATAACATAGTAGTATAGCTAGAGTAACATAACTAAGTCATAAGAATAACACACTTGTACCAGAAGTACAACCACCACAAGAATAATAATAATACAATTATACCACTATTGTAAGTTGTAACACACATATAACATTAGAGTAACAGAACACCATTCTTCCATTATCGCAATTCATCATTGAGTAACACACTTATATCGTTACAATAGCACACTTAAACCATTAGAATAACACACATATAACATTAGAGTAACAGAACACCATTCTTCCATTATCGCAATTCGTCATTGAGTAACACACTTATATCGTTACAATAACACACTTAAACCATTAGAATAACACACATATAACATTAGCGTAACAGAACACCATTCTTCCATTATCGCAATTCGTCATTGAGTAACACACTTATATCGTTACAATAACACACTTAAACCATTAGAATAACACACATATAACATTAGTGTAACAGAACACCATTCTTCCATTATCGCAATTCGTCATTGACACACTTATATCGTTACAATAACACACTTAAGCCATTATAATAACACACATATAACATTATTCGGCATGAACCTCCACAAGATTCAGTTTCACGATCTCGACCAAACTTTTGAGACCGTCATTACAACTAATCATTTACACTAAGATAAATTATAAAAAAAAATTATCAAAAGAAGGTAGGAGATGAATTTTAAATGATTACTGAAAGTTGACAGTGAAGTTCGATGTAGATTCACAAAATAAAGAAATTATCAGATCTAAACTTAATTAAAAATTAAAATTTGGTCAAAATTTCACAGCATTTGAAAGCATGTTACATATAATTGCTAACTTACACAAGAAAAAAAAAACATTAAGAAGAAATTACACACACTATAATATAAGATTTGAACATAAACACATCAATTAGGTTTTCAAGAATAGAATTACACAAACAATGAGTAATGATATCAACAATTGAAAAACTAACGGTGTATGAGAGAAATAAAGAAACAATTAATGTTGACAGATCGTACCATCACATGCGTCGCATAATCGTTGATGCTTCATTGTAGTAGGCGTCATATCATCGATAGAGACAATAAAAAGAACTGCATAAATTACAAAATTCAGAGCAAGATTAGTATACAAACCTAAATTAAACTTTCAATAACAAAATAATTCAAATTGAAGCTCTGAGCAATAGATCGAAAATGAAGGATTATTCGGCATGAGAATGAAACTACACTTATTTGAGAGAAAATTGGGGAAACGGACCATAGAGAGAAAGTGAAATGATAGGATTCATGAAAGAGGGAAAACATGCGACTTTATATCAAAATCCGAAATGACCCTTGTACCCTTTATGATGCGCGTTCATCTAAGACCATTAGATCTTCTTAATCTGACGGTCCAGATTGGTAGGACGGACTCACCCTAAGAAGCTAGACTCTCATGATCCTAATTCTATATATATATATATATATATATATATATATATATATATATATATATATATATAACTCCCTCACATTTTTTCTATTCCGAACACTTCAACTTTTATGAAGGGAATAAATGTATTATTGTTTGATGATTAACAAGAGTTTTGAAATGAAAAATTTTGAATCAACATTTTCATGCTATATGTAAATAAAATAAGTTCCAACTTTATTATTGTTATTCCCAATACATTTGATAATTTATTCAAGGCGCCTCACAATAGCTGCAATCTTTGCCATATTCACAGGGGTGGGATAGTAATCATCCAATCCTGCCATTATAAATTCTTGAATCATTGGGTCAGAAGTAGAAGCAGACATTCCAATGACCAAACTTCGAACACCCATGTTTCGAATTTCTCTTATAGCCTGCAAAAAATAAATATAAAAATATTAATGATTTCGTCCATTCCATAAGATGTTTCAACATTAATAATTTATTTGGAAAGAAATAAATTTCCACTAAAAAAATTAAATAGTATTTTTCACGGTCTAATAATGAACTTAGCTTAAAACAGTCTTATACAAATAAAGATTTGTGATATAAAGAGACGATATCATATCCGATATGATAAATTCGTGTATAAAAAAGTTATGTCGGGTTACCTGAATCCCATTCATTATGGGCATATCTAAGTCCATAATTATCAAATCAAACAAATTGCCGGAACGAATAAGCTCCACTGCCTCATGGCCATTTTCAGCCATCTTAATTGCAAAACCATTTTTGCTTAAGTATTTTTTGTGGATGTTACGTACCAAGGAATCATCATCAACAATAAGAGCAACATATTTTTTCCCGTGAGCCATAATCTTAATTTTTTTTTTCTTCCTCACTAATAATCTTAATTGTTATTGTGATGTATTATGAATTATATGTTTTGAGTGGACTTGATGTTCTTTATATAGTTAATTATACCTTAAACAATATAATGAAGTTAAGAAATAATTAATGTTAAGGCTCGCGGATCATAAAATGTTAGATTTGATTAATAAAGAAGTGAATCTTGATTGATCGAGATGACATTAATGAGGATACTGTGGTCACTAAACGGTGTAGTTCATCAAAGTTAAGGGGATTGTTGTTACTAAACGACATAGTACTTCAATTTGATTGTTTCTAACTGCCTATTTCGGGGATAAAATTGTGTTTTGATGAGGATAAACAACTTTACTTTTCTTAATCATGAGGAATAATTGTGTGAATTGTGCTGGAAACTAGTTGGAGTTTAGAACCCAATAAGAATTATAAAACAAACCTAAATATGTTATATTAATAGTTTATTTGTTTCTATTAAAATATCCAAAATGGCCCAAGGATTCAAGTGCCCATTATATGAGAGTCTTGTGCTATAGGTTTGATTATAAGTAACCTAAGCTAATTAAAATTAGCTTTCTAATTAATAGAGGGCATGCATCACTTTAAATTAGTTTTTATTTGTTGCATCACTAGTAATATATGCCATATAGATAGTTGCATTTATAGAGAGCATGCTTTCGTTCATATCATGAATTGTATTTTGCATTTGTTCTTTATTTTTCAGTAAAACTTTATTTGAAAATACAAAAACATGTTTTTACTTTTCGTTTCCTACTCCTACCTTGTACATTAAGGATAATGTCCAAAATAAGTGTGGGGATAGGAGGTTACATTCAAAAACTTATAATAATTTGATTTTTTTTAAATCCCAAAAATATGTTCTTCAATTTTATAAAAACAAAATCCCAAGAAATTTGAAAAACCAAAAACATGTTCTTCACTTTAGTAGTGTAGAATTATATATACTTGTATGCCTTTGCTCTCTTCTCGCATAGGTACAACACTCCATTTAATACATATCTTAAGGGAATAAGAAGATCCCTTGGTATGATTGTTCTAACTCTCTTACCTTTCATTTCTTTTCTATTGTCATACGAGGAAGATGATTTATATGTTTATGAAGATTTTGCAGTTTTTGTATCTATGTGTTGTTAGGAGCTTTCAGTTAGATTATATGTCATATAGTTGGTTGGAGCTTTTGCATTAGTTGTTCATATGAAGGTTGCATCATGGCATGTAGTTGCATTTAGTTAAAAACTTTGGAAAATTCCTAATTGGAAACTTTGACAAGGGTGAATGAATAGGCCATTGTAGATACTCTTTCTCCTTCGGACTTTGTTTATTAAAATAGTCTTAAAACACCCAGATTGTATCATGCTAGTATCATTTTACCCATGCACTAAGGCCTAGTGACGAGTATCTTGTGGTGTAATTACTCCTTGGCTACCGTTTATTCCAATGTGACTACCCTTGTAGCCATGCAACCGTTCTTCCACTCGAACACCATTTTTTTTTAACCAAAGAGAATGGGCACTAATAATTGACAAAATGAGTTCAAATGTCAAATGAACCAATGTTTGTTGAATTCCTTAAGCAAACTACCAATCAGAAACTCAATATCTTGAATCCCTTATTCGTTGATGGTCTTATCCTTTGTTGCACGGTGGAGAGGGGACGACCCTTCCTTTTGTCTAGGTAAGTGGAGGAATTTCACGATCCTCCAGTGTCTTCTAACCTCATAAGGACCCCACTCTTGACGAAACTATTTAATAATTGTGAACAATTGTAACCTAGCTTGACACCATTCGGAGGTGATTTACTTCTATATTTTTGAGCTTACTAGTTTGTGGAACTAGTATCTATGATGAAGTATATGTCCTTATATTTTTCCCCTTTTAGTTGATTCCACTACTTAGATGAGTAGAATGGCTATTCTTTAATAGATGCATCCTATTACTTATATTTGTGCTTAATGCTTGGATGTATTGTCATTTTGGCAAGACACCACTTGCCTTGCAAGAAGGCATTCTACCCACTAATTGTCTCATATAGGATATGTTATTAGGATTAGTTTAAATAAAGGTCTTAGTTTTCGTCACCTCTTTACTGAGGACGAGTAAAGGTTCGGTCTGTGAATATTTGATGTGGTCATTATTTACGCATTTATCACCCCTTAACCTACCTTATTTTGCTTGCCAATCAAGCTAATTATTGTCGTTTTCATAGTTATTGGCTTCGTATTTGCTATTCCCTCCCATTTTATGGTCGTTTGTAGGAAAGGATCTAATTGGAGCGCTTATAGCATGACTTCGGCTTAGACAAAAGCAAATCGTCTCACTTGATGATTGGAAAGGAAGAGGATTCAAGGCACAAGGTCCTTTAGTTAAGTAAAGCAAGATTTAGGATGGTTTTGATGATAACCCCGTACAAGTTATAGGGCAACAATGACGAGAAGGGAGCCATTACAAGAGAAATACCTTGGAACCCAACCAGTAAGTGCATTTTTGGCTCTAAAACTATGATAGATGGAACGACTTCAAAAAATCAAGTGGTCGAGGCTTTTAACTTAGTCAATTCGGAGTCCGTATGATCAAATGACGACCATTTTACAATCCGAGCTTAACTAGCTAAGCTGAGTGCCAGCCCGCTCAAGCTGCAACTCAGCTCGGTCTAGCTGAAACTCAGCTCGCTCAAGCTGGTGGACAGTAGTTACAACTTTCAGGCCAATCCCTACGAGCTGATCTTGGTCTAGCAAGGCGACATATATTCTTATTGGGCCAAAACTTCATTAAAGCCTCAATTAATCCTGACCTTGTCTACACTATATATACCCATCTTGCATTAAGAAGAAAACTAATTCCTCATAGTGGTGTCTAAGCACTCTTAGAATAGGTTAAATCTTCTTAGAATAGATTAGATTAGATTAGTTCGTTAATCTTTCCACATTCTACATTAAGCTTTCAATAATTGTTCATTCTTTTACACCTTCAATAGTTTACATTTGGATTTCTTGGGTATGTATTTGAAGACTAAGTGACAAGTCTCAATTTTTATGCAATGATCCATATTTGTTCATGTTCATCTTTACATATTAAGTTGGTACACTTCTATTTCCCTTTAATACTTAGTTACCACTAACTTTAAATCATCATGCTTAGTTTAAACTCTTTATTTGTTGTTGTTGTTTTCATCCTTCTTGCTCCGATTTGTGAGTAGTGACCTTGCTAGGGTTAGTTGTTGTGGATTCTATCAAATTAATTGTTGTGATTTCTGTTGGAAAATGTGTCCTCAACAATAGTGCGATCACATGATTTAATATCATAATTAAATTTCATATTAAGAATACGTGAGGGATGATTTATTATATAATCAACTGATCGTCATTAATCGGTAATGATTGGCTGACTAGAGTTTGACATTACTGTCGTGTGACGGTGGTGGTCAGTTGATCCCTTAAGGTCATACCTAAAGGACAATTCCCTTAATGGATAAATTGATTAATTTGTATGACGATACAAGGTAATCAATTCCTTCAAATTGAACAATTTACTTGTAAGAGAGAATATTGATATCTTATTGTAATGGAATTAAATAAGATTTGTTTTAGTAATAAAAATTCTTTATTGCTAAAATTGTTTATTGTTTGAGAAACGATAGAGATATGAATGAATGGTTAATTATAATTACAAGATGTTGTGAATTATAATTATATGACCCATTTTATTTATGTGATCAAGTATCACTAGTCAATTTGTTGTATGTAATTTAATTAATTTGTAAAATGATATTTATGTGATAAATATGCATTAAATTAATTAATAACATGTAACATACTACATGTGACATATTGTGTGACAAATGACAAATTGACAAAATAAAATGGTGGTCCATTTTATGTGTATGGACCGAATGGAGGGAGTAGTGATGGTGTGAGGTTGATTTATTTTATGATAAATAATTATAGCTATATGCTTTATAGCCTTACACCTACACTTACATGTCTTACACATCTAATGCATTGTGAAGACAAAAAGAAAAAGGCACAAGATGCCTTCCTTGGCCTCTTCCCACCGGTTGCATGCTCTCTATATGAGAACATTTTTGTTCTCATTTTACTCAACTCATTCATTCATATTTTCCTACATGCAAAAACTCTTATTCTCTCCATCTCTCTAAAAAACAAGGTTTTGAGATTCACAAGCATTTGTTTATCCATTCTAATATCGCAATAAGATTACTAGTGTAGTAATAGTAACAATATTAGAATCTTTTTAAGGGTACTAGTATAATAATCTAGTTAATTAGTATACTAGTTTAAGGGTAAGTCTTGGGTGCAATCTAAGGAGGATTTCTATACTTGGAGTCTTTGGAGGATCATCCAACACATTAAGCTCAAGAACAAGTGAAGGAAGGTGACCTTACTTGTGCCCCATATTTTGAACCAACCTACAATGTAAGGGACATTGTTTTTCTCATAAATCTTTTATTTTGTTATGCATGCAATAGATCTAAAGAACAAATAATTATGAAATTAATTAGTTCACTATTAGAGGAGTCTAATAATAGGTATATGAACCTAACAAGTGGTATCAGAGAATAGGATGTTGCATGCATAATCGGTTATTGTTTTTCCGAGTTAAAATGTTAACATATAAAACTAAAAATTTGTGATTTATATGAGTAAGGCACAAAATAATTATGCATGTTATATATTCTGGTCCTAAAATATTTTTAGGTCATTTTTATGATTTATGGAAATTTATTGCTCATTTTAATGATTTTTGGTCATTTTATTACATTTTTATGATTAAAATAGGAATTAAAATGCTAAAAATAATTAACCTTTACTACTGGCCGTGGTATTTTAGAATGACCTCACATTAATATTTTATGTCTTGCATGTAAAATATCATATTAATGTGATTAATATTTCATGATTTATGAATTTTTAGTGTAAAAGTGGCATAAATGGAGGTTAAATTGACTAAAATTGGTTAAACATACTCTCTGAGCTTGAAAATTTTATATGACCTCACATTCATATTTTAAAAGTTGTGTGTAATATCTCGTATTAATTGGATTAATATTGCATGATTTATGATTTTTATGAGATAAAAATGGATTAAAAGAGGTAAAATGGTTAAAAATAGTTAAGTTTCGAATTGGGCCATGAAACTTTAATATGTTGTCACATGCATAATTTACAAAGTGTATGTAAATGTCGAGATTAAATGATCTCATTTAGCATGATTCATGAATTTTTATAGTAAATATGGCATAAATAGTGACTATTTTAGCATAAATAGCTAAAACGAATTGCATGGCATAAAAAAATTATTTTAAATTGCATAAATATCCCACTTATCAGATCTAAAGTTTTAAAATTAATGGGAGTAATTTTTGGATACTTTAGATGTTTTATGAGATAAAACCGATAAATTGCAACTATATTTTCTCAAAATTAATTCGGAAATTTTAACCATGTTTTTTGACATTATGAGTGTCATGGAAATATTCCAGAATGTTCAAAAAATTTAAAATTCAAATTTTGAAATTATTGTAATTTAATTTGGATTTATTTCATAAATGTTATGATTTTAAGGTAAAAAATGAGCACAAAACTTAAATCAAGTTGAATTATTTTCAAAAATTGAGTGATGACTAATTTTTGAGTCCTAAGAGTGTTAGGATAATTAACTTGAGTTTAGATGTGATTTAAGTGTTGATTTGTGATTTTAAGAGGTTATTATCACGCATTTCCGTAAAACCGGGTTATATACGATATAAGTTAAATAGGGCGATTTGGCACATAATTTGGCATGTTAGATACACATTATAATGCTGCATATTTCAATTGTTGAATGTTTTTTATTTATATAATTTTGAATTATGTAATTTTATCTTAGTATGACCTTAGTTTTAATTGATATTACCCGTAATGAAAGGGAATATTGATTCGGTTGTAATTTAATGTGATCTCGTATCACTTTTATTTTTCATTAGTTTTTCCATTTTACAAATTTATAAGGGTTTTTTGTCAAAAACTACCTTATATTTAGGGGTATTTGTAAAAAAACTACCTTATATTATTTTTCTTGTTTTAGACTACCTTTGTTTTCTCATTTTTTGGTCAAAAACTACCTACGCTGAAAATATGGCGAAATTTGGTCGATTTAGTGACATTAACCTATCTCACATGACTTTCTTAACATCAAACAACAATGATCAAGTGCGTCCAAACCAAAATTTAACTTCAGATAAGCAAAATTAATGAATTTCACATTTCAATAATAACTACAAACATCTACTAAAGTTTAGCGTAAGTACTTTATGACTTCCCAAAATCGGGCCTTAGTAAGATTAAAACATAAAAGAGTCATGTGAGATATATTAAAGCCGGAAAATAGACCAAATATGTCTAGATTCTTAGCGTAGGTAGTTATTGACCAAAAATAAAGAAAACAAAGGTAGTTGAAAACAAAAAAAATAATATAAGGTAGTATTTTTACAAATACACCTAAATATAAGGTAGTTTTTGACAAAAAACTCAATTTATAATAGGAATAGCTTTGTATTTTTATTATTATTTGTAATTATGGAGTATCTTCAAAGACGGTGTCATTCGGAAAGGTGATCCGACGAAGAAGGTGTTCTTGGGAGGCGTGCCAATTGAAGATTCAAGGGACCAATGGAGTTGGTTTCCGAATATGTAATACATTAGTAGATTTTCTATTTTAGCAAGGCCATACTAGGAATTTACTTTATTTATTGCTTTGCATTTCTTTTATTATGTTACATGCATTACCAAATCGCCATAATATCACATGCATATCATATCGAGTCATCGACCGTGTCAATTATAATTATCGTAGTTCACCGCTTTAGTTCACTTAAAACGTGATAGATAATAAATTGACAAAACCTCTCACATATAATAATTGAGAAATAGCCTTACCAAATAGTAGAAACCATGAATCCCAATTTCACAAGGGAGTTAAGCCGGCTTCACCGTAATACAAACCTTGTTACGTTGGGTAAGTGGGTAATAAAATGTTATTACATCGAAATTTGGATTGCGCTCAACGGAAGTTAGAAAAGAATGGGTCCAATTTCGCCGATTGGGACGTGCAACTTCGCTTGGCCGCGGAGGGCGACGACAAGCTTCGTTACCTTACCGAGGCATCTCCTACCGAACCTAATGCTAGGTCCACCGCCGCCGCTAGGCAAACCTATGAGGTTTACCAAAAGGAGTCGGCCGCGATAAAAAACGTGTTGATCTTTGCTATGGAGGCCGAACTCCAAAGAAGTGCTATAAAGATTAGCACCGCTCATGAGATCTACATGAAGCTTGTGAACATGTTTTCACGCGCTCCTAGGGTCATACAATATGAAGCGGCTTCCGCATTATTTGATCTCAACATTAAGGAGGGCCAAAAGGTTAGCCCTCATGTGCTCAAGTTAATGGAGCATGTTGAGACCTTGAAAATGCATAAGGTGGAGATTCCCGATGAACTCGTGATTGATCGCATCCTTCATTCCCTCAACAAAATCAAAGCATATGTTCAATTCCGGGTGAATTTCAATATGCAAGATAAGAAGGTTTCCCTTGATGAGTTGCACAAAATGCTTGTGCAAGCCGAAAGGGATATGGGGCTAAGTGTTAGCTCCACCAAAGATGTGCTCAATGTCAATCATAAGAGCAAGGGAACCTTCAAGAAAGGCGGGAAAAAGGAAAAGAAGCGAACTCCCAACAGGAACAAAGCTAAGACTTATGAAGCAAGCTCCTCCAAGCACAAGTACAGTGCCTCCTCCGGGGACAAGTGCTACTATTGTTGTGGTGTTGGGCATTAGAAGAGAAACTGTTCCAAATATCTTGGCGACATCAAAGCTGGAAAGGTTATTCCAGTAGGTATATAACTATCCCTATCTTTTGTGTTTCAATCTCAACCTTGGTATGATGATACAAGTTGTGATGATTACCCTTTTTATTGTAAATAGGGGCTCCTAGCAAGGACAAAGGCAAGGAGAATCAAGCTTAGAGGATCATGTGGGAAGCTAGAGTAGCCGACCGTGGTGATGGATCTATGGACGCTTGGCCTTAGTTTACTTTGTCTTTAATTTCATGATGTATTTGAAGTTTTTAGAACTATTTTGATTTCCTTGTGTGACTTGGAAATTGGTATGTATCCTTTAAACATGGGTTGTATTTTGGATATTGGTGACTTTGTTTGCAACCCAAGTTACTTGTTTTATTATGTCATTTGTTCTAAAATCATCATCATATATTACTTGCATAGTGAAACATTAGATTATCAACATAATTGATCAAATAGACAATTATGATGATTAGATCATTATATGTCCATAAGCTATGAATTTGATTCTCCTTATGTCATTGTTACTAAAAGTAACAACTTACTTATGTAAGATCAATTATAAAGTTGTGATGAGCTTTTGAACTCATTGAGTAGGGAATTTACGATACAATATGGACACATTATTCTAAATGAATGGTCAACCATGAGATACCTAGAATAGAGAGTCTATTAAACAGATGACTTGGATAAGACTCGTATATTACATGAATCAAACTGCCATGTTAGGGATGGCCTTTTGAAAGCTAATACATATTCTAGATAAACTCCTAATATTCCATCATATATATGTTTGTAACTCACAAAGCTATCTCTCAAGAAGATAGATGTATTTCTGAGAGATTGAGTGGGAGTAAGTTGGATCGTCACAAACATCTCTTATAGTTGAAGTGTTACTCTGTGAAAGTAATGGAACTATAGAGTAGGAGTATAGTTGAACTATAATCTATAAAGATAGAGTGGGAGTATAGTTCAGTGGGAGTTTATCGCACATGTCTTATTGGTTAAAATATTACTTTGTGAAAGTAATAGTATTATGACCTTGTTACATACGAGCCGTAGCATTACAATCCGATAATTGTTACTCAAAAGTAGATTTACTTAAAGGCGAGGGTCTCTTTAAAGATAAATAGAGCTTTAGAGTGCTTAAATGCATAAGATTGACATAAAGATGTTGATCAAGATTAATTATGTTAGGAATTGCCGCATTTCATTTTAATGAAGAATGGCAAATAAAATTCGCTTTTCTAAAATGGGAATTTAGAGAAGGAAGTGTTTGAAACACAAAACCTTAGATAAAGATCTAAGAATCCTAACATCTTATGCGTAGCTTTCTTAAGTGATCCTAGAATGGTCTTAAGCAAGCATTAAAGGATTATACTTTTCATTTATGTGATAATGGTGAATGGTTTCATTCACGTGATTGAAGAATCATGATTATACATGAAGTTAAGTGGGAGCCAGAATCATTTCTCCATGTCTTATATGTTGATGACATATTACTTATTGAGATTAATGTACCAATGTTCTCTTTTGTCAAGAGTGATTGGGAGACTAGGAGAAGGTGCAATATACTTTAGATTACCGAATATATGTAAGAGTATATTGGCATAGAGTTGAGAGTCTTATGAGGATAAGATCTTTCGTATCTGTTGTGAATCAACAAGGTTGAATAGGCTATTCATGTTGATGAAAGTGGAATTACTATGATGGAGTCATAGTCATTCACTGAACCTATTAAGTTGTTGATCACATAAAATCGATTACTAATGTTTCCGCCATTAGAACGATCATGTATGCCATCAGACGCACATGCTGTGATGAACCATATGCTAGGAGCATAATTAGTCAATAACAAGTTAATTCATAAGATGGTCTTGTGAAAGCTTTAAAGAACAATTGAAGACTTGTTCGTATGTTTGGATGATAAACTAAGTAAAGTGTTGAAGGGTTACACAAACTTTAGTTTCCAAACATAAAGGGATTTTTTGCAATCCTAGGCTGATTTTATTGACGAAAGAGTAAGAAACTAGAAAAGTGTTTTAGTTTCGTGCATTGCAAATTCTACAAAAGAAATCTAAGTAAATTATGATAAGTTGGTCAAGATAGGGATTAAGAGGGAATCCATATATAAATGACTTTATCACAAGTTATGCGATAATAGTGGGAGCATCTTTCAAATGAAAGAGGCCAAGTCTAGTAAGAAGACTAGACAAATACTTAGAGAAAAATTCAAGTTATTTGAATTGAAGGAAATAGCAATTGACAAAGTTGGAATACATGGATATAGGGGATATTCATTTGCCAAGCTTTTATTGCATTTTAACTAGTGTCAATAATACACTAAAAATTATGGGATATGAAGTAGTAATAGTGTATTAACTATTCATATGTGATAATCGCATTTATCGTTTGAGTTTCATTAAACTCACCCGTTACCTTGTCGTATCCGAATGGGTTGTTGAGAACAAATTGAACCCCATTAAAAGTGAACTGGATTGACATGTTATTCGCCCCTAGTTACTTATATAGGGTGACGTCTCGAAGTGACTAGAGTGTGATGCGATTGATGGCAAGTTCAAGTGCCATAGAGTCATATGGGATGACTAGTCGATCACATAGGCAGACTGTATGGGACATTCTGTCGGGCAGTGACCGCTTATAGAGTTCTGGTAATTCATAAAACCTGGTCGTGGCAAGAGCTACTATAGTATTCTTATGATTCAATTCTTTTGACTAGAGAGTGTTCGCCAAAGTTGGCACATATTTCTAATTAGCTTTGATTTATACTCTACGACTTCGTAAATGAGGTCAAACTGGGTATATTTTGGGTTATGATGAACTGTGGCTGAACAAAGGGAATAGTGCAATAGGAATTGTCCACTCCTTGTCAGGGTTGTTTGAAATATCAAGGCCACTCAAGGAGTAGTTAACTAGAAATGCGTGGCCACGCTCGGAAGGTATCTATGGTAGATAATTTCGGTCAGACAGTTACTCTCCAGATCGAGGAACCACTCAAGATATGATCAAATGTAAGTACGACCTGCAAGACACATTGCATTGAGTGGGAGATTGTAATAGGACAAGAGAATTGGTAACGCACACTTGTCTCAGACAAGTGGGAGATTGTTGGAAAATGTGTCCTCAACAATAGTGCGATCACATGATTTAATATCATAATTAAATCTCATATTAAGAATACGTGAGGGATGATTTATTATATAATCAACTGATCGTCATTAATCGGTAATGATTGGCTGACTAGAGTTTGACATTACTGTCGTGTGACGGTGGTGGTCAGTTGATCCCTTAAGGTCACACCTAAAGGACAATTCTCTTAATGGATAAATTGATTAATTGTATGACGATACAAGGTAATCAATTCCTTAAAATTGAACAATTTACTTGTAAGAGAGAATATTGATATCTTATTGTAATGGAATTAAATAATATTTGTTTTAGTAATAAAAATGCTTTATTACTAAAATTGTTTATTGTTTGAGAAACGATAGAGATATGAATGAATGGTAAATTATAATTACAAGATGTTGTGAATTATAATTATATGACCCATTTTATTTATGTGATCAAGTATCACTAGTCAATTTGTTGTATGTAATTTAATTAATTTGTAAAATGATATTTATGTGATAAATATGCATTAAATTAATTAATAACATATAACATACTACATGTGACATATTGTAATACCCCGTATTTTGATAATAATTTATGAGAATAATTTATGTAATTTAATAATTATTTAAAGGCATTTCTAATAATAATTACGAGTAAGACGTTAATTAAATAAATAAATTAATAATTCAAGTCGGGAATTGGGTTTAGCTAATATTTAGCATTGGGCCGTGTGCCATTGTTAGTTGGGCCGAATTTATGATTCATCCAGTATGAGTATGATCGTGATTTATATCGGGAAATGTATAATAATATAATAAGGAAATAATAATATATAAAGATAATTATAATTATAATAAAAATAATAATAATAATAAAGTTATGGCAATAATAAATTAGTAAGTATCATATGAGGAAATCCTAGTTATGGTAAGGTTAATAATATGTGATAATAATAATAATTTAATTATAATGACAATTCCTATACTAATTAGAATAAGGTAAGTCACAATACTAATTAGAATAAGGTAAGTCACAATAGCCAGGTAATGATTGAGTGTTTGGGTATGTTCCAGTTGTTCCATACCAGTGAACACCAATCCAGTTTAGGCTGTTGGGTGCAGAGCCACACATATCCATTTCTGAGAATGTAACCTTTATCATTAGGCATCCAGCAATTCTCAATGAAACTCTCCTTCAGTTTATCCTTAGCCTTGCATATATTTTTCCAAGTCCAAGTAGAGTCTGCAGGGGGAGTATAAGAATGCCAGTCCTGAGATTTCAGATAGCCATTACTTATCCATCTTATCCATAACCTGTCAGCTTTGCAGTACACCCAATTAACTAGTTTCCCTACAACTGCCAAGTTCCAAGTCTCAGCCTTCTAAATACCAAGTCCACTAGCATCCTTGGGGAGAGTAGCCTTGTCCCATGTGAGTAATGGAACTCTGTGATAATCAGGGCTCCCATACCAAAGATAGTTCCTGCATATAGCCTCAATTCTCCGTATTACTGACTTGGGGATCAAGAACATATTGGCCCAGTAGCTATGAAGAGTATTCAGCACTAAGTTGATGAGAGTGATTCTGCCAGCAGAAGATAATTTTGGCACCCAAACTTCTGATCTTGCAAATTATTTTCTCAGTCAAGCTACTGCATTCTTTCTTACTCAATTTGCCAGGTTGGATTGGGACTCCTAAGTATCTGAAAGGCATTGTGCCCTCTTGAAACCCAGTGACTCTCAGTATATCAGTTTTTAGATTAGATGTCATGCCACTGAAAAAGATCTCAGACTTTGTGGTATTCATTCTCAAACCAGAAGCATTAGAAAAGGAAGTGAAGGCTTTCATAAGGAGCATTATTGAAGGAGCATCCCCTTTACAGAACATAAGGAGATCATCTGCAAACATAAGATGGGTGAGCTTTAAATTTTTGCAGAGGGGATGATAATGGAAAGGCCATCTTTCTGTAGCAAAAGCAATCAGTCAAGTCAAATAATCCATGCAAATGGTGAAGATTAAAGGAGAGATTGGGTCACCCTGTCTAAGCCCTCTTTGACCCCTGAAATATCCAAAGTTATTACCATTCAAAACCAGGGTAAAGGAGGTGGATCTGATGCAGGCCATATCCAGCTTTGTGAAGTGACTAGGGAAGTTGAGACCATATAGAATTTGCTCCACAAAGTCCCATTCTACAGTATCATATGCTTTTTGAAGATCAATTTTGAAGAGGCATCTAGGGGACACATGGTTTCTGGCATACATATGCACAATATCCTGACATATTAAAACATTCTCAATAATTGATCTTCCTGGTATAAATGCTCCTTGGTTGTCATGAATAATGTCAGGTAAGACAGGAGCCATTCTGTTGCAGAGAAGCTTTGATATAATTTTGTAAAGCATATTACAGCAAGCAATTGGTCTAAATTGCTTAACAGAAGTAGGCCTATCACACTTGGGGATAAGAGTAATATTAGTGGCATTGATCTGATTAAGCAACTGACCTGTGTTAAAAATATATGCAATAGCTTCATAGACATTATTCCCAATCAAGTCCCAAGTGTCCTTAAAAAAGCCACTAGAGTATCCATCAGGCCCTGGGGCTTTGTCCTTAGGAATGGAGAAGACTGCCTGTTTAACCTCCTCATAGGTGACAGTACTGTTAAGCACTGCAATATGCTCAGGATTGCACACTTTGCCCTAGGTTTGACTTCCTTAGTAGGACTCTTTCTACCAAGCAGATCTTTATAGTAATCTAGGAATGCATTCTGAATGGCATCAGTGTCCTTACAGAGCTGTCCCTCCTGATCTTCAATTTGGATCACCCTATTTCTCAAACATCTCTTCTTAATAGCACAGTGGAAGTAAACTGTATTGCTAACACCCTCTTCCATCCACTGGATTTTTGATTTCGGTTGAAAGAAACTGTCCCTGGCTTTAGTCAAACTTCAATGTTCATTCATGAGGCTCACTTCCTTCTCAATAAGATCATCATTGTGAGCATCAGCAGCAATCTGTACTTGAGTGTCAGCTAATAAATGGGCAACTTGGCTAGTCTTATTCTCAATGTCAGAAAAGCATTCTTTATTCAGAGCTTTGAGACTATACTTTAATTCTTTAAATTTCTTAGCTATGCAAAACATTTTTGTCCCTATCACTGGTTTCTCCCGTACTTCCTACACATTTGATAGGAAGGCAGGGGCACTACTCCACATGTTAAAGTATTTAAAGCTTCTAGCCTTGCCATTGTTTAGTTGCATATTGCTAACCACACAGGGTGTATGATCCAGCAGTCCCTCAGGGTGAAAATGGGCAGCCATATCAGGGAATTTCTCCACCCACTCTTGATTTATTAAAAATCTATCAAGCCTACTATACTTCCTATGCTCAGCATCCTGCTTATTGTTCCAAGTAAAGAACGCACCAGTAGCAGGAATATCAACCATGCCACAGTTACCTAAAAAATTCAAGAACTCCTCCATATCCTCCTGTTTTGTTTGCCCTCCCATCCTCTCATCAGGGTGTATGACAGTATTAAAATCTCCAGCCAGTGCCCAAGGCCCATTGCACTGCAAGGTAAAAGAACTCAACTAGTTCCATAACTCAAGTCTCTCAGTCCCATCATTAAAAGCATAAATCATAGTCAGGTAAAAGATTTGTTGAGAAGCTAGCACAGTAACCTTAACATGTATGAATTGAGGATTGTATTGCAAGATTAAGATATCAAACAAACTTGGTTGCCAGATGAGCCAAACTCTGCCACCCTTATGAGTATGGCAGTTGGTAGTTACACACCAGCCATCAAATTTTTTTTGAGAAATATTACTCACATTTCCAGCATTTATTTTTGTTTCTAATAATCCAAAAAGACCAATATTCTGCTTATTAATAAAACTTCTCACTGTATGTTGTTTATTTACATTATTGAACCCTCGAACATTCCAAAAACTAATGTTATTCATTATTACTGTTTTGGATAGGAGGGTTACCATTATCAACTATCACCATTTGCTGAGTATTTAACCTTTCTGAGTTTTGATCTGATTGACTAGAGTTGCCACTCAGAGGTGCAGTTGTGACACCCTCATTTATTGCGGAAAAGTAAACACATAATTCTAGATAAAAACTGCATGGATATGTTTGTAATAGGTTCATTTGGGTAAAAACCTGTAATTTTTAAAACCTGAACCTGTTATAAAAATATCCAAATGGGAAGGTGTCAAACATGCAAGGTCCAAAATAAACCTCATAAATAAAACATCGCTAAAGTCGCGAAATAAAGTTATACAACCCAAGTATGAAAAAGGGAGACATATGTCCCTAAAAAGTATATGACATAAAAAGTGTTCAAGGGTCACAATAAAATAAAGCCAATCTAGGTCCCAAGGTTACTTTGCTCGCTAGCTCGTCCATGTACCCCATATATGCGTCACCTACCTGTCAATCGCATTTTATACAAATACGAAAGCCACAGTCAGTGGGGAGTAGCTCCGAGTTCTCCCAGCCACGAAATGTCATAATTAATATAACATGTAAACATAAGAATATGAATATGAATAACACATAGCCTTAGCATATAGATGCTAGGCAATCATGCTTATCATGTGAACAAAAATACGACAACACATAGTCCTAGCATGTGAATACTAGACCGACTCATACTACACTATCATGTGAATCACATAACATCCAGGAATCCAAACTCTATCAACCATAGCCGGCTTGCATCTCACCTTCTATGATTCATAGAATCATCAAACAAGAAAGAACAATATATCTAGAGACAGGCATAAGTTATTAGGACAGTCAATAGTCACTCTAAAACTCGAGTCTATACCACGAGGTAAGGTAAACACCCTAGTCCTAAACCTGCGCAGACCTAGCGACATGCGGAAAGTACCGCATCCAAGCCCCATGATCACACACATGAGTACCCCTAAGGAGTCCACTAAAGGGTTGGCTAGTAGTTAAGCTGACCACATACTTCTAAGAGTACGTCAGAAGGTCATGCCCTAACTTGGATATAAGCCCACCAAGCTAAGACACAAAGGCTATTAAGCGGTGAACATATACTCGTCAAAGACTATAAGGGCCTATCTATGACGAACGCCGAAATACTCACCTAGGACCTAGTCCCAGCTTGAATACTTTAGCCCACACCACACTAGACAAGTAGGACACCCAATTAACCATAAGAGGGGCAAAGAGTCCAAACTTGCACACACAAAAGATCATACACACCGTAGCATATGAAAGACTACGCAAGAGCATATTCAGCTGACAATCCAACAATATCTCCAATATCGATAATAATCCAAATTCCAGCTAACCAACAGTACCATAATCCATGAGAACAAGCTAAAATGGCAAAGAGGCAATAAGACTCAAGCATAAGGCATCCAAAGCATCCAACAACCAACATGTGGAATGATAATTACAAATATCAAGGAATCAACATAAAACATCCAATGACAACCAATATCACCTCAAAGACAAACCCTCGACCCGAGTCCCGCGACGGGTCCTCGGTAAAATCGAGGCTGACCGGTTTAAACCTAGTTTGACCAAACTCGTTCGGTCAATCTGTCCCAGCTCAGAGTCTTGGCCTAATTTGGCCCAAATCACAAAATTCATTACAATATCATTTTCATGCACTATTCCAATTTCTATCATGTGAAAGACTATCAACATAAGAAAATATATTCCAACTTACAAAATAACTAATTCCACAAAATTCTCGCATAATAAAATAGCATAAATAACCGTCTCACACAAGGGTAAACTTTTCTATAAATTTTATCGATAAAACGACGTCATTTACGTATACGGACTCCGAATTGAGTGATTCAAGTGGCTAAACCACCTAATTTTTCGACGCCGTTCAATCTGTCATATTTTTGGAAACATTGGAAACCGTCTCGGTCCGGTAGTGACGCGTTCCAGCCAAAACACGGACTTTTCACAACACAAAATTTCTCATCCAAATTTGTTCCAAACAATAATATACAAATGGGTAACATAAACTAAACATAAGCATACTCATCTTACTCCATTCATTCATTTATCAACAAGATCGTCTCAAACAACAACAAACAACAACAAACAACAACAAACAACAAATACAACTACTAATGTGACATTAATTCGTCGAGTAACTCGGAATAGTTACCTTAAGTTAGCAAAGAGACAAGTAATAACTTGAGAAAGCTTCTAAAACCCAAAATTACTCTTCATCTTCAACAACATATGAGTCACCTAACTCATCTCCAAATTCTTCACCTATAAAAACAACAAAAACACAATTATTAAGCTTAAATTCGAAACCCTAAAAAAAGTGTCTTAAACAAAATTTGGGGGAAATGAAAATAAAGCTTACTAGTAGATGAGGATTGGAGAGAGGATTCCGAATATATAATTTTTATGCGATTTGGTGGAGAAATGAAGAAGTTATGGTGGATTTAGGGATTGTAAGGAGGTTATTTTGAGAGGAATTTGGTGTTTGAGAGAAGGAAGTGATAGAATGAGAATTGAGGAAATGAAAGATGAATAGGAGACTCATGGAGGATGGAGGGTGCATGGTTTTGGGTAGGGTGTTTGGGTGAGTTTCAATTGTTTACGTTTTGGTTCGTTTCGACAGAAATTAGAAATATTCGTCGAACGCGATTTCCGAGAAAATTAAAGTTCTTAAACACGATTTTACTACAAGATTAAGTACTCATATGCCCAATATCCAAACTCGTTTACCCAACGACCTTAAGAAATGGGAAAATCCCGATTTTACGACTTTTATCCGAAATCTATTTTATCAAAGGAAAAGGTTTAAATATAGTTTAAATCACTTTTAAACATTTCTAAACTATCAAAAATAATTAAATTTCTTCAAAATAAAATAAGATTATATTTTATCAAATAGATTTTATTTCAAATAAATTAATATTAAATTAAAATAGATTAAAATATTACTTTCAAAATATCATAAAGGTCTTCGAATTTACGGGGTGTTACAATCATCCCTCCTTTTAAGAAGTTTCGTCCCCGAAACTTAGAATAAGGAACATTGTATATATGTAGGTCTATCTCTTTAAAATCAAGTAAACAAAATCTTCAAAATATGGACGTATGAAGTATAAATGTCTTTTCAATGGAACGGAAAATCCTCTTCGGCCGTTCAAGAACATCAACATTCCAAATCAAGGACATAAAAATATATATTTTTACACCAACAAATGAGAAAACCAATTATCGGACGTCTCCAATAACGAGCTTTACCACTCATTGACGTTAAAACCAGTGGAAAACAGTAAAACATTTTCAAAAATTTTTAGTTCGAAACTCTATAAAAAGGATAATAACTCCACTAGCTATGACCAAACTCTAACTACGACTTTTAAACAACTAAGCAAGGACTACTAACGCGAGGGTATTTAAGAGAAGGAGAGGAAACACTCGAAAGGATAGCTTAACTCACAAGAATTGGATAAAGGAACGGAAAGTACCTCACGAGAAGAGTTCGGGATATTTAGCTAACATAGAAGATTCAGGCTCCCAAGTTTCTTCTTCGACATTCCCACAACGCCAAAGGATACGAACTAGGGGCACAACTTTGTTTCTAAGTTGCTTATTTGCTCTTTCGAGGATTCGGATCGGCCTTTCTTCCAAAGCCAAGTTGGGTTCCAAATCTGGGATTTCTTCTTGAATAACATGGCTCGGATCACTAATGTACTTCCTCAACTGAGATACATGGAAGACATTATGAACCTTGCTCAAATTCGGGGGCAACTCCAAACGGTAAGCAACGGGACCAATCTTCTCAAGTACACGGAAAGGTCCAATGTATTTGGGACTCAGCTTTCCTTTCACACCAAAACGTTTCACCTCTTTCATAGGTGATACCTTAAGGAACACTCGATCATCAACCTCAAAGGCAAGTGGTCGACGACGGACATCGGCATAAGATTTCTGTCGGTCTTGAGCGGTTTTCATATGCTCTCGAATGATCTGAACCTGATTGATGGTCTCAGTCACCAAATCGGGTCCCAACACATGAGCATCTTGGACTTGATCCCAACAAACAGGACTACGGCACTTCCTACCGTACAAAGCTTCATAAGGTGACATCTTGATAGAAGAATGATAGCTATTGTTGTAGGAGAATTCGACAAGAGGTAAACATTTCTCCCAAGAAGTGTGGAAGTCTAAAGCACAAGCACAGAGGAGGTCCTCTAAAGTCTGGATAGTCCTCTCGATCCCGCCCATCTCAGTAGCGGCATGAAAAGCGGTACTCATCAGTAGCTTACTACCCATGGCTTCTTGCAAAGCAGTCCAGAAACGGGAACAGAATCTAGGTCATGATCTGAAACTATATCCTTCGGCACTCCATGGTAGCGTACTATCTCCCTCACATAGGCCTCAGCTAGGACATCTAATCTCCACGTCTCTTTGATAGGTATAAACCTAGCACATTTGGTTAATCGATCTACAACCACCCAAACCGCATCTTTTCCGCTAGCAGTCTTAGGTAAAGCCATCACAAAGTCCATGGAGATGGACTCCCATTTCCAAAGGGGAACATCCAAAGGTTGTAGCAAACCCCCGGGTTTCTGATGCTCAATCTTCACTTTCTGACAGGTAAGACACTTGCTAACATACTCTAGGACATCAATCTTCATCCTAGGCCACCAAAACTGTAATCTCAAGTCTTTATACATCTTGTCACCACTAGGATGAATAGAATAAGAAGAAAGGTGAGCCTTATCAAGGATCTTCTTCCTCAACTCGGCTACTCTCGGAACATACATCCTACCTTGGTAACGAAGGTATCCATCACTATCCACCACACAATCCTTAGCTTGCCCAAGTTGGATTTTTACTTGAATGGACTTGAAAGTAGCATCCTCAGGTAGGCAAGTACGGATCTCACGGTAAAAATCGGGTTCTGCACTCAAGGCACTAAGATAGTCAAAGCCCTTCCCAACAAGGCTTATCCCTAACTTTTGAAATTCCGTGGTAAGTTCGTCAGGTAACACACGGATAGTGCTCAAAGAGTGACTAGTCTTCCTACTCAAAGCATCGGCCACCACATTTGCTTTCCCTTCATGATAAATCAACTCGGCATCATAATCATTCACCAACTCTAGCCATCTTCTTTGCCTCATATTCAATTCTTTATGGGTAAAGATACACCTCAAACTCTTATAATCGGTATAAATGCGGCAATGAACCCCAATAAGGTAATGCCACCATGTCTTCAAGGCATGTACCACGGCGGCTAATTCAAGATCATGAGTCGGATAGTTCACCTCGTGAACTCTCAGCTGTCGAGAAGCATAAGCAATAACCCTTCGATTTTGCATCAAGACACAACCTAGGCCATGCTTTGAAGCATCACAATAAACATCGTAGTCCACACCATTCTCAGGTAAGGTTAACACCGGAGCGGTAGTCAACCTAGTCTTCAACTCTAAGAAGGCATTCTCACACTCATCGGTCCACACATACTTAGACTCCTTCTTCAACAATTGAGTCATCGGTCTAGCTAACTTAGAGAAATCTTTCACGAATCGACGGTAATAACCCGCCAAACCGAGAAAGCTTGAATCTCATCACATTTTTCGGACTCTTCCAATCAACAACGGCCTCAATCTTAGAAGGATCTACCATAATACCATCTTTGGATATGACATGTCCGAGAAAAGTAACTTGATGCAACCAAAATTCACATTTCGAGAACTTAGCATACCACTTTTGACGATGTAGAATGTCTAAGATGATACGGAGGTGTAGGGCATGTTCTTCATCATTCTTTGAGAAAATCAAGATATCATCAATGAACACCACCACACACTTATCGAGGTACTCACTAAAGGTACGATTCATTTGATCCATGAAGATAGGCGGAGCATTAGTCAATCCGAAAGGCATCACTTTAAATTCGAAATGACCATATCTCGTCTTTGAAAGCGATCTTAGGAATATCGGACTCACGAACCGGAATTTGATGATAACCCGATCGGAGGTCAATCTTGGAAAAATTAGAAGCACCACGCAATTGGTCAAAGAGATCATCAATTCGTGGAAGCGGATACTTGTTCTTGATTGTCACACGATTGAGTTCACGATAATCAATGCAAAGTCGCATAGATCCATCCTTTTTCTTCACAAAGAGGACGGGGAACCCCAAGGAGAAGCACTAGGCCTAATAAAGCCTTTCTCAATCAAGTCATCAAGTTGAACTCTCAACTCCTTCAATTCGGAAGGTGCCATACGATAAGGAGCTTTAGCAATAGGACCGGTTCCGGGAACTAGATCGATGGAGAATTCAACATCTCTTTCAGGAGGAATCCCGGGTAATTCATCGGGAAATACATCCGGAAATTCACAAACAATGGGAACATCCTTCAAGGGAGGAAGAGAAGGAGAATTAGAAGTAGTCACTACACATAGAAATGCTTGATGAACCTTCTTCAACGCATTGACCATTTTCATGGCCGAGATCAACTTCACAGCAGTTTGCTTTCTAACTCCTTGATAAGATACGCGAGTACCCAAAGGGCTTTTAAGAACAATCTTTTGTTCTCGACATTCAAATCGAGCATGGTAAGTAGATAACCAATCCATGCCCAAAATAACAACAAACTCCTCAAGTGGAAATCGAAGGAGATTAGCCGGGAAAATAGATTCCGCTATCGATATAGGAACATCCGAATAAAAATAAGAACAAGAGAAGATGTCGCCGGAGGGTAAAGATATTTATGTACTATCTCCAAGTGAAGGTTCAAGAGGTAACTTGTCGGAGAATTTCATCGATATAAATGACAAAGAAGCACCGGTATGAAATAAAACCAAACAAGGGACATCAAATATTAAGAACGTACCAGTGACTATGTCTGGGTGTGCCTCAGCCTCAGCACGGCTCATCACAAAGATGCGACCTCTCGGCCTCTCAGGAACAGCAGGAGTAGTAGTAGTCTTCTTCTCAGGACACTCATTAGCCTTGTGTCCAGGCTTGTTGCAAGAGAAGCACACAATTTGCTTATCAAAGCAACGAATTCCGGGATGCAAAGGCTTCTTACAATGATAGCACATACGACCCTTAGGATTTTTGTCGTTGCTAGGAGATAGAACACGAGCACCTTGATTTGCTTGTCCACTCGGAATAAACCTCTTCTTGTTAGGATAAGAGGGGGAAGAAGTAGGCACAAAGGGTCTAGAAGGAGCAACATAAGGCCTAGAAGTGGAGTAGAGTGGCCTCTTGCCAAGGGAAGTATGAGAAGCATGAGCCTCTTCATCAATAGCCCGAATAGAGCTCTCGGCCCATAATGCATCATCATAGATTGAGACAAAGGAAGTAGAATCCCTACGGATCAAGCTCTTAAGCTTTGGAGTAAGCTTGTCAAGGTAAAAGAAAGCCTTTTCTTCTTCATTTTTGACAAGTCTAGAAGCATAGTGAGCAAGTTCGTTGAACTTGTCGGTAAAAAACTTGACAGAAAAGGCTTCCTTGCTTCAAATTCATAAACTCTTTAAGCCTTTGTTGTTTCAGCTCTTTTGGATAGAACCTAGCCTCAACTAGATCCTTAAAGCGATCCCAACCAAAACCAGGCTCAAGAGTGGAAGTAGGACTAGTCATGGTCCACCATCTATCAGCTTCTTTCACAAGGAAGTGAGAAGCCAATTTCACCTTGTCTTCTTCACGAACATCATACAAGGCAAAGCTTTTCTCCAATTCACGAAAACATTCGGTGAGTGCCACCGGGTCTACTTCACCACCATAAGTTTGAGTCTTGTTTCGAGTCAATTGACTTGCCACCCAAGTGTAAGAACCAGGTCTTTCACCTTCTGGAAACTGAGGAGGAGGAGGAGGAGGAGGTTGGTTTTGTTGGTTTTGTTGTATGTCTTGCTGGTTCTGGAGAATCTGAGTAAGAGCTTGTAAGATTGCATTATCAACGTTTCTTGTAGGAGCCATCTTGCAAAAGAGAACACTAATTAGCACCTAATAAATAGCAATCACAAAGAGACTACAACATAAGGTCCTAAGTCTACCCATCCTACCCATCTCTCGAGTTTATTATTTGAAGGTCAAGTTATTTATATTGGGGTGCACAACGTGCGTCGGGAGCAAATATGCTCGATACCAACCGTGACACCCTCATTTAATGCGGAAAAGTAAACACATAATTCTAGATAAAAACTGCATGGATATATTTGTAATAGGTTCATTTGGGTAAAAACCTGTAATTTTTAAAACCTGAACCTGTTATAAAAATATCCAAATGGGAAGGTGTCAAACATGCAAGGTCCAAAATAAACCTCATAAATAAAACATCGCTAAAGTCGCGAAATAAAGTTATACAACACAAGTATGAAAAAGGGAGACATATGTCCTTAAAAAGTATATGACATAAAAAGTGTTCAAGGGTCACAATAAAATAAAGCCAATCTAGGTCCCAAGGTTACTTTGCTCGCTAGCTCGTCCATGTACCCCATATATGCATCACCTACCACAATCACATTTTATACAAATACGAAAGCCACGGTCGGTGGGGAGTAACTCCGAGTTCTCCCGACCACGAAATGTCATAATTAATATAACATGTAAACATAAGAATATGAATATGAATAACACATAGCCTTAGCATATAGATGCTAGACAATCATGCTTATCATGTGAACAACAATACGACAACACATAGTCCTAGCATGTGAATACTAGACCGACTCATACTACACTATCATGTGAATCACATAACATCCAGGAATCCAAACTCTATCAACCATAGCCGGCTTGCATCTCACCTTCTATGATTCATAGAATCATCAAACAAGAAAGGACAATATATCTAGAGACAGGCATAAGTTCTTAGGACAGTCAATAGTCACTCTGTAACTCGAGTCTATACCACGAGGTAAGGTAAACACCCTAGTCCTAAACCTGCGCAGACCTAGCGACATGCGGAAAGTACCGCATCCAAGACCCATGATCACACACATGAGTACCCCTAAGGAGTCCACCAAAGGGTTGGCTAGTACTTAAGCTGACCACATACTTCTAAGAGTACGTCAGAAGGTCTTGCCCTAACTTGGATATAAGCCCACCAAGCTAAGACACAAAGGCTATTAAGCGGTGAACATATACTCGTCATAGACTATAAGGGCCTATCTATGACGAAGGCCGAAATACTCACCTAGGACCTAGTCCCAGCTTGAATACTTTAGCCCACACCACACTAGACAAGTAAGACACCCAATTAACCATAAGAGGGGCAAAGAGTCCAAACTTGCACACACAAAAGATCATACACACCCTAGCATATGAAAGACTACGCAAGAGCATATTCAGCTGACAATCCAACAATATCTCCAATATCAATAATAATCCAAATTTCAGCTAACCAACAGTACCATAATCCCTGAGAACAAGCTAAAATGTCAAAGAGGCAATAAGACTCAAGCATAAGGCATCCAAAGCATCCAACAACCAACATGTGGAATGATAATTACAAATATCAAGGAATCAACATAAAACATCCAATGACAACCAATATCACCTCAAAGACAAACCCTCGACCCGAGTCCCGCGACGGGTCATCGGTCAAATCGAGGCTGACCGGTTTAAACCTAGTTTGACCAAACTCGTTCGGTCAATCTGGCCCAGCTCAGAGTCTTGGCCTACTTTGGCCCAAATCACAAAATTCATTACAATATCATTTTCATGCACTATTCCAATTTTTATCATGTGAAAGACTATCAACATAAGAAAATATATTCCAACTTACAAAATAACTAATTCCAAAAAATTCTCGCATAATAAAATAGCATAAATAACCGTCTCACACAAGGGTAAACTTTTCTATAAATTTTATCGATAAAACGACGCCATTTACTCATACGGACTCCGAATTGAGTGATTCAAGTGGCTAAACCACCTAATTTTTCGACGCCGTTCAATCTGTCATATTTTTGGAAACATTTGAAACCGCCTCGGTCCGGTACTGACGGGTTCCAGCCAAAACACGGACTTTTCACAACACAAAATTTCTCATCCAAATTTGTTCCAAACAATAATATACAAATGGGTAACATAAAGTAAACATAAGCATACTCATCTTACTCCATTCATTCATTTATCAACAAGATCGTCTCAAACAACAACAAACAACAACAAACAACAACAAACAACAAATACAACTACTAATGTGACATTAATTCGTCGAGTAACTCGGAATAGTTACCTTAAGTTAGCAAAGAGACAAGTAATAACTTAAGAAAGCTTCTAAAACCCAAAATTACTCTTCATCTTCAACAACATATGAGTCACCTAACTCATCTTCAAATGCTTCACCTATAAGAACAACAAAAACACAATTAAAAAGCTTAAATTCGAAACCCTAAAAAAAGTGTCTTAAACAAAATTTGGGGGAAATGAAAATAAAGCTTACTAGTAGATGAGGATTGAAGAGAGGATTCCTAATATATAATTTTTATGCGATTTGGTGGAGAAATGAAGAAGTTATGGTGGATTTAGGGATTGTAAGGAGGTTATTTTGAGAGGAATTTGGTGTTTGAGAGAAGGAAGTGATAGAATGAGAATTGAGGAAATGAAAGATGAAGAGGAGACCCATGGAGGATGGAGGGTGCATGGTTTTGGGTAGGGTGTTTGGGTGAGTTTCAATTGTTTACGTTTTTAGTTCGTTTAAATGAAATTAGAAATATTCGTCGAACGCGATTTCCGAGAAAATTAAAGTTCTTAAACACGATTTTACTAAAAGATTAAGTACTCATATGCCCAATATCCAAACTCGTTTACCCAACGACCTTAAGAAATGGGAAAATCCCGATTTTACGACTTTTATCCGAAATCTATTTTATCAAAGGAAAAGGTTTAAATATAGTTTAAATCACTTTTAATCATTTCTAAACTATCAAAAATAATTACATTTCTTCAAAATAAAATAAGATTATATTTTATCAAATAGATTTTATTTCAAATAAATTAATATTAAATTAAAATAGATTAAAATATTACTTTTAAAATATAATAAAGGTCTTCGAATTTACGGGGTGTTACAGCAGTGATCTCCTGTGACTGAATTGGTTTGGCAGTAGTAGATGTAGTCACCTTTTTTCCAGGAGAACCTATAGCTGCAGTCAACACAGGGTATTCAGATTCAGAGAGCTTACTAGCAGTTGCAGCTGGTTTTAGTATGCTTACTTTACTTTTTCTTAGTTTTATATGGTTTATTAGTAAGCATTAAGTTTGTTTTGATAAGTTGTGTACATTTACTTATAAATTAAATTATGTCATGTGTTTTTTTTACAAATAATAATTCATCCTATGCTTGTGTTGTCATGAAATCATAATGTTTTGTATCTGTGGTTGTTAATATATTTTTGACCTAGTGCCCGTTCAGGGATTACACATTAGGTGTAATTCTTGAATAGTCCCCGTTTTGGGACTGTCTTTGAATCTTTATGCCATTTAGGTGGTAAATACTCATTTTTTTCTTGATTGTTTTGAGACAAAATTTGGTTGACATTTCTTGTAATGTTCCCTGAATACATATGTAGAGTGAGAATTCAGTCTACATAATGTATTTGGAGAACTGTAAGGAAGTGCTGCCGAATTTTTGTCTCATTACAATCAAGAAAAAAATTAGTATTTACTAATGGTATGAAAGATTCAAGGATGGGTTTAAGTTAGAGAGATATGGACCCCAATACATAATGTATTTTTTTGCAGGTTGTTGTTGTTGTTGTTGTTGTTGTTGTTGTTGTTGTTGTTGTTGTTGTTGTTGTTGTTGTTGTTGTTGCTATTGTTGTTGTTGCTGTTGTTGCTGTTGTTGTTGTTGTTGTTGTTGTTGTTGTTGTTGTTGTTGTTGTTGTTGTTGTTGTTGTTGTTGTTGTTGTTGTTGTTGTTGTTGTTGTTGTTGTTGTTGTTGTTGGTAGTGGTGGCGGTGTTGGTGTTGTCGTCCTAAGAATATGGATATGAGTGTTGTTACCATTTTTCTCAATAATTGTTATTTGCCAACATATATGTAGATTTGCAATGAAGAGATTAGAACGAAACTGGATGTATGAAAAGTTGGATTCCAATAAAAAATTAAGGAAGGAATTCGTAATAGGGGTTGATAAATTCATTGATTATGTTAAGTAACAAGACGAATTCATTAGAAGTAAAGAAATTAGGTGTCCATGTACTAAGTACAAAAATAAAAAGTATTTAGTTGAATAAGAAGTACGAAAACTGTAACACCCCCATACTCCAAGTGCCTTACCAGGACCACTCAGGTATGAAGACATTACCATCTCGGTTACCCGAGGCAATGATAATCAAACAACAATAAAGAAACAACATTTATTATAAATAGTTTAACGAATAGTTACAATCCTTGAAACCAACTAAAAGTGCGATACATTATTCTCAAATGACTGTCTAACTGAAAAGTAAATAAACTAAGGCTACAGCGGAAGACTCCTATCGTCATGTCGTGGCATCCCGGCTATCCCAAGATACTCATCTCAATACCTCGCTCAATATCCGCTCACCATCCCGAATGGATCACCGCAGTTTACAAAACAACACCGGTCGATTAAATCACACAATCAACATAAATAACAATAATAAGATAAACAGACAGCTGAACTGTCACACACACACACACACACCACCAACTCCCATCACCTCAATACTTGATCGTCCACCGGACCCCACAAATGGGGGACCGTAGCCGTTCCCACCTAAGCCCCGCTCATCATACCGAGCGATAACCCTGTCCCATTAATGTGCACATCCCCCTCCGTGGCGGGTTCCACGAAGGGCGAAACTAGGGCGTGAAGTCACTCCCGCAAGTGACCCCACTCACCGAGAACGCATCTCGAGAACCATCAACAAAGAATCACAACCACAAACACAAAGACAATCATCACATCAAACAACTAACTACAGCACATCACCAATATCCCATTATGGGACTAATACCGAGTAGGAAATCCTACCTGAAAGCACAACAAGCGACGGTATCTACAAAAAGTATCAAAACGCCTCTTCTACGAATCCTCCTCCTATCACATAACACATAGAGACTACACATCACATACTACACACAAAACCCCCAATCCTTAAATTAGGGTTTAACCAATCTTAACAAAGCATTATAAAAATTATGTTAAAAGCTTACCCTTGACGCAAGGAACTCAACGATACGAACTACGACAAGAACTGACCGTCTGAACTCCGGGAATTGCTAAGAATACGATTAGGAAGATGAAGTGGCTGCTTTCTCTCTTAAACAGGGTTTTAGGTTTGGTAAAAGTGATTTAAAACAATGACGATTATGTTTAAATACCTTAATCGCATAATTAACAAAACCCAAGAAAACTCCCCGTAAAACCGGACACTCGATCGAGTACCCAAGGTACTCGATCGAGTACCCTCCTACTCGATCGAGTACCCCACTACTCGATCGAGTACCCAACAGTCGAAACTATTTTATTTCGCAACTTACCCTTACTCGACAGAGTAAGGGCTACTCGATAGAGTACCCCAAGACATATAAATACGGAGTATTACAGTCTTCCCTCCTTAAAAGGAACTTCGTCCCCGAAGTTCAAACCACTACCAAACAAAGGTACTCCCACAACATTCCCGACTCAAAAGCCAAACAAAATTTTAACATAACATAAAACATGATACTAACCCAACTCATCCCGACAAACATACCGACACTACCTATAAAAGGTGTATAAAACTCTTAAAACTGCTCGCGATCATCTCCTACCCCCCTAAAAGAAACAAGGTTACGTCCCCGTAACCATACATACCTGATCAAAAAGGAAAGGGTAACGCTCTTTCATGATATCCTCTGCCTCCCATGTAGCTTCCTCAGTCTCGTGGTTAGACCAGAGGATCTTAAGCAAAATTGTCTCACCACTCCTAGTCTTCCTAACCTTTCGGTCTAGAATCTGCTTAGGCACCTCCAGATATGATAAAGACTCATCTAGCTCTAAGCTCTCTACCTCCAACACATGTGACGGGTCACTCACATACTTCCGCAGCTGCGATACATGAAACACATTATGCACTCTCTCCAACGCAGCTGGTAAAGCCAAACGATAAGCAACTTCCCCAACTCGCTCTAAGATCTCATAAGGCCCTATAAACTTCTGACTTAACTTGCCTTTCTTCCCAAATCTCATAACTCCACGCATCGAAGACACTTTCAGAAGAACCTTGTCCCCAACTTGAAACTCTATGTCCCGACGATGTAGATCTGCATAACTCTTTTGTCGATCCTGGGCTGATCTCATCCGTTCCCTGATCATCTTAATCTGTTCCACCATCTCGTGCACCATCTCTGGTCCTAAAACCACTGCCTCAGCACTATCGTTCCAACAGATTGGACTCCTACATCTCCTCCCATACAAAGCCTCAAACGGTGCCATACCAATACTGGTGTGATAGCTGTTGTTGTAAGAAAACTCTATCAAGTCCAACCTCTGCTCCCAGCTACCACCAAAATCCATCACACAAGCTCGCAACATATCCTCAAGAGTCTTAATTGTTCTCTCGATCTGTCTGTCAGCGCGGGATGAAATCTCAGTACTCATCTTCAAAGCTGTTCCCAACGATTCCTGCAACTCCTTCCAAAACCTTGATATAAACCTCGCATCTCTGTCAGACACTATGTCCTTAGGGACTCCATGTAACTTAAGCACGTTCTTTCGATAGGCCATAGCCAATTGTGCCTTAGTCCATGTATCTTTCATTGGAACAAAGTGAGCTGACTTGGTCAGACGATCCACTATCACCCAAATCATGTTGTTACCTTGTTGACTCTTAGGCAAACCCACAATGAAATCCATGGAAATGGATTCCCACTTCCACTCAGGCACCTCTAAAGACTGAATCTTACCTTGTGGTCTTCTCTGTTCCCCTTTAACTCTTTGGTAGGTCAAACAACGGGACACAAATTCAGCTGTCTCTTTCTTCATCCCAGGCCACCAAAACATTTTCTTCAAATCCTTGTATAGCTTGTCTCCACCTGGATGAACTAAGTATGGTGTGCAATGCGCCTCTGTCATGATCGTCTTTTTCAACTCCTCATCATTAGGAACACACCACTTACCATCAAACCTCAAACTACCATCTGTATGAATAGAAAACCGGGACACTGTCCCTTTCTCTACTCCAGCTCTCCACTCCACTATCTTAGGATCCAAAGCCTGTTTATCCCGAATATCATCATAAAACTCAAGCTGTACTGTCATATCGCCCATGGCATCTCCTTTCTGCATCATATGTATCCCAAAGCTCGCTACCTCATCCCTCAGCCTCATCAAAGATAGAGCTGTACACAAGGAATGTACACTCTTCCTACTCAATGCATCAGCTACAACGTTGGCCTTCCCTTCATGGTAGATGATTTCCATGTCGTAGTCGCCAATCAACTCCATCCACCTCCTCTGTCTCATGTTCAACTCCTTCTGCGTGAAGATGTACTTAAGACTCTTGTGATCAGAAAATACCTTAATGATTGCTCCATAAAGGTAATGTCTCCAAATCTTGAGAGCAAACACCACTGCACCCAACTCCAGATCATGGGTAGGGTAGTTCTCCTCATAAGGCTTCAATTGCCTAGAAGCATAGGCAATCACTTTACCATTCTGCATCAACACACATCCCAACCCATTCTTCGAGGCATCCGTATAAACCTCAAAATTCTCGCTCCCTTCAGTAATGCGAGGACAGAGCCGTGGTCAAACGCTCCTTTAATGTTTGGAACGCCGTCTCACAACTCTCATCCCAACGAAACCTGTTCTCTTTCCTCATCAACGCTGTCATCGGTCTAGCTATCTTGGAGAAATCTTTCACGAACCGTCTGTAGTATCCAGCTAAACCCAAGAAACTCCTAACCTCAGCAACATTCTTCGGTGCTTCCCACTTTGTCACTGCCTCAATCTTCGTCGGATCCACAGCTACCCCATCTTTAGAGATTACATGCCCCAGGAAAGCAACTTTCTCTAACCAGAACTCATAATTGGACAGCTTAACATACAACTCATGATCCCTCAAAGTCTGCAATACGATCCTCAGATGCTCCTCATGCTCCTCCTTAGTCTTAGAGTAGACTAAGATATCATCGATAAACACTACTACAAACTGGTCCAAGAACTGTCTGAAGATTCTATTCATCAAATCCATAAACACTGCCGGCGCATTAGACAACCCAAACGGCATCACCACATACTCATAATGGCCATACCTTGACGTGAAAGCTGTCTTTGGTATATCCATCTCTCTAATCTTCACCTGATGGTACCCCGACCTCAAATCAATCTTAGAAAAGACTGTTGCACCGCTCAGCTGATCAAACAGGTCATCTATCCTTGGCAAAGGATACTTGTTCTTTATCGTCACACGGTTCAGCTCCCTGTAATCTATGCTTAGCCTCAAACTCCCATCTTTCTTCTTCACGAAAAGAACTGGTGCTCCCCAAGGCGATACACTTGGTCTAATGTATCCCTTATCTATCAGATCATCCAACTGCTTCCTAAGCTCCTCCATCTCCTTAGGACCCGTACGGTACGGTGCCTTTGAGATTGGCCCCGTCCCTGGCTTCAACTCTACGGTGAAATCTATCTCCCTCTTCGGTGGCAACCCCGGAATCTCCTCTGGAAAAACATCTGCAAACTCTCCCACCACTGGTTTCTCATCAACTGTCGGACTCTCTATCCGGTCATCTCTCACATGACACAAGATCAACGGACATCCCTTCTTCAGATAAGACTTCAAGGTGACAGCTGCAATCAACTTAACTTTGGGTTTGACTAGAAACCCACGATAAGACACACTAACACCCTTAGGACCTCGTAAGGATACTTTCTTTTGATGACAGTCTATCTTAGCTTTATACTTTCCTAACCAATCCATCCCCACTATCATCTCAAAACCATTAAAAGGAAACTCTAGCAAGTCTACAGGGAAATCAACTTGCCCAACTATCAAAGATACATCCCTAAACAACCTCCCACACGATACAGACTCACCCGAAGGTATGAAAACTTGCTCACTAACAGACTCATATACTCTCAAACCCAACTGTTTAACATGACTCGAAGACACAAACGGCTGAGAAGCCCCCGAATCAAACAAAACAAACGTAGGAATACCGTTAACAAGGAATGTACCGGTGATAACGTGCGCATCCTCCTCCGCTGCCTTCTTCTCCATCATGAACAACTTGCCATCGGTCTTCGCCCACCTCCCCGGACAAGATCTTGGCGATGCGGTCGGCTTAGCACCCGACCCTTGATTGTTGTTGTTGTTCGTCGGTGTCTTCGATAAGAATTACCGCCGTTGCGGTTGCCTCCACTCTGTAACTCGACTTCCCGGTTTGGCCATGATCCAGCCCGGTGCATTTGCTTGCGAAGCTCTGTGCAGGTCTCTGAAAAGATCCCGGTGCGCTCGTGCACTCATGTCTCTTGTGGCCTACACCACCACAACCAAAGCAGGTCACTCCCCAACTATTACTCACACTCCCACGGCCACGCCCAAAGGAAGCCCCAACACTAAACCCAGACCCAGCAGAAAATCCCTTAGACTGATTGTGGTTGCCTTTCTTGTGATTCGATTGGCCACCACCCTCGCCCTCAGACTTCCTCTTCTCACCACCTGACCTCTCCTGAGCCATCTCCACCAACCTCTTAGCTCTTCCAGCCCTCTCATAAGCTTCCTAAACATCGGTAAGGATCCCCACGGGTAACTTATCCATAATCGTGGTAGTCAACCCTCTTTCAAACCTCAATGCCAGGTTCTCCTCACTCAAACCCATATCCTCGGATACCTGGACTTCTCATTGAACTGTCGTAGTACTCAGCTACCGACATCTCAAATGGTCATCTTAAACTTATCAAACTCTTCCCTCAACTTACTCCTCACATGCTCCGTTACGAACTCCTTCCTCACAGCCCTACGAAACTCCTCCCAAGGTATAGCGGGTAAGCCTTGGTTGGTGTATATCTCCTTAGCACTCACCTTCACCGAATCCCACCACCACTGCCTGCCGCCTCCCTCGGATAGAACGCAGCCTGTTCCACTCTCATCTCATCAGGACAATGAACCAAGTCTAAGATGTTCTCCATCTCTCTCAGCCAACTATCAAGAAGGTTAGGTTCCCCAACCCCCTTGTATTCCTTCGGGTTAAACCTTGCAATGTAGAGGCTGATTTTAGAATGATCAACCTCCTTCTCCTTACTCTTATCCTTGTCCTCATTCACTCTCTTCAGGGTCTCAGTAAGAGCATCCTGGTGCTCTAACATCTTAACGATGTCATCCACGGTCATAAGCTCAGCTCTCGCGTATAAAGCAGTTCTCTTGGGCGGCATCTTGAAACTATGCATATATAAGAAAAGGGGTAGATATGAACATACGTACTAAACTTCAAAACACGAAGACGCGACCCCCAGAACCTACTCGATCGAGTTCCCAAACCCACTCGATCGATTAACGGGCTACTCGATCGAGTGCCCCACGTACTCGATCGAGTACCCAAACTCCAGAACCAAACAGACCTTCTGATCTCTTTCCTACTCGATCGAGTATCTAGGCTACTCGATCGAGTGACCCCCTACTCGATCGAGTACCCCTAGTTACTCGATCGAGTGCCCCAAAACTCGATTCTGGACTCAAAATCGCCAAAAACCCACCCGATCGAGTCAGTCTCACTCGATCGAGTAACACTAATTCGTAAAAGCTACCCGCATGTTACGTCATATGCTAACATGTTAAACTTTATAAATCACATATTATATCATAACGATCATGCTATTAATTGCCACGTTGTAAAACATTCAACATGCTATCATATCATCAACAGTTTCTATATATCATCACTTTCCTTTCACCTTCTCAACTTCCAACTTCGAACATCCAACAATCAACACATTCCATCAAATTTGTAAACAAGTTAACCAAACACACATACAACTCGACAAACACTTCCCCCATGTGACCGGTTCAAAGTTGTAGGGCGACCCCCGCGACTTTAGGACGTCTCCCAAGCCTTTGCACTAGCTCCTACAACTTTTACCCCGGGTTCATTTTAATTGACTCCCTATGTTCATTAAGTTCATTGGTTACAGGTTTCAGGATTGTCGCTCTGATACCATTTGTAACACCCCCATACTCCAAGTGCCTTACCAGGACCACTCAGGTATGAAGACATTACCATCTCGGTTACCCGAGGCAATGATAATCAAACAACAATAAAGAAACAACATTTATTATAAATAGTTTAACGAATAGTTACAATCCTTGAAACCAACTAAAAGTGCGATACATTATTCTCAAATGACTGTCTAATCGAAAAGTAAATAAACTAAGGCTACAAATGGAAGACTCCTATCATCATGTCGTGGCATCCCAGCTATCCCAATACTCATCTCAATACCTGCTCAATATCTGCTCACCATCCCCGAATGGATCACCGCAGTTTACAAAACAACACCGGGTCGATCTAATCACACAATCAACATAGATAACAATAATAAGATAAACAGACAAATGAACCGTCACACACACACACACACACCACCAACTCCCATCACCTCAATACGATCGTCCACCGAACCCATTACACAGCCGGGGGGACCGCAGCCGTTCCCACCTAAGCCCCGCTCATCATACCGAGCGATAACCCTGTCCCATTAATGTGCACATCCCCTCCCGTGGCGGGTTCCACGAAGGGCGAAACTAGGGCGTGAAGTCACTCCCGCAAGTGACCCCACTCACCGAGAACGCATCTCGAGAACCATCAACAAAGAATCACAACCACAAACACAAGACAATCATCACATCAAATAACTAACTACAAAGACATCACCAATATCCCATTATGGGACTAATACCGAGTAGGAAATCCTACCCGAAAGCACAACAAGCGAGACGGTATCTACAAAATGTATCAAAACGCCTCTTCTACGAATCCTCCTCCTATCACATAACACATAGAGACTACACATCACATACTACACACAAAACCCCAATCCCTAAATTAGGGTTTAACCAATCTTAACAAAGCATTATAAAAATTATGTTAAAAGCTTACCCTTGACGCAAGGAACTCAACGATACGAACTACGACAAGAACTGACCGTCTGAACTCCGGGAATTGCTAAGAATGCGATTAGGAAGATGAAGTGGCTGCTTTCTCTCTTAAACAGGGTTTTAGGTTTTGTAAAAGTGATTTAAAACAATGACGATTATGTTTAAATACCTTAATCGCATAATTAACAAAACCCGAGAAAACTCCCCGTAAAACCGGACACTCGATCGAGTACCCAAGGTACTCGATCGAGTACCCCCTTACTCGATCGAGTACCCCAGCTACTCGATCGAGTACCCAACAGGTCAGAAACTATTTTATTTCGCAACTTACCCTTACTCGACAGAGTAAGGGCTACTCGATAGAGTACCCCAAGACATATAAATACGGAGTATTACAAAAACACCTTGGTCTAAAGGGTTTTTGTGACAACTATTATGATTTGGTGTGTCACAAAGATAAATATCCCGTTGAGGAAGAGGAAATGGCAATGCCCTCTGACAATCCTTATCGGGATATGGTAGAGGATGCGTTGCGCGATATCATTGATCAAATTAGGGAAGAAGCTCTTAATGCTGAGGTGGTTGATGAATCTCCAAATCCCAATGTATTAGCCTTTTTTCAAATGTGAAAACGTGCCGAGCAACCTGTCTACGAAAGATGTCGACTCTCATTGCTACAGTCAGTTGCAAGGCTTGTCACTCTCAAATGTGAATTCAACTTAGCCCATAGATGTGTAGATGGTTTCACGTCATTTATGGGAGACCTTCTTCCTCAAAACCATGTTTTGATGCGTAACTTCTATGAAACCAAAAATGTTCTCAAAGCTCTTCAACTTCCTCATGAAAAGATAGATGCATGTTTTAATGGATGTATGCTTTTTTGGATGGACGCCGCTCTTCTTGACAAGTGTAGAAAATGTGGTAGAGCTAGGTACAAAAGTGCAACGAATGGAAATGGCAAAAGGGTCCCCGAAAATTTCATAAATGATTTCCCAATAGGGCCACGTTTGCAACGAATTTATGCCACAAAACACCTCGTGGAACAAATGCGTTGGCATTATGAAAGCCCCCGTGTTAGTGGGACAATGTCTCATCCAAGTGACAGTGAGGCTTGGAAACATTTTGATCGCCTTTATCCTTCTTTTGCATCTGAGTCTCGGAATGTTAGACTTGGACTTTGCACCGATGGTTTCTCAGGTTTTGGTCTATTCGGGAAGTTGTATTCATGCTGGCTGGTGATGCTTACTCCTTATAATTTACCACCCGGGCTATGCATGAAAAGGCAGTTTATGTTCTTAACATTAATTATTCCCGGTCCAAAGAGTCCCAAACAAAACCTTGACGTCTATTTACAGCCTCTAATTCATGAGTTGAATCAATTGTAGGACACGGGATTGTTTACATATTACGTGTCTAGGAAAAAAAACTTCGACTTAAGAGTCACACTCCTATGGACGATCAACGACTTTTCTGCTTATGGCATGTTATCCGGTTGGTCAAATGTTGGTGAGAATGCATGTCCATGTTGTACGAAAAAAGAGACTAAATCGATTTGGCTTCAGCATAGCAGAAAATGGAGTTGGTTTGATTGTCATAGACAATATTTAGACACTGATCATATTTTTCGCAAGGATAAGGTGCACTTTCGAAAAGGAAGAGTAGAGAACGATGTTGCTGGAACGAGGTTATCGGGCGAGGTTATTTAACCATGAATTGAGAACGGTTAAAGCGAAACGAATTGGGTGGTGGAAACAAAGCATTTTTTGGGAGCATCCATATTGGAGCACACTAATAATTCGACATAACCTTGATGTCATGCATATTGAGAAATTGTTTTTCGAACAACTAATTCACACGTTGATGGATAGAAAAGACAAGACAACCTTTAACCCAAATGCACAAAAAGACATGTTACAACTTTGTTCAAGTAAGCGAAAGGTGGATTCAGTCATTTTGAAAAAGGAGTAGAAGAAGGTGTTGTGTGATTGGATATGTAATTTAATGTTTCCGGACGGCTATGCTTCAGATTTGAGAAGATGTGTCGATATGAATGAGTTGAAGCTACATGGCTTGAAAAGCCATGACTGTCATGTGTTTATGGAGTGTTTACTGCCGGTTGCTTTAAGGCACCTTCTCCCAAAAAATGAGTGGAATGCCATAACTGAGATTAGTCAATTTTTCAGAGATTTGTGCACTTCATCAATACAAATTGAAAAAATAACAAGTCTCGAGAAAAATATTGCCGAGATAATCTGCAAATTGGAAAAAATACTTCCACCTTCCTTTTTTAACTCAATGGAACATCTGCCAATTCATTTGCCGTACGAAGTGAAAGTGGGTGGTCCTGTGCAATATAGGTGGATGTATCCTTTTGAGAGGTAATATCAATATCTTTTCAGAAACCTTTTAAGGTTATTACTTGAATATCAGTTATTCTTAACCCATTTTTTGTAGGTTCTTGAATCATTTATAAAAAAAATTGGAAATAAAGCTCGTGTTCAAGGGTCATTATGTAACGCATATTTGCTTGAAGAAATAGCAATTTTTTGTTCTTTTTACTTTGAAGAACAGATAGACACGAAGGCAAAGGACCTTGACGTTGGTACGAAAAAGTTGGAGCATTCTACCTTGCCTGAGCTATTTCAAGATCATGAGGGCACTACTTCTGGAAAATATCGTGAAAGGTTTTTGGAAGATAACGAATATGAACGTGCAGACCTCTATTGGAGTAAAACTACTAAGACTCGAATTTTGGACGATTAAGACTCAGATTTTAACAGTATAATGGACTGTTTGATTGTGATTAAAATGACTAAAACAAACATAAATAACAATGATTTTTGACAGAAACTCTAAGGACTTGACTTGGACACTTGAATGGACTTTTTTAAGACCAATAAACAACAAAAGGATAGTTTTAAAAGCTAACAACTGACTCAATCAAAACAAGGCACGAAATAGCCAGTTTTGGACGAAAAATAAGACCTTAATTAACTTGAGTAATTTGAAGGAAAACAATGGAAATAAGATTGTAATTTAAATGCTTATGAACTAAAGATTCAAATAACAATTTCCACAATGACTTAAAGCAACGAAAACAGAAACTTTGGGACTGTTTTGACACGAAAACAAGAACAAGTAACCGGGATATGACTTAAATTAGATCACGAAGCAGGTTTAAGCCTTGGAATTAAACTCAAGATCACGAAGCAAGAGCTAATTCCGCGTCAAACACTAAGTAATGAGGGGTTTTCCGCACTAAGAAAGAAGAAAGTTGGTTGAAAACTTTAGTTTCAAACTCATATTTTAATTCACTCAAAATCTGAAGTTCTGATGTGCCTAGCTTGGTTTATATAGACCAAGGCTTACAATCTTAACCCTTGACTACAAGTTACATCTAAGGGCCACAAAATGAGCAGCTAAAGGACATAAAAATGGCAGCCTAGGTCATACACATTGCTGAATTTGAAAATGACATAAAACAAAGAAATGATAAAGTAAACTAATAGTCCAATCTTCCTTGTTTGTTAGCTCAACTTCTTATTTATGATTACATTGACTGATTAGAAGCCTTGGAGAACCGTGTAAGGCTCTTTTACAGCTCCTAAAAATATCTTGAGCTTTGTTAGATCAAAAGAGGAAAGATTGATAGCGACATTTTGCTCATTGTTCAAAACCGGGTCCCCTTGGTACCTTTGCATTGATTTTTCAAATAATTTCTGAATGGTAGCCTTTGGATATAAAAGATCCTACACAAAAACATCCCAAACTCACCCAAGATAAGAATTAGGACGGGTGGAGCCATGACTTCTTTGACGGTTTTTGAGTTAGACCTCAAATTAGGACGAGGTCCAAAACCGTGGAAAGTGGAGCTTGGTGTTGTTTCCAATTTCACTTCATCTATGTTTTATCTAATTGTGATTCTGATGAATTGAAATGTGAGGAAAGGTAAGTGAAAAAAAAATTAATTTTAAATGCTGTTTCAAAAGTAAAACATGTAAAAATTAATTAGAAACTTAATTCGCCATTTTTGAATAGGTTTGTTGGACCATATAGATATATATGTTGTAAGATTCATTAACCTCTTATTAGACACTTCTAATAACTTTATATTTTTGTTTAGTCATAAACTAATCTAGATCTTATGCATGCATAACAAAATGATACAAAGTAAGAAGAAATCGATTAATCTTACATTGAGGGCCGAAATGGTTTATACTAATCGGTCTCCTACCAAATTAGTCTTCTTAAGAAAAACCAAGTGCTCCAACAAAACCCTTAGATTCAATACTAGAATCTACTCCTCAAGGATTTGTACCAAGATAACCCACTTAATACTATTACTAATTTGGTACTAGAAATTAGTATTAGTGCCCTAAAAATGATACTAATATGGTAGTTTACTACTTCTAGTAATGGTGAAAAATATTAGTAATTTTTGTGAGTTCTTGCCCTTTTATTACTTCTAAAGACAATTAGAGAGATAAAGTAATTATCAATATGATAATGTTATAAGAATGAATTGTAATAAAAATAAGAAGAGAAAAACTCTCCTTATTCTCCTAAGGTGGCCGGATGGTGCAAGGGGAAGGGTGCCCTATCCAAGCCCATAATTGTTCTTCTCAAGGTGTAGGGTGAAGGGCTAGGTATAGGTCTTTTAGAAACACAATCATTATGCTTAATTCTCAATTAGAGCAACAATTATGTCCTAAACCTACCCAACTTCCTCCACTTACACGGCACACCCATATAAAATGGGTCCATTTTAAGTTTGTCAAATGTCAATTTGTGTAGTTTGACATATTGGACATGTTACTAGACATGTTGTTTAATAATGCATTTTTAACTTATTAAAAATCATTATATAAACAAAATAAATCACATATAAAAATTAACTAAAAATTCACAATTACAATTACTTAAAATGGGTCATAGAATTATAAATTACAACAACTTGTATTTATAATAAACCATTCATTCTTATTTTAATTGTTTCATAAACAATAAATAAACCTAACACTACTACAAATCCCTTACATTGATGACGCTTTTGCATTGACGCTTTTATAGAGCGTCGACCTCAAAATTAACCCTCCAATTTAATATTTTGGAAAACCACCTAAAAATATTTTGGAAGGCGCATTTTTTCTAAATTTCACCTAAAATCCCGCTAATAACCCATACAGTACGTTTTATTTTGTCATTTTCCTCAAAGAAAAAACCCTAACCCCTCTAACTTGGAAAATCCTTCTTTGATCATCATCAAGGACGAGTAAATATTTCAATAAATTCTAATTCTTCAATTCACAAAGTTACAATCTTCCTATCAAACATCGAAGGTACGGCTCTATTGCTCTATTTTCTAAATTGTTTTTGTTTTGATTGTATGTATTCTTCTGCAATTTGCTAGTGTATTAATCCATGATTTGTGAAATTTTGGAGTCAATTCTAATTCTTCAATTCAAGTTTTTGTTTTGATTGTATCTATTTTCCCTAATCAATCAATTGTTTTATTTTGCTATTCGATTTATAATTAATCAATCGGATTTGGGAATTACCCTCTTCGTGACCTGAACCGTGTTATGATTCGGGCTGGTTGATAGGTCTGCAACACAGTTATAATGTGTTTCTATTTCATAAGGTATTTTACTTGTGTTGAAACGTCAAATTCGTAGTAGTGTAGGCTCGCTTTTGTTGCTGGTTTTTAATTGCTGATTTTGTTGCTAAATGATGCTTTTGTAACTGGTACTTTTCAGCATTGATTATCAGTTAGGTGTATATTTTCATTTCACTTTTCTTGTATAAATTATCCACAATTTTGGCATTGAAATTTTATGTTTCAGGAAATCTCTATATAAAAGAGAATGATGTGATTCATGTGAAGAAGAGATTCATAGCTTGGAGTGGCTTATATATACCTAAGGATTCCCTATTGATATCTCTGGTAATTTTCTTTCCATTCTGTATTGATAGAAGCAGTTCATTGGAAACAGTTGGTGATCTAAACTCTTAAATTTTCGTTATATATGTCATATACAGTGATTACATTTTGTATATTCATATTGTTGCTCTGGTTTTATAGAATGAGTACATTCTTATTCTTATTCTTTTTATTGATTTGGAAATATAGGAGATTTTCACAGCTAGATACAAGGCAATCTTACATATTCATTCCGTTGCTGAGAACTGTGAGATAGTTGATTTGCTAGAGGAGATTGATCCAGAGACGAAGAAACCCATGAAGAATAAGCCTCCTTCTGTCAAGTCTGGGGCTGTTGTTTTATGCCGTATTCAGGTATGTACTCTTTCTTTTGTTAGTTTTAGTGGTCTTTGAGCCCCCGGCTGTTTATTCTGCTAACATTTAATTCAATGTCTTCATGTGTATGTTTTACTTTTTAGGAATCCTAGTTAGATAATTGTTTCTTATCTTTTTGTATTTCATGTCTCCTGTGCATTGTACAGTTGCTACAATGTTCTCCCATTTTGATATCATGTTCGAATTCGTCTCTACAGTTGCTACAATTCAATGTTCTGCTAACATTTTTATGCATCCGTTTAACTGTGTTAGATGACTAGTAGTTATGGTTCCCTGTGTAACTGTGTTTCATTAACCCGTCTGTGGAGCATGTAATGCGCCTGGCGGTTAAGTTATCAGTTTTGTTGCCATTTACTTAACAGTTGAAAAATGTCCAGTCAATAAACCAAAATGTTGAAAAATGTTATCAATAAATCAAAATGTTAACATGTTGTCATCAATAAACCAAAATGTTGAAAAATGTTAAGTCAATAAACCAACAGTCTGTGGAGCATGTAATGCGCCTGGCGGTTAAGATACTATAATATTATCAACATATTAATTGATCGACATATTTCTTGTGGTATATTTTCACTCATAGCATTTAATAGATAAGTCATATTCATTTCTTTTTCTGTTGTTCCTTATGCTATCACATATGTAGGGTCAGGAATAAAAGTAGGATAGATGAATCGGTGTTTCTGCCAAAGTTGATCATTAAACAGGTTCTGCACGAAGTAATCACACAGGTTTTCAGTAGGGATATGACTCCATTTGGGGTGAATGAGAGATGCTAGTTGGTTAGAAGTCAATTTGAAATGTAATATGCTAGTTTCCTACTCCGTCGGCGTAGTTTATATGTCAGTTAATGCATAGGCTAGGCTCTGAGATGGGATGTATTTGGTGATATATTGATTACACAAAAACTCCGGAGAGACGGTCTCTCAATAGCATTATTGAGAGACCTTTCACATGATGGGGTGAGGGATCCACTTAATTTCTACTTTCCCTATTATGTCTCCCACTAAATTAGTGGGAGATGGTCTCTCATGTTACCTAATGGATTGATTAATACAAGCTTACATATTCACCCAAAAAAGTTATTTGAACTAGTGAGTTAAATTCTGAAAAAAGACAAACCATATGGCCTTTACTCCACCAAAATTATGGATAAGCTATTAAAAGGAGATGCATTTATGTGACCAGGAATGTATACCCAAAGATAATGTTACAAAAATTTTAATGTCTTAAAGCAATACCTTCAAGGTTCTCCAAACAGGATTTCCATGAAGCAGTTTACAAATAATATTTTTGGCTAGCTCGTCTCTTTCTCTCACACTCTATTTTAATGATCCCTACTTAGTATCTACTCGCTCTCGTGTTTTTGTTTTCTAGTCTTCCAATTAGCTATGTACTTATAATTTTTCTGAAAATCAATAACTAGCTATGTACGCCTTATAATTATGGGCTCATTTATCTTGTATTGAACTTGTGTAATTTTTGACCCGTGACAATAGGTAAGGCAAAGGGTAAAGTTCATGTGAGCCCCATTTTTCATCTTCTTCCTTTTTCTATTCTTAATGCCTTAATGTCATTTCTTGGTCTCCTAATTTTTCATTCTCCATTTTCATCTATGCTTTCCTCCTCCCTATTTTAATTCTCCGTCAATTTCTCCCTCTTTTTTAACAATAAATAATAATAATAATCAATAACTCACTTTCCCCCAAAACCTTCTTCATAATACTGCATAGTCGCCGGTAGCCGACGACCTACCCTACGTCCCTCTTTAGGGTTAGCTTTCTTGTTGTTGTTGTCATTGATTATGTTCCGAAACACCAGGAGAGAGAAGTGCCAATTTGGCAGAAATAATTGGCATCGATTAGTCGATTGTGAGATGGAGAATTGGGGGTTTGAGGTTGGTATTTATGGGGTCGGCTCTGGTGTTGTCGGTTCGGTGTCAGAGAATTAGGGAGTTTGATATAGGTATTTATAGGGGGTCTGATTTTCATCGACGAGGTCGGTGCGGCGAGGCAATATGTGGACTTGAAGGAGTGCCAGAGGACGATAAAGGATTCATGGGTAAATCAAAGAAGAGGAGCATGGACTGGCAGGTGGTGATGATACTGATGAATGGTATATAACTATATACTCCATCTGTTAATTACTAAAATAGTTTATTTATTGTGTTCTTTCCCCCAAATCATCTGTACCCTTCAGTGCTATTCATTCAGTGCCTGCTTTCATCTGATGGCATCACTTATTTAGCTTACTATTTTGTTTATTAATGACCTCCTTTGGCTAAGATTGCAGCTACGGTAGTGTCAAGTACTACTTTGAATAAGTTTGAGTAAGTTTTGAGTTGTTCATATAATAAAATTGTTGAGATGGGCAGTACACAGGTATGCGTAATTTTTTTTTACTTCTCCTTATATAAATTAGTCTGGAACTCTTTAATTTTGTTTCTTTTGAGTGAAGTAGGTAAGTCGCGGTTTGCTTGTGCCTCGTGGGTGCGTGTTTGTGTTGTAATTGGCTGGAGTTTCTGTTGCGACTCTAACTTATTTCTATTATTGGGAGTTCTAACTATATTTAGTTAATTGTCCTCTAATCAAGTGCGCTATAATTTTCCGAGATTGTGATTGTGATTGTTTTTGTGCTTTATTGACCTGAATCTAATATTGTTTAGTAGTCTCATCCTCTCGCTAATTTTCTCTCTTCTTACCTTTCGACGGGTAAAGCTATTCAGCACAATTTTGAAACATTTTTGTGAAGTGTATATGTACTAATCAAATATATTCATATAAATTATATTCTTTGCCCGTTATAGGTTTCAGATTCATCAGATGGTGATGATGCGCCTTCAAATGTTGATCGAAGATGCGCCTTCATATGTTGATGATTGAAGTCTCTGTGACATTGCGCCTACATGATTGAAGCCCCTACCACATTCAAACTACTGGATCAGTGTCCTTGTCTAGCTAGTTACGTAGCATTTTTTACGATTTTTTGGACTTTTACTATCTTTCGGATCCCTTTTGGTATTTTTGATTTTGTCGTACTAAAAATTACGTACTAGTTTATATTAGTTAAATTATCAATGCTAGCTAGCTATAGTATTTGTGATGGAGACGGTATATGTATCAAATGTATAATTATTTATAAAAGTACGTGGATACGTTATTAATTATATACGGAGTACATTGCATTATGTTTTATTTTTTATGATTTAGTAATGATAGCTAGTAGTACTATATTATTTATAGGTGTATTTAATTAATCTCTACGTACGTTTTTATCAGAAATCAAAAAGTCGAAATTAGACCGTGACAAGAAGATGTGTCAATATATAAATAGTTGACGCCTAATTCCGTCTCATCGACTCACATAAAACCATCAATAGTCGCGGAAGACGCTTAAAAGCGTCACATTTATTGACAATTAAAAGCGTCAATAGCCACCAAAGACGCTTAAAAGCGTCAATTTTGTTGACAATTAAAAGCGTCAATAGTCCATGAAGACGTTTAAAAGCGTCACATTTATTGACAATTAAAAGCGTCAATAGCTACCAAAGACACTTAAAAGCGTCAATTTTGTTGACAATTAAAAGCGTCAATAGGCCATGAAGACGCTAAAAAATGTCATAATTATTGACTAAAAAAAGCGTCAAAAAATAGTGACGGCCCAAAATTTGACGCTTTTATAAAGCGTCGCTAAAAAAAAAATTGACGCTTTAAAGCGTCGAAAAACACCTAAAAAAGCGTCACCAATGCAAGGTATGTGTAGTAGTGTAAGTAATAAAACAATTTAATTACTTAGTACGGATCTTATTTAATCCACTTACAATAAGATACGTATACTTACTCACAAAATCATTAGTTCAATTTTAAGGAACTAATTAACTTGTATCATCATACAATTAATTAATTAATCAAGTAAGAGTGTTACCCTAGAGGTATGACCTTAAGGGATCAACTGATCACCACCGTCATACGACAGTAATGTCAAACTCTAGCCAGCCAATCATTACCGATTAATGTGGATCAGTTGACAATAAAATATTACTTTCCCTTAGCATTCTTAATATGAGATTTAAACATGTGATCGCATTATTGTCGAGGACACATATTCCAACAATCTCCCACTTGTCCGTGACAAGTGTGCGTCACCAATTCTCTTGTCCTATTACTATCTCCCACTCAATGCAAGGTGTCTTGCAGGTCGTACTTGCATTTGATCATATCAAGAGTGGTTTCCTCGATCTGGAGAATAACTGTCTGACCGGAATTATCTACCATAGATACCTTCCGAGCGTGGCCACGCATTTTCAGTTCATTACTCTTCGAGTGGCCTTGAGATATAAGATAACCCTGACAGGGATGGACAATTCCTATTGCACTCTTCCCTTTGAATAGCCACAGCTCATCATGACCCATAACATGCCCATTTGACCCCAATTACGAAGGTCGTAGAACACAAATCAAAGTCACTCTGAAACTGTGCCATCTTAGGCGAACAATCTTTAGTCAAAGAATCGACTCATAAGAATACTATAGTAGCTCTCGCCACGACCAGGCAATAAAAATTTCCAGAACTCTATAAGCGGTCATTAGCCCGATAGAGTGTCTCATACAGTCTGCCTATGTGATCGAGTAATCATCTCTCGTGACTCTATGGCCCTTGAACTCGCCATCAATCGCATCACACTCTAATTACTTCGAGATGTCACCTCATATAAGTAACTAGGGGCGAGTACTATGTTAATGCAGTTCACTTTAATGGGGTTCAATATTGTCTGAACAACCCATTTGGATGTAACAAAGTACAAGATGCGTTAAAAAAAACTCAAACGATAAATGTGATTATCACATACGAGTAGTCAATACCATATTACTACTCTATGTCTTATAATCATAAGTGTACTTATGCACTTGCCTAACGCAATAAAAGTTTAGCTTGTGAACATTGTTGAACCATATAGTTTATATGTTTATGTTTTGATAATGTCAAGGTGCTTTATAATTTATATACTTGTTGCGCGTAATCGTTTGTCTAAGTATTTTAGATTCAACTTATTTAATACAAGCAACAAGAGAAATTGTGATGGAAGTATACAATAGTCAAGCCTCTATTCAAGATCAAACGATGTGAAGATTCATTCAAGATTTATGTGAAGACGAAGTCCGTCTAAATATTAATCAAGCTTGGATAATGACGTAGCCTATACTTAAAGATCTTCCTGAAGATTAGAATAATATAGGTGATTATCTCATAATGGTAACCAAGAATGAGTTTATTGAATTGGTAAAGTTATAGCTTTGCAGCTATAACATTACTAGTAAAAGAGCTCAATGTTATAGCTCTCCTACTATAACATTGAGATGCCGAGTGTATTATACACGACATATAATGTTTCAAAATTGTTTTCAAAGTTGTTTAAAAGTTATTTTAAATGTTTTGATAAAAGTATTTATTTAATAAAGTCCGGTTTAGTGCAGAGTTCGGTTTTATGTTGAACGTTGACTAGTAGTCGTATTGGGTCAACTTATGAGTTGGACCATGCTACTAATTAGGGTTTCAACAAAGCCTCTCTTAAAACCTAAATTCTAACCCATATATTAAGCTAGGGTTTGCACGAGTCACGAGGCATATGAGCCGTGACATCTCGTGTAACCTAAGGTGTATTTGGTAAAGATTTTATTCTTTAATAATATCTTTACATATCTTATATATCTTACTTAATATATTTGTTTATGATAAAAGATATTCTTGATTTAGGAAATCTTATCATATCTTAGAATTTATAGTAAAGATAATATTTGAATAGAATATATTCTATCTTTTGGAATATTCTTTATTATCTTTTAGGCTTTTAGGAAAGAAATAATAGAAGATATGATTTGTTAACATATCTCCTATTATTCGGCCATTAGGGTTTCTTTAAACGGAATTGCTTTGCTCTTTCTTTCCTATAAATACTTTGTTCTTTACAACATTTAAAGCAGAGACCTTAAGTATAAAATTGATTTTATTTTTACAAAGCAAACCGTGTGTTTCAAAGCAGAAAAATCGTTTTGTTATTTTTGAAAGGTCGTGTGTTTTAAACTCGTATACTCGTTCTTATTGTTATCGTTATAAGATAATAGTGCTTATTTGATTTCTTACTCGTTCATTAACGTGAACCTTTGCAAGAATCATTAGTGCTTTCTTATTAGCGTAAGTTAGTCACTCGAGTATTTAACGGTACTCATTGAGTTACAGCTAGAGTTAGTTGTACGAGTTGGGTTAGTGAATTTGTACTCCGTAGAAAGGTACTAAATTTATTAATCGAGAATAGTGGACGTAGGTTTCGACTTGTGAAACTGAACCACTTCAAAAACCGTGTGTCTCCTCTCTTTCGTTCGTTTGTTTATTTTGTTTTACCTTCATTAGTTTATTAGTTAAAGTTTAATCAATAAACTTTAAATAATCAATTACATTCATACATTTGAAAAAGCTTTCAAAAGTTTTAATTCCTCAATTCACCCCCCCTCTTGAGTATTTCAGATTGATAGACTCTTCAATTGGTATCAGAGCCTCGTGCTCTTGATTGCCTAACCGTAAAGAGGCTGATCTATCTTTTTCTTATTTATCTTATCGTTTTATATTCCACTGCCTATCACGTGATAAATGGATTCCAAATATCTCAAGTGCCCCGTCTTTGATGGGAAGAATTATGGATTGTGGAAAAACATGATGACTCACTATGTGAAAGGTCACGATTGGGAGTGCTGGAGGATTATCCAAAACGGACCACAAAAAATTCTTTTAGGATCCGAGGAAGGCACTACCTTTGAAAATAAAGAAGAGGACTATGTCGAGGCCGACTACAAGAAGGCTGAAAAGAACTCCAAAGCAATAAGTCTTCTACAAAACAAAATGACTTCTATAGAGTTTGATCGGTTTTCTTCGTGCTCTACGGCCAAGGAGATATGGGATGGGCATGAGTTAGCTTATGAAGGTACTTCCATTGTTAGGAAGCACCGAATATATTTGCTTATGCAAAAATATGAGCTATTCATTATGGAGCCTAATGAGTCCCTAGATATTATGTCCGCAAGGTTTTCAAGCATCATAAACGAACTGAAAAACCTAGGTAGGAAATTCAGTACTAAGGACATTGCTAGAAAGGTTCTTAGGAGCCTGACTAAGAAGTGGCGTGCTAAAGTCACTGCAATGGAGGAATCACGAGATCTTGAAAACCTATCCTATCAAGAACTCATCGGTGCTCTCATGGCCCATGAAATTACTTTTAACAAAGATGACGCTGAACCAAGCCGTAATAAGAGTATGGCCTTAAAGAGCGAAGAAGTTGACTCTGAATTAGAGGATGAAACTCTTCTGTTTGCACGCCGTTTCAAAAATAAGATATTTCGAAACAAACAAAGAAAATCATCCTACAACAACAACAACAAGTCATCCAACAAAAAGGTTACTGAATCAAAGTCATCTTTCGCAAACAGAGGTTGCTTCAAGTGTGGAGAATCTGGTCACATGATCAAGGATTGTCCAACATGGGAGAAGATCAAGGACAAGACAAAACGTGAGAAGACAAAGAGAGAATTTAAACAGGTTATGATGGCGTCGTGTTGGGGAGACCTTGACTCAGAAGATGACGAGGAATCTGAAGACGGCGAAGTAGCAAACCTTTGTCTTAGCAGCGTTAGTCTTGATCTAATCTCCGACAGCGACAATGAAAGCACAAACTCACATTCAAATTATTGCTTTCTTGGAGAATCAGACGAAGATGACGATGAAGAGGTAAGTTATCTTGGGCTTAAAAAACGCGTAAAGAAATTGTCTAAAAGTGCTTTAATTGAATTCTTTGAACAATCTCTCGATAAGTGTCACGAACAGGACTTGGAGCTAAAAGATCTAAAGGAACAGATTCTCGAAATTGCAGAAGAGAATCATACTCTGAAGGCCAAAGCTAAGAAGTTAAAATCTAAGGTTATAGCTGAGAAAGCAACAACGTTAGATTCTACTATGGCTGAAAAGAAGGAATTAGAGTCCAAAGTTATAGCTAATAAAGCTATAACTTCAGATCTAAAGCTTAACATCAAGCACCTTCAAGCCAAAGTTATAGTTAATGAAGCTATAACTTTAGAACTTAGAAAAGCCAGAGAACTTTTGGAAACTAAGGTCACATCTGATGAAGCAGTGATCTTAGACCAAAAGAAAGAGATAGATTTCCTTTCAAAGCAATTAAAGGAATCTAAGACCGACATGATCAATGTTAAGAAATAACATTCCGATGTTGTATTCCTTCTTAACAAACGATTCCAAGACTTTCGTGATAACTTTAAAAAAGATAATGATGTAGATCACACGAAATGTCAAGAGGAAATTAAAACCCTAATGACAGGAGAGAGAATGGCTAGAGAGAGAAATGATTTAGGAAAACGATTCTTAGATTAGCAATGGCTAAGCAAAAGAAAAATTACCCTAAATCTAGTAGATTAGTACGAATAATAGCATCAAATAAGACAAAAAACTCAAAAAATACTCTTAGTGTAATACTCCGTATTTTATATGACTAATAAAGACGGGTTATATCGATTTATTACGTTAAGCTATCTAATCGTGTTGATATCGTAAGATCGAGTTATTCGTAGACTTGTTGAGACGGGTTTAAGTGAACGAAGTCACGTTAGATAGCCCAGTTACCAATCACGCTGACCCATGACACTTACCCATTTACCCAATCAGGTTACCCATGACCCATCTACTGTCTAACCTACTTTAACCTAATTTTTACCCTAGCTCTACAAAACACTCCTCTCTCACCCGCCTCCCTCACTTCGACGACACACTTTTTCACAATCACACAAATTGAGAGGGAGAGATTGAACGTGGGTAGTGACGGCGCAGCAGGGAAGAGCATAGGGTGGTTGTCGACGCTTTGAGGCGGCCTTAGTGGTGGTTTACATGGCAGTTTAGGTAAGCAGTCACCCTTTCTTTTTCATTTTTTGTCGTTTGTCGGGTTGTAGTTGTTGTCACCGTGTGTCACAGGGAGGTAATAATGGTGGTTGGTGTCGGGGAAATTGTATTGGGTGGTTTGAGTTGCCCCTATTGGTGGCGGTTAGGGAGGTTTTAGGCGGTGGAAATGGCGGTAAGAGGCGTAATCGACAGGGACAATCAAACGGGTTCAAACAGGGGTTTTCAGGCGGGTTTAGACGATTAGAATTGGGGTGGCGCCACCGTGGACTCGGGGGAGGTCGAAACGGCGGCGCCACGGCGTCTGTGTGCGTTGATTGACGGCGAGCAGAGTGGTGGTGGTAGCATAAGATGATGTTGATGACGGTGGTGGTTATAGGGTTGCAAGGGGAGGTCACAGGCGGCAATCCACGATAGGCGGTGTGTCGGTGTTGGCGACCCTGGTTCGACTTCGCCGGCGGCGAATCGACCAGGTTGGGGTCGGTTGTAGGCGGTTGGGTCGAACTGGGGAACGGGCCTGGTGGTTGTCGTGGTGGTTCAGGCGGCGCGTGAGGGGTTTGGGCGAGTGTGAAGTCACGGGTTGTGGGAGTCGGGTTGTTAGGGTTGTTTAATGCTTGATTCGGTTTTTCTTATTCGTATAATTCGTTTAATCTTTTATTTATCGTATTAGTTATTTAATTTAATTCCCGAGTCATTTAAATAATTAGAGACGGGTTTTGAGTCAGGTTGGTTGAAATGGAAAATTGCTATATCGGGGAAGTTTCCATTTAAGGAAACTTTCCATTTTAGGAAGTTTTTATTTTTAGTAACCTTCTATTTTGGGAACGGGAATAGTTAAGTAATCATCTATCATTTATTTATCTTTCAGAGGGCGAATTTGTTGTGGAATATTATTGAGCATCTGTCCATTTGACTGTAGTACTGAGGTAGGGGAATACACTGATTGAGTTCTTACGATTATAAAGAGTTGGCATGTTCGGTGATTATATGACATATCTGTTTATCTTATTTATCTCGTTGAGCATTATTGTTTCATATATTTTATACATTTCTTATGCATTGGAGTTGGAGTTGGAGTTGGAGGAGATGAGATTATCGTGATTAAGGCCCAGGCGGGTTCTGCAGGACTTGCCCTGGTGTCCTCAGCTACGAGCTGGTATATCGACGACGGTCGATTTGTATAGTCTGCCGGGGATCGGTATGGCTGGGCGTTCCTGGGATGTGTGTGATGGAGTTGAGATTGAAGGATCATATCATTGCATTCTTTATTATATCGTATTACCTACTCAACCTCGCGGTTGACCCTGTGTATTCGTGTACGCCTGTGATGATCCATTTACTGGGGAGCAGATTGACAGGTTGTTGAGACATATGGAGCTGGCAGGGGAGAGAGCATGGATCACCTGACTTAGAGCTAGCCCACTTATTTCAGTTTAGCTATCAGACTTTATTTTCAGTTTTGGGACATATTCCATTTGAGTTGTAAACATTTATAACTTTAAATTTAAGTACTATTTATTTTTCCTTTGTTATCTACTGCCTCGGGTTTCCGAGATGGTAACACCCTTCTTTATCTGAGGAGTCCTAGTCCAGGCCCTTAAATAAATGGGGGTGTTACACTTAGTAATAATAATAATTCATCGATTAGTAATCAAAATAATTATGGATCCCGATTTCGTGTTTTGCCTTTGAATTCTCAGGAATTTGGGGTTTCTGATGCAGGTACTGAGGAGCCGGTATCGGTCCTTCGTCCTTACAATCTGAGTGAGGTGATGGAATCGATACTAGAAGAAGAATCTGATGAGGATTGGGTGGAGGTTCCTGGACGTAGCAATGGGCAAATTACAGACTCGCCTTCATCGTCAAGGGTAAGTGGGCTTCAGTTAACTAACTCTGATGTTAAAGATGAATTAGAGTATGGGTCGACAGCTGTCTACTGTTATGTCCTTGGAGCGAATCCTCCATGGAAGGTTCTAGATGGGTTTGTTAAACGCATCTGGGGATATACTGAAATTGAGAAGATTGCTTTTCATTCTAATGGCATCTTCATGGTGCGTTTTAAAACTGAAGCTATGAAAGTGAGAGTATTGCAGGCTGGACCGGTCTTCTTTGATAACATGCCTATTGTTGTCAAGGAATGGACACCGGAGTCAAAACTAATTAGGGAGGCAGTTGATATGGTTCCAATTTGGATTAGATTTTATGGGCTTCCTCTGAAATTTTGGGGCAATGCTCTTAAAAAGATTGCTAGTCTAGTTGGGAATCCTATAAGATGTGATAGCAATTCACAGTTGAAGTCGTTCCTTGGCTATGCTCGTATCATGGTTGAGGTTAAAGTTGGGGATGAGTTGCCTGATGTGGTAGAATTTATGGATGAATTGGATGTTAAGCATAGGCAAATTGTCCACTATGAGTGGAAACCTACCATTTGCACTGAGTGTAAAGCCTTGGGTCATTTCTCTCATGATTGCAGAAGAAAAGACAAGCAGCCAAAGGGGCCTATGCGTGGTAGGAAGACTTGGGTGCCAAAGAAGATTGTCCCTTCAAAGCCACAGCTAGCTGCTTCTGTGCAAGCTGCTACTCTACCTTCTGTGACAGCTGCAGCAGGGCCTGCTGTTGTTACCTTACCTGAACAGTCTAGAGTGATGATGCCTAGAAGTGGGGAGGGGTCTAATGATGGGGTTGGTGCTTTTGTTATACCCATGCCCTTCTCTTTTCATCCTTCCTTTTATCCCTCTAGAAACATTACCCAATTGACCAGGCAGGGAGGGATAAGTGTGAATAGTGGTAGGAGGACTTTCCTGGAAGTATTAGAACGATCTATTCATGTTAGGAAGGTTTGTGAAAGTGAAGTGATTGATGGAATATCCTTGATAGAGAATGGGTAGCATTGGGTTTTGGAATGTTCAAGGGTTTAATAGTAGTAATAAGCAGACTGATGTTAGAAGGTTTCTGCACCTAAATAATGTAGGATTATTTGGTATTCTAGAAACTAGGGTTCGAATAAACTCTATAAATAAGGTCCATAATGGATTGGGTTCTAATTGGTCTTTAGTCACTAATATTAGTAGTCATGATGGTGGTAGGATTTGGCTTATTTGGGATGCTATGAACTATAAGGTTGAGGTTCTTAGTAGTGAAGCTCAAGTTATTAATACTAAAGTGACTTTTCTTTCTACTGGGGTGCACTGGTGGGTCTCAGTGGTCTATGGGTTTAATAGAATTGCTGAGAGGGTTCCCTTGTGGGAGTCTCTTACTAATATGTCTGGCATAGTTGATGGTCCTTGGGTGGTCATGGGTGATTTTAACAATGTCTTGGCTATGAATGAAAGGATTGGGTCTGAGGTGACTATTGCTGAGATGAGGGGGTTTCAGAATTGTGTTGATGCCCGTGGTTTGATGGATATTCCTGCTCATGGGGCTTTCTTTACTTGGAATAACAAGCATGAGGTGGGGGACAAGGTCTACAGTAGAATTGATAGAGTTCTGGTGAATGATGATTGGCTCCTTCATTTCCCAGAGTCTCATACTATGTTCCATCCCGAGGGATTATTCGACCATTGCCCATGCACTATATCTCTCTGGCCAGAGGTTATAAGGAAGAGAGGGAGTTTCAAATACTTCAATATGTGGGGGAGTGAGCCTACTTTTGGAGATATTGTCAAACAGGTGTGGGATCAACAGATTGAAGGCCATACTATGTTTCAAGTTGTTAAAAAATTGAAGTTGCTAAAACAACCTCTGAAGGCTCTAAATGCTTCATGTTATGCTAATATTGAGACTGCTGCCAATGTGGCTCTGATCCACCTCCATGATATTCAGTTAAAGCTGCAGTTGGACCCTTCTAAGGTTCTGTTACAACAAAATGAGAAGCTGGCTACAGAGGCTTATAGAGAGTTGGACAAAGCTAGGGTGAGTTTCCTTAGCCAAAAAGCTAAGACTCAGTGGTGTAGTGAGGGGGATGAGAATACTAGCTATTTTCATAGTACTCTGAAAGCTAGGCGTTTGCAGAATAGCGTTTTTTGTATTTTGAATAGACATGGTGTGCTGCAAAATACTAATGCTGGGATTGAGGCAGCTTTTGAGGATTATTACAGGAATCTCTTAGGGGCCAGTAAGTGGGTTGGCAATGTTCATGTACCAACTGTGAGGCATAGAGTGACTGTTTCTGAGGCACAGGCTGCGGAGTTAATCAGGGATGTAACTGATAATGAAATCTATGAAGCTTTGGTTTCTATTCCCCCTAACAAATCTCTAGGCCCTGACGGATATACTTCCCAGTTTTATAAAGATGCATATACAACTGTTGGTAAGGATGTCATTCAGGCTGTCAAGGAGTTTTTTATTACTGGTAAGCTTCTGAAACAAGTGAATTCTACCACTTTGACGTTGATTCCAAAAAAGGATAGGCCTCTGAGTGTGTCTGCTTCAGGCCTATTGCCTGTTGCAACGTACTTTATAAGATCCTTTCCAAAGTTATTTGTAATAGAATGGCCACTGTCCTACCTGAGATCAAGTGCCAGTCAAAGCGCTTTTATTAAAGGGAGGGAGATTGTTGATAATATCCTAATATGTCAAGATTTAGTAAGGCTCTACAATAGGAAATCATGCTCTCCTCGATGTATAATGAAGATAGACCTTAAAAAAGCTTATGATTGTTGGAGCTTGTGTCCTCCACAATTAGTGTGATAACATTTATAAATCTCTTATAGGTTCACAAGGGTATACTTCGTATTTTATCAGTTGATTAACGATTACTTAATAACGGTTGGCTTGCTAGAAAGTTTTACGTTATTATCATACTGATGGCGGTAATCAACTGGTCCCTAAAAGTCACACCTAAAGGATGTGTTTGAGAGATGTGATTATGGAAATGTAATCACATTGATGCCTTATATGACTAAACAGTTAGTCAACATGTTGATGAGACGATTATTTAATGCCGATTAAATAATATTAGCTGAGACGAATTAACCCCCAATTCGTAAATTGAATATAAAAAGTTATATTTAATTAATGTATATAATGTTGGCTTGGACGAATTAATATGTTAATTCGTAATTAAATGTAATCGGTTATATTTAATAAGCTAATTATAAATATGCGATATTTATAATTAAAGTATATATTATACGATATTTTCACAGACCGGCATTAATAAATCCACTGCAAGCTGTTGTGTGTAGAATTATTAATACGGAATTATATAAATGACAATTTATAAATAATACATTTTATACATTTTGTATACTACCAAAATAAGAAGATTTAATCTCCTTATTAATACGGATCGATTCTAGCAAATAACAAAGGCATATCTCATATCATCTTGGGTGCAACTGATAGGAGAATATCATTGCGATATTGTTCATAAGCCATATTAGCTAGGACCGAAGGTTATTTCTTCATCCTCTTCAATTTTCTTTTATGACTAGTTATCATCATAATAAATTCGTTATAATCGTTATAATTAAAGGGAAGCATACAGATAATTCCCACAAGTGGTATCAGAGCCAAGGCCACGAATTTTATTTTTGATGATTTTCATAAAATGAATTTAAACAAAAGGTTGTTGAATCGAAAAAAAGAAAAAAAAAAACGGCTGAAATTTTTTTCATGCCGAATTGAATTTTTTTTTGCAACCGGTTTTTGTTCTTGTTTTTGATGTTATATTTCCATTTTGATTTTTCATATTGTTGTTTTAATGAGTTAAAATGATTATATGAAGAATTGGTAGATGTTTGATTTAATGAAGATTAAGTTAAAATGTAAATGGAAATCGTCATGTTGATGATATAAAAAATTGTTTTTGCTATATAGTTTTTGGCATATACGGTTAATCATGTTTCATTAATTCATATGCTAATCTTGTTCTAATAGCAACTATAAACGATTTTCTTCATCTATATTTTTTGTTTTAGGGCATTTTTGCCGCAAAGAAAAAAAAGTGGACTGTTTTTTTTAGGGTTTGCCGAGCCAAAAGAGAAGAAAAAATTTCTGTTATTTTTTTTTTTTCGGTTTTGCTGTTGTTGCCAAAATAAAAATTTTTTTCTGTTTTTTTTTTTATTTGGCTTAAATCATGAGCAAAAAGAAAAAAAAAGGGGCTGTTTTTATTATTGCAAAATGCCGAGACCTATATATAAATTTTTTTTATTTTTTTTTGCTAGTTTTTGGCCAATATTGATTATACATTAAATTTATAATGTATGATTAATTGTTGTGAAGAAGTTCACGATTTTAAGATACCTAATTATTTTAAAGAAGTTTAAAATAATGTTGGATTAAATTCATATTACAAGTTTAATGTGAATTAGGATTGAAATTGATGTGAGTAATTGAGGAATTATCACTTAATTTGATCATTTAAATAGGTGGTTTGGAAATTAATCTACATAATTAAGGAATTATGTCTTGCATGTTTAATTTATTTAGTTGATGCTTTTTAGTTGAATGAATCGTTGAATGAATTTATTTACGTATTTCTGCAATCGGTTGTAATTTGTAATACCTAGTGTGGCCTTAGTCAAATTATGTTTTCGTAATGATGGAAACATAATTTTTAATGTAATTAGAGATCTCGTATCTCCGTTTGGTTTTCTTTATTTATTACGGTTTTGAAATTAGAATGTAAATAGGTTTATTATGTAATTTTAAATTGTAATTTTTGAGAAGGCTAAAGATGGAGATTGGAGCTCACTCCCGCTACATGGATCAAGATGGAACATCAAGACAAGTTTCTCGGGTCCAAGGCTGGATTCCAAAGTTGTATTTATGTTCATTTTGATAGATAGGCCACACTAGGACTTTTTATTATTTTTACGTTTTCGTTCCTATTGCTTTTCTTTCACCTGATAGTTTATGCATCATATTCCGCCTAAACCAAACCACCTACTAAAATGCATGAAAATTGACTCATATAGATTGTATGTTAGTTTTCATAGACATATAGATGTCACTCAGTTTAAGCCATCACCTTAGTTTATTTATTCACGCATGCTAGATATTAGTTCACTTAAAATGAATTAAAATAAAGTTGATGAGAACTTCCTCTAAAAACGGAAATTGAGATTAGTCTTTATAAGGGCAAACAACTATGAATCCCTTCTTCGTCGGTAGGCATAATATGACCCCTTCTACGTCGGGTAAGTAGTTTGTGTTGACTTAGTTTATCTCAACATTATAGCCCGAAGAGTTTCTTGTGATTATGATGGACTAAAGATAGAATTTACAGAAATTTATCGACTAAGAATTATAACAGTAGAATTAGCCAAAAGGTTGGCTTATCAGTTTACAGATAATTGAGTCTTGGGATCATTTATATAATTTTTGAGGGAGGTCAATTGTATAAATGCTTGAGTCTTCGCTTATAACAGTTTTGCATTAAGACTTAAAATCATAACGATACACATGCTTATTATTTTTATTCTTCTTTTCGCAGTGTAGAATTCATTTATTTTGATAATACTGTTACAACAAATGGCTGGAAATAACGAAATCCCAATGCCGAGTGCCACACTTGGACGCGAGTCCTGGCTTAAAGTTTTTATGGACAACATGAATCAGTTCACACGACTCAAGAATGATGGGTCCAACTTTGGGACGGGAGCCAAGACTACTACGGAATGCTGCCATTGCTGACGGTAAGCTCAAGTACTTAACTGAGCCAATACCGGTAAACCCAGGCCCCAATGCGGAAGTTAACGAGTCACTTGCTTATAGTGATTTCGTCATGGAAGCGGGTGCGATAATGAACGTACTCATCTTTGCAATGGAAACCAATTTGCAGAGACGCTTCATTGCCCAAGGTGCAAACAAGATTTTCACCATGCTCACTAACGAGTTCTCAAAAGCACCGAGAATCGTTACTTATGAGCATACCTGTCACTTCTTTGATGCGAAACTCCAAAAGGGCCAACCGGTTAGCCCACACATTCTTAACATGACTGAGAATGTCGAGAAATTGGAGGCACTTGATTGCAAAATCAGTGAGAGCATAGTCATTGACCGAATACTTCATTCTCTTCATGATGGTTTTGCACTTTTCAGGGCGAACTACTACATGAATGACTTAAAGAAAAGTCCTCATGAGCTACACTCACTTCTCGTACAGACCGAGAAGGATATGAAATTGAGTGGGAGCATGAAGCAGGATGTTCTCACGATTTCCAACAAGAATAAAGGTAAGGGCAAAGCTCCAGGCGACCTAACTGTAGGTAAGCCAAACTTTAAAAAGCCAGGAAACGGTAAGAGTGGGCCTGGTGAGACTAGTGGCTTACAGGGCAAGGCAAAGAGCAAGGGCGGTGACATTGAGTGCCACCATTGTCACAAGACTGGACATTGGAGGAGGAACTGTCCCGTGTACCGTGAGGACATAAAAGCAGGCCGCGTCGTTCCTGTTGGTATGTCATCTTATATTCATATGATTGAGATTAACCATGCAAGTTTCGGAACTTGGGTACTTGATACTGGTTGTGGTTCTCATCTGTGTAATCATTTACAGGGCCTAAGAAACATCACACCTCTCGGAAAAGGTGATGTGGACCTGTGAGTCGGGAATGGAGCTAGAGTTGCCGCAGTCTCGAAGGGAACATACGTAATCCAACTCCCTAGTGGTTTTGAGTTATTTTTAAATAACTGTTACTATGCACCCAGTTTGTCTAAGAACATTATTTCAGTTTCCGTACTTGATAAAGACGGTTTTTCATTTTTAGTAAAGGATAATAGCTGTATTTTCTATTTCAATGAAATGATTTATGGCAAAGCAGTTTCTATGAATGGAATTTACATCTTAGATCAAACCACGGAAGTATTACACGTGAATAATAAGAAATTAAAGGTTGGTGACAAAGATCAAACCTATCTATGGCATTGTCGAATGGGACACATAAATGAAAAACGTGTAAAGAAACTCGTCGATAATGGGACTATTCCCACATTCGATTTTTTTACATATGGCACGTGTGAATCATGTCTCATTGGCAAAATGACTCGAATTTCCTTCAAAGGTGTTGGAATGCGCGCTAGTGACCTATTAGGACTCATACATACTGATGTTTGTGGACCTATGTCAATTACCGCTAGAGATGGCTATAGATATTTCATCACTTTCACGGACGATTTGAGTAGATACGGATATGTCTACTTAATAAAGCATAAAAGTGAGTCCTTTGAGATATTCAAGGAATACCAGAACAAGGTTGAGAACCAACTGGGTAGAAAGGTTAAAGCACTCCGTTCAGATCGGGGTGGCGAATATCTTTTAAATGAGTTTGATCAACACCTTAAAGACCGTGGAATCGTTTTACAGTTAACTCCACCTAGAACACCTCAATTGAATGGTGTGTCCGAACGGAGAAATCGAACCTTACTTGATATGGTTCGATCCATGATGAGTCACACGGTAGTACCTGATTCATTATGGGGTTTTTCTCTTTTGTCAGCTGCTCTTATACTTAACCGAAGTCCGACTAAAGCTGTCGACAAGACTCCATATGAAATGTGGAAGGGAACGGTCCCTAACTTGTCCTTTATTCGGGTTTGGGGCTGCGAGGCTTATGTCAAGTGGAGACACGAGGATAAGCTCGGCCCGCGATCGGTCAAGACATACTTTATTGGTTATGCAAAAGGAACGTTTGGTCATTACTTCTATTCGCCTACCGAACATCGAGTTTTTGTTGCGGCTAGTGCGACGTTCTTAGAGAAAGAAATTCTCGAGAACAAGACAAGTAATAGGACCTTCGAGCTGTCAGAGATTCTAGAACCAACAACCGAGGAACAGATGGAGGAAGTTGTTCCTCCAACTGATGATACGGTTAATATTCCTGAGGAACCTAGGAGGTCGGGTAGAGTCTTTAATCCTCCGGACAGATACATTAGTATGGTCGAGGAGAATGACGTTTTGCTCCTAGAGAGTAATGAACCCGCTACCTATAAAGGTGCTATGGCCTGTGCCGACTCAAAGCTATGGCTCGAAGCCATGCAATCCGAGATGGACTCCATGTATGAGAATGACGTATGGGATCTTGTTGATTTACCTAATATGGTAAAACCTCTACAGTGCAAATGGCTTTACAAAATAAAGCATTCTGTAGACGCGCAACCAGATACCTATAAGGCACGACTAGTGGCAAAAGGTTTTACTCAAGTGCACGGATTGCATTATGATGAAATTTTTGCACCTGTAGTCATGCTACGTTCCATTCGGATAATCTTAGCGATTGCCGCATTTCATGACTATGAAATTTGGCAAATGGATGTGAAAACCGCCTTCTTAAACGGTTATTTGGAGGAAGAGTTGTACATGGTGCAACCCGAAGGTTTCATAGATCCTGAACATCCTAAGAAAGTATGCAAGCTTAAGCGTTCCATTTATGGACTTAAGCAAGCTTCTCGGAGTTGGAATCATCGTTTCGACCAGGTGATAAAAGAGTATGGTTTCACTCGATCGGCCGAGGAACCATGCTTATATATCAAGTCGAGTGGGAGCAAGATTGTTTTCTTGATATTGTATATCGATGACATACTCTTGATTGGGAATGACATTCTTCTCTTATCTTCGATTAAAGGATGGTTGAAGAACCATTTCCAGATGAAAGATCTGGGTGAGGCACAACGCATATTGGGAATCCGTATCTACCGAGATAGATCACGACGGACGTTATCACTTAGTCAGGAGTCTTATTTGGATAAGATTCTTGAGAGGTTCGGCATGACCAACTCCAAGAAGGGGAACCTTCCTATGACGTCTGGGATGCCGTTGAGCAAGTCTCAGTCACCCACGACGCCTGAAGGAATTGAGCGCATGAGTCGTGTTCCTTATGCATTTGCAATAGGATCAATCATGTATGCCATGATATGCACACGTCCAGACGTGGCATATGCATTGAGCATGACGAGTCGGTACCAAAAGAATCCAGGTGAAACACACTGGATAGTTGTTAAAAACATCCTCAAGTACCTACGGAGAACTAAGGATAGGGTATTGACTTATGGAGGAGATACTAACCTATGCGTAATCGGTTACGCAGATGCTAGCTTCCAAACGGATCGAGATGATTCCAAATCTCAGTCTGGGTTCGTCTTCACTCTTAATGGTGCTGCGGTCAACTGGAAGAGTTCCAAACAGAGTGTTGTAGCAGATTCTACTACTGAATCCGAGTACTATGCCGCTTCGGAGGCAGCAAAGGAAGCGATATGAATGCGTCAATTCTTACAAGGACTTACGATAGTTACTAGTTCGAATGACCCGATCACTATCTATTGTGACAATAAAGGTGCCATATTCCAGGCTAAGGAGCCAAAGTCTAGCAACAAGTCTAGACATGTACATCGGAAAGCTCACCTGATCCGTGATTACGTGGAGCAAGAAGAGATAGTGATTGACAAGATAGCTTCGGATGATAACATCGCGGACCCTCTCACTAAACCATTGAATTTTGATAAGCATGAAGGGCACGTTATTTCCATGGGAATTAAACGTGTTCCTGAGTTGTAGTAGTTGATTATGGATTTGATACATTATCTTTTTCATATACTATTTATAACTTCATCGTTTTTATAATATTTTGTTTTTCATGTGGATTGTACCGACAACATTGAACGCCACAAAGTGAACTGAATTACATTATATTAGTTTTTGGTCCGTAATTGCCTTAATGAGCTGATAACTCTGGCTATTATATTGTGCAGTCGATTGATGGTGGGTTCAACGAGCCATAAGTCAAACAGTTGACTGATCGATCACAAATACGAGTTATAACGATACCTCGTAGGATAAATATTTTTTTGTGACAACGTAATGGAGTCCTAAATGTTTAAAAACATTCGGTGCCAGGTCGTGGAGAGGACACCCATTGTGTTCCTAGAGTCGATTCTTTTGACTATCGACTGTCTCTTGAGATTAAGGCAGTTTTTGGGTGACTTTGGTTTCTTTCTCATGGTCTGCCGTAACTGGAGACTAAGTAGATTTTTTCTGAGTCATTTCATACTGTGCTTACATCTGCAGGATTCAAGTTGAAGAAAATATCCAACCCTTATCAAGTATAGTTTTTTCTCAGGGCCACTCGAGGAGTTGTAACTGAAATGCATGGCCATGCTCGAATGATGATTCGTTTATCAGTTAAGTTACTCTCTAGTCGGGGAAACCATTCTTGATACAGATCACTTGTAAAATACGACCTTTGTGAATACGGATTTTGCAAATTGTTTTACATTGAGTGGGAGAAATTTTAGGATATGAGAATCGGTTATCGCACATACACTTGTGAGGACAAGTGGGAGTTTGTTGGAGATTGTGTCCTCCACAATTAGTGTGATAACATTTATAAATCTCTTATAGGTTCACAAGGGTATACTTCGTATTTTATCAGTTGATTAACGATTACTTAATAACGGTTGGCTTGCTAGAAAGTTTGACGTTATTATCATACTGATGGCGGTAATCAACTAGTCCCTAAAAGTCACACCTAAAGGATGTGTTTGAGAGATGCGATTATGGAAATGTAATCACATTGATGACTTATATGACTGAACAGTTAGTCAACATGTTGATGAGACGATTATTTAATGCCGATTAAATAATATTAGCTGAGACGAATTAACCGTCAATTCGTAAATTGAATATAATAAGTTATATTTAATTAATGTATATAATGTTAGCTTGGACGAATTAATATGTTAATTCGTAATTAAATGTAATCGGTTATATTTAATAAGCTAATTATAAATATGCGATATTTATAATTAAAGTATATATATTATACGATATTGTCACAGACCGGCATTAATAAATCCACTGCAAGCTGTTGTGTGTAGACTTATTAATACGGAATTATATAAATGACAATTTATAAATAATACATTTTATACATTTTGTATACTACCAAAATAAGAAGATTTAATCTCCTTATTTTTGGTAGGTAGAGAAAACCGAAAAAAAGAGAAAATGCTTTCTCTTATTTTCTGATATTTGGGCCGAAATTAAGTGAGAAAAAGATCTCCCCTTGACTTCTCTTTTTCGGTTTCAATAAGAGGAGTAGAGAGATCATTTTTCTACTACCCTAATTCTAACCTAATCTTGCCTCTCCTCAAAACACAAAAACACAAAACCCTAAATAATTTTACAGAAAATTGGGGATCGATTCTAGCAAAGAACAAAGGCATATCTCATATCATCTTGGGTGCAACTGATAGGAGAATATCATTGCGATATTGTTCCTAGGCCATATTAGCTAGGACCGAAGGTTATTTCTTCATCCTCTTCAATTTTGTTTATGTAATTTTCTTTTATGACTAGTTATCATCATAATAAATTCGTTATAATCCTTATAATTAAAGGGAAGCATACAGATAATTCCCACAATGATTCTATAGAGTGGCAATTCATTGAGCAGATGTTGTTGGCCTTAAAATTTCCTGATAAATTGGTGAAGTGGAATATGAGGTGTGTGTCTTCCCCCTGGTTTACACTGTCACTTAATGGCTCCACATTTGGGTACTTTCAAGGGAAGCGTGGTATTAGACAGAGTGATCCCATGTCACCTTTGATTTTTACCATTTGTATGGAGTATTTGAATAGAGTTTAAAGTGTGGTTACTAAGCAGCTGGATTTTAATTATCATTCCCTCTGCAGAACCTTGAAGCTCAGTCATTTGTGCTTTGCAGATGACCTGCTTATGTTTTGTAGGGGTGACAGGATTTCTATTAAAGTCTTGTTGAGAGCCTTTGCTACGTTCTCCTTTATTTCTGGGCTTGAAATGAATTGTGATAAATCTGAAATTTATTTCAATGGTATGAATCAAGGAGAGGTGGATTATGTTCTAAGCATTTCTGGGTTCAAGGAGGGGAGTTTCCCTTTTAGGTACCTAGGGATTCCTATATCTTATAAACGTATGGCAATTGGTGATTGTACTCGTCTTGTTGAGAAAGTGGTTAGCAAACTCAGGAGTTGGGGGGCAAAAAAACTCAGTTACTCTGGGAGACTTGTATTGATTCAAGCTGTGTTATCTCAACTCCATGTCTACTGGACTAGAATTTTTGTGATCCCTGCTACAGTTCTTGATAGGATCACTGCTATTTGCAGGAACTACCTCTGGAGTGGTAGTGAGCAGTATGGGAGAACTTTTTCTGTGGCTTGGGATTCTTTGTGTACTGAAAAAAAATTTGGGGGCCTTGGCTTAGTGAACTGCAGACTATGGAATCAAGCTTTAATTGGCAAGTACACCTGGTGGCTAGCTTGTAAGAGTGACCATTTGTGGATTAAGTGAGTGGATCATGTGTATATGAAAGGTAGGAATTGGCAAGACTATGCTCCTTCTTTACAATCTAGTTGGACTTTGAGGAAGATATGTGCTGTTAAAGAGATTTTCAAACCTGGCTATCATCTGAATCAGTGGTGTGATGGTAAGTATACTGTGGCTGCTGGCTATAGATGGTTGCAAGGACCTCAGACTAAAGTGCAATGGTTTCCTGTGGTCTGGAATAGGCTCAATGTTCCCAAGCATTCCTTAATTGCCTGGTTGTTTGCTAAGGAGAGGTTGTTGACTAAGGACAGATTGATAGCATTTGGAGTACCTATTGATGGGACTTGTGACCTTTGTGCTGTGCTTACAGAGGATCACAAGCATCTGTTCTACCAGTGTGCATTCAATGTTAGGTGTTGGTCTATCTTGAGGCATTGGTTGTATGTTTCCTTACCTTCCCAGGATATCCTTCAATGGTGTGTTACTTGGAGATGCAGATCACTGCTTAAAAAACATTTGGTTTTTGCTGCAGTGATGGCTGTCTTGTATCAGATTTGGCGGGCAAGAAACCTCTGCAGAATTGATATAGCTGTATCTTCTCCTGCTCAGGTGATGAAGGAGGTGAAACTTTTTGTCTAAGCACGGTTTCAGAGCAGAAAATGGCCTTCAAAATATCAGACAACCTCGTTTTTTTAAGGCAGTCTGATTGTTTTTTTATAGAAGTTTTGTGTAGTGTTCATATATAGTGTGTAGTCCAAAAACTGTTTGTATTGGTGGCACGTTTTTATATTAATATATATATTCACATTCTACCAAAAAAAAGAAATTGAAACCCTAAAAGACCTACTTCTACATGCTAGAAAGGTATATGATAAGTGGGAAGGTAGCACAAAAGTCCTAAACTTCCTAACCGAACAATCTGACAATAATATGAAGATGGGGTTAGGACATGAGTGCTACAGCTGTAGAGATCACTCTAAATGAATATCAACACCTTCGTATTTTGATTTCAGAAAAAGGAAGTATGATGATCTTCCTGAATACCTGATTTGCAATTACTGTGGTCATACGGGTCACATCCAAATCAATTGTGTCAAAAAGGCTCATGATATACGAAAAAATGCCGACCATGCTAAAACTATTGACACGGTTGACGAGAATGATGAAACCCCCATTAAGGAACCTAACGAAGAAAGGAACAATAAATTTCGTTGGTTCTATGACATGGCCTTCGACTATAGCAAGAAACCTAGCACCTCACAAAACCCTTGTCGATCTCAACCTAGTAAACCTATTCACAAGGAAAATAGTCATGAAAGACCTAGAGAAATTCCTAGACCAAGAGAAAACCCTAACCCTAGAACTCCTCCCAAGCCAAATAAACCAAGGTTTAGAAAAACGGTTATTAGACGAGTTTGGATTCGAAAAGATTTTGTATATAGAGTAACTAATCATAAGGGACCCAACTTAGCTTGGGTACCTAAAAAATGTATCTAATCCTTTCTGCAGGTAATGGTGAAAGAAAACAATCAATGGTATCTTGACAGTGGATGCTCAAGACACATGACTGGAAATAGAAATTTGTTTCTTTCACTCAAACCTTTCAACGGAGGAAAGGTGACGTTCGGGGACAATAAAAAAGGGAAAAATAATCGGCATTGGCAAAATCGGAATTTCTAAGTCTCACGCGATCAGTGACGTTTATCTCGTGGATGGTCTAAAACATAACTTGCTAAGCATATCTCAACTATGCGACAAAGGTAACAAAGTAGTTTTTCATACTGATAGTTGTCGCATTATTATTGAAGGAACTAGCAATGTTATTCTAGAAGGCCACAGGAAAAGAAATGTCTATATGGTAGATTTAAATGCTGTGCCTACTAACTCCTTTTCGTGCATGAAAGTTACACTTGATGATCCTTGTTTATGGCATAAACGCTTTGGTCACATTAGCTCACTAACCTTGAACAAACTCAAGAAGTGGGACTTGGTTGAAGGATTACCTAAAATCAAGTTCGACCAAGAAAAGATGTGTGACATGTGTGCAAGGTGCAAACAAGTAAGATCATCATTCAAACCAAAAAGAGTAGTAAGCACAAATCAAGCCTTGGAATTAGTACACATGGATTTATGTGGACCAATAAAGGTAAGGAGTAGAGGAGGATCCAGGTACGTCTTTGTTCTTGTAGACGATTAGTCAAGGAATGTATGGCCTATCTTTCTTCATTCAAAAGATGAAACATTTGATGAATTTGATTGTCTTATGAAACGTGTTCAAAACAAATATAAGACAAATCTTGTATCTATTCGTACGGATCATGGCACCGAATTTGACAATCAAGCTTTCATAGAATATTGTAGAGTTAATGGTGTAGGGCATAACTTTTCTGAACCAAGAACTCCTCAACAAAACGGTGTCGTTGAACGTATGAATAGAACATTAAAAGATATGGCTCGTAGGATGCTTTTATGTAGTGGTTTACCTCGTAACATTTGGGCTGAAGCCATTAGTACTTCTTGCTATATCCATAATCGTGCTATGATTCGACCTATCCTTAAGAAAACCCCCTACGAACTCCTTAGAGGTCGAAAACCTAATATCTCCCATCTTCGTTGCTTTGGGAGTAAATGTATTGTTCATAATAACGGTAAAAATCGGTTAAATAAATTCGACCCTATGAGTGATGAGGAGATTTTCATAGGATATTCAGATCATAGCAAGGCGTACAAAGTCTTCAATAAGAGAACTCTTTGTATTGAAGAAAGTGTCCACGTTATTTTTGATGAAGATAACATGTTTGATAAGCCTTTACAGGATGAGGAAGAAGACTTGGATGAACCCGACTTCCGTCTTTCAAGAGACGATCCCCCGGAACTGGAATTGGAGGATAATGAAATTGAGGGAACAAGTGATGAACTTGATCGTTCCTCAAAAGATAAAAAGGAGAAAACCAAAGTTATATTTGATGATACTATAACATTGACTTAAAATAAGGACTCCCAAACTAATGTTATAGGTGATGTTACTATAACATTGGATCCAAATCAAGGTGCAGAGTACGATGTTATAAACGACTCTAATACAAAACCCGGATTGGATTCAGGCGGAACTTCCTCCAATTCCGAGCCAAATGAAGTTGGGTCAAGCTCAAATAACGATGAAGAACCAAGTACTTAAACAAAGTGGAAATACAAGAGCTCACACCCCATGGACAATATTCTAGGGAATATTAAGAAGGGTGTTCAAACTAGACGTTCTTAAATAACTTCTGCTCTTTCTACTCTTTTCTATCCATGATCAAACCGAAAACATAAATGAAGCTCTTGCAGAATCAGATTGGATTATAGATATGCAAGAAGAGCTACAACAGTTCGAACGAAACAAGGTTTGGCACTTAGTTCCTAGACCAAAGGATCAATCTGTCATTGGAACAAGGTGGGTCTTTAGGAGCAAATTTGATGATGTCAGAGTCATTATCAGAAACAAAGCAAGATTGGTGGTCCAAGGTTATAATCAACAAGAAGGAATAGATTATGACGAGACTTTCGCACCTGTTGCTCATCTTGAGGCTATTAGACTTCTAATAACATTCGCAGCACATAAGGAAATGAAGCTCTTCCAGATGGATGTCAAGACAACATTTCTGAATGGGTATCTACAGGAAGAAGTCTTCGTTGAACAACCCCCCGAATTTAAGAATAGCAAATTTGAGGATCACGTCTTCAAATTAGATAAAGCCCTATACGGATTAAAGCAAGCACCTAGGGCATGGTACGACAGACTATCTAAGTTTCTACTTGACAGTGGATTCAGTAGAGGATCTGTTGATAAAACCCTATTTCTAAAATCTGAGGGTTCTGACCTTTTAGTTGTTCAAATATACGTCGATGACATTATCTTTGGATCGACCAACCGAAACCTATGCAAATATTTCTCTGAGTTGATGACTTCCGAGTTTGAGATGAGTATGATGGGAGAATTGAAATTCTTCATAGGTCTGCAAATACAACAAACTGATGAAGGCATTAAGATCCATCAGCAAAAATATATCAAGGAATTAATTCGAAAATTCGGAATGGAAAATTCCCATGCTATGCCTACTCCAATGGTCGAGAACAAGAAATTGACATTAGATGAAGACGGTAAATCAGTTGATGAAACTACTTACCGTGGGATGATTGAGTCACTGTTATATTTGACCGCAAGTAGACCCGATATTATGTTTAGCGTATGCGTTTGTGCGAGATATCAATCATCTCCCAAAGAATCGCATATGACGGCCGTAAAACGAATTTTACGATATTTAATTGGAACGGCCAAGCTGTATTTATGGTACCCGATGGAGTGTAACTTCGATCTAGTCGGTTATTCCGATGCCGACAACGCAGGATGTTCTCTAGATAGAAAAAGCACGTCGGGTGTCGCCACATTTGTCGGACCGTGTATTATTACGCGGGGTTCGAAGAAGCAAAATTCGGTTGCCCTCTCAACTGCTGAAGTCGAATACATCGCTGCAGGACTGGTATGTACTCAATTATTATGGCTTAAGCAACAATTACGTGATTATGGTATTGACGTAGGATGTATTCCTATTTTATGTGATAATACTAGTGCAATAATAATTTCTAAAAATCTCGCACAACATTCACGTACTAAACACATTGAAATAAGACACCATTTTATTAGAGACCATGTTGAGAAGGGGAATATAAAACTTGAATTTTGTAGTACTGAAAAACAATGGGCTGACATTTTGACAAAATTGTTCGCTAGAGAATGATTTGAGACTTTACGGTTGGAAATTGGTTTAATCGGTGGTACCTAAGCTTCTTCACACGTTCAATTTCTTTATGACTGACTAGTTTAAGTTAAGATTGTATGACTGTGTCCGTATATTGCGTTGCATGAATAATTTCGTTAATAGAAAAATATTTATCATAATTTCTATTTGTTATTTAGAATTTAATTATCATACAAACTTTATCTTTTATCAAGATACACCATATTTTGTTTGTTTCCTAATTACACAAAATTCTCACAAAAATAGTCTTACAGAATTGCACGTATTATGCTTCCTATTCCTACTATTTTCAATTAATCATACTTCCATATCTTATCTTTTACCATATTCAATTGATCACCTAACATCCTATTCATACCTTAACTCTTCAGACTCTTCAATTGATCACCTAACTCTTATCACTTACCAAAATTGATTAATACTTACCTAAGACCTAGACCTGGACTCCTATATTACTCCCTCCTTGCCGTGTAAACATAATCACACCTCCACTTGCATACTTTTTCTCTTTTCAAAATATTTACCATCATCTCACATCACATCCTTTACTCAACCATCAACATCACAATGAATCCCAACCATGCAAAAACCCGATCATCAACCCGCCATCAACAAAGCCGCCACTTTCACAAACCATCATCACCACTACCATCTCATGATCTTAACTCTACTAGTTTTCCTTCATCTCAACCAAACCCAAATACGCCCCTGGTTCGTGATCGGGACGACTCGATGTCCGAGGAAAAACGCCGCCACCTTTTCAAAAGGAAAAATAAGGTAGTTGTTGATGCATGTGAAGATATTGAGGAACCCGAGGTTGTTGTAAGAAACGGTGTTGCACAAACTTTGCTCCGGGATGTTTCGAAAACCGCCACAAAAGAAGGATTAAATCGTGTTCGGTTAACTCATGACGAAAGCATCCTTGTTTCTCGTGTTTTGAGGTATTCTATCCATGAAGGAAGGTATTATTCCAAATATTGGTCGATTAATGTTCCCGCTCTTAAGTTCTTTGTTGATTTTCTTGATTTTCAAGGGTGGAGTCACATTAGTCAATTTTCGGGTCCTATTTATCCAGTTGAAGTTGTTCAATTCTTTGCTAGTGTGTCGATTAAGAAAGGGGTCTTGCATGCGATGGTTAATAGTGTTGATGTGACGGTCTCTGTTTCATATTTTTGCTCTGCTTTTTACGTTCCCGATGACGGAATTGAAATTAATCCGAGTCTTGAATGGTCCAATGTGGTTAGTGAAAATGAGAGGTTGGTTAAAAAGTACTTTGAGGAGGTTGGGACGGACGGTTGAAACATTGTTGTTCGCTCTCTCTCGGCAAAAATTAAGTTCCTCTTGAACTTTCTTTGGAACACGGTTGTGCCGAGAAGGGGAGGACGAGATAAGGTTTCGAGTTATGAGGCTATCATTATTTACTCGTGGTTAGAGGGACAAAAAGTGAATTTAGCGAGTCTTTTATTACATCGTATCATCCAAACAAGTCTCACGGTTACCAAGAAAAAATTAAGTACAACAATCGACCTTCCCTATGGGATGTGGGTGTCTCGGTTGTTAGAAGTTAAACAAGTGGTGGGACGGGATAGTTGCGGTGTAAGTGCACGGGATTGCATGTTTGATCGTTTGATTAAGCTTATGGGTCTTGTCGTTGATGGACCCGAGTTACTTCTTGTCAAGGATGTTGAGAAAAGTCCGAGTGATTCGGGTTTGGGGGCAATGGAAGCTAAATTGGAAGGTTTTATGACTAGTTTAATGGAGAAGTTTGAGGAGCATTCAACTAACATTGCTACGGTTTTATCTCAAGTTGGACCAACACGGTCTATAGGCTCGGGTTTGGATGCTTCTCGGGTTTATGCGTGGATGGATGAGGTGGATAAAAGGTTAATGGGATTTGAACGGGAATTGATGGCAATCCGTGGGGAAGTGTTCCCACATGGAGATCGTCTCACTTTTATCACGAGTCAAGGTGGAGCGTTGGTTATGCACGGAAAGGCTATGGCAAATGATCAATCGCTTACATTGGAGGCCACTAAAGCTTTGTCCTTGAAGGTGCTCAACTTTGAACGAAGTATTCAAAGTATGTCCCAACTTGTGCGGAGCTCTTTTGATCATCTTGATGCCTTGGAGCATCGTACTCGGCCCGACTACGTGAACCCATATAAAACCCGCAACATTTGATCTACCCTTGCCTTACCTTTATTAGCACTTTCTATTTTTAGCCCTTCTTTTTCATTTTCTAGTGGTGTGTTTTGCAAACTTATAATTCGGCCCATTTTGGCATACACTTGTGGATTATGGCCCAAGTGTCTCTTTAAACATGTTTTTCATTCGGCCCATCGGCTTTAAAACATGTTTTCTTAAGTTTGTTATCTAATTAATTCTCTAGATGCTTATAGTTATGCGTGCTAATTTTATTTTCTATGACGTTTTATCTCTTGTCTCGTCTTATATTATTCTAGTCATTTTTGATTTATTCTTAACTTTTCGATGATGTCAAGAGGGGGAACGAACGTCTATGGTAAGCATCTACCTAAGCTTGCTCCTTGTCAAGACCAATTGTCTCTTAAAGTCCTTAAAGTTTCGATTTTATGTTAATCGTCTTGATCTTGCGTTGATCTTTATTATTAAGATGACGGTGTTATATTGAGGGGGAACTACATACTTAGTCACAATTTTAGGAGACTTGCCATCATCAAAAAAGGGGGAATTTGTTGAAGCATATAGTTTATATGTTTATGTTTCGATGATGTCAAGGTGCTTTATAATTTATATACTTGTTGCGCGTAATCGTTTGTCTAAGTATTTTAGATTCAACTTATTTAATACAAGCAACAAGAGAAATTGTGATGGAAGTATACAATAGTCAAGCCTCTATTCAAGATCAAACGATGTGAAGATTCATTCAAGATTTATGTGAAGACGAAGTCCGTCTAAAGATTAATCAAGCTTGGATGATGACGTAGCCTATGCTCGAAGATCTTCCTGAAGATTAGAATAGTATAGGTGATTATCTCATAATGGTAGAATAGTATAGGTGATTATCTCATAATGGTAACCAAGAATGAGTTTCTTGAATTGGTAAAGTTATAACTTTGCAGCTATAACATTACTAGTAAAAGAGCTCAATGTTATAACTCTCCTACTATAACATTGAGATGTCGAGTTTATTATACACGACATATAATGTTTCAAAATTGTTTTGAAAGTTGTTTAAAAGTTATTTTAAATGTTTTGATAAAAGTATTTATTTAATAAAGCCCGGTTTAGTGTAGAGTTCGGTTTTATGTTGAACGTTGACTAGTAGTCGTGTTGGGTCAACTTATGAGTTGGACCATGCTACTAATTAGGGTTTCAACAAAGCCTCTCTTAAAACCTAAATTCTAACTCATATATTAAGCTAGGGTTTGCACGAGTCACGAGGCATATGAGCCGTGACATCTCGTGTAACCTAAGGTGTATTTGGTAAAGATTTTATTCCTTAATAATATCTTTACATATCTTATATATCTTACTTAATATATTTGTTTATGATAAAAGATATTCTTGATTTAGGAAATCTTATCATATCTTAGAATTTATAGTAAAGATAATATTTGAATAGATTATATTCTATCTTTTGGAATATTCTTTATTATCTTTTAGGCTTTTAGGAAAGAAATAATAGAAGATATGATTTGTTAACATATCTCCTATTATTCGGCCATTAGGGTTTCTTTAAACCGAATTGCTTTGCTCTTTCCTTCCTATAAATACTTTACTCTTTACAACATTTAAAGCAAAGACCTTAAGTTAAAATTGATCTTATTTTTACAAAGCAAACCGTGTGTTTCAAAGCAGAAAAATCGTTTTGTTATTTTTGAAAGGTTGTGTGTTGTAAACTCATATACTCGTTCTTATTGTTATCGTGATTAGATAATAGTGCTTATTCGATTTCTTTCTTCTTCATTAACGTGAACCTTTGCAAGAATAATTAGTGCTTGAAGGAAATGTAGATCTTTATACATACTAACATACTCATATATGTTTAAATTAATTTGTCATAAAATTAAAGGTGGAACTTATGCATGCAAACTAATAAAAGAAATGAGAAAGAAACATTATTCTTACAAAGGGTATTTCGGTTCAAATGGGGCACAAAAGAAATCTCCTTTTCTTTTGTTCTTGAGCTTTCCTTTAATGGAAGAAACAAGATCCAAGTATAGGATCTCTCCTTAGGAATAATACCCAAAGCTAACTCTTAATCTAATTAATATTATGTGAGCTAGTACAATATTAATCTTGTGAAAAATTTAACCAAAATTGTTTTGTTTTGGCTCCTAAAACCGGGTAGGAGAAGAGGAGAGAAAGAGTGTTATTTTTATCTCTCTAAAACTAATAATATGAAGTGAATGAATAATAATTATCACACACCCATTCAAATGGTGAATGATAATTAAAAAGCAAAAGAACCCTTGTTCTTTTCAAGGGAAAACCGGGTAGGGTGGAGGGTGATGGCCAATGCATGGTCTTTGTGCTCTTACACAAAAGACACTAGGTATGCATGCCTAAATTAGAGTAATAATAATGAATTCCACTAATCTTAATTAACACAATACAATTTGTTAATCACACCCATATTTCGGTCCATTTGAAGATAAAATGGAATCCATTTTATTTTTGTCAATTGTCAACATGTCACATGTCATATGTGACATAAATTTGTTATGTATTTTTATCATATTAAAAATCAACGTATTAATAAAAATACGTCATATACAAAAATCGACTTAGTAATTCATAATTACTTGTACTAAAATATTTTACCGTTTATAAATCGCATTTATAATAATTCATTCAAATCCAATTGTTTCTTTAAATAATAATTTCATCCGAGTAATGATTCAATTCGATTACTCAGACTGTATCTCATTTAATCATATTTCAATTTGATACGTAAATTTTACTTCCAAAATCGTCCGTCAATTTTTCAAGTAATTTAATTAACTCGTAACATTATACGATTAATTAAATGATCAATTAAGAGTGTTGCCCTATAGGTATGACCTAGGGGGTCAACTGATCACCACCGTCACACGACAGTAATGTCAAACTCTAGTCAGCCAATCATTACCGATATATGTTGACCAGTTGACAGTATAAATACTTCCCAATTGTATTCTTTAAAATGAGATTTAATAATGATATTTAAATCATATGATCGCACTATTGTTGAGGACACATTTCCCAACAATCTCCCACTTGTCCTCGACAAGTGTGCGTCACCAATTCTCTTGTCCTATTACTATCTCCCACTCAATGCAAGGTGTCTTTCAGGTCGTACTTGCAAGTGATCATATCAAGAGTGGTTTCCTCGATCTGGAGAATAACTGATTGACTGGACTTATCTATCATAGATACTTTCCGAGCGTGGCCACGCATTTCCAGTTCATTACTCCTCGAGTGGCCCTGAGATATTGTTATAACCCTGACTAGGGGTGGACAATTCCTATCGCACTCATTCCCTTCGACTAGCCACAGCCATCATAAGCCAAGATATGCCCATTTGACCCCATTTACGAAGGTCGTAGTAACACAAATCAAAGTTAATCTGAAACTGTGCGATCTTAGGCGAATAGTCTTTAGTCAAAAGAATCGACTCATTTGAATACTATAGTAGCTCCCGCCACGACCAGGCTATATAAATTGCCAAAACTCTATAAGCGGTCATAAGGCCCGACAAAATGTTCCTAACAGTTTGCCTATGTGATCGACTAGTCATCTCACATGACTCTATGGCACTTGAACTTGCCATCAATCGCCTCACACTCTAGTCACTTCGAGACGTCACCTCATACAAGTGACTATGGGCAAATACTATGTTAATCCGTGTTCACTTTAACGGGGTTCAATTGTCACTACAACCCCTTTGGATGTAACAATGTATAAATTAAAGATAAAAAGACAAATGTGATTATGAACATGAACAAAAACAACACTTTTATTTCATTTCAAAATCTAACTAAAATTTGGTACACGTTTAAGTCCCATGGACGTAACATGTCCATCATGCTTAGCCTGCGATAAAGGCTTGGTGAGCGGATCGGCTATGTTGTCATCCGTCCCAGCCTTACAAATCGCAATTTCCTTTCTTTCAATGAAATCTCTTATTACATGATATTTTCTAAGTACATGTCTAGATCTATTACTAGACTTCGGCTCCTTAGCTTGGAAGATCGTCCCACTATTATCACAATAGAGAGTGATGGGATCATTGGCGGTAGGTACTACTTTTAGACCTTCCGTGAATTGCCTGATCCAAACAGCTTCCTTAGCAGCTTCTAATGCTGCAATGTACTCAGCCTCTGTTGTAGAATCCGATTCTGACTTCCTTGAAGCTTCTCCAGCTTACGGCACCACCATTGAGCATAAACACGAAACCAGCTTGTGATTTCAAGTCATCTCTATCTGTTTGAAAACTTGAGTCCGTGTATCCATTAACACGCAACTCAGTGTCTCCTCCAAACACAAGGATAGAATCCTTAGTTCTTCTCAAGTACTTAAGGATGTTCTTGACAAAGAATCCAGTGACTCTCACCTGGATTTCCTTGATATCTACTCGTCATGCTCAAGGCATACGAGACATCAGGACGTGTGCATATCATGGCATACATGATTGATCCAACAGCGGAAGCATAAGGGATCAACTTCATGCATTCAACATCATGGGGTTCGGAGGGATATTGAGTCTTGCTCAATATCGTCCCGGTTACCATAGGTACCAAACCCCTTTTGGATTTGTCCATGCTGAACCGTCAAAGAATCTTATCAACATAAGACTCTTGACTTAGTGCCAATATCCTCTTGGATCTATCTCTATAGATCCGGATACCTAATATGCGTTGTGCCTCTCCTAAATCCTTCATTTGGAAGTGGTTATCTAACCACTTCTTAACAGAAGGCAACATTGGAATATCATTTCCAATGAGTAGTATGTCATCGACATACAAGATTAGGAACACAACATTGCTCCCACTGAATTTCATGTATAAACATGGTTCCTCAACACTTCGAGTGAAACCATTTTCCTTTATAACATGATTGAATCGATGATTCCAACTTCTAGATGCTTGCTTAAGACCATAAATAGATCTCTTAAGCTTGCACACTTTGTTAGGATTTTTAGAATCAACAAAACCTTCGGGTTGTATCATGTACACCTCCTCTTCTAAATGCCCATTTAGAAAAGCGGTTTTGACATCCATTTGCCAAATTTCATAGTCATGAAATGCGGCAATCGCTAACAAAATCCGTATGGATCTTAGCATGGCTACGGGGGCGAAGGTCTCATCATAATGGAGACCTTGGACTTGGGTAAATCCTTTTGCCACTAGCCTAGCTTTCTAGACATCATCATGTCCTTCTATGCCATTCTTGATTTTGAATATCCATTTGCATTGAAGGGGTCTTGCCCCTTTAGGCAAATCTACCAAGTCCCAAACTTGGTTTTCATGCATAGAATCCATTTCGGACTTCATGGCTTCAAGCCATAAGGAGGAATTTGGACTAGAGATTGCGGCCTTGTAGGTGGCGGGCTCGTCACTTTCCATAAGCAACACATCGAGTGTTCCATCTTCCTCGATAAGTCCCACGTATCGATCGGGATGGCGAATTACTCGGCCCGTCCTTCTTAGTGGAGGAGGTACAACCGCGTTAGACGACGAAGGAACATCTTCTTGCGTCTCTTCCTCGGTTTGTGGCTCTTGAACTTCGTCAAGTTCAAAATTTCTCCCACTCTGTCTCTTAGAAATTAATTGACTTTCTAAGAAGACAGCCTCGCTAGACACAAACACTTTGTTTTCTTGAGGTTTGTAGAAGTAGTATCCTCGACAATGCGAGGGGTAACCTACAAAGGTGCATTTTTCGGATCTTGGGGCAAGCTTATTGTCGGGTTTAGTCTTGACGTAAGTATCACATCCCCAAATCCTCATATAGGATATATTGGGAACCGTTCCCGTCCACATCTCATATGGAGTCTTTTCGGTGGATTTAGTGGGACTATTGTTCAAAGATCTAATTGCTGTTTGAATCGCAAATCCCGAAAACGAGTTCGGTAACTCGGTTTGACTCATCATGGACCGAACCATATCAAGTAGGGTTCGATTCCTCCTTTCGGCAACACCATTGAGTTGTGGTGTTCCGGGTGGAGAAAGTTGTGATATAATACCACAACCTTTCAAGTGTGAATCAAATTCAAGGCTAAGGTATTCACCACCACGATCGGAACGTAGTGCTTTTACCTTTTTGTTCAATTGGTTCTCTACTTTGTTTTGAAATTCCTTGAATTTCTCAAACGCTTCACTCTTATGTTTCATTAAATAGACATACCCATGTCTACTTAAGTCGTCGGTGAAGGTTATAAAGTAGTCATAATTACCACGAGCGGTGATACTCATTGGTCCACACACATCGGTGTGTATGAGTCCCAATAGCTCACTAGCTCGTGTCCCTTTACCACTAAAAGGATTACGAGTCATTTTGCCAAGTAGGCAATATTCGCATTTACCAAATGATTGATAATCAAATGGTGTAATCACATTAGTTGAAATTAATCTTTTGATGAGATTCTCGTTTATGTGACCTAATCGACAATGCCAAATGAACGCTTCACTTGGGTCACTTGTTTTGAGTTTCTTTGATTGAATGTTATAAATATCATTAGTCGGATTTGAGGTCTCTAAAATGTAAATGCCATTGATAGAGGAAGCTTGGCCTATAACCAAGTCGTTCCTAGAAATAGTACAACGATTGTTCTTAATGACAAAACAAAAACCGTCCATGTCTAGCATGGCGATTGAAATAATGTTTTTAGAGAGTGTAGGCACATAAAAACAATTATGCAAATACAACTCAAATCCATTTGGCAAAGCTAAAACATAAGTTCACTTGGATTCGGCCGCTACCCGAGCTCCATTTCCAAGGCGTAGATCCACATCTCCCTTGCTAAGCCTCTCCACATCTCTTAAACCCTGTAAATGATTACAAAGGTGAGAACCACAACCGGTATCTAGTACCCATGTTGTAGTGGAAGTATAATTTATATCAATAACATAAATTTCTTTAGGAATTGTACCTTTTGGAGTAATGAGTCCTTCCCTTATATTTCGCAAATACATGGGACAATTCCTAAGCCAATGTCCCATGCCATAGCAATAATGGCACTCATCATTAACTTGCTTGAAGTTTTTGATTTTCTTTCCTTTCTTCTTGAACCTCTTGCCCTTTGAAGCAAGAACTTGATTGCTAGAGCTCCCACTAGCTTTGGCATCTTTATCTTCCAGAGACAAAGACCCTATAGATTGCATGAGGTAGTCTTCCTGAGACGGACTCACACGAGGTCTAGTAGTAGTGGGTGGTTTAGAAGAGGTGATGAAGTTAAGGTTTCCATCCGAACCTATCCCGAAATGAAGTTCTCTAGTAGTATCGAAATCATTGTTGGAGCATATGTCGTCAAGAACATTGTGATATGACTCAATAGTTATCGGTGCGGTAGCATTTGTGGGATTCATTGTAAAGAACTACAAATATGGAGGAAAAGGAAATATTAACACTTGTCTTTTTAGATCATACTTGCAAATTAACAAGATATGAACATTTATATAGTGACCTCTACCCAACTATAATAAATGATTCCAAGATCCAAATTTATATTAACTTGGGCACGGTATGGCCGATGAAACCCTTATCAATATAACTCGGTGGATTAACGTTTTAATCGATTCTACTTTTAGAATTCTTGGTCAATAAAATTACTCTAATATTTATCTATAGCCCGGAACACATGCAACTACGGTCGCGAATACTTCCGTTGAGCTCAATCCAAATTTCGAATAAATGTGTCCATGATCCAAGTCCACATCAACTCGGGCACGGTATGGCCGATGAAACCCTCATTAACATGAACTCGGTGGATTAACACTCATCACCCACTTCCCCTACGTAACAAGGTTTGTACCCCGGTAGGGCCGAGTGCACTCCCTCGCGAAATAGGTTTTCATGGTTTCTACTATTTGGTAAGGCTATGTCTCAATTGTTTGTTTTAGCGAGAGGTCATGTCAATTTATTATCTATCACGTTTTAAGTGAACTAAAGTGGTGAACTACGATAATTCTAATTGACACGGTCGATAAACTCGATAAAAATTGATGATGCATGTTTTAGTTATGGCGATTTAGCGATGCATGCGACATAAAATAAAATGCAAGCATAAAAAATAAATAAATCCTAGTATGGCCTTTCCTAAAATAGAAAAACTATTTAACTATTACATATTCGGAAACCAACTCCATTGGTCCCTTGAACTTCGGTTGTGGCACGCGTCTCGAGGTAACACCGTCTTTATGTATCGCCATTCTTGAAGAAATCCGTCTTTGGGAACTCCGGAATGAATAAAATTACATAATGAATTACATAATTTCCTATTATACATTTGTAACTAAAATAAAATAAATCTATTAAATTACGTAACGGTGATACGAGATCACAATAAAAATTACAACCGAATCGATATTCCCATACATTTCGGGAAATACCAATTAAATCTAAGGCCATACTAAGTAAAATTACATAATTCAAAATTACATAAATTAAAATTATGACAATCATAAAGGAAAAATGCAGCATTATAATATGTATGAACATGCTCAATTTTATGCTAAATCGCCTTTAATTAGCCAATATCGTATATTACTCGGTTTTTACGGATTTGCGTGATTTCAACATTTTTATAATCACAAAAATACATAAATTCATATTTATGTATAAGTTAATTACCCTAACCTCTTAGGACTCAAAATATAGTCTTCACTAATAATTTGACCATAATTAACTCATATTTACAAAATCGTTCATAAATGGACCAAAAATTACAAAAATAAGCTATTAAACTTCAAATAAATCACAAAATTTCAAATAAATTCAAAATTCAAAATTTAAACTCATGAACATTCTGGAAAATAACCATGACACTCATAATGTTCAAAATCTTAGGTTAAAAATTTCGAAAATTTTCCGGAAAAATAATGTTGCGGTTTATCGATTTTTAATAAAATAATCATAAAAACATGGAAAAATTATATTCATTAACTTTTCAATTTTAGATCTGAAAAAGATAATAAAATGCAACATTAGAGGTTTTTCCTAAGTCATAGATTATGTTTTATTAATTTTTCACTAATAATGTCACTATTTATGCTATTTTTCTTCAAAAATCCATAAATCATGCAAAAAGACTTCTTTATAGCCAATTATTTTACACACATCTTGTAACATTGCATGTGACAACATATTAATTTTCTATGACCAGATTTGAAATTTAACTCATACTAACCTATTTTTCACCTAAATCCGAATTTGATAATGAAAAATTCATTTTTCGAGCATAACAAATCCAAAAATTATGAAAATTTACAGGTTATCTCAAAATAATATATGTGACAACATATCCAAAAATCAACTGAAAATTCGAAGTATAGCTAATTTTAGACCGAAAATGACATTTTACTCATAAAATCATATTTAAATGTCATTATTGTAATATATGAACAATAAAAATCCGTAAAATTAACCAAAATACCCTAAAACATTTTAGGACCAGAAATATTAACATGCATGGATTAATTTCGTGATATCTCATAATAACACAAATTTTACAAGTTTTATTTGTTATTCTTATAACTCGGAAAAACTTTTAACCGATTTGCATGCAAACAACCGTGGCTCTGATACCAATTGAAGGAAATGTAGATCTTTATACATACTAACATACTCATATATGTTTAAATTAATTTGTCATAAAATTAAAGGTGGAACTTATGCTTGCAAACTAATAAAAGAAATGAGAAAGAAACATTATTCTTACAATGGGTATTTCGGTTCAAATGGAGCACAAAAGAAATCTCCTTTTCTTTTGTTCTTGAGCTTTCCTTTAATGGAAGAAACAAGATCCAAGTATAGGATCTCTCCTTAGGAATAATACCCAAAGCTAACTCTTAATCTAATTAATATTATGTGAGCTAGTACAATATTAATCTTGTGAAAAATTTAACCAAAATTGTTTTGTTTTGGCTCCTAAAACCGGGTAGGAGAAGAGGAGAGGAAGAGTGTTATTTTTATCTCTCTAAAAATAATAATATGAAGTGAATGAATAATAATTATCACACACCCATTCATATGGTGAATGATAATTAAAATAAGCAAAAGAACCCTTGTTCTTTTCAAGGGAAAACCGGGTAGGGTGGAGGGTGATGGCCAATGCATGGTCTTTGTGCTCTTACACAAAAGACACTAGGTATGCATGCCTAAATTAGAGTAATAATAATGAATTCCACTAATCTTAATTAACACAATACAATTTGTTAATCACACCCATATTTCGGTCCATTTGAAGATAAAATGGAATCCATTTTATTTTTGTCAATTGTCAACATCTCACATGTCATATGTGACATAAATTTGTTATGTATTTTTATCATATTAAAAATCAACGTATTAATAAAAATACGTCATATACAAAAATCGACTTAGTAATTCATAATTACTTGTACCAAAATATTTTACCGTTTATAAATCGCATTTATAATAATTCATTCAAATCCAATTGTTTCTTTAAACAATAATTTCATCCGAGTAATGATACAATTCGATTACTCAGACCGTATCTCATTTAATCATATTTCAATTTGATACGTAAATTTTACTTCCAAAATCGTCCGTCAATTTTTCAAGTAATTTAATTAAGTCGTAACATTATACGATTAATTAAATGATCAATTAAGAGTGTTGCCCTATAGGTATGACCTAGGGGGTCAACTGATCACCACCGTCACACGACAGTAATGTCAAACTCTAGTCAGCCAATCATTACCGGTATATGTTGACCAGTTGACTGTATAAATACTTCCCAATTGTATGCTTTAAAATGAGATTTAATAATGATATTTAAATCATATAATCGCACTATTGTTGAGGACACATTTCCCAACAGTGCTTTCTTATTAGCGTAAGTTAGTCACTCGAGTATTTAACGGTACTCATTGAGTTCCAGCTAGAGTTAGTTGTACGAATTGGGTTAGTGAATTTGTAATCCGTAGAAAGGTACTACATTTATTAATCGAGAATAGTGGACGTAGGTTTCGACTTGTGAAACTGAACCACTTCAAAAACTGTGTGTCTCCTCTCTTTCGTTCGTTTGTTTATTTTTTTTTACCTTTATTAGTTTATTAGTTAAAGTTTAATCAATAAACTTTAAATAATCAATTACATTCATACATTTGAAAAAGCTTTCAAAAGTTTTAAATCCTCAATTCACCCCCCTCCCCCTCCTTGAGTATTTCGGATCGATAGACTCTTCAATTGGTATCAGAGCCTCGTGCTCTTGATTGCCTAACCGCAAAGAGGCTGATCTATCTTTATCTTATTTATCTTATCGTTTTATATTCCGCTGCCTATCACGTGATAAATGGATTCCAAATATCTCAAGTGCCCCGTCTTTGATGGGAAGAATTATGGATTGTGGAAAAACATGATGACTCACTATGTGAAAGGTCACGATTGGGAGTGCTGGAGGATTATCTAAAACGGACCACACAAAATTCTTGTAGGATCCGAGGAAGGAACTACCTATGAAAAGAAAGAAGAGGACTATGTCGAGGCCGACTACAAGAAGGCCGAAAAGAACTCCAAAGCAATAAGTCTTCTAATAAACGGAATGACTTCTACAGAGTTTGATCGTTTTTCTTCGTCCTCTATGGCCAAGGAGATATGGGATGGGCTTGAACTAGTTTATGAAGGTACTTCCATTGTTAGGAAGCACCGAATAGATTTGCTTATGCAAAAATATGAGCTATTCATTATGGAGCCTAATGAGTCTCTAGATAGTATGTCCGCAAGGTTTTCAAGCATCATAAACGAACTGAAAAACCTAGGTAGGAAATTCAGTACTGAGGACATTGCTAGAAAGGTTCTTAGGAGCCTGACTAAGAAGTGGCGTGCTAAAGTCACTGCAATGGAGGAATCACGAGATCTTGAAAACCTATTGTAGATACCCAGTATCTGCTGAGACTCCAACAAACACCCGATGATTATCGGACTACAACATGTTTTGGAATCGCGGCGTTTGATCGACAGCTTGTTACGTCGGAAAACTTAAACCGATTTCGAAAATAAAACATTTCAAAACATTTCAAAAATACCTAGAGTGTGTAATGCACGACGATGGGGTCGCAATGACACTAACTAGAGTCAAAACCGACACCGGACCAAAAACCGACTCGAAAATTCAAATCCCGACTCCAACAACGAGTCAAACCGAGTCAACCACAAAAAACAAACATTTCAAACCTTCTACCTTAAGTTTTCCCGGATTCATGTTGGTCAAGTACCAAACATGTGACTACAAAACCTAGGATAGAACAAATCATGATTGCGTTTGTTGTGAAAGTGACAACACAACTAGAAGAACCGCGACGTGGCTCGCGCCTCTTTGAGCAGCCCAGGTGGCCACGTCGCTCAAAACTCACACAACCACTCATTCTACTATAAATACCCCTCAAATGCCACCCATTTGAGAGTTACGCGAGTGTCCGCCCCCTCTTTTCTCCCTTAAAATTCTCGACTCGACTTCTTAAGTCACAACCCGACGCGTATTTACGACCTACCGATCGTAAACACGATCCTTACACATTGTTTGGTACCGTCATCGTGCATTAAATCACTTGACCGACCATTTCGACCACTACACCATCACTAAACTTTTAAAACACTCTTTTTACTTACCAAAACGGTTTTAAATCGAGTTTTTTCCGATCAAACGAGTTGTTACACTTACGTCGGTCACTCGCAATAACTAAACATGTAAGTATGAGGGTGTAAAAATCCTCTTTTATTATGCTTTCATTTGTTTCATGACTCTAACATGCTAAAACATGCATAACATGAACCAAAACATGGAATAAACGAGCCAAAACTAATTTTTGGTCTGAGGCAGAAGCCCCTTAGGTCGCCAACTAGCCCGCGCCTAAATGGGGTATTCAGACCAGAGATCAACCGTGTTTGTTCTCGTCATTTCCCTTAATCCATTTTTCATATTTGTAATCGGTTTTCACCATTTTAAGTATTTTCGAACCATTGTCATTTTATTTCACATGTTTTAACCATAAAGCATTTTTCACCCTTGGTTCCTCATACCATGACGGTTAAATCCGTGTTTCGGTGATAATATTTGGTTAATGACATTTAAAAGGTATTTTAAAGCCTTTTATTTCATTTCTTTACATTTTCAAACAAACATATTAGTCACCAACACAAAGTCATCCTTGGTTCTACATACCATGCCGGATTTTAACCCGGGTACGATGACGAGTATCGACTAATAACATTCAAATGGACTTAAAACAATTAGTCCATAATCATTTTCAAAACGATTCATGTCAAGTTTGTCAAATCGAACCCGACACCGAATATTATCAAAATAATGATGATTATTCGAGTCGAGTTCTTCAAATAAACAAATGCGGTCTAAACGACCCCTTCAAATCAAACCGGGTTCAAATACCCATTTTCAACACGTTTTATAACGTTTTCTAAAAGGTCAGAACACGGCACATAAACCATGTCCTAACCCGCGCCTAAACAGGCCCTCATTTTCTCATTTTCAAAACAAAAGAGAGGCCCCTTATACCGCCGGTTGGCTTGCGCCTCATATAGCCGTCTGGTACAGGGCCTGTTCCTTTCCAGCATTAGTCTAGGACGATCCCGACTCCGGTTAACCCGGATATAGGACGGATCAGATGACTATTTGATTATTCAATCTTGCAAAATGTCTTACTAAGACAAATGGATCATGTTATGCACCCTAAACATAATACGGTAAATGGATGTTTAATTTCCGTCTTGCATGCAAATCAACCGTTAATCCAACTCGACATCTTATACTTGATACTTGGATTAAATCAACCTACTCAGAAAGCTCTCACACGTTAGGTTTAAATCATTGGATGCGCATTCATGCATTTAAACCGTTTAATCAACTTTTGCATTCAACAAACCAAGATCGATCAGTAGAGGCCGCTAAACGCGGGCGGGATTGGGTGTCTGATTAAAGGGTTTCCCAATACGTACCTTCACCTCTTACTCAGAAACTTTGGATAGTGGACGACCTTATCCAGGGCGTACAAGAGTCATTCTAGAGATAGGATGCTAAAGAGGGACGATTTACTTATCTTTAGTACCTATGTCAAACGCTGCTTTGTGCTTCGATTTGACCGAGGTATAAAGTGGAATTTGAACGGGTTCCAGGCATCCCACAAATGCTTGGTGGCGACTCCGAACATCTCTAATCGTTTCGAGACCCTAATCGAGACGAAACCGACCGATCTAAAACGATCCGGTCGAAAGCATCTTTACGCCGCCGAGCGTGGCTTTCAAAAAGACCGTTGTATGTCCACAGATCGAAGTGGGCTTGCAGGTGGGCCATGTCCACAGATTGGCGACTCCGCTGGGGAAAACTAAGACACTTACGTCTTTGTGATCCCTAGATGGTGAGACTCGAACAAGGTCGTGGTTGGAATGCATTAATTGATATTACGCTCACGGTCGGGTTCCTTGTCCGGGCCCACAAGCTAACCCTTTTCGACCAATTGGCTCGTCTCGTCGGCATGAGTTTTCTCATCCTCGCGTTTCGAATCCCGATTGAGTCAAGCATACCGTTGACGTTACATATTTATGTTTCGTCAAAGAGCTTTCATCACTTTCGAGCACGAGGCTAGGGCACCCTCCTTACACATTTTGTTTGGATTGGTATCCCTCTCGCAAATCGGGGTTTGATTGCTTGGTGTGTAACCCACCTTGCTAAGCCAAAACCCGTGTCAGCATAATGCATAATATAATGAACTGCGAGTGCTTATGTGCTACTTGATCATAAGTCCTTCCGTGTCATTTTCAAACTTTTAAAAACACCTTTTTGCGCCGTTACAATGGCCATTTCAAACCTCGGTGTTTCACCGACCGTTGCATGCCTTTCTAGGCCGTCGTAATGACGATTTTCAAACCCGGTTTTGTATAACCATTTTATCACGCCTTTCTAGGCCGTCGTAATGACGATTTTCATACTCGGTCTTGTATAACCATTTCGACATGCCTTTCTAGGCTGTCGTAATGACGATTTTCAAACCCAGTTTTGTATAACCATTTTAACACGCCTTTCTAGGCCGTCGTAATGACGATTTTAAACCCGGTTTTGTATGACCATTTCAAATCACCTTTTTACGCCGTTATAATCGCCGCGTCTAGACACAGATTTTAACCCATTTTGCGCCGACAATGGCTCTTTCAAAACCCGAGAAAAGCACACACCCTTTTTTTCGAGACACTTTCGAGATCCCGAGGACCATACACCGTCCCCGAGACCTCTTCAAACATTTCAAACTCGATTTTAAAAACATACAATTTTGAATTTCAAAAACCGTCTTGGGAAACAATGCACTGTTTTCCGAGCCGATTCAAACTCAAACCGTCTTTTGCAAATAAACTTAAGACAACCCTTTCAACTGATCGACTTGCGGAGATTTCTATCTTCGGAAGCCGTCCGTTTAAGCGACAAATGAATCTTTTTGAAAATCTCTATTTTTGAAAACCTCAGTCCACCATTCCAATTCCGCCTTGTGTCTATCGAGTCAAAGCAAACGTACTTATGGGTCTTTACTTATGAGTCGCCTCACCACGAGACCTGTCCAACGGCGTCACGCCATCATGTTGGACTCGTGTCAAAGGTTCGGTCAAACACCGTCACGTCATAAATCGAGTCAGCACCGGGGAACCACACACGGTCACCCCTATCTTGTTGGGGCTGATCTTTGTCCCGTCCTTTGTGTTGTCTGCGTTCAGTCTTGGAACCGTGTCGGATCGAGTTGTAATGTGAGCCGTTTTTCTTCCTCAGAGCCATGGCCCCGTCTTCAGCTTACCGCCCTTAAGGTCACCCTGGATCGCGTCGAGACCCGTATCGACGCCCTGGAGAACAAGGAAACTGGGGAACATAATACCCCACCTCTGACTGAAACTGAGAAGAGGCTGAAACTCTTGGAAGAACAGCTCCTATCCCGGGGTAACAATATCTATCTTGAGAACAACCGAAGGTTCGAACCTGTTGGGGACCAGTTACCTGACAACTACACCCTGACCGATGTGCCTAAGTTCAAAGGAGGGGAGGACCCACTCAACCATATCCATGCTTTCAAGGACTACATGGCCATTAATGGGGTCAAACAGGAGCTTTTTACCCGAATATTCCCATCCTCTTTGGAGCCGATTCCTCGCCAAGGGTACTACTCCCTTGATCCGAAAAACCTTACTACTTGGGATGAGATCGCAGTTGAGTTTGCCAAACAGTATGCCGACAATGTCGAGATCCAAGCCAATACCCGTACTCTCGAAGTGTTAACCCAGAACGACAAGGAAGGGTTCACTGAGTTCCTAACCCGTTGGAGGGGGGTGAGTACTCAATTGGTCAGTAAGCCGAGTGAATCAACTCTGGTGGAAACGTTTGTCAACAATCTCCGCTCAGTTTATGCCAACCTACTGAGGTATCAGAATATCAAGGCTTTTCAAGATCTGCAGATTCTGGGGACGCGTATTGAGGACGACCTCCGAAAGGGTGTCTTAGCCAAGACCACTGGCAGAGGCTATCAGGGATCCACCTCAACCGGATCTCGCCCTTACAGCCAGACGAACAAGATTGATGAGGTCAACCTCGTCGAACCATCTGCTAAGAAAACTGAACGCCCCCAGAGAGCGTTCACCAACATAGGGTCGACTTATGCAAGTGCCCTAAAAAGGCTCATGGACCAAGGGAAGTTACAACCGATCGGACCCACCCCGGATCCGACCGATGCCAAGAAGTCCCGGTTTTGGAACCACAACGCCTACTCTCAGTATCATCGAGGGAAAGGCCACGATACCGAAAATTGCTTCAAGCTCAAGAACCTTATTAAAGACATGATTGAGAAGGGAGATTTGCCATTACCCCCACCAACTAAACCGAACAACAAAACGAATCCCCTGGGAATTCATGCTATCTCTGATGATGAGCCGACCCTGGACTCCTTTCACCTCATCCTGCCAATTGACGACGAGGTGAATGCTTTGGAAAAAGATCCTTCAGATGGAGTGTTTGTGTTTAGTGTTGCCACTATGCTCACTATATTTCAACAAGTTGAGGAGGCCATAGCCAGCCTCTCTGAGAGAATCACCCGACTCGACGACGCCTACCGTCGACTCATCTTCAATCCACCAACACTGCGTCCGAAGGAGAATTCCCCAAACATTTAAAACTACCCACCCCAGGATAGATTGCTCCCGCGACCATTCTGGCATAGACCTCACGAAAATCACCCTCAAAATAATCACCTCCAAAATAACTACCCTCAAAATAACTACCCCCATAAAAATCGCCCTCACAAAAGTATCCCTCACAAGAACTACCCACCGAGGAATACCCCTCCAAGGTATCCTCGAGACTCCGAAATTAACGGCATATGGAGAGATGATGTTGAGGATGTCTATATCATCCCAGGGAAGGAGAAGTGGGCGAAAGAAATCGGACATCTCACCCGGTCCGGACGTCCCTATCAGAATCCAAACAATCCAACGGTCGATCCAAAAACGAATGACCAAATCGTCCCAGAGGTGGACACTCAACCAAAGGCCCCCGGGAACTCAATTCTGAAACAGCTCCAGAAAGCGAAAGCCGAAATCTCAATTTGGCAACTAATCGCAACGTCTTTTGAGCATCGACAGACCTTGCTGCAGGCCCTGGGAAAACTAACCGTGCCCTCCACCTCCTCCCCAGAAGAAATAGTGGCGCACATGACAAGGGAGGCCCCTAATCTGAACAATCCAGTCGTCTTCTCCAACGAGGATATCCCTCCGTTCGGAGCCAATCATAACCTGGCCCTGTATATCACCGTACAATGCCTCCAGAAAAATATACCCATGGTCCTCGTGGATGACGGTTCCGCCGTGAATGTCATTCCTCTCAAAACTGCCCACAGGCTGGGTATCAAGGAATCTAATTTGGTCCCAACAAATCAAGGAGTACGCACCTACGACGACACTTGTCGCAAGGTCGCTGGGCTAATTACTTTGACCGTCGCAACCGGAGCACTGGAAAGACAAACCAGTTTTCAAGTGGTCGACATCGACGCGTCCTTCAACATGCTCCTGGGACGTCCCTGGATTCACGCCGTCAAGGCGGTCACCTGAACTCTCCACCAGAAGATCAGGGTCCCCTTCAACGGAAAAACGATCACGATTCCCGCTTCCCCGATCAAAGCAGTTATGACAAAAGGGGATGGCCTCCCAAGCCATTGAGGAGGACGACGACCAAATGTGAGGTTTCCAAGCCGTAAACGCCATAACTGATAAATTGACGCCCTCTTATTGTCACCCGTTCACCAACCTCACGGTCAACCGTATTATGATGCGTCAGGGTTATTTCCCGGGTTTGTCGCTCAATCTACTAAAGGACCCATTGCCTCCCTTAAAACAGGCTAAGGTCCCCAACATTCCCTTTGAGCTGGGATACGAGCCTACCGACGAAGATATCCAGGAGATGAACCTCCTAATCCGAAAACGCAAGAAGCACGGGGTTATCCTCTGTCCCTACCACCTGACTCTCAACGGATACTTTGTCCCCGAGGGAGAGTCCGAGCCCTACCATGGCTTTCCGGAACCAATCTATGACTCTGTGGCCAAGGCTAGGTACCCGGGAGTGGAAGTCTTCCAGGACTGCTACATTATCCCCGACAACATCGAAGCTGCATCAACTGAGTCCAAGCCGTCACCATGCCTTGACGGACAAGCTGTCACACTCCTCTTTGGGGAAGATAATGTCAAGCACCTCGACTATGAGGACATCATCAACATCGCCCTGAAGGACAATCAATTTGATCCAACCTCCTTGATCTCCGATACTGACCCGGAGAAAACTACCCAGGGTTGGAGGAAGACCGCCAAGTGGACCAATCGCCAAGGCCGCATTCTCAAGATAACAACTGGAGAAGGCCCTATGTTCAATGAGGGAAGTGAAGAAGGATCTGAGTCTGAGTCTGAGTCGGAGTCAGAGTCTGTCATAGCTCCTAACACTCCCGATGTCCCAGTCAAAGTCCCCTTCCCACTATTTTATCACAAAGTCGTGGCTGATTCAGAGGCTGAGTCTACTAGGGTCACCCCCACTCCCATGAAAGGTAACAACCTGGAGCCTGTTCTAGGGGCCACTTCCTCTGTTGTGTCGCCTCTGACTGACCACGAGATGTCTGTCCTATCCGAGCTTTTCACTCGTGTCAACTTAATGAACGCTAAGTTTGGTTATGACTCGTCTCATTTTAACTGCAATGCCATTCTGAATGACTATGAGGAATTTGACTTGAGTGACTACCCACCACACTTAGCCAAATAACTTGACAAACGGGAAACCAGAACCCCCATCATTGAGGAGACCGAACCTATTAACGTAGGAACCAACAATACACCTCAAGAACTTAGGATATGGACAACCCTGGACCCCTCAGAAAGACAGCAATTCATTAACCTCCTCCACGAATACAAGGACGTGTTCGCCTGGTCCTACAGAGATATGCCTGGGATTGACAGAGAAATTGCAGAGCACCGGATACCCATTAAACCCGGGGCTAAACCTGTGAAACAGAAGCTATGACGGATGCGTCCTGAGTGGGCCCTAAAAATCAAGGAAGAAGTGGACAAACAGTTCAAGGCTGGGTTCATCAAAGTGTCTGAATACTCTGACTGGGTGGCCAACATTGTGCCGTACCAAAGAAAGACGGAAGAATTCGGGTTTGCGTCAACTTCATCGATCTGAACAAGGCGAGTCCAAAAGACGACTTCCCTTTGCCACATGTTGACATTCTGGTGGACAACACTGCCGAACATGCTCTCCTATCATTCATGGACGGGTATGCTGGGTACAACTATATTAAAATGGCCGAGGAAGACATGCACAAGACTGCGTTCACTACACAGTGGGGTACATATTGCTACACGGTCATGCCTTTCGGTCTCATCAACGCCGGGGCAACCTATCAAAGAACCGCTACCAGTCTCCTACATGATATGATGCACAAGGAGGTAGCGGTATATGTTGATGACATGATTGTCAAATCAAAAGAACGGGACGGCCACATCAGTGCCCTCCGGAAATTCTTCGCTTGTCTGCGGAAATATAACATGAGACTAAATCCTCAGAAGTGTGCATTCGGGGTCACCTCCGGAAAACTCTTGGGACATGTCGTCAGCAAAAGAGGCATTTAGATTGATCCAACCAAAATCAAAGCCCTTCAACAAATGCCTCGGCCTAGGAACGAGAAAGAGATTCGGGTGTTTCTCGGTCAGGTCCAATACATTAGCCGGTTCATTGCCAAGCTCACTATGATTTGTGAACCAATATTCAAGAAGCTTCGAGCCTCCGATCACACCGATTGGGACGATGACTGTCAGAAGGCCTTCGACAGGATAAAGGAAATCCTATCCAAACCTCATGTCCTCATGCCACCTCAACCGGGGATTCCTCTATCCCTATACCTGACCGTTACCAACACGGCCATGGGAGCAATGCTAGCACAAACAGTTGGCAACGAAGAGCGAGCCATCTAATACATCAGCTAAAAAGTTCATTGAGTACGAGACGAGGTATACCCAACTGGAAAAGACATGCCTTGCCCAAGTATGGTCAACAAAGAAGCTGCGACATTACATGCTCAGCTACACGGTCCACATCTACTCCAAAATGGACCCGGTTAAATACATCTTCAAAAAACCCGTACTTAACGGAAGGTTGTCTAGGTTGACACTGATGCTGTCCGAGTTTGATTGCAAGTTCGTACCCCTCAAGGTTATCAAGGGAAGAGCAGTTGTCGATTTCCTGGCAGAAATTCCCGTCAACGAGGATCCAACGACCGACACATGGTCACTTCCTGACGAAGACATCCTTTGTGCCGACTCCGACGCATGGGACCTATACTTCGATGGCGCATCTAATCTGAGAGGCTTCGGGGTAGGAATCCTTCTAGTATCACCAGAGGGAGAACATGTTCCAATCTCGGTCAAGCTAGACTTGCCGTCACCAACAACGCCGCTGAATATGAAGCATGCCTCATCGGCCTACAAGCAGCCATCACACTTGGCATCAAGAGACTGAGGGTCCACGGCGATTCCTCGCTCATCATCAATCAGGTGTCCGGATCATGGAAAATCCGATCTGACAGCTTAGCTCCCTACAGAGCAAAGGTCAATCAAGAGGCCGAGTTCTTCGACAAAGTCGACTACTTCTATCTGCCACGAGAGGAAAATCAATTTGCTGATGCCCTGGCAAAACTTGCTGCACTCGTCAACATACCTGACGACATGACATCAATGCCCCTATGTGTCGAGAGTAGGAGCGAGCCAGCTCACATTTGTGCCATTATCGACGACGAGGAAAGCCCTGATGAAACTTGGTACCAAGCCATCCTCAATTACAAAACCAAAAACGAATTCCCTCCCAACTCTGATCAAAGAGGACAAAGAGCCATCCGTTTACTTGCATCACAATTCGTGATAAACCAAAATCAACTCTACAAAAGAACACCCCAAGGAATTCTCCTCCTTTGCATTGACCATCACAAAGCCAAAAAAGTCATGGGAGAGGTTCACGACTGAGAATGTGGCCCTCACATGAGTGCAATGATGCTTACACGGAAAATCACGCGGCTAGGTTACTATTGGACCACCATGGAAGCCGATTTCCATAACTACGTCAAACATTGCCACAATTGCCAAATCTTCGCCAACATACAACATATACCACCATCCCTTTTATACACCATGACATCACCCTGGCCTTTCTCAACCTGGGGCATCGACATCATCGGGAAAGTCAACCCGATAGGCACCAAGGGGCATTGCTTCGTCCTCGTCGCCATCGACTACTTCACCAAATGGGTGGAAGCACAGTCATATGCAGTCTTGACCGCCAAACAAGTGGTCAAGTTCATTCAAAACAACATCATCTGCCGATATGGGGTACCCCATGAAATCATCAGCGATCAAGGCTCTCACTTCCGGGCAGAAACTCAAGCTTTGCTGGACAAGTACAAAATCAAGCGACATCGATCATCCCCCTACCGTTCCCAAACCAACGGAGCGGTGGAGGCAGCGAACAAAACTCTTGTCACCATTATCAAGAAAATGCAAGACAACTACCGCGATTGGCCGAGCAAACTCCCATTCGCACTCTGGGATACCGAACCTCCATTCGAACACCGACAGGCGCAACACCCTTCTACAGAGCATACGGTATGGAGGCGGTTCAACCGGTAGAGTTAGAGGTCCCATCTCTACGCATCCTATTGGAGAGTTAAGTCCCTAAGGCGGAATGGACCCGTCGAGGGTATGAACAACTCACTCTTCTAGACGAACGGCGACTCAACGCCTTGCACAACGTCGAGCTATACCAACGATGTATACAACGGGCATTCAACAAGAAGGTTAAACCCAAAAACATCAAGGAGGGTGATACGTCTGTCGTGTACCTATCAAAAATAAACTAACTAAACTAACTATATAGCTAGGGAAGTCAGGTCGATCTCCTCATGGAGGCAAGATATCTGTAGAAGTCCGTCTATTTGGTCACAAATGGGGGGGTTGTTTGAATTGTTTTCTAAACTACAAAGTTTAAAGGAAGAGAAGTAGAGACAAGAGCAGTAAAGGCAAGAAAATGGGATTGAACTATCATATAGAGAAGGGACATGTCGGGAATTCGATTAACTACGGTAGTCCAGTGACTCAGCTGTAAACAACTCAGACGAATTAATGCAAGACGGATATGGAAAGGTCCTTTCGGTCCACTTTCTATCCTAAAATATCACTAACTTAACTTTCATCCTCGTCAGGGTAGTCTACTGTTCATAGCAGGCCTATTTAGTCCAATCTTTCGATCTAGGATTAATTTTAGCCAGATTAAAGAGATGACTCAGAAGCGTGCACTCAACTAAGTCGATAAATACAATTAAATTGCTATGGTGACAGAATCTCACAATTAATTCATCTATTTCATTTACTACATCGTCACATTCCTACCGCAGATCCCCTAATTCCAACATGCATTAAATTTAGCTACTCATATCGCTATTAATATCAAAACTAATAACAGATGATGAATTAACAATAACCATAATGAAACAAATAATAAAGTGCTTAAAAGTAAATTAGGGCAAAGGAATAAATGAAGTAAACAAGGAATTAAAGCAAACAAACGATTGATTATTATTAAGAGAAGAGAAAGGAATTACAATCGTGCAAATCCGGCGTAAAGAACAATCGAATCCGAGCAAAATAAATCCCAAAGTAAAGTTACAGTGAAGAGGAATGTAGTACGCAGTAAAGTTTGATAGTAAGAAAATTAGATAATGAAAAGATGCCTAATAACCTAGTAAATGCGTGCTTAAATAGAAAAACAACCAAGTTTATCGAAATAAAACAACTCACGGGCTAATTAAAGCCCATAACAACAGAAACCACTCGATCGAGTGGAATAAAACCACTCGATCGAGCAAAACTCAGCATAACCTACTCAATCGAGTAGAATAGTTACTCGATCGAGTAACTCTCTTTTCAGTAACTTTGGATCGAGTAGACAACTACTCGATCGACCAACCAAGACCATCAAAACCACTCGATCGAGTGAATAAACCACTCGATCGAGTCTTCTGTCTTCAAATCAGCTCAAATTCATGCCCGACTGCCTCGTAAACCATGCCTTCACGCTTCCCAACGCAGTATCTCACTCTGGAAAATCCCGTCTCCTCTAAATGCATGCAAAAAGGACGAAAAAGGGTACGATTCCACTACTTTCGCGTTCATTTCTACAAAACGGACAAAACGAACCAAAGTAGCAAATTCGGGGCAAAATACTATATAAACAGTATAAATATGCATGGAAATACGTGCTGAAATAGGCTAAAAAGACTATACATTAGGCACTTATCAAATCTCCCCAAACCGAACCTTTATTCGTCCTCGAGTAAACTAAAATGCAACTAATGGAACGGAAATGAAAACTCAGAGCTAGCTTAACTTGTCTACTTGAACCAAATTAATGCAACAAAAACTAACAGTTAAAGCTAAGCAGTCAATACGCAAACGAGTTGTGAGCTGTTCAGAAATATAGCCAACCTATCGACCTTGCAAGACCAACAAAATCGGACTCTCTCGTGGTCACTCTTCTCTCACGAAGCAAAGGGTGAATGTTATATGTAAAAGAGAGAAGAAAAGACAGTCACTCACCTAACTACGACCTACATAGCATGCATGCAACAAAAATGAAAGACAATTCAAGTACTTATGCACACACTCCAACCAATAATGTCCGTCACAGCCGAGGGCTTACAAATAATATTGGAATAGTGAGGTTCAGGTGAGAAAAGGCAAAATAAGTTATGGTAATGTGGAAGTAAAAGCGTCAAGCTAGTTCTTAACAGGACCATAATAAACCATCCGAATCTCAACTGACTGAAAAATAGAAAACAAGTGCCCTTCATTTGGCACACAGCTCACTAAACTCAAACACAATCTCCTCAAAAATATGGAATAAGAATGGAGGAGTCAGACGGTCACAAACTTTCCTTTTTTAACATCGTCTAAATGAACCAAATGAAACAAATCAAACTTTTTCAACTTCTTTTTTCTTTTCCACGTGATCAGCTTCTTTTTTTTCATTTTTCATTTTTTTCTTCTTTCTTTCACGTTTTTCCTTTTCATTTCCAACTCTTTTTTTTTCTTTTTCAATTCCTTTTTTTTTCTCTTTTCCTCCTTCCTTAATTTACACCAACTCCATACAAAAAGATACGGGCCAAACTGCAGACGGAAAATCATACCGCAAAAGACATACTAAACTAGCTTGACTAGGCATGCTTAATTTTGAATGTAGCTAATGGGTCAAAAAGGCAAGTTTTGGCTTATGTGGAGCTAAATGGGTGAAAAATATAAGGAAAAGGGAAAATTTGCAATCGCCTCCCTGCATGTGACACCAACCACAAACCCGAATATGTGCATTTGACAAGAAATTGAATGTCATAAAAGTGCAAAAATGATGAACATGCTATGCAAGGAGTACTACTCTCAATTCCTAATGAACTGGTCATGAATGTCACCAGTTATGGGCTCTAAAACTCAGAATTTATCAAGTAGTTTGCCAATTTATCAGGTCAAGTCTAAACAGTCAGCTATATTTGAACATGAACTCGTAGACTATGCGTATGACAAAGCTAATAACTATCAACAGAAGTGCAACGCTCAAGTAAAATGACAAGTTATAGTGCATTATCATCACGGAAATCTACCATTCCGACTCAACCTATATGCAAAAATAAACGTGAATATTTTTGGGTTTTTTGAAATTTCCTAATTTTTTTTTTTTTAAAATTTTCTTGAAATAAACAAACAATGCATAGCTGAAAAATAAACGTGAATGCAAAACAAATGCAAATGCAGACTCAAAAGGATGCAATACCCTTCCCAAACCGAAACGGACAACGCCCTCGTTGTCCTCCAGCATACACCAGCAGATATATACAGGGGAACGGGAATATACAACCAATAAAGAATAAAAACAATAAAATAAAAGGAGACAAAATAAAAGAGTAAGATATACATACAAAATACGAACTTCCCCAAACCAGCCAGAAAACTGGGGAAGTGAGTAGACCAGTAGCTACCCATCAGCGTCGTCGTCGTCCACCACCGTGAACTCCGGATCAGCCTCCTCCTCTCTCCTCCTCCGCTCCTCAGCTCGAGCTCTCTCCACAGCCACCTCAGGATCCTCGTCCTCGTCTTCCTCCTCAGCGGACTCCGGGTACCTCTCAGCTGGGTACCGGAAAAAGGAAGGGTGTGGCCAACCCTCTGGGATCGGACGGTGTCGCCTCAAGTGGTACTCGTACAGAGGGTGAAAGGTAAGAGCTAAGTCCCTCTCCATACGAGCATGTCGCTCTGCAATCTCAAGCAATAAACCGTCATGGCGCCCTTGGTCCATGACCACGGACGCCACAAAAGGTGGAGGTGGTACGAAAGTAGCCGGTAGGACCGGCTGTGCCTGTGTCTGGTCGGTGGGTGGTGCAGGAATAGGAGTAGGGGTCGGGATGGGAGTAGCCGTGGAAGGCTGTGTACTCCCTGAAGGTGTGGACCCCTCTCCAGTCTCAACTATACGCCGCTTCTTGGCGGCGGGTACAGTGGGAGGGGGTCGGAGTGGAAGGTGGAAAGCAGGTGGAGGTGGTAGTCGAGCGCCCCTAGCAACAATAGGCAAGGGGTCTAGACGGGGGAGAGTGTCACAGGGTAAGTCTACAGACAAGGAACCGTCTATCTTCCATGTCTGGTAGTCTGGGGTCAGCCAATGCTGAGAAAGCATGGCATCCAGACTCAGATACCTCTCTCCCTCGAGGTACTGCAAGTCACGAGGCCAAACGGGGTAAAGGGAACGGGCAAGAATGGTGGCTATGCCACCGCAGACAATAGATCCCGTCTCCTTCAGCCCCTGGGCCTGAAAGTACTGGGCGGTCAAGTAGGCAATGTTGAGGGTAAAAGGACCCTCACAGTCAACGTTCAGGTAACTGCCCAGGATGGAAAGCTCGGTGTTTGTGATGTTGTTCGGTTCCTTTCGGCCAAAAATGGTGCTCCCCATCAATCTAAGAAAACAACGGGCAGGGGGAAGGTGGACCTGGGCGAGCTTTCACTCGGTAAAAGTGGTCTGGGCCAAGGTCCGCCAAAGCTGACGAAAGACCCTCCTAGGGGGTGTAGTCTCGCCCGTATAAGAGAGGCCAAGTCTCCTACCAAACTCCTCCAAAGTCATCGAAAAGTTCCGGTTGAACAACCGGAATGACACAGAAGAACTATAAGGGGCAGCATCGTGTGCCCCGGAGGAGAAGGTGAAGGAGCTGAGGAACTCAAGGCTCAGCTCCAGAAAAGTACGGCCACTCATACCGATGAGTCCGGCCATCCCTGTGCCCCGTAGAAGCTCACAAACCGACTCGTAGATGCCGAGTCTCTCAAGTGCCTATTTCTCTAAAAATCGGGAAGGGATAAACTCACAGCCTAGGAGGTTATAGAACCTCGTACGATGTAAAGCGTTAATAAAAATTACCTGCGGATAGTCTGGGTGAGAATCGAGGGAAGTGTCCCCTCGAACAATAACCGTGCCAGAAGTAGAAGGTGCAGCTGAAGTAGAAGATGCAGCAGAAGTAGAGGTAGCAGGAGCTGATGTAGAACGGTAATGTCCACGACCTCAGCCCCGGCCCCTAGAACCCAAAGTAGAAGCCCGTCCAGTGACGATGCTAGGAACTAAGGCTGCTCGAAAGGCTGCTGCAGCTGCAGGTGAGTCCGCCACAGGTGTGAAAACAGCGGCTGGAGTAGAGGGTGTGGCTGTTGTGGCCACCACTGAAGAAAGACTAGCAGCAGTGCTAGTAGTGGTGGTGGCCGTAACGGAAGTGGCAGCCGAAACAGAGCTAGCAGCAGAGCCAGCTGGGGTAAAACGGTACCGGCAGCTGAAACCAAGAAAACAGGGGCTACGGTACTAACTAAAGCGGAGGCGGTGGTAACAGCAGGGACCACCGTCTCGGTCAAGGATGGACTAGAAGACGAGCTAGTGGTGGGCAGAGAGCTAGAATCCATCCAGTATACAAAGGGGCAGGGGACATGATAAGATGACAGTGGCTAAACAGCAAGAAAACCAGCATGTAAAGGAATTATAATCCCCAAACAGTCGAAAAAAATTCGACTTCAGCCCACAAATTCCCAATATTCCTAAAAAATTTCGAATGGCAGCATACAAACGGCGATAGGGGCGGGATAGCAGGTATTGACAACAGTAATTAAACAACAACTGAGGTGAATTAAGCATGAAATCATGAAGACTCAGTATGACAGTCGAAAATTCGACTGAAAATCAGCCCTAATCGCGAATTTTGTGCAATGTTCGAATTTAAGCATGTTAAAGCAATGAGGAAAGGGGATTGATCATCAAGTAAGAAAAAGAAGGGCAACAATGACAGTTGAAGTCGAAAAACCCGACTAAACAATGAATTCGAACCCTAATTTCAAATTACCTCATGAAAATTCAAAATAAACGAAATTAAAATGCAATGAGGATGGAGTAATCACTTACTTGATGAGAAAAGACCTACAAAGTGCAATTAATCTTCAAATAACAAGCGAAAATGTCGATTTTTTGATCAAAAACCGTGAACCCTAAACCCGCTATAAAACCGTGTAAACTAGCACAAATCAAGGGGGAAATAAGGGGTTTTGAAAGATTAATTAACAAGCAACAATTTGTAGGTGACGGATTTGGTGAATGGGCAAGAAAAATGGGGATTTGGGGATGATTTGATCGCAATTAGGGAAGAGAGACGAAATAATTGGGGGAAAATGAAATAAACATCAAAAAGAAGGAAGTTAAAGAAAAAACTCCCTGCGTCTTCTGCAATCTACTCGATCGAGTGGTTTAGAACCGCTCGATCGAGCACTTTGATGACCTACTTACTCGATCGAGTAGAAATCTACTCGGTCGAGAACTCCCCATATATGCTTTACTCGATCGACTGAAAAAGAAGCACTCGATCGACCACATTTCACTCGATCGAGTACAAAAAGTACTCGATCGAGCTCTTTTCTCGTGTAAGCTCCTTAATTCGTCTTTCGTCCTTTGAATTTGCGTAAAAATTCCCCAAACCTGCATAAAAACACGTGCAAAAATATCCCAAAACACCAAGAACGCTAAGTAACAGTCTATAGTCTTAAATTTACGCTAAAAATTGTCTAAAATCTAATTGTCCTAATTAAAAGCAATAAAGGAAATTCAACGGAAATTCAAAAATTATTTTTACAAGGTGTTACACGGGGAATTTCCCCGCTCACTTCCCAATGCAATTCAGTAGCCCCTTTGACGGCTCCTGACTGGAGGACGTCATCTCAGCAACATTGATCGTCCTTTTTAGCTTCCATGAGCTTGAACTTGATTCATTCGGAGGAGAATAGTTCACATCCACATATGCACGAACTTTTCTCACCCTTGATCCTTTCTCACCAGCTGTAGCATCATCATTCCCAATCTGACTGTGTTTAATTGCACAACACCCGTTGACAGCTCCTTCATTGTCTTCATCTGTACCTGCAGCAAGGAAAACAGACGAACTTTCCTCCTTTTTGCTCTCAATCTGAGGCGGAGGGGTAACAATAGCAGCACAATGCTCCAAATTTTCATCTGGAGTGTCAATAATAGGGTCAGTAGAAGAGAGGGCATTGCAAGGCTGAGCTTGCATGGGAGCCCTCCGGAACTTAGACTGATGGAAAATTAGCTCCTCGTCCCCTACCTCAAAAGTCAACATCTTACCCCCGACGTCTATTACTACACGGGCAGTAGACAAAAATGGTCTCCCTAAAATAATAGGGGTATGTGCATCTTCGGGGATGTCAAGTACAACGAAGTCAACGGGAATAAAGAACCTCCCGATCTGAACATGTATGTCTTCTATTATACCTAGTGGCCGTGATATCCTACGGTCGGCCATCTGAACAGTCATGTTGGTGCAACTCAACTTTGTCAAACCAAGTCTCTTAGCCAGAGACAACGGTAAGACACTCACGCTAGCGCCTAGATCGCATAACGCGTTATCAATCAAATGGGTACCGATATGACACGGAATTGAGAAACTACCCGGATCTAACTGTTTGGGAGGTAACTTATTTTGAAATAGGGCCGTCCCTACCTCAGTCAAAGCTACTGTCTCATTATCGCTAATATGCCTCTTACGCGTTAAAATTTCTTTCATAAATTTAAGGTAAGAGGGTACCTTCGTCAGCAATTCGGTGAATGGCACAGTGACTTCTAAGCTTCTCAGAAGTTCGACAAATTTGCCGAATTGTTGATTAGCTTTAGTACTCTGCAGACGCCTCGGGAAGGGAACCGTGATGGGTATCTCGAGTCCCTTGTTTCTCTCTTCCAATGTATCAGTCGGAGCAAGCTCTGTATCCTTTGGACGCTTCTTACCTCTCGAACGAGGTCTTTAAGGTGATTTATCGCTTAATCGAGCACTAGCAGTTTCTCGATCAAGCTCCCCGTCATCCAAACTACTCGATCGACCAAAATTCCCATTCGATCGAGTAGTTTCTTCAACAATATCACTCGATCGAGTGGAAAATTCACTCGATCGAACAACTTTCTTTTCCTGTTCACTCGATCGAGTAGAAAATCCACTCGATCGAGTACTTTCATCATCAAATCTGCTCGATCGACCTCAGAAACCAGTCGATCGAGTATTTTCTTAGCCGTCAGCTCATTTCCTTCGCTAGAACACTGTTCATCATCAGTTGTAGCCTTCCTTGGGTCTGATTTCAACATTTCCGGTTTGAGACGGTCTCATGTGGATTTTTCTCAGTTTGAGACGGTAATTGACCCTGCTTTCTTGTGGATTGATTCGTGGCTAACTGGGCAACTTGAGTTTCAAGTGCCTTAATGGATGCATCTTTCTGTTGAGCACTCAACTGCCACTGCTTTGTAAAGGACTGCAACATAGACTTAAGCTCACCTATTTCACTCACCCCACCGGAAGATGATGCACCATGATTGGGAGGAGGGAAGGAAGGAGGCTTCTGAAAGCCCTGTTGGTTCTTTTGTGGAGGAACATACGGCTGCTGTTGGTGCGGAGGAGGGGTAGGATTGAGCACATTTTGGCTAGTCCATCTCAAATTGGGATGGACTACCCCTTGGTTGTTGTAATAGGAACCCCCTCTTTGCCTATATTGTTGAAAGGCAAGGACTTGTAACTTCTCCACAAGACAGCCAACAACAGTGTGGCCATCATTACTCCCACACCTCTCACATGTGACGGTCTCCCCTCTAGTAAGAACATGGACCGTCTGAGGCTCCCCAGCAGCATATAACTCCAACCTGTCAAATCTAGCATTCATGGCTTCCAGCTGAGCCACAACCTGCTTATCAACTGCATAAACTGTTCTTATACTATCCCTCGGGTTTTCATACTCAGCACTGTGATTCGCCATCTCTTCAATAAGGGCCCATCCCTTATCATCATCGGTATTTTCCTGGAATCTCCCACTAGATGACGCATCAACTATGGCTCTGTAGTCATCATACAGCCCATTTTAGAACTGGTTAACAATCAACCATGGGTCAAAACCATGGTGAGGAATAGACCTCACCAATTTCTTGAATCGGGACCACGCCTCATATAAAGTCTCATCGGGAGCCTGCTTGAAACTGGTAATCTTAGCCCTCAGCAGATTAGTGCGCTGTGAAGGGAAATATCTCTTGTAAAAGGCAAGAGCAAGAGACTCCCAATCTGTAACCCCTGCAGCTGTGCGGTCCAAGTCAGTCAGCCACTCCCTGGCTGAGTCGGTCAAAGAGAAAGGAAATAAAACCTCCTTAATCTTGTCTTGAGTTACCCCCTTTGTGGCGGGGATAGTAGAACAGTAGTCTGTAAAGACCTCCATATGCTTCCTTGGGTCTTTACCTGCCACACCTCTATATAGATTTCTTTCCACCAGATTGATATAGGAAGGACGGATGTCGAATGTATTCCCATCCTCAGTCTGGAGATTGAAACCCTTTGGAATCGAGGTTGCTTTAGGCACCGAATGACTAGAAAGTTTTGGCATCTTTACTGGTTGATCGGCAGAAATAGGAATGTCTTCTGCGAAAAGATAATGATGTAGCTCTGGCTTGAAAGTACTCAAGTCTTCCTTTTGTGATTTTCTATGCAGACGGAGTCTATGCCTGAATAGTCTCTCTAGCTCTGAATCAGCTGAAACTAACTCAAACCTGTCTGACCTGGGCATAAACAACACTGAAAGAAAATAAATAAGAACTGCCTCAAGGAATAAAAATTCCCTGAGACGAATAAAATAAACGAAACAAAGACAGATAGGGCAATTGCCTCCCCGGCAACGGCGCCAAAATTTGAAACGTCTGTCGTGTGCCTATCAAAAATAAACTAACTAAACTAAATATGTAGCTAGGGAAGTCAGGTCGATCTCCTCAGGGAGGCAAGATATCTGTAGAAGTCCGTCTATTTGGTCACAAATGGGGGGGTTGTTTGAATTGTTTTCTAAACTACAAACTTTAAAGGAAGAGAAGTAGAGACAAGAGCAGTAAAGGCAAGAAAATAGGATTGAACTATCAGATAGAGATGGGACATGTCGGGAATTCGATTCACTACGGTAGTCCTGTGACTCAGCTGTAAACAACTCAGACGAATTAATGCAAGACGGATGTGGAAAGGTCCTCTCGGTCCACTTTCTATCCTAAAATACCACTAACTTAACTTTCATCCTCGTCAGGGTAGTCTACTGTTCATAGCAGGCATATTTAGTCCAATCTTTCGATCTAGGATCAATTTTAGCCAGATTAAAGAGATGACTCAGAAGCGTGCACTCAACTAAGTCGATAAATACAATTAAATTGCTATGGTGACAGAATCTCACAATTAATTCATCTATTTCATTTACTACATCATCACATTCCTACCGCAGATCCCCTAATCCCAACATGCATTAAATTTAGCTACTCATATCGCTATTAATATCAAAACTAATAACAAATGATGAATTAACAATAACCATAATGAAATAAATAATAAAGTGCATAAAAGTAAATTAGGGCAAAGGAATAAATGAAGGAAACAAGGAATTAAAGCAAACAAACGATTGATTATTATTAAGAGAAGAGAAAGGAATTACAATCATGCGAATCCGGCGTAAAGAACAATCGAATCCGAGCAAAATAAATCCCAAAGTAAAGTTACAGTGAAGAGGAATGTAGTACGCAGTAAAGTTTGATAAGAAGAAAATTAGATAATGAAAAGATGCCTAATAACCTAGTAAATGCGTGCTTAAATAGAAAAACAACTAAGTTTATCGAAATAAAATAACTCACGGGCTAATTAAAGCCCATAACAGCAGAAACCACTAGAACGAGTGGAATAAAACCACTCGATCGAGCAAAACTCAGCATAACCTAGTCGATCGAGTAGAATAGTTACTCGATCGAGTAACTCTCTTTTCAGCAACTTTGGATCGAGTAGAAAACTACTCGATCGACCAACCAAGACAATCAAAACCACTCGATCGAGTGAATAAACCACTCGATCGAGTCTTGTGTCTTCAAATCAGCTCAAGTTCATGCCCGACTGCCTCGTAAACCATGCCTTCACGCTTCCCAACGCAGTATCTCAATCTGGAAAATCCCGTCTCCTCTAAATGCATGCAAAAGGACGAAAAAGGGTACGATTCCACTACTTTCGCGTTCATTTCTACAAAACGGACAAAACGAACCAAAGTAGCCAATTCGGGTCAAAGTACTATATAAACAGTATAAAAATGCATGGAAATACGTGCTGAAATAGGCTAAAAAGACTATACATTAGGCACGTATCAGAGGGCGACTTGGTCCTCAAATCAGTTCGAGCACCATTACCCGTCGATCCGAGGGGAAAATTCAAACCTAACTGGGCCGGGCCATACCTGGTCAAGAAAATACTTTCGGGGGGCGCAGTGAGACTGAGTGACCTAGAAGGGGAGGATTTTACAAACCCAACCAACCTAGACCAACTCAAAAAATACTACCCTTGACCCTAGAAACCAACGACCTAAGCCTAGTTTTACAACTAGCAACGACCTCAACCCTTTTCAAGTCAAGTTCCTCAACGTGTTCTGATTTGAAATTACATGTTTTATCGAGTCTAAGCTGCGGCACCTTGCCCGTTTCAAATATCCTTTGATCCGTCAAAGGCAACGTCCATTTGCACTTAAACAAAGCCCCTGAACTACGAGCATGGTTTGATTTCACCTCTTCAGGTGGATACGTAGGAAGTCCCTCTTATGCCTGAGGGATACAACCACAAAACCCGATTCAAATTCACAAAACATTTCGAACTACGATCATGGTTTGATTTCACCTCTCCAGGTGAATACGTAGGTAGTCCTTTCTTACACAAGAAGGATACAACCATTCACACAATCAAAAAAAAAAAAACATTACCCACATACAAAAACATCCCCCTCAAAAAAGAGGAAGGGAAACCATTCCCCTTTCCAACAAAATACAAAAATAAGCCTTTCTCCCTTTCCACAAAATACCACTTTCCCAAGTGCAAACGTTTAGGACGATTCGAATCGAATTGCCTTTACAAAATGGATGGAAGAAACAAGCGTTCACAATTTTCGACACGAGCAATCCTCTTATTTAATTAATAATGGGAGGGATTACAATTTCAACAACAAATAAAGCTCGACGAGTCTACAACTTGTCAAAGCTAAGGTGTCAACTAACACACCTCACATAATAAAACTAGCACGAAACACATAATAACTAGATAGTACAACATAATAAAAACTCACAACAATAATACAACATAATAATAAAGTGGGTAATGGAGGTCTTCACTCTTCCATTCTACCCTTGCCTTTTCCCTCGGGGTACATCTTCCCCTTGTTCTTCTTGTTGGCTTGCCTAGCATGGATTTCCTCCTCAGAACGGAACCTCAACGGATCTAAGAGGGCAACAGCCTCCGGTCTAGCACAAGACCCCATATTTGACCCAAGACGAGCCAATGCACGGCCCACCATATTCTTGGGGCCGGAAATCCTCCTCTTCGGTGGCCTCATCACATCGGGGGTAACTCCATCAACATACTCTTCAAAGAAGGCACGGTTGGCCTTGCCAACCTCTCGATACTTCAAGTCGACGACCTCGTCCTTACGAAATTTAGATCTCTCTTCCAGGGACGGAGCTCTTGACCACTTGACATAAGCGGGAGTCACCCATGTCGTGGCAACGGGGTTTGGTACCTCCCAAAGCGGCCGAGTGGCCCACCACCTTTCGAAGAACTCCACAAGCTCGGAGTTCCAGAAAACATTCTCTTGGAAAAGAGTATCTTGAGCGGCCACCTTTTGTTGACGCCCCATTTGCCTCATGAGCCTTTCGGGATAAATGAAGGAAATAACCTTCAAACCCACCACCATCAAAGAATGAGGACAAGCACCCGAAGCGGGAAACCCCGTGAAGGACCTCAAGTGCCACCACGGCACCACCCAACGGATATGAGGACCACTCTCCTCCGCCAATCTTGCGGCCCAATAAGCCTCGGTAGAAGCAAAACTTTCCGGGTACAACTTCTTCCTCATGGTAGGGTGACGGAAGGAATAAGAATAAGAATCAACCGGAGGCTCTACATACCTTAGCCTTCCAATAGCCACACTTGGAGGATCCTTGGGGATCCGAAAGAGGGAGCTTCTCCACAAGAGCCTTCCTTGTCCAAAGCTTGGATGATCTCTCCAAGCACCAACCATGATGGATCTCTACCATGCTCCATTTGCTCAATCACATGGATAAGGGTCATGCTACCATGACATCTTGGCCCCTCCTTCTTCAAGACATCAACAAAGAGGTACACATGGACAAGGCAAAATGCAAGAGCCCTTCTCCTAGCCACCTCCGAGACATTAGCATCTAATCGGTTTGAAAAGATGTTGATAAGAGCCAACATGTCCACACCATGTGGAGCAAGGAGAAAGTTGATTTGGCTTGTTGACAAACCCAACATGGAACGGAATTTCTCCTTGTAGCACAACCGAGTCGGAGGAAGCACCGGAACACAACCCGGCCACCCACCAATGGCTCCAACTTCTTCGGCAAGAGGACAAATTTCACCTTTCGGGAAAACGAAAACATGGTGTTTCGAATCCCAAAACCGAGAACATGCTTCAAGAAACGAAGGTTGCACCTTTACTTGACGAAGCACCAACAATTGACCAACTCCCATGCAAGCGAGTTGATACTTTTCGGGAGGCGACAAATCTCGGCACCATTGTCGCAATGCGTTCTCAAAAGCATCCATGAAATATTTTTGTGGAAGAAGAAGAGGTTTTGTAGAGATTATTTTGTGTTTCGGATGATGAAACAATGAAGCGCAAACGTCCCTATTTATACAAAATGATCAGCACATTTTTTAGAAAAAGGGGAGAGCCGGCTTCCATCGCCAGGCTGCTCGCGCCTCTTTGAGGCTTCCCCAGGATTCCCGCTGTTGACTTGTCTCTTTCAACATGTGTTTTCTCCTGACAACTCACACCTCCCGCCAGGAAGCTCGCGCCTCTTCGGGATGATTCAGGATACTTTGTGTTTTCTCACACTCACATTTCCTTGTTTTCGTGAAATCCGACACGGTTTCCATGACGCAGCTTTAAACATACGGATTTTTCTTTCTTTTTTTAAGGGGGGAAGGGCTAGTCGCCCCGATCCGTGATGGATCGTTTCCATGTCAGTCGAAATTCCGAAAAAAAAAAATTTCGCTTTTTCGCAATTTTCCGGAAAAATCAAAATCGAAGATTGATAACACGACATCAGTTTTCCTCAAAAATTCAAGCACTCACAAATCCGAGTCTTGACCTCAAAAACCAAAAATCAAATATACTCGCAAAAATCCTTTTCTAAAATTCTTTCCTGACAGTTTGAGTTTGAATTTTTCGAGTCAATTTCAATAATTTCGACGCAATTTAATTCACGAAACGAGTTAATTGCTCAAATTTTCAAATCAATTTTCTTTTGAATTACGTGACGATTTGTCACGGAATTTTCAAAATTTCAATTTTAACTTCAAGTCATCTTGGTTAATTTTGATTTTCAATCAAAATGCTTCTACGTGTTTGCATTTTCGCATATGTGCTATCTGTTGCCTGTTTTCTACACTAACGATGCAGGAACTGGTGCAAGGCAAAAGGAGAATCAACAGCCGACAGCGCTCCTCCGAAACACACAAAAAAAACCCAAAAATCACAAAATGAGCTACAATCCAAAAACACATATATACAAACCGCCTCACGCAAAATGCATCGACACGCGTTTGATACGAGCAACTGACCGTACAAACAAGATCCAATGCGGACGTCTATCATACAGACACTGGCCTAAAACAACCGTCTATCATACAGACACTGGCCTAAGACAACGAACTGGGGGCTATCCGCCACCTACCGAACTAAGCACTCTCTATACTCTCAAACGGAAAAGAAAGAGAGCAACACAAGAAACAAAGGAGCAACAACGGAAGCAGAGGTGATTACCATTATGGTAATACCCCGTTCGTGCTCCACGACAAAAATGAAGACAGTGTCTTGCAGACTTCGAATGATGAGGAGGCCAAGAACCATGATGCGACGCACCACCCCGGTGCTGAACCCCACTCATTAGCCACCCTTTCTATGAGCCATAACGAAAAGGACAAGCCGGCCGCATCAGCCGCCTCTCCTCCTCTACGGAAGCATCCTCCACCACCGCCTCGAATACGGCAGCCTCCTCGGCCGCTACAGCCCCTCCAGGATCGACTTACTCCTCCAAAGCCTCAACGACGGACCCCATACGTCCCAAACGATACCCTGCAATAAAAAAAACGAACAAAAAAACGTCAGCCAAAATTTCGGCATTACGACGGCATGAAATGGATAAATCCAAACAACAACAACCTGCAATGCAAAACAAGGGCAATCCCGCCCAAAATCCAACCAAACAAAGTTCACAACAAACACAAAAACGACTCGCCCCTCTTTTCAAGCAAAAGACGAGTCAAAATCACAAAAACGGCATTTCAAGACCCATACGAGGTCCGCCTACAAACCAAAATGCATTCCCGACACAATGGGGTATTTTTCTACGGTTCAAAAAGGCGATTCGTACGCTAATTTGAGCCCAAACCGGTCAAAATTCAAAAACGACCGCAAAAAGGCAAACGTGATTTTATCACGCCTCAAAATGACCTAAATTACCAATAAGGTCCATTTCAAGGCAAACTGACTCAATTCAAGCCCAAACAAACGCTTATTTTGTCAGACGTAAGACCGTCGCAAAAGGCAAAAATCCAATTTTGCCCACAATATCCAACGAAGGTCCATAAATGGCGAATACGGGTTTTCCCAACTACAATACAACTAGTGGGACCCACTACCCAAGCAAATAAACTTGGCATTGCAAAATGAGACGGTTTCTCGCCTCACTCACGTTTTTCGAGCATAGGGAGCGGGAGCGGGGACCAAAATGCAAACTAAAAGCATCCCTATACTCCTAAACAGGTTTCTAACCTAATGCAAGCATCAATTTCACTCGAAATGGGCTTAATCAAAAACGCCCAATTCGATTTTCTAGGGTAAAATTCGCCCTAATTCAATCAAGCTAAGGATCAACATTTTTAAATGGATTCAAGAGGAAATACATACCTTGAGATGACATTGTTGATGATGGCACGAGTTGAAGCTAGCAAAGGTCCTTCAAATGGCGATTTTTACGGGTTTTTTTGTCGAAAGGAAAAAGATGAAGTGAGGTTGATATGCAGACTAACCTCGCGTCTTTTACAGAAAAATAGGGAAGCCCCTTTGGTTCGCAGGTGTCTCGCGCCTAAACCAGGCCTCCTCCTTGCTCTTTCAGCGGATTTTGGGCTTTAGCCCAATTTCCCGTGATAAACTTTAAGTTTTCATTCGACAGTATTAAAAGTCGTCATTTTCTCAAAAAGAAAAACAAATAGTGAAAATTCAAATTCACTATTCTCGAAGGCTTTAAACGGCGGCACATAAACCGTCACTTCAATTAATAGTGAAAATTCCGAGTTCACTATTCCAGCAAGGGGCTTCCTCGCGGAACCCGCTCATTCCAAAAAACGGTGATGGTGAAATCAAAATCACTATTTCCACGGCGGCATCATGAGTTCGCTACTTTCAAGACAAGCCCATTTGACGCGGTTATTCCCTTGATGCATTAATCGACTACCAATGGTTGGCGAGCCTTTGTCCGCAACCTTTCAAGGATAGATCCCGAAGATGCCTCGGGTACATTTCCTTGTCATGGCTGGCGAGCCTTTATCCGCAACCGTCCAAGGACAGATCCCGAAGATGTCTCGGGTACATTTCCTTACAATGGCTGGCGAGCCTTTGTCCGCAACCTCTCAAGGACAGATCCCGAAGATGCCTCAGGTACATTTCCTTACATTTGGTTGGCGAGCCTTTGTCCGAAAAAACTTCAAGGACAAATCCCGAAGATGCCTCATGTACATTTCCTTACATTTGGCTGGCGAGCCTTTGTCCGCAAACACTTCAAGGACAAATCCCGAAGATGCCTCGGGTACATTTCCTTACAATGGCTGGCGAGCCTTTGTCCGCAACCTCTCAAGGACAGATCCCGAAGATGCCTCGGGTGCATTTCCTTACCATGGGCTGGCGAGCCTTTGTGATGTGACCATAATTAGAGCATATTTAGTCCCCGAATTAGCCTTGTTCCCATGCTTTTTAGTGCATATTTGGGTCATTTATTGTCTTTAGTTCTTTGTTTTGCATATTCTTTGAGGTTTTGTGTCCTTGGTAGGAAAGGAGTGCAAACCTTGCATTTTCATGGCAAAATGAGACTAAATTGATTGAATTCAATGACCAAGCATCAAGGAGAGACAAGATTAGAAGGCCTTTGTACATACTATAGTAAATGGGCAATGATGAGAAAAGATCCTTGCATCCCCGAGGAAATCCCCAAGGATTTTATGAAAAAAAGGGAAGAAAAGAAGAAGAAATGAGAGTGTCCAGCAATCCGTGCGGATTGTCCTGAAGACGCCCGTCCTCCACCTTCACAATCCGAGCGTCTTCACTCCAAGACCCCCGGGCAGAGACCCTCGAATCCGCCCGTCCCGTGCCAAAGACGCACGGATTCCCAGGCAGATAATTTCTTTCCTTCAAGCTTCAAGAAAGATGCCCATCCTTCCAAAAATACCGGCGTTTCCTTAAGTAGGGAGTTAATTGTCATTTAAGCCCTTAGTTAACCCTAATTCCTACACCTAATCCCCACTATAAATACCCCATTAGTCTAATTAAAAGAGCATGTTCTTCTTAACAATCTTTAGAGTAGTTAATATCAATCAAATCTCTCTTTAATATTGTAATCAACAATTAATCAAGTTTTAATACAAGTTTTATTTCCTTAATCTCTATCTTGTTCATCCTTTATTTTGGGTAATTGAAGATTATTTGGGTTATTATTGGGAGATTGACAATCTCTCAATCAAGCATCAAGTACTTCTTTTATTCTTTGCTTTATTATTGGAATCATTAGTAGGTATAATTCTCTTAATCCCTCTTTAATTATTGTTAATTACTTTCATTTATTCATCATGTTTCACTTTGTTGGTATGATTGACAACCTTGCTAGCATGCTCAACATGATAATGAGTGAGTAGTTTCTTAGCTAGGGTTAATGGGTAATTAGGGGAAACCAACATGGGGAATGATTCATGCTTAAATTAATATGCTTTCATTGTTTATTTGCTTGCTTGTTATGATCTCAACTCATGCACATGTTATGTTTGATGAAATGCGAGCCTATGAATCCTTGCATTTTTTTACCCATCACCTATCTTTTCAATGAGACTTGTAAGACATAAACTAACTCGAGTCTCATTAGACCATGCATGTTATTGAGTAGGAGAGACTAAGTCGACTTGTAGGTGTTGTACAATCTAATCGATTCGGCTCCGGGGCCCAAACTTTCCTAGGATTTTAAGATATAAACCAACTCAATCCATCACAACAATAATTGCTTGCTTATAATTTGAGAACATGTTTGTATGATCAATTCCCATGAATCCCCTATGACCCCATGACACCCTAGTGCTTTTTATCAATTGTTTACAACCCTTTTTAATTCATCTTGCTTGTTTACTTTCATTGCTATTTAGTTTAGTGACCTTCTACATCAAACCCAATTGTGACACCCCTAAGACACCACTAGTTACAATAGAAATCTCATCTCAATTCCCGTCCCTTGGGATCCGACCTTTACTTGCCTCTTTACTAATTGTAGAGTTGTTTGTGAAGTTATAAATTGTGTTTTGGTCTAGGTGCTCCTAACGACAAGTTACCGAAAAGATATATCACCGACCAAAAATGGCGCCGTTGCCGGGGGCGGTGTTAACTTGATTTAGATTTTCATATATTGTTATTAGTTGTGTCTTTCTTTGCTTTGGGGAAGTAAAACTCCTCAAGGTTTGTTCTAATTGTTTTCGAGTTGTTTGATATTTTGCTTGTCTAGAAGGTCACAAGGTGACTTGTTACCCTTTGATCGTGAAATTGAAAGAACTTTGACAACCAATAGAAGACTTGCTTGAAGAAATTTGAGAGGTATTGGTGAGGTTGTAGATATTCAACCAACTATTGAGTTCATCAACCCTTTTGCAAGAGAAGGTGAGGAGAACCCAACACAAAATACAACACAAAATCAACTCACAATGCCTAGGTTTTCATCACATTCCGTACCCACCGAGGAGAACCTACCCAATGGTACTCCCACACCACAACATCTAACCGGAAATTTTATTGCCAAATCCGCATTTATCCAATTAGTCGAAAGAAGCCAATTTGGAGGGATACCTAGTGAAGACCCTCACTCTCATATGGAGGCTTTTTACGATTATTGTGATGCGATTTCTCAAACCGGTGTAACTCAAGACCAAATTCGATGGGTCTTATTTCCTTTTTCTCTAATTGGCACCGCGAAACAATGGTTGAAAAGCCTTGATAAGGCTACTCTCGGAATTGATTCTTGGAAAAAGTTGGCTCTAGCTTTCTACAAAAAGTTTTATCCACCGGAAAAGATTAACATGCTAAGAGCTCAAATTACGGGCTTTAAGCAAAGGGTTGAAGAATCTTTGTATGAAGCTTGGGAGCGATTCAAGGGAATTTGTCGTTCATGTCCTCACCATGGACTTAGCGAGTGGTTCTTGGTACAACAATTTTGGAACGGCCTTTATGAAGATTCAAGGAACATTCTCAACATGGGATCAAATGGAATGTTCACCGAAGTTGATGACAATCAAACTTTGAACAAAATTGAGGAAATGGCGGTCCATAACTCATAATATAGTAGACCTCGCAAGGCTACTAGAGGAGGAAAGCATGAAGTGGATTCCGTTACTCAATTGGGTGCTCAACTTAGTGCTCACATTGATACTATCAATTTGACGTTTGAAAAAGCTATGGCTAGACTTGAAGAAGCCTCAAAATCACCAAAGCATCATGTTAATGCCATGACGGCATCTTCATCAATCCCAAGTGGGATATGTGAGAATTGTGGAACTTTGGGACATGACCCAAGTGAATGTAGGGGAACAAATGAACAAGTGAATGATTTCCAAGCATACAAGAGTGGTACCCCTTATTCCAACTATTACAATGAAAACACCAAATTCCATCCAAATCTCTCATACAAAAGCCAAAATGTTCAAAACCCTCAAACAACATACACCCCACCTCCCATGAGAAACCAAAATCAAAGACCCTTTTACAACCAAAACCAAGGTTACCAAAATCAATCTCCATACAATCAACAAAATGACCAAGGTTTTGATGTTCAAAAAGCGGTCCTTCAAATGCAAAAAAATCAACAAGAGTTTTTCACTCAAATGCAAAAGGATAGTCAAGCAAAGGAAACCACCATCAACAACATCCTAGCTCACACCAAAATGTTGGAAACCCAATTGACTCAACTAGTATCTTCAAGCTCACAAAGACAAAAAGGGCAATTACCACCTCAAAGTAATCCCCCAAGATATGAAACGGTTAGTGCCATTCACTTGAGAAGTGGTACAAAGTATGAAGCACCGAAGAAGCAAGTTGAGGATGAAGTTGTGGAAGCTAGTGACAAGGAAGAAATTTCAAAGAAAAATGAAGACAAGGTCAAGGAGAAGGAGCCCATTATGATTAGACTTCCTTTTCCAAGTCGTCAAGCCAAGCCCAAATTTGATGACCAACTTGGAAAATTTATGGAATTTGTGAAGAATTTGGAAGTCTCAGTTCCTTTCACGGAATTAATCAATCACGTGCCGGCCTATGCGAAATACATGAAAGACATCCTCACAAAGAAGAAGTCGATCCGGAAGCTTGAGACTATCGCCTTCACTAAGGTGAGTAATGCAATACTTCAAGGGAGTTCACCTCCAAAACTCAAGGATCGGGGAAGCTTCTCAATACCGTGTACCATTGGCGACACCACGATCAACAAAGCCTTATGTGATCTAGGGGCTAGTGTGAGTGTTATGTCGTACTCGGTGAGTAAAAGGTTGGGGATGGGAGAGCTTAAATGCACCAATATCACACTCCAAATGGCCGATAGATCGACGAAAACACCATTAGGGATATGGGAAGATGTTCCCGTGCGAATTGGGAAATTTTTCATCCCGGTGGACTTTTTCATTGTCGACATGGAAGAAGATTCCAACATTCTAATCATTCTAGGAAGACCTTTCTTACACACCGCGGGTGCGGTGATTGATGTGAAACATGGAGAGCTCACTCTAGAAGTGGAAGATGAGAGCATAACTTTCAATCTTGACAAGACCATGAGAGCTCCCCGTTTGCATGAACCATGTTTTATGATTGATCATTATAGCCGGAAGGATGATAGGAAGAAGTCGGAACTCCAATGGAAGAAGAAAATTGAAGATGCTCCATTCAAAGAGCAAGTGAATTGTAACAAAGAGAGCTTGAAAAGCTCACCAAAGTCAAGCAATGAAGAAGATGGCCTCATTGGCCAAGAAAAGAAAATGGGAGAATTGTCTCTATCAACTCAAAAGATCTTTAGTGATCAAGTAGATGAAGTTTGTGGTCTTTGGGACGATGAGTTTGAAGGGATCTTCAATCCCTATATTGGTAATGCTATCGATCAAGACCGACAACAAGGGCAAAGGTCTATTGAAGATCTTTATCACGACAATGAACAAGCTTTTGATTACTTGTTTAAGGTGTTGAGCAACATCAACAACACCTTGGATATGCCCCCATGACATCTCACTAAGGATGAGAGTTTGGTGGAGTCCTCCCTAAACCACCATTTGTAAATATTTCTAACTCCCTAACTCGCATTTTAATTCTCATATTGCATTTTTGTCAATTTTTGAATTTTTATGCCTTGATCAAGATAATTATCATTTTTGAGAGAAGTGAGGGAGGGACTAATGATTTCAATTGATGTGTAGTGCTTTAGCTTAGTGTGGGGATAGCAATTGCCTAGGCTATTCATGCCTTAGTAGTGCCCCCACAATGAATAACACGAGATTTTGAAGAATGAAAAATGACACGGGATATGCAAGTACACGGATGGAACTGAATCCGGGTAAAAAAGGGAAGAATCCGAGCGTTTTCATGAGAATCCGCCCGTCTTCAGGCAACCCGGGCGTATTTGTCACAAAACGCCCGTCCCTCTGAGCTGAATTTTTGAAATTTTGGGACTGTTAGCAAATCCGGGCGTCCTGCAAAAGAATCCGCCCATCCTCAAAAAGACGCTCGTCCTGCAAGAGAAGACGCCCATCTTTTTGGCTGAGAAAACAAGAAAATTCCCTGGAAAGGAATCCGCCCGTCTTCAGTGAAAGACGCCCGTCCCGCACCTGAACAATCCGAGCGTCTTTGCTCAAAGACGCCCGTCTTTAGGCGAGAATTCTGAAGCCCAGAACAGACAGAATCCGGGTGTCCCGAAGGAAAGCCGCCTGTCTTCCCCCTGCATTTCAAATTTTTCGGGTCTTTTATAAACCCCCTCCCACATTCATTTCTTCATTCCTTCATTCAAAACACTACCCATAAACCCCAAAACTCAAAACCCTCATCCTCTCCATCACCAAAACAAGATTTCCTCAACCACATTCATCAAAATCAAATCAAAACATCCTTTCAACAAAAATTAATCACTCCTCTTTCAACAAAAATCAAACCAAGCACCAAAATCTTCAACCTTTGAGTCGATTTTTGAATTCATAAAGGCAAAGGCTTTCATCTTTGAATCGATTTGGGTATACTTGGAAATTGAAGATTTTCACTCTTTTCTTGGTTCAAGCATCAATGACAAGGACAAAAGGAGCAACAAAGGCACCTAAGGCAAAGACACTTTCAACAAGACAAAAGAGTCTTCAAGCAAAGAAAGCCTCATTGGCTATGGTGGTAGCTAGCTCAAACTTGGAAGTGGAACAACAACAACCTCCCTTGGAAGCAACAACATCTACTACTCCGAAAATTGCTCAACTTTCGAACTATCCGGAGGTAATTTTCATCTCTAACTCCCATAGGGAAACTTTTGCCAAGTATGCTAGAAAATCCTTTCTATCCACCAAGTTTATTTGTGAAGATGCCTAGATAAGTTGGGTGTCCTTGAGCAAACTAGAGCCTTCTTTGAAGCCATGGGGTTGGGCAAATTGTTTGCAACAAAAGAATTGACATACCCCTCCCTTACCTTAGAATTTTTGAGTTCTTTGAAAGTCAATAGGGTAGAGACTATGGAAAACTTCGAGTTCCGCCTTGCTAATGTTAGTAGGCGCATCTCCTTTGAGGAAATGAGTAAAGCTTTGGGTCTTAGTGATTCACCTAGTTATTTCAAGAATGTTGGAAAGTATGACCTCGCTCCTCTTTGGGAGGCGATTTCCGGAAGGAAATTTGAGAACTATCATGCTAGTCGCGCTCTATTAGTCCACCATCCGGGCATTAGAGTGTGACACAAGGTCATAGGGAATACCATCATTGCAAGAAAAGACACCAACCACTTTACCAAGCTCGATTTTGTTCTTCTTGAGTCGGCCTTAAACATTGGAAGGGAATTCACCAAGCCTTTCAACTCTCTAAGGCTTTTGGTGGATAGATGGCTAAATGTTGATTGTGGGAAGCAAGGCACTACCGTTATTGTGAATAGAGGTCTAGTCACTCTTTTGGCTAAATACTTTGATCCGAACTTCAACAAGGATAGAAAGTATGTGGCGAAAAAGGGTGGTCATCTCATTGATGTGGATGCTATGATAAACAAATACAAGTGGGTCTCTCATAACCCTCTTGACACCAAGTATGGATGGCTCACTAGTGAGGCTAGATCTTTTACTTTGCCTTCGAAGATTTGTCGTTTAAGTGTCCATCGGACCAACTATGTCCTTCCCCTCTCAAAAGAGGCCGAATACATTATCCGACAACAAAGGGATGAAATTGAAATGCCCTCCTCTTCCATTGTCACACCACCCTATCCTTTCAAGTACCAAGAGTTCAAACCCGAAGGTGTTGAAGCAGGCAAAGATTATATGACACTTCTTATGCAAGAGATGCACAAGCAAGCTTTTAAGGATCGGGAAGATGCTTACTTAGCCCAATATCCACCCCTCCTTCATTTAGCTAGGCAAAGACTCCTTGATCCTTCATGTCCTTTGCCTAGTTGGGCGGATAGGGAAGTCTTCTTTCCGAGTGCATCTAGGGGTGAGATTCCGGGAGGCGATGAGGTTGTCAGTGATGCGGTTGTTGATAGCATTGATGAAGAGGCTAGTGAAGAAGAAGAAGATGATGATGAACAAAGTGAACAAGAAAGTGAAGAGGGAAGTGGTGATGAGTCCACTTCTATTGAGGAAGATGATGATAGTGATGATATGATGGAGATTAGCAAGCTTTGGAGGCTCCTACCCTCTTAAGGTTTGTCTACCTCTTTGTTTTATTTATTTATCTTGATCATGATTGGAGTAGTCCTAGCAACATAGAGGACTAACACCTCGGCCCCATTGAGGTGTTCTTATTTTATTGTTCCCACTTTTGAAAATCCAAAATGACAAATTTTGTTTCATGCATTGCATTTGTGTGCATGAACTACACCCAATCTTAGGACATTAGAAATAATGTTTAACTCGGTTTGGGGAAGTACATACATACACAACGGGAGGTAATCTAAATTATCCTCTCCGTCGTAAACAAAAACCCATGCATCATGTAGTGTAGATTAGTGTAGCTTGCATTTAGTGTAGAAATCATGCATCATGTTTGCATAATTTCCCATCATTTTGGCCATTAAGGACAATGCCCATATTAGTGTGGGGATGGGGAATTCTAACTTAACTTTTATTCAAAAATCCAAAAAAATTGAAAAATTTCGAAAAAACCATAAAAATTTGAAAAATTGAAAAACCAAAAACAAGTTCATTTCCTTTATAGTGTAGTCATGTATATATTATTGTATATATTGTGTTTATTTTATCCTTGTTCACATTGACGACTACGCCACATCCGAGACATGAGGATATTGAAGACCGCATGGTATGATCTTTCCAATCTCCTTTTTCCTCTTTATGTTAATGACTATGTGGCTTTATTTTGATTGATGCAGTATAACAATCTGAACTTAGGACTTGCATTTAGTTTATATGTCATATTAGTTGGTAGAATCATTTGCATTAGGATATTTATATGTTAGTTGCATCATGGCATGTAGTTGCATGTTAGAAAATTTTGCGAAACCGTCTACTTGGGAAGCTTGACAAGTGTATATAGGCCCTAGTAGATGCTTTTTCTTCTTAAGACTTTGCTTGTTAGAATACTTGTAAAACACCTTAGGATATGTCATGCTAGTATCCTTTGACCCATGGTTTAAGGCCTAGTCAAGAGTACCTTGTGGTGTGATAACTCCTTGGCTACCGTTTATTCCAAGGTGACCCTTGAAACCATGCATCTATCCAGCCATCATCCATGTTCTACCACATCTTTTGTCATCAAAGGGAATGGGCACAAAAAGAAATTGATTTGAGTTCAAGAAATGAAAAGAAAGTGAAAGAAAGTTTGCAAAAATACATCAAATGAAAAAAGGAGCAAAAAGAACTCCTAAAGCTTCAAATATAAGCCACCCTCACTACATATGGGGTGACTTTGAAAATGTTCAAAAGAAATGCAAAGAAAGTTGTCAAGTGTTGAAATGCCAAAAATCAAAAAGAAATGGCAAGAAAGTGTTCTCAAATGTTATATGCCACATGAAATTGGGGGGAAAAAACAAAAACAAAAGCAAACTCCCAAAGTGAAACTCAAATGTCTATTGATCCCTTTATCCACCGTATCCATTTTTGTGCATGGTAGAGAGGGGACGGCCCTTCTTCTTGTCTAGGCAAAAGGGGGAATTCCGCGATCCTCCAGTGTTTCTAACACCATAGGGAGTCTATCCTTGACAAAAGCATTTAACGATTGAGGACAAAGGTACCCTAGCTTGACACAACCTGGAGGTGATTTATTGGTATCCTTCTAGGCTTAGTAGTTTGAAGAAATTGCATCTATGAAGGAGTGTGTACCCTTGAATTGCTTCCCTTGTAGATAATTTCCGCCACTTAGATGAGGAAAGTGGCTATTCTTTTGTAGATGCATCCATTACTTGTTTTGTGTGCTTAATGTTTGGATGTGTCGCCATTTTGGCAAGACCCACCTTGCCTTGCAAGAAGGCATCCTACCTCATGGTTGTCTTGTTGTGAGTTGAAGGGGCGGAGTGAGACCCGCTAATTGTCTCATATCGGATATGTTATTAGGTTCGTTTAAATAATGGTCCTTGTCTTTGTCACCTCTTTACTCGGGACGAGCAAAGGTTCGGTTTGAGGATATTTGATGTGACCATAATTAGAGCATATTTAGTCCCCGAATTAGCCTTGTTCCCATGCTTTTTAGTGCATATTTGGGTCATTTATTGTCTTTAGTTCTTTGTTTTGCATATTCTTTGAGGTTTTGTGTGTTTGGTAGGAAAGGAGTGCAAACCTTGCATTTTCATGGCAAAATGAGACTAAATTGATTGAATTCAATGACCAAGCATCAAGGAGAGACAAGATTAGAAGGCCTTTGTACATACTATAGTAAATGGGCAATGATGAGAAAAGATCCTTGCATCCCCGAGGAAATCCCCAAGGATTTTATGAAAAAAAGGGAAGAAAAGAAGAAGAAATGAGACTGTCCAGCAATCCGTGCGGATTGTCCTGAAGACGCCCGTCCTCCACCTTCACAATCCGTGCGTCTTCACTCCAAGACGCCCGGGCAGAGACCCTCGAATCCGCCCGTCCCGTGCCAAAGACGCACGGATTCCCAGGCAGACAATTTCGTTCCTTCAAGCTTCAATAAAGATGCCCATCCTTCCAAAAATACCGGCGTTTCCTTAAGTAGGGACTTAATCGTCATTTAAGCCCTTAGTTAACCCTAATTCCCACACCTAATCCCTACTATAAATACCCCATTAGTCTAATTAGAAGAGCATGTTCTTCTTAGCAATCTTTAGAGTAGTTAATATCAATCAAATCTCTCTTTAATATTGTAATCAACAATTAATCAAGTTTTAATACAAGTTTTATTTCCTTAATCTCTCTCTTGTTCATCCTTTATTTTGGGTAATTGAAGATTATTTGGATTATTATTGGGAGATTGACAACCTCTCAATCAAGCATCAAGTACTTCTTTTATTCTTTGCTTTATTATTGGAATCATTAGTAGGTATAATTCTCTAAATCCCTCTTTAATTATTGTTAATTACTTTCATTTATTCATCATATTTCACTTTGTTGGTATGATTGACAACCTTGCTAGCATGCTCAACATGATAATGAGTGAGTAGTTCCTTAGCTAGGGTTAATGGGTAATTAGGGGAAACCAACATGGGGAATGATTCATGCTTAAATTAATATGCTTTCATGTTTTATTTGCTTGCTTGTTTTGATCTCAACTCATGCACATGTTATGTTTGATGAAATGCGAGCCTATGAATCCTTGCATTTTTTACCCATCACCTATCTTTTCAATGAGACTTGTAAGACATAAACCAACTCGAGTCTCATTAGACCATGCATGTTGTTGAGTAGGAGAGACTAAGTCGACTTGTAGGTGTTGTACAATCTAATCGATTCGGCTCCGGGACCCAAACTTTCCTAGGATTGTAAGATATAAACCAACTCAATCCATCACAACAATAATTGCTTGCTTATAATTTGAGAACATGTTTGTATGATCAATTCCCATGAATCCCCTATGACCCCATGACACCCTAGTGCTTTTTATCAATTGTTTACAACCCTTTTTAATTCATCTTGCTTGTTTAATTTCATTGCTATTTAGTTTAGTGACCTTCTACATCAAACCCAATTGTGACGCCCCTAAGACACCACTAGTTACAATAGAAATCTCATCTCAATTCCCGTCCCTTGGGATCCGACCTTTACTTGCCTCTTTACTAATTGTAGAGTTGTTTGTGAAGTTATAAATTGTGTTTTGGTCTAGGTGCTCCTAACGACAAGTTACCGAAAAGATATATCACCGACCACTTTGTTCGCAATCCTTCAAGGACAGATCCCGAAGATGCCTCGGGTACATTTCCTTGTCTTGGCTGGCGAGCCTTTGTCCGCAACCATTCGAGGACAGATCCCGAAGATGCCTCGGGTACATTTCCTTGTCATGGCTGGCGAGCCTTTGTCCGCAACCTTTCAAGGATAGATCCCGAAGATGCCTCGAGTACATTTCCTTACCACAGCTGGCGAGCCTTTGTCCGCAAACGTGCGAGGACATATCCGAAGATGCCTCAGGTATGACTTCATCCTATGGCTGGCGAGCCTTTGTACGTAGTCTAACGGACTTTAAACGACCCGCACGGATAGTCGACAGACTCTAAACTGTTCCCGACGACAGGTCCTTGGCTCGTACCCTCGAGTCGCCTTGGCGTCGCCCTTCCCGACGACAGGTCCTTGGCCCGAATCCTTTCGAGCCACCTCGACGTCGCTTGGGTCTCCAGGTTGTAATCTTCGATTGACCTGGGGGCTCTACTTTGACTTTCATCCTGTCCAAGCCTCAGTCAAAGTGGGGGCTTTGTAGATACCCAGTATCTGCTGAGACTCCAACAAACACCCGATGATTATCGGACTACAACATGTTTTGGAATCGCGGCGTTTGATCGACAGTTTGTGTACAACTTTACGTCGGAAAACATAAAATGATTTCGAAAATAAAACATTTCAAAAATACCTAGAGTGTTTAATGCACGACGACGGGGTCGCAATGACACTAACTAGAGTCAAAACCAACACCAGACCAAAAACCGACTCGAAAATTCAAATCCCGACTCCAACAACGAATCAAACCGAGTCAACCACAAAAAACAAACATTTCAAACCTTCTACCTTAAGTTTTCTCGGATTCATGTTGGTCAAGTACCAAACATGTGACTACAAAACCTAGGATAGAACAAATCATGATTGCGTTTGTTGTGAAAGTGACAACACAACTCGAAGAACCGCGACGTTGCTCGCGCCTCTTTGAGCAGCCCAGGTGGCCACGTCGCTCAAAACTCACACAACCACTCATTCTCCTATAAATACCCCTCAAATGCCACCCATTTGAGAGTTACGCGAGTGTCCGCCCCCTCTTTTCTCCCTTAAAATTCTCGACTCGACTTCTTAAGTCACAACCCGACGCGTATTTACGACCTACCGATCGTAAACACGAGCCTTACACATTTTTTGGTACCGTCATCGTGCATTAAATCACTTGACCAACCATTTCGACCACTACACCATCACTAAACTTTTAAAACACTCTTTTTACTTACCAAAACGGTTTTAAACCGAGTTTTTTCCGATCAAACGAGTTGTTACACTTACGTCGGTCACTCGCCATAACCAAACATGTAAGTATGAGGGTGTAAAAATCCTCTTTTATTATGCTTTCATTTGTTTCATGACTCTAACATGCTAAAACATGCATAACATGAACCAAAACATGGAATAAACGAGCCAAAACTGATTTTTGGTCTAAGGCAGAATCCCCTTAGGTCGCCAACTAGCCCGCGCCTAAATGGGGTATTCAGACCAGAGATCAACCGTGTTTGTTCTCGTCAATTCCCTTAATCCATTTTTCATATTTGTAATCGGTTTTCACCATTTTAAGTATTTTCGAACCATTGTCATTTTATTTCACATGTTTTAACCATAAAGCATTTTTCACCCTTGGTTCCTCATACCATGACGGTTAAATCCGTGTTTCGGTGATAATATTTGGTTAATGACATTTAAAAGGTATTTTAAAGCCTTTTATTTCATTTCTTTACATTTTCAAACAAACATATTAGTTACCAACACAAAGTCATCCTTGGTTCTACATACCATGCCGGATTTTAACCCGGGTACGATGACGAGTATCGACTAATAACATTCAAATGGACTTAAAACAATTAGTCCATAATCATTTTCAAAACTATTCATGTCAAGTTTGTCAAATCGAACCCGACACCGAATATTATCAAAATAATGATGATTATTCGAGTCAAGTTCTTCAAATCAACAAATGCGGTCTAAACGACCCCTTCAAATCAAACCGGGTTCAAATACCCATTTTCAACACGTTTTATTACGTTTTCTAAAAGGTCAGAACACGGCACATAAACCGTGTCCTAACCCGTGCCTAAACAGGCCCTCCTTTTCTCATTTTCAAAACCAAAGGGAGGCCCCTTATACCGCCGGCTGGCTCGTGCCTCATATAGCCGTCTGGTACAGAGTCTGTTCCCTTCCAGCATTAGTCTAGGACGATCCCGACTCCGGTTAACCTGGATATAAGACGGATCAGATGACTATTTGATTATTCAATCTTGCAAAATGCCTTACTAAGACAAATGGATCATGTTATGCACCCTAAACCTAATACGGTAAATGGATCATGTTATGGACGTTTTATCAACTTTTGCATTCAACCAACCATGATCGATCAGTAGAGGCCGCTAAACGCGGGCGGGATTGGGTGTCTGATTAAAGGGCTTCCCAACACGTACCTTCACCTCTTACTCAGAAACTTTGGATAGGGGACGACCTTATCCAGGGCGTACGAGAGTCATTCTAGAGATAGGATGCTAAAGAGGGACGATTTCCTTATCTTTAGTACCTATGTCAAACGCTGCTTTGTGCTTCGATTTGACCGAGGTATAAAGTGGAATTCAAACGGGTTCCGGGCATCCCACAAATGCTTGGTGGCGACTCCGAACATCTCTAATCGTTTCGAGACCCTAACCGAGACGAAACCGACCGATCTAAAACGATCCGGTCGAAAGCATCTTTACGCCGCCGAGCGTGGCTTTCAAAAAGACCGTTGTATGTCCACAGATCGAAGTGGGCTTGCAGGTGGGCCATGTCCACACCTATCCTATCAAGAACTCATCGGTGCTCTCATGGCCCATGAAATTACTCTTAACAAAGATGACGCTGAGCCATGCCATAATAAGAGTATGGCCTTAAAGAGCGAAGAAGTTGACTCTGAATTAGAGGATGAAATTGTTCTGTTTGCATGCCGTTTTAAAAATAAGATATTTCGAAACAAACAAATAAAATCATCCTACAACAACAACAACAAGTCATCCAACATAAAGGTTACTGAATCAAAGTCATCTTTCGCAAACAGAGGTTGCTTCAAGTGTGGAGAATCTAGTCACATGATCAAGGATTGTCCAACATGGGAGAAGATCAAGGACAAGACAAAACGTTAGAAGATAAAGAGAGAATTCAAATAGGTTATGATGGCGTCATGTTGGGGAGACCTTGACTCAAAAGATGATGAGGAATCTGAAGATGACGAAGTAGCAAACCTTTGGCTTAGCAGCGTTAGTCTTGATCTAATCTCCGACAGCGACAATGAAAGCACAAAGTCACATTCAAATTATTGCTTTCTTGGAGAATCAGACGAAGATGACGTTGAAGAGGTAAGTTATCTTGAGCTTAAAAAACGCGTTAAGAAATTGTCTAAAAGTGATTTAATTGAATTCTTTGAACAATCTCTCGATAAGTGTCACGAAAAGGACTTGGAGCTAAAAGATCTACAGGAACATATTCTCGAAATTGCAGAAGAGAATCATACTCTGAAGGCCAAAGCTAAGAAGTTAAAATATAAGGTTATAGCTGAGAAAGCAACAACGTTAGATTCTACTATGGCTGAAAAGAAGGAATTAGAGTTCAAAGTTATAGCTAATGAAGCTATAATTTCAGACCTAAAGCTTAACATCAAGCACCTTCAAGCCAAAGTTATAGCTAATGAAGCTATAACTTTAGAACTTAGAAAAGCCAGAGAACTTTTGGAAACTAAGGTCACATCTGATGAAGCAGTGATCTTAGACCAAAAGAAAGAGATAGATTCCCTTTCAAAGCAATTAAAGGAATCTAAGACCGACATGATCAATGTTAAGAAACAACATTCCAATGTTGTATTCCTTCTTAACAAACGATTCCAAGACTTTCGTGATAACTTTCAAAAAGATAATGATGTAGATCACACGAATTGTCAAGAGGAAATTAAAACCCTAAAAGACCTACTTCTACATGCTAGAAAGGTCCATGATAAGTGGGAAGGTAGCACAAAAGTTCTAAACTTCCTAACTGAACAATCTGACAATAATATGAAGATGGGGTTAGAACATGAGTGCTACAGCCGTAGAGATCACTCTAAATGCAAATCAACACCTTCGGATTTTGATTTCAGAAAAAGGAAGTATGCTAATCTTCCTGAATACCTGATTTGCAATTACTGTGGTCATGCGGGTCACATCCAAATCAATTGTGTCAAAAAGGCTCATGATATACGAAAAAATACCGACCATGCTAAAACTGTTGACACGGTTGACGAGAATGATGAAACCCCCATTAATGAACCTAACGAAGAAAGGAACAATAAATTTCGTTGGTTCTATGACATGGCCTTCGACTACAGCAAGAAACCTAGCACCTCACAAAACCCTTGTCGATCTCAACCTAGTAAACCTATTCACAAGGAAAATAGTCATGAAAGACCTAGAGAAATTCCTAGACCAAGAGAAAACCCTAACCCTAGAACTCCTCCCAAGCCAAATAAATCAAGGGTTAGAAAAACGGTTATTAGACGAGTTTGAATTCGAAAAGATTTAGTATATAGAGTAACTAATCATAAGGGACCCAACTTAGCTTGGGTACCTAAAAACTGTATCTAATCCTTTCTGCATGTAATGGTGAAAGAAAACAATCAATGGTATCTTGACAGTGGGTGCTCAAGACACATGGCTGGAAATAGAAATTTGTTTCTTTCACTCAAACCTTTCAACGGAGGAAAGGTGATGTTCGGGGACAATAAAAAGGAAAAAGTAATCGGCATTGGCAATATCGAAATTTCTATGTCTCACGCGATCAGTGACGTTTATCTCGTGGATGGTCTAAAACATAACTTGCTAAGCATATCTCAACTATGCGACAAAGGTAACAAAGTAGTTTTTCATACTGATAGTTGTCGCATTATTATTGAAGGAACTAGCAATGTTATTCTAGAAGGCCACAGGAAAAGAAATGTCTATATGGTAGATTTAAATGTTGTGCCTACTAACTCCTTTTCATGCATGAAAGTTACACTTGATGATCCTTGTTTATGGCATAAACGCTTTGGTCACATTAGCTCACTAACCTTGAACCAACTCAAGAAGTGGGACTTGGTTGAAGGATTACCTAAAATCAAGTTCGACCAAGAAAAGAAGTGTGACACGTGTGCAAGGTGCAAACAAGTAAGATCATCATTCAAACCGAAAAGAGTAGTAAGCACAAATCAAGCCTTGGAATTAGTGCACATGGATTTATGTGGACCAATGAAGGTAAGAAGTAGAGGAGGATCCAGGTATGTCTTTGTTCTTGTAGACAATTACTCAAGGTATGTATGGCCTATCTTTCTTCATTCAAAAGATGAAACATTTGATGAATTTGATTGTCTTATGAAACGTGTTCAAAACAAATATAAGACAAATCTTGTATCTATTCATACGGATCATGGCACCGAATTTGACAATCAAGCTTTCATAGAATATTGTAGAGTTAATGGTGTAGGGCATAACTTTTATGCACCAAGAACTCCTCAACAAAACGGTGTCGTTGAACGTCTGAATAGTACATTGGAAGATATGGCTCGTACGATGCTTTTATGTAGTGGTTTACCTCGTAACTTTTGGGCTGAAGCCATTAGTACTTCTTGCTATATCCATAATCGTGCTATGATTCGACCTATCCTTAAGAAAACCCCCTACGAACTCCTTAGAGGTCGAAAACCTAATAGCTACCATCTTAGTTGCTTTGCGAGTAAATGTTTTGTTCATAATAACGGTAAAAATCGGTTAAGAAAATTCGACCCTAGGACTGATGAGGCGATTTTCATAGGATATTCAGATCATAGCAAGGCCTACAAAGTCTTCAATAAGAGAACTCTTTGTATTGAAGAAAGTGTCCACGTTATTTTTGATGAAGATAACGTGTTTGATAAGCCTTTACAGGATGAGGAAGAAGACTTGGATGAACCCGACTTCCGTTTTTCAAGAGACGATTCCCCGGAACTGGAATTGGAGGATAATGAAATTGAGGGAACAAGTGATGAACTTGATCGTTCCTCAAAAGATAAAAAGGAGAAAACCAAAGTTATAGTTGATGATACTATAACATTGACTCAAAATAAGGACTCCCAAACTAATGTTATAGGTGATGTTACTATAACATTGGATCCAAATCAAGGTGTAGAGTACGATGTTATAAACGGCTCTAATACAACATCCGGATTGGATTCAGGGGGAACTTCCTCCAATTCCGAACCAAATGAAGTTGGGTCAAGCTCAAATAACGATGAAGAACCAAGTACTTCAACAAAGTGGAAATACAAGAGCTCACACCCCATGGACAATATTCTAGGGAATATTAAGAAGAGTGTTCAAACTAGACATTCCTTGAATAACTTCTGCTCTTTCTACTCTTTTCTATCCATGATCGAACCAAAAAATATAAATGAAGCTCTTGCAGAATCAAATTGGATTATAGCTATGCAAGAAGAGCTACAACAGTTCGAACGAAACAAGGTTTGGCACTTAGATCCTAGACCAAAGGATCTATCTGTCATTGGAACAAGGTGGGTCTTTAGGAACAAATTAGATGATGCCGGAGTCATTATCAGAAACAAAGCAAGATTGGTGCTCCAAGGTTATAATCAACAAGAAGGAATAGATTATGACGAGACTTTCGCACCTGTTGCTCGTCTTGAGGCTATTAGACTTCTAATAGCATTCGCAGCACATAAGGGAATGAAGCTCTTCCATATGGATGTCAAGACAGCATTTCTGAATGGGTATCTACAGGAAGAAGTCTTCGTTGAACAACCCCCCGGATTTAAGAATAGCAAATTTGAAGATCACGTCTTCAAATTAGATAAAGCCTTATACAGATTAAAGCAAGCACCTAGGGCATGGTACGACAGACTATCAAAGTTTCTACTTGAAAGTGGATTCAGTAGAGGATCTGTTGATAAAACCCTATTTCTAAAATCCGAGGGTTCTGACCTTTTAGTTGTTCAAATATACGTCGATGACATTATCTTTGGATCGACCAACCGAAACCTATGCAAATATTTCTCTGAGTTGATGACTTCCGAGTTCGACATGAGTATGATGGGAAAATTGAAATTCTTCCTAGGTCTGCAAATACAACAAACTGATGAAGGCATTAAGATCCATCAACAAAAATATATCAAGGAATTAATTCGAAAATTCGGAATGGAAAATTCCCATGCTATGCCTACTCCAATGGTCGAGAACAAGAAATTGACATTAGATGAAGACGGTAAATCAGTTGATGAAACTACTTACCGTGGGATGATTGGGTCACTTTTATATTTGACCGCAAGTAGACCTGATATTATGTTTAGCGTATGCGTTTGTGCGAGATATCAATCATCTCCCAAAGAATCGCATATGACGGCTGTAAAACGAATTTTACCATATTTAATTGGAACGGACAAGCTGTATTTATGGTACCCGATGGAGTGTAACTTCGATCTAGTCGGTTATTCCGATGCCGACTACGCAGGATGTTCTCTAGATAGAAAAAGCACGTCGGGTGTCGCCACATTTGTCGGACCGTGTATTATTACGTGGGGTTCGAAGAAGTAAAATTCGGTTGCCCTCTCAACTGCTGAAGCTGAATACAACGTTGCAGGACTGGTATGTACTCAATTATTATGGCTTAAGCAACAATTACGTGATTATGGTATTGACGTAGGATGCATTCCTATTTTATGTGATAATACTAGTGCAATAATAATTTCAAAAAATCCCGCACAACATTCACGTACTAAACACATTGAAATAAGACACCATTTTATTAGAGACCATGTTCAGAAGGGGAATATAAAACTTGAATTTTGTAGTACTGAAAAACAATGGGCTGACATTTTGACAAAATCGTTAGCTAGAGAATGATTTGAGACTTTACGGTTGGAAATTGGTTTAATCGGTGGTACCTAAGCTTCTGCACACTTTCAATTTCTTTATGATTGACTAGTTTAAGTTAAGATTGTATGACTGTGTCCGTATATTGCGTTGCATGAATAATTTCGTTAATAGGAAAATATTTATCATAATTTCTATTTGTTATTTAGAATTTAATTATCATACAAACTTTATCTTTTATCAAGATACACCATATTTTGTTTGTTTCCTCATTACACAAAATTCTCACAAAAATAGCCTTACAGAATTGCACGTATTATGCTTCCTATTCCTAATATTTTCAATTAATCATACTTCCAAATCTTATCTTTTACCATATTCAATTGATCACCTAACATCCTATTCATACCTTAACTCTTCAGACTCTTCAATTGATCACCTAACTCTTATCACTTACCAAAATTGATTAATACTTACCTAAGACCTAGACCTAGACTCCTATATTACTTCCTCCTTGCCGTGTAAACATAATCACACCTCCACTTGCATACTTTTTCTCTTTTCAAAATATTTACCAACATCTCACATCACCTCCTTTACTCAACCATCAACATCACAATGAATCCCAACCATTCAAAAACCCGATAATCAACCTGCCATCAACAAAGCCGCCACTTTCACAAACCATCATCACCACTACCATCTCATGATCTTAACTCTACTAGTTTCCCTTCACCTCAACCAAACCCAACTGCGCCCCTGTTTCGTGGTCGGGACGACACGATGTCCGAGGGAAAAAGACGTCGCCTTTTCAAAGGGAAAAATAAGGTAGTTGTTGATGCGGGTGATGATATTGAGGAACCCAAGTTTGTTGTAAGAAACGGTGTTGCACGAACTTTGCTCCGGGATGTTTCGAAAACCGCCACAAAAGAAGGATTAACTCGTGTTCGGTTAACTCATGATGAAAGCATCCTTGTTTCTCGTGTTTTGAGGTATTCTATCCATGGAGGAAGGTATTATCCCAAATCTTGGTTGAATAATGTTCCCGCTCTTAAGTTCTTTGTTGATTTTCTTAATTTTCAAGGGTGGAGTCACATTAGTCAATTTTCGGGTCCTATTTATCCAGTTGAAGTTGTTCAATTCTTTGCTAGTGTGTCGATTAAGAAAGGGGTCTTGCATGCGACGGTTAATAGTGTTGATGTGACGGTCTCTGTTTCGGGTTTTTGCTCTGTTTTTCGGTTCCCGATGACGGAATTGAAATTAATCCGAGTCTTGAATGGTCCAATGTGGTTAGTGAAAAGGAGAGGTTGGTTAAAAAGTACTTTGAGGAGGTTGGGACTGACGGTGGAAACATTGTTGTTCGTCCTCTCTCGGCAAAAATTAAGTTCCTCTTGAACTTTCTTTGGAACACGGTTGTGCCGAGAAGGGGAGGACGAGATAAGGTTTTGAGTTATGAGGCTATCATTATTTACTCGTGGTTAGAGGGACAAAAAGTGAATTTAGCGAATCTTGTGTTACATCGTATCATCCAAACTAGTCTCACGGTTACCAAGGAAAAATTAAGTACAACAATCGACCTTGCATATGGGATAAGGGTGTCTCGGTTGTTAGAAGTGAAACAAGTGGTGGGACGGGATAGTTACGGTGTAAGTGCACGGGATTTCATGTGTGATCGTTTGATTAAGCTTATGGGTCTTGTCGTTGATGGACCCGAGTTACTTCTTGTCAAGGATGTTGAGAAAAGTCCGAGTGATTCGAGTTTGGGGGCAATGGAAGCTAAATTAGAAGGTTTTATGACTAGTTTAATGGAGAAGTTTGAGGAGCATTCGACTAACCTTGCTACGGTTTTATCTCAAGTTGGACCAACACGGTCTATGGGCTCGGGTTTGGATGCTTCTTGGGTTTATGCGTGGATGGATAAGGTGGATAAAAGGTTAATGGGTTTTGAACGGGAATTGAAGGCAATCCGTGAAGAAGTGTTCCCACATGGAGATCGTCTCACTTTTCTCACGAGTCAAGATGGAGCATTGGTTATGCACGGAAAGGCTATGGCAAATGATCAATGATTACATAGGAGGCCACTAAAGCTTTGTCCTTGAAGGTGCTCAACTTTGAACGAAGTATTCAAAGTATGTCCCAACTTGTGCGGAGCTCTTTTGATCGTCTTGATGCCTTGGGGCATCGTACTCGGCCCGACTACGTGAACCCATATAAAACCCGCAACATTTGATCTACCCTTGCCTTACCTTTATTAGCTCTTTCTATTTTTAGCCCTTCTTTTTCATTTTCTAGTGGTGTGTTTTGCAAACTTATAATTCGGCCAATTTTGGCATACACTTATGGATTATGTCCCAAGTGTCTCTTTAAACATGTGTTTCATTCGGCCCATCGGCTTTAAAACATGTTTTCTTAAGTTTGTTAGCTAATTAATTCTCTAGATGCTTATAGTTATGCGTGCTAATATTATTTTCTATGACGTTTTATCTCTGGTCTCGTCTTATATTATTCTAGTCATTTTTGATTTGTTCTTAACTTTTCGATGATGTTAAGAGGGGGAAAGAACGTCTATGGTAAGCATCTACCTAAGCTTGCTCCTTGTCAAGACCAATTGCCTCTTAAAGTCCTTAAAGTTTCGATTTTATGTTAATCGTCTTGATCTTGCGTTGATCTTTATTATTAAGATGACGGTGTTATATTGAGGGGGAACTACATACTTAGTCACAATTTTAAGAGACTTGCCATCTTTAAAAAGGAGGAATTTGTTGAACCATATAGTTTATATGTTTATGTTTTGATGATGTCAAGGTGCTTTATAATTTATATACTTGTTGCGCGTAAGCGTTTGTCTAAGTATTTTAGATTCAACTTATTTAATACAAGCAACAAGAGAAATTGTGATGGAAGTATACAATAGTCAAGCCTCTATTCAAGATCAAACGATGTGAAGATTCATTCAAGATTTATGTGAAGACGAAGTCCGTCTAAAGATTAATCAAGCTTGGATGATGACGTAGCCTATACTCGAAGATCTTCCTGAAGATTAGAATAGTATAGGTGATTATCTCATAATGGTAACCAAGAATGAGTTTCTTGAATTGGTAAAGTTATAGCTTTGCAGCTATAACATTACTAGTAAAAGAGCTCAATGTTATAGCTCTCCTACTATAACATTGAGATGCCGAGTTTATTATACACGACATATAATGTTTCAAAATTTTTTTGAAAGTTGTTTAAAAGTTATTGTAAATGTTTTGATAAAAGTATTTATTTAATAAAGCCCGGTTTAGTGCAGAGTTCGGTTTTATGTTGAACGTTGACTAGTAGTCGTGTTGGGTCAACTTATGAGTTGGACCATGCTACTAGTTAGGGTTTCAACAAAGCCTCTCTTAAATCCTAAATTCTAACCCATATATTAAGCTAGGGTTTGAATGAGTCATGAGGCATATGAGCCGTGAAATCTCGTGTAACCTACGGTGTATTTGATAAAGATTTTATTCCTTAATAATATCTTTACATATCTTATATATCTTACTTAATATATTTGTTTATGATAAAAGATATTCTTGATTTAGGAAATCTTATCATATCTTAGAATTTATAATAAAGATAATATTTGAATAGAATATATTCTATCTTTTGGAATATTCTTTATTATCTTTTAGGCTTTTAGGAAAGAAATAATAGAAGATATGATTTGTTAACATATCTCCTATTATTCGGCCATTAGGGTTTCTTTAAACCGAATTGCTTTGCTCTTTCCTTCCTATAAATATTTTGCTCTTTACAACATTTAAAGCAGAGACCTTAAGTAAAAAATTGATCTTATTTTTACAAAGCAAACCGTGTGTTTCAAAGCAGAAAAATCGTTTTGTTATTTTTGAAAGGTCGTATGTTTTAAACTCGTATACTCGTTCTTATTGTTATCGTTATAAGATAATAGTGCTTATTTGATTTCTTACTTGTTCATTAACGTGAACCTTTGCAAGAATCATTAGTGCTTTCTTATTAGCGTAAGTTAGTCACTCGAGTATTTAACGGTACTCATTGAGTTACAGCTAGAGTTAGTTGTACGAGTTGGGTTAGTGAATTTGTAATCCGTAGAAAGGTACTAAATTTATTAATCGAGAATAGTGGACGTAGGTTTCGACTTGTGAAACTGAACCACTTCAAAAACCGTGTGTCTCCTCTCTTTCGTTCATTTTTTTATTTTGTTTTACCTTCATTAGTTGATTAGTTAAAGTTTAATCAATAAACTTTAAATAATCAATTACATTCATACATTTAAAAAAGCTTTCAAAATTTTTAAATCCTCAATTCACCCCCCCCCCCCTCTTGAGTATTTTGGATCGATAGACTCTTCAAACATACCATGTGTCCAAGTGTTCAAACTTTGTGAATTGCGATTTCCTTCATTTTCATGTTATCTCTTATAGCACGAACTCCACTATGTACATGTCTAGACTTCGTTCTAGACTCAGGCTCTTTAGCTTGAAGGAAGCTGCTGCTGTTATCATATAACTTGTGATGTGGGTTTCGGTGGACATCACTACTTGTGGTTTTTAAAGTACACCACCTAATCACAACGTACTTAGGTACCTCTTGTAGAATCTTGCAATGATTGACGATAAAATACTCTTTCTAGTCATTTATTCCTTAGGTCAATAAGATCAGCCTAGGATTTTCATAAATCCTAATGAGTTCGGAAACTTGAGTTTCTGTGGCCTCTTAACACACAACTAAGTATCCTTCCAAACTCGAGAACAGACCATTAGTTCTCCTTAAGAATTCATGACGGTTCCTTGAGGCTTACCAATGACTCTTCATATGGCTGAACTTGTTATCGACTTATCATGCTCCAAGCATGTGATTCTTCTTGGACATGTGCATTATGGTATACATGATTATTCTAATGGCGGAAACATTAGTAATCGATAACATGTAGACAACAGTTCTTAGGTTCAATAAATAACCATGACTCTCTCATGGTAATTATATATTCATCGATATGAATAACCTACTTAACTTGTTGTTATCATTAAGATGAGGAATCATTATCAATATAAGATGCCCATCTAAGTGCCAATCCAACATCCCATGTGTAACACCCCCATATTCAGAGGAGCCTTAACTAGGCCTTCCTTAGCATATAAGGGCGTTACCATCTCGGTTGCCTGAGGTAAGTAATCATCAAAATTCGATAAAAGAACATCTATAGTTATATTACAAGCGTTACAACCAACTTAACAAAATAAAGATACAACTCGTGAGCTACACACTATCTCTATCAAACTCGTGAGGACTCATCCCTCCAGGACTCCAGCTATCAACGACATCAACACCTGCTAAGACTGACTGCTCACCATAAGGGATCACGGCAGAAACATAAAACAACAAGACAAGCACACAAGGTCAGTACTGAGATAAGACATGACAATGCCAACAACATCTATCAACACAACACAACACAATCAGCCACACACAATCACACCCACTCCAATCAATCTCCGTCACCGACTGTCCACTGGATCAGCCCTTCCAGTGGGGGACCGCAGCCGCACCCACCAAATCCCCGCTCATCATACCGAGCGATAACCCTGTCCCATTAATGTGCACATTCCCTCCCGTGGCGGGTTCCACGGAGGGCGAAACTAGGGCGTGAAGCCACTCCCGCAAGTGACTCCACTCAGCCGAAAACGCATCTCGAGAACCAGAGACAAACAATCACAGACAGCTGCAATACAACAACAACCAATAAACTGTATATACCGACCGACAACCGCATATATGCTGCCACACAAAGACAACCACCATGACACAACAACCGACACACTAGACCATCTACAGAAACTGAGTAGGCGAAGCTACCTTTAAGCAACTGCAACCTTTTCATGCCAACACACAAAACATCCAGCAATCAAGCAACACCTATATATACAACACAATCATCTATCACTACCAAGCAAACCTTAACTGCGAAGACAAGGGTACGGATGATGATGACGACATACCTACAAGGAGAAACCCGGCAAAAGACCGCTACCCGACTCAAGTTACGCTCTCCTAAGGCACAAGAACCTTCAAAGGCTTCCATGGAGGTTATATGGTGAAGGGGAAGGAAAGAGGCGACCTAAGGGTCTGAAGAAATGAGGCGGAAATGATTTGCGGATTTAACAAAATGCGATTAAAAAACCCTCGCTGAAAACCCGATACTCGATCGAGTGTCCCACATACTCGATCGAGTGTCCCCTACTCGATCGAGTATCCGAGCTACTCGATCGAGTAGCCTCTACTCTATCGAGTACCACGCATAACTCACAACCCAAGGTAACTTGGCACGCATTTCTAAGGATTATTACCGCTCTCAAGGTCAGTCAACGCTGGTCAAAGGGTCCCTAAAAGGGCAGGTATTACAGTCTTCCTCCCTTAAAAGGAACTTCGTCCCCGAAGTTCAACTCACCTATCTCAAAGCACAAGGTACAGGAAAATGGCAAAACACTATTCCTCCGACATAGATCGCTACTCCCCGGACATACCCTCCCCCTTGTCATCATCATCAACTGTCTAACACTCCATATAGACCGACTCCTACAAAAATATTACTTGAAATACCCAACACGCTACGAGGTTACACTTTCACTAGCAACAACCAACAACGTGAAACATGTCACTTTATCACCACTAATGTACTCAACACACGGCCTCATGACTATCTTTCTATGACCGCCTTTTAAGTATACTATTTAACTTTACTTCAACATACAAATTACTTCCACTAACAAGTGTAAACAATTATACTTCCATACCAGAGATGTGACTAAAGTGTAGGAAACGTTATAAACAAACAACAACATAATTTCAAAATCGGCCTTTTTACTTTGCGACATTACTCTTCCCCTCTAAAAAGGAACTTCGTCCCCGAAGTTCACCACCAAATTACTACATATGTTACTTACTACTTACATCTTGACATATATCAAAACCATATTATTCATTATTGACATTACCCATATTACTCGTACAACCAGTAAACCATAAAGATGTATGCAATCATATTCGAATAACTAGTCACCGTCAAGCAGGCATGTGTATATCATTTGCATTTGTATATGTAGAAGGACGCACTCCCGGTGAAATATAACTAGTAGGCAATACGGATGTAAAATGAATGCAATAAGAACAATTACAACTTCACTATTTGTTGCAAATAAGCCTCTAAAAACCAAGCACGACTTCCAACATATGAAATGAACGGTTCGAACACGTTACTAATCATTAATAACCATGTTAAACACAAAACATGTAATTATATAACCATTAAACAATTTTAATTTTACGAATAGTTCCTGTAACAGTGCTACTCGATCGAGTATATAGGGTACTCGATCGAGTGCCCGCTACTCGATCGAGTGTCTTGGCTACTCGATCGAGTAGCCCTGAGATCAGAATGCCTCATTTCTGTCACACCTGCAGCTACTCGACCGAGTATGGGGTACTCTGTCGAGTACCTACAGGTCAAAATCTTTGGAAAACCTGTCATAACCCATATATATATATGTAATTGTCACATAACGTGAGTCGGGATGACTTCCCGACTCCCAAAATCCTGCAATAAAGTCAAACTAGCAAATCCGGCCTTATGCCATCCATACAAATCCCAAAATAAAAGTTCTAACTAACAACGACCACCATAATCTAACACCATCAACCATAAACAAAGATAAAGAATAGGTGTATCACTCCTACTGCTGCTGCTCCTCCATCACCTCATCTCCACCACCATCTCCTCCAGAGGTGCCCGCTCCCGAAGACCCAATACCCGCATCAACCCCCGCTCCAGCTCTAGGACTCACATACCATAGGGTCAAGCCACCATAAGCAAAGGACTGAGGTGTCCCCCAAGCTGACTGATCCACCCCGTAAGAGTGGAAAACCCCACTATAGTCCCCGACTCCACTCCACCACACTGGATGTGGTCCCTCGGTCCCTATCCCCTGAGTGTACGCCATCTCATGCATATTCCGGAGTGCCAAAGTAGATGACACTCTCTCTGCCAAGTAGCTCGAACGCGTCTCCGGGGTGTCGAGGTAGGGGTAACACGGAAAAGGGTGCTGTTGTGGTGGTGCTGTCGGCCGTGGTCTAGTCTCAGCGGTCCTCTCTCTCACTCGACGGGGTCCTCTCCCCAACCTGGGCCTCTCCTCCACTACGGCCGCATTCTCCCCCTTCTTCGGCTCGGGCATCACCTAGAGGATCGTGTCATCAATGAGGTACGTTCGCAACTGTCGAGGTCCATCATCATCCTCCTCCTCCTCATCGGAGTCCACAGCTACAACCACCGGATCTAACGGCTCTGTCGGTGGGAGGTGCTCAGGAGCCGGAATCTTCATCCAGCTCATGCCCCACACCCTCCAAGCTAGGCTGCCATCAGCTAAAGTTCTCAACCATTTCAGGTCGAGGTAGTAGTCTCGGTTCATAATAGGCACCGGTGTAGACAGAGGAACATACTCGGAAGAAGCCTCAAAGGAGGCTAGCTTTTCAGCTAGCCGAGTGGCGATAGCACAACAACTCAAGTACCGGGAAGTGGCAGTAGCCATCAAAGCAAAGCTAGCACAGACGTTGTTGCTGCTGCTCCTCCATCACCTCATCTCCACCACCATCTCCTCCCGAGGTGCCCGCTCCCGAAGACCCAATACCCGCATCAACCCGCGCTCCAGCTCCAGGACTCACATACCATGGGGTCAATCCACCATAAGCAAAGGACTGAGGTGTCCCCCAAGCTGACTGATCCACCCCATAAGTGTGGAAAACCCCACTATAGTCCCCGACTCCACTCCACCACACTGGATGTGGTCCCTCGGTCCCTATCCCCTGAGTGTACGCCATCTCATGCATATTCCGGGGTGCTAAAGTAGATGACACTCTCTCTGCAAGGTAGCTCAAACGCGTCTCCGGGGTGTCGAGGTAGGGGTAACACGGAAAAGGGTGCTGCTGTGGTGGTGCTGCCGGCCGTGGTCTAGTCTCAGCGGTCCTCTCCCTCACTCGACGGGGTCCTCTCCCCAACCTGGGCCTATCCTCCACTACGGCCGCATTCTCCCCCTTCTTCGGCTCGGACATCACCTGGAGGATCGTGTCATCAATGAGGTACGTCCGCAACTGTCGAGGTCCATCATCATCCTCCTCCTCCTCATCGGAGTCCACAGCTACAACCACCGGATCTAACGGCTCTGTCGGTGGGAGGTGCTCAGGAGCCAGAATCTTCATCCAGCTCATGCCCCACACCCTCCAAGCTAGGCTGCCATCAGCTAAAGTTCTCAACCATTTCAGGTCGAGGTAGTAGTCTCGGTTCATAATAGGCATCGGTGTAGACATAGGATCATACTCGGAAGAAGCCTCAAAGGAGGCTAGCTTTTCAGCTAGCCGAGTGGCGATAGCACCACAACTCAAGTACCGGGAAGTGGCAGTAGCCATCAAAGCAAGGCTAGCACAGACCATGGCAGGAGCATTAAAGACCACCCTCTCGGTCCGCTCCGGGTTGAGGTAAGACATCGGAAGCAACATCTCATGATTGTTCAGTTTACTAATATCCGGTCTATCATAAAGGAGGTTCGAAATGGAACGAAGAAAGATCCTCAAGGTAACATGCTGAACATCATTAATCAACATGTTGCTTGAGGTGGGAGTTGGCTTTCCGGTAAGACAAGGCATTAGGCGGCAGACACCGCACTCAGAAGGGATCTCACCGATGGAATCCTTGGGAGGCTTGGCCAACCCAAGGTGAGACGCGAAAAGGTCCATGGTCAACAAGAAACTTGTGTTCATCAAACGAAACTCAACAGTTTGTGCAGATGGCTCGTATTTAAATGAGCTCATAAACTCCAAGGTAAGAAAAGGGTAAGTATGCTTCCTCAGCCGATACAACCCCGTAAACCCCAAAGTCTCAAATATGTGACGGACATCCGTCTCAATTCCCAAGTCAGTCAGAAGTGTGGTATCCACACTGCGGGTAGGCCTCATTTTGCGTTTCTGCAACGCCACAAAACGCTCTCTCTGTTTAAAATTTACAAACACCACCGTAGGGTACTCCGGTACCGCGGGTACTACGGGTCCACTACCTTCCCCAGGCTCGGGCTGTGAAGCCCTCCCCCGCTTGCTCTGACGGGTCCCTATGTTCAGTCTCGGCATCTGATTCAGCATATGGTTTAAACAGACTTGCATAGGCATTTAAAGCACATAATTCACACAATTGAACCTTGAATACGAAGCTAGGTACACACTTTTACCAACAAATTCCCAATCTGATATGTAAATTTAGTTTATAGCAACTCGGACGATCTCTATAGTTGTGAAAAGTTTAGTATGGTAAACACAATTTACTCACCCAGTTCGGATATTATGGCATGACTCAGTATGCTATTTCATGTAATTACTTGACATCATGTGAGATATTCATATACACTCATAGAAAGGTAACTTAAAGCATGTCATCATCCACCTTCAACATTAGAAGTAATTAACTCGACTAGACTAGTCAGACAGTCTCTACGACTCTAACAAATTGACATATTCATCAACAATTAACATCACCATTATCATATTAAAAGCTTAATTCTTGCATATGCATTCATATCTAACACAAAATCCCAATTATAGAAAACGAAATTCAATTTGGGGCACTTTTAAGACGGAGTTTTAAGGCAAGTTTTAAGGTGAAAATCACCAAAATCCATCCTTCAACATGATATATACAGTATATAGTGTTCAATTTCATCATCTAATATGTAGAAAACAACCCAGAATCAATTTTTGATTTTTTTGCAAACCCTAGAAAATTCGTCCCTAATTTGCAATTTCTAGTCTATTTTTACAGCAATTAATCACTAACATTCACGGAAGGAAGCATGTGAATCATATTACAACAACTTAAAGCAATAATTTGCCCATATGAATCGAAAATTTCAGATTACACCATCATTCTAACAAATTCAAAGTAATAAAAACATGTAAATAGGGAAGAAAATCATACCTTGATCAGATGGAAGGTAAAAGAACGAAATTAAACAAAGAAAACAACCCAAATCAATCACCACAATCACAAGAAGAGGAGAGTTTTGAGAGGGATTTAGGGCTTAGGGTTCGAAGAAAAGAAGAAGAATGAGAGGAATAAGAAGAAATAAGGGTTTTAAGAAACCCGTAAGAAGCTCTGTACTGTAGCCTACTCGATCGAGTGCCTAGGGTACTCGATCGAGTGCCCTCTACTCGATCGAGTAGGTGCTATTTCGTCGAGTATCTGCAGAAAATTTCCACATCCCGACGTCATAGCTTCCTAACTAGATCGAGTGAGGTCTACTCGGTCTAGTAAGCACTCGCACTCGGTCAAGTAAGGTTGAGTACTCGGTCAGAAATACGAAATAAATTGAAGATTCCTGCAAAAACAACATTGCATGTCGATTCCAAACCATGTTCGGAATTCGTCACTAGTCATCATACTCACTCATGTATTACCATTACTACTCAAGCATATCATACCGTCTCCTCAGACAAGATTCATGTCATATCACGCTACAACAAATTTACCCAACTCGGTTTACCTGCTACCGAGTCATTCATATGCATAATCACGTCATCATACCATATTTAAACTCGTCTTACCACATCGTTATCAGCTTATTGTCATGTTAATGCAAAATATATATATTTAACGATAATTATTCTCATGTCATCCAAGGGCATTCTGCATAGACAAATTAAAGCTTAGCATGTTCCAGTTTCAATATAAACAAATTATTCCACACAATTAAACACCACGCAAGCGGAAAGTTTTAATTATCAAGCATTGCATATACACATCACTAATTACCAATTCTCGTACTATATCTCAATACTCCTTTAACTATCATCATTATAGCTACGGTAGAATTTATAAACTCATATAGGTTCGCTATTACTAACAACTTAAAGTAAACCCAAACACATCCACCTTTCATATTACAGCATACACTCCCGCACTTTCACGCATTTCTATTAAGTAAAAACTCTTTCTACGTTTCTCATAATCATCGTATAAGCTCTCTAATTCTACCAAAACTTCACCACACACAATCCAAACGCAGCTACTATGCCCATATCTACTTTGGTAAAGACTCGACCACAAATAGTTCCGATGCAATCAACATACACATTACATACATACACACGGATTCCACATTCTCATACCCTGTGACTGGCTTAAGTACAATGAGGCCAAGATTTTGAAATGAGGGCGCCTACTCACCCAAAACCTAGCATCAGCTGGGGCTCCCATCATACATACACCAGGTTCATTTTATTAGACTCACTACGTTCATTATTTTCATTGGTTACAGGTTCCAAAATCGCCGCTCTGATACCACTTTGTAACACCCCCATATTCAGAGGAGCCTTAACTAGGCCTTCCTTAGCATATAAGGGCGTTACCATCTCGGTTGCCCGAGGTAAGTAATCATCAAAAGTCGATAAAAGAACATCTATAGTTATATTACAAGCGTTACAACCAACTTAACAAAATAAAGATACAACTCGTGAGCTACACACTATCTCTATCAAACTCGTGAGGACTCATCCCGCCAGGACTCCAGCTATCAACGACATCAACACCTGCTAAGACTGACTGCTCACCATAAGGGATCATGGCAGACACATAAAACAACAAGACAAGCACACAAGGTCAGTACTGAGATAAGACATGACAATACCAACAACATCTATCAACACAACACAACACAATCAGTCACACACAATCACACCCACTCCAATCAATCTCCGTCACCGACGGTCCACGGGCCAACCCACGCGATGGGGGACCGCAGCCGTACCCACCAAATCCCCGCTCATCATACCGAGCGATAACCCTGTCCCATTAATGTGCACATCCCCTCCCGCGGCGGGTTCCACAGAGGGCGAAACTAGGGCGTGAAGCCACTCCAGCAAGTGACTCCACTCAGCCGAGAACGCATCTCGAGAACCGGAGACAAACAATCACAGACAGCTGCAATACAACAACAACCAGCAAACTGTATATACCGACCGACCACCGCATATATGCTGCCACACAAACACAACCACAATACAACCACAATGACACACCAGCCGACACACTAGACCATCTACAGAAACTGAGTAGGCGAACCTACCTTTAAGCAACTACAACCTTTCCATGCCAACACACGAAACATCCAGCAATCAAGCAACACCTATATACACAACACAATCATCTATCACTACCAAGCAAACCCTAACTGCGAAGATAAGGGTACGGATGATGATGACGACATACCTACAAGGAGAAACCCGGCAAAAGACTGCTACCCGACTCAAGTTACGCTCTCCTAAGGCACAAGATCCTTCAAAGGCTTCCATGGAGGTTATATGGTGAAGGGGAAAGAAAGAGGCGACCTAAGGGTCTGAAGAAATGAGGCGGAAATGATTTGCGGATTTAACAAAACGCGATTATAAACCCTCGCTGAAAACCCGATACTCGATCGAGTGTCCCACATACTCGATCGAGTGTCCCCTACTCGATCGAGTATCCGAGCTACTCGATCGAGTAGCCTCTACTCTATCGAGTACCACGCATAACTCACAACCCAAGGTAACTTGGCATGCACTTCTAAGGACTATTACTACTCCCAAGGTCAGGCAACGCTGGTCAAAGGGTCCCTAAAAGGGCGGGTATTACACCATGTTTTAATAGATTCACATAATGTCCATTATCATCCAGAATTGAAAACTTAAATACTTCTTTATGAAAGACAGTATTTGCTCGTCATTCCCAATGAGTAATATGTTATGCAATTTTATGAAGGATGATTGCTCCCACTAAACTTCATGTCCAAACATGACTGTCTCTGACTCCCACTCAATTCCACATGTTTCGTTTTTGACAACTCATCGAAACATTTCATGAATTGAAATAATCATTGCTTCTCTAAGTATTAGTTAAAACCATATATGTCATTCACATATCCCTTTCAAAATACCCATTTGGAAAGAAGTTTTAATATCTAACTTATTCGTTTTCACAATGAGATATAGTAATGTTTTTAGCATAGTTACAAATTAACATTGCTTTTATAGACATCGACATGCCTCTCTATGCAACTCTTAATCATAAATTTCTATTTACTTTGGATTGGTCTCAACAATCCCAAATAAATCCATTTACTTGCATTGATACCATTATGGTTTCATAAGGCTCTTAAGTAAAATGTCGAATTTTAAAATTTCTAGGTATCCACTTCATAGATCAAAATCTTATTTTACAAGAACATTTTCTTTTGTCTTTTCATAAGTCTCAAGTTATCATAAGAATGCTTTCTTTTGGTCTCCTCACGTCAAGAGTCTAACCTAAGAACATCTTCTTTTGGTCTCCTCACGTAGATCCCATCTAGTCAAGATTTGTGGCTAAATTCACTCCCACTCTATCTTTAGAAAAATACATGTATTTTCTTCAAACATAGCTTTATATGCCACAAACAACTTTGTACTTATGATAGTAAAGGAGGAAAATATTACACATGATAACTTTTAGTGACCTATTTGAGACATATTGTAAATACATTTTAGTTCCCTAATATGCGAGTTCAATAGCTCAACATAACTTTATAATTGATCTTACATAAGTAAGTTGTTACTTTTAGTAACAATGGCATAAGGAGAATCGAATTCATAGCTTATGGGAATATAATGACTCAATCATTATAATTGTCTATTTGACCAATTTAAGTCGATAATCTTATGTTTCACGATGCAACTAGTGTATGATGATATATTTTAGAACAAACGATTCGATAAAGTAAGTGACTTGGGTTGCAAACCATGTCACCAATATCCAAAATACAACCATTGTTTAAGGAAACAACCAAATTTCCAAGTCGAACGAGGAAATCAAAATAGTTCTAAAATTTCAAAATACAACATGAAAATAAAGACAAACCAAAATAAAGCCAATCTTCCATCGATCTAGTACCATGTGCGGCTACATCTAGCTTCTCTCAAGATCTTCTAGGCTTGTTTATCTTTGCCCTTGTCCTTGCTTGGATGCCCTAAGTACAATAAAAAGGGTAAAATCACAACTTGTATCAAAATACCAAAGTTGAGATTGAAACAATAAAAGATAGGTATAGTTATTTACCTACTGGAATAACTTTTCCAGCTTTGATATCGCCAAGGTACATTGGACAATTCCTCTTCCAATGCCCAACACCATTACAATAGTGGCAGTTGTCCCCAGACGGGGCACCCTTCTTGGGCTTAGAGGAGCTAGCTTCGCAAGCCTTTCCTTTGTTCTTGTAGGGAGTTTGCTTATTTCCCTTATTGCCACCTTTCTTAAAATTCCCTTTGCTCTTATGATTTATGTTGAGCACATCCTTGGTGGTGCTAACACTTAGCCCCATGTCCCTCTCGGCTTGCACAAGCATTTTGTGCAATTCATCGAGGGAAACTTCCAAGTTTTGCATATTAAAATTCACCCTGAATTGAACATATGCCTTAACCTTGTTCAAGGAATGAAGAATTCGATCAATGATGAGTTCTTCGGGAATTTCGACCTTTTGCATCTTTAGAGTCTCAACATGCTCCATCAACTTGAGCACATGAGGGCTAACTTTTTGGCCCTCCTTGATATTGAGATCGAAGAATGCGGATGCCGCTTCATATTGAATGATCCTCGGAGCTTGTGAAAACATGGTCGGTCACAAGTTTCGTATATATCTCATAGGCGGTGCTAATCTTTATAGGACTCGGTGAGATCCCTGAAAAAATCTCCTTTTTGAAAATATAAATAAATGTGGAGTCGCCAGTAGATTTTATAAAAAACATACAAAAATAAGGTTAACGGAAAAGACCCCTTTTGATCCCTGGAATGGGGACTGATCCGTCACTCCGGCCTAAACCAAAGATTGCGGATTCGGGGGTAAAGGTACGGTCAGGGAAGGTGTTAGGCACCCGGACCGCCCATCAAACTGACGGCCTCTACTATTTATTTATAATATTATATATTTGACGAAAATAAGACAGAAAAAAGAAAGTTAGTAACAAACTTTATACAATTATTTACAAAAAACAAATTAATAGTTAGTTAAGACAATAAAATAGAGAAAATAAATAAAAGATAAAATAAAAGAATTAAAGAATAAGAAAGAGTAAAGAAAAAACTTGTTTGATGTCGGTACCCTCAGGCCTATCTGAATGTTTGACTATTAATGAATTTCGACTTTGTCGTTAATTATTGGCTCTTATGCGCTTATATAGAACCGAGATGATTTTATGTATATGGTTTGATTTGAAACTGGGGTAAAATATTTGAGACGGATAATTTGTATGGGAATATGGAATTTGTGGGACTGATCTTGTATTAAATCATTCGGTATTATGTGAATCTCGTCTGGAATATTTGTGTGCTTCTGGTAATATTGTGTTCGTCTGTTTTTTGTCTGTCCCCTTATCTCGTCCTCGCCTCCTCTTTATTTATAGTAGTTTGCTACTTGTAATTTGGGAGGGAATTGGAGTTTGGCCAGAGAGAATTTTAGTTTGTGAAAAAATCTATCTCTTTCCTCTGTTTGTGTTCCGCTATGCTAACAACTTGATGTCCACTTATATTCCTTGTTAATCTCCACCATCTTTGCATGCATAACAATCAATTCTTATCTAACTTACAAGCTGACAAATTACAACTCTTATATGGAGTTCGTATTTCCTTGCTCCATTCATAAGGAACTCAAATTTCTCATCTCTCTGTCGGGCCACCTGATATAAAACGTGATTTTGGACTTATTTTGGGCCGAAAACAATTCACTTGATTCGAGTCAAACTTGATTGTATAAGGTGAGTTGGCTTAAATATATTTTGGGCCTATAAATAAAAAAGATAATTAATGGTAAGGTTTGGTTACAAATGGTGTGATAAATTGGGATGAATGGGACAAAAATTTGTGAATGATTTTATGCGATTTTACTGGTTTATCGGGAAATAAGCGTAAGGAGCCTTTAATTATAATATTATCAATTTTCATTTAGTCATTTAATTTAAGCCTCATCATCGGGTACCCGCAAGGTTAGGTAGACATTTTGAGGTGTCTACAGAAGCCCCCACTTTGACCGAGTCTGAGTAAGACGAAGGTCAAAGTAGTCCGGTCGAGACAGATAAAGGATAAGAAACGTACCTGGGCCTCTTATGTACCTGTCTGGAGTAGCTGGAAACTGGAACTGGTCTAGAAAAACTTTGTTTTACTAATCTGAAATGAAACTGGAACTGGTGCAACGAAACTTTGTTTCGTTGGTTTGAAACTGGCATAGTGAAACTTTGTTTCTCCTGTCCGAACCGTATAGCCAAACTTTGTTCAAATTTGATGCAGACCGCATGACAAAACTTTGTTTTGTCAACTGAATGGAGTCGGTAAAACTTTGTTTCACCAATCTGGAAACTGGTATGGCAAAACTTTGTTTCGCCGGTCTGGAATCTGGAATAGCCAAACTTTGTTTAGCTTAAGAGTGAACCTGCAAAATCTGATTTCACAAGCTCGAATGCGTGTCAGGGCCCGCCGACCGAACGATTTCAAAATTTTATTTTGAAAAAAGATGAATAAGATCGTAAAATTTTATTTTACAAACTTAGATGCGTGTCAGGGCCCACCGACCGATATGTTTGAAAATTGCAAAATTTTATTTCGCAAAAAGGGCAAGTTCAGAAAATTTTATTTTTAAAACTCAGATGCATGTCAGGGCCTGCCGACCAAGGAATTTGAAAATCGCAAAATTTTATTTCGCAAAAAGGGCAAGTTCAGAAAATTTTATTTTAAGAACTCAAAATGCATGTCAGGGCCTGCCGACCAAGGATTTGAAAATTGCAAAATTTTATTTCGCAAAAAGGCAAGTTCAGAAAATTTTATTTTAAGAACTTAAAATGCATGTCAGGGCCTGCCGACCAACTGAGAATTTTATTTCGAAAAAGCTAGATTTGAAAATCGCAAAATTTTATTTCACGAAATGGCTGGAGATTTGCAAAATTTTATTTCGCAGAAAGACTGATTGAAAATTTTTTATTGGCTTTGAAACTGGCAAAATTTTATTTTACGAGGAGATGAGACTTTTTGAGAAAGCCCCCACTTTGGGTGAATCTGGAAGATGAATGACAAAGTAGTCGACTGAAGCAGTTAGTGACAAATATATGACACCAAAAATGTAAATGCATGTCCTAGACACCTAGATATGATGCACTGATGAATGCAAAAATGGAGTTTTTTTTTTTTGAAAACATTTGAATTGAGTTTTTTTTTTTTTTTTTTGAAAAGATTTTGAAAAACATGGGGTCTGACCCAAATGTGATCCAAGTAGAAAGACTGGACACTATTACTCTGGAAATATCTCTGGTGTGGAGAATATTTATCATTTTTTTTTTTTTGACATGTGAATTTGAGTCATATTTTTGATGAGTTTTGTCCTCCTTAAAGTAACAAGTTCTACTAATTAAGCAAAACTAATACCATAGAAACAAAATACTTTTATGACCGTATAAATTTAGTGTACATCCCCCGAATTCTTAGATGCTAAACGAGGGTGATAAATGGAATGGAGTAGAAGGTTCTATGGTGTTAGAAGACACTGGAGATCTGTGTGCCTCTCTCACTCACTTAAATGAATGAAAGGGTCATCTCAAGAGGAATGGAGACAATGTAACTGTGGATATTGACTTGTCTCAGAAATGGAAAATGACTACTTTGAAATTTGAATTGTAAAGTTTGACTGGAATCTTTTGCCTTGTGAATTTTTGAGACTTTTGACATTGAATTCGATTGCAACTTTGGTTGGAACTTTTTTGTCTTGTGAATTTTTAAGTTTTTTTTTGACACTGGATTTTGTATCTCTTTGAGATCATATTTTTTCTGTCTTTGACTTTTTGAGACTTTTAACATTGAATTTGAATCTATTTGAGATCATTTTGGTCTTTGACTTTTTGAGACTTTTGTCACTAGAGTTGATTGCAACTTTGACTGGAATTTTTTTTTTTTGACCTGTGAGTCTTTGATGTGAATATTTTTGAGCTTGTATTGGTAGTTGGACTCACATTTTAGGTTTATTCTACGGGACTAGTGGTCACCTATAAAACAGCATAGAGTGCGCGCTCCCGTGTTTATTTGGTATGTTTGGGCACGGGTGTACTGAGAATCTGGTGTGAATTTTTTTGAGCTAGTTTTCTAGCACTAATGAGAATGGATGACGATATTGTTAACATGGTTGATCGTATGAGTTGTGCTCATCTGGTAAGTCATTTGAGATATGGCAAATTGACGAATTTGGTAGAAAGCAAGTTGTACTCATTTGGTAGCCATGGAAATTTGACAAATCAAATAGATAGAGAGTTGTGCTCATTTATATTAGTAGTCATATGAAATATGGAGAATTTGACAAATCGGGTAGAAGATGGAGTCTCCGAACCTAGAGGTCACCTAGAGACACGGCGATCAAGGAATTATCACACCACAGGAGATGGAAAAGGTGGTCATATGCACGCCCTCGTTCAGGCTGACTGTAAGAGGCCGATTGATCCACACTAAAGAGATACGACCTAAAGTATTTCAAATCTATTCTACTAGTTAAGGGTAAAAAGTAGAACAAGTTACTAATAAAAATGACATGTGCTCGTATTTATTTATTCTACTAAAAAAGGACTAGGATGGTCCTATATTAATATGATATGTATATTAGAAGTGTGATTACTAATTAGCTACAAAATCATGAAATATAATCCTGCATCTGGGACGAGACACAAACAAGTGAGATGTGCTGATGTGGTACAATTTACGAAAAGAAGATGGAATTGGCATTCCCTATTTTACCACCCTTCTATGGTCGTCATTACTAACTTTTTAGTGCTTGCTACTATGTCCAAGACTTGGAATTCCATATTTAACTGATGCGAGCTACTTGTACACTAACTCAATAGACCAGCGACGCAATACTTACAACATGACCCATAATTGGGTGTAGAATGCTATTTGTTCAATTTTTTCACACTGGTTGATATGACTCTTTAAGGAGGAAAATAGAAGAGATTTTTTTTTAATTGGTGAAAAGACTTAAAGTGTGAGATGTCCTATATAGATTTCTACATGGATCATAAATGGGCTAAAAAGAATGGAAAATTGTCATAGAAAGAGAAAAGAAAAAAGTTTTTTGTTTGGTTTTTTTTTTAAATTGAGAAAATGAAATAAAAATAAGACCCCTTTTATTTTGTTTAAGAAAGAAAGAATTGTTTTTTTAAAAATATTAAAAAAAAAAAATGCAAATGATATATATAAATATGTACTATGATGAAATTATATGGATATGCTAAGACGGAATGAGTATGTATGGATGCTAGTTTGTATACGTAGCTAAACAATACTATTATGGGATGATCAGTAGACACACTAATGTTAAATGATGTGGGGGTTGGGTGGACTCTTATTCACATAGACGTCAGACCTTGGTCAATCAAACACACTGACAGTACGTACTAGCCTATAGTAACATGCAAGATTATAAAAGGATATTAACAAACGAGACAGATCATACGGCCTAATCAAAGGTTCTACGGGCTCTATGGTTCGGTTTATGGGTTGGAAATTGGGTACTCATGACATTAAAATACCATGAGGGTATCTCTCGCTTTTGTGCTCCCCCAGTCATATGGACCAGACGAGTTGCCAAAACGCGACATCATGAGGTGGAAAATATGTGTAAGGCGTTGTCGGTCGAATGGACCTTCTAAGTATACAACATACTTTACCGAGGGTGAATAGGGTAGCTTAAATGGCGTGATATTGGGTGACCGACTTTGTTCCCACACCTTTTTTTTGAACTGGAGTAATATAATAAAATCAAGACAACTGTTAGAAATACATAGGAGTAAAATATCGTATCAATAAAATATACAAACAATAAATTATCGAGAAGAAAGAAGCAAAATACGTAACTAACCTATGTTAGATATAGCATGATAAAAAAAAAAAAAAAAAAAAAAAAAAAAAAAAAAAATCCCAACAAACAATCCGTCAAATAGGGGAGTTCTTAACTTCTTGTTTTACTTGCACATTATTTCGGACTTTCGGTGGTTAGACAGGCATGTTGCTGCTTTTCTTTTAAGCAAATTTCAATCTTTAAAATACAGCCACAAAATCAGTTCCTCTAAAGTAGAAAACAAAAAAAGTCAAATATATAAAATTATAAACAAATTTCAAGTCTTACCCTCTTATTAAGTCCCCAGTGGAGTGGCCACTGTGAGATCCCTGAAAAAATCTCCTTTTTGAAAATATAAATAAATGTGGAGTCGCCAGTAGGTTTAATAAAAAACATACAAAAATAAGGTTAACGAAAAAGTCCCCTTTTAATCCCTGGAATGGGGACTGATCCGTCACTCCGGCCTAAACCAAAGATTGCGGATTCGGGAGTAAAGGTACGGTCAGGGAAGGTGTTAGGCACCCGGACCGCCCATCAAACTGACGGCCTCTACTATTTATTTATACTATTATATATTTGACGAAAATAAGACAGAAAAAAGAAAGTTAGTAACAAACTTTATACAATTATTTACAAAAACAAATTAATAGTTAGTTAAGACAATAAAATAGAGAAAATAAATAAAAGATAAAATAAAAGAATTAAAGAAAAAGAAAGAGTAAAGAAAAAACTTGTTTGATGTCGGTACCCTCAGGCCTATCTGGATGTTTGACTATTAATGAATTTCGACTTTGTCGTTAATTATTGGCTCTTATACGCTTATATAGAACCGAGATGATTTTATGTATATGGTTTGATTTGAAACTGGGGTAAAATATTTGAGACGGATAATTTGTATGGGAATATGGAATTTGTGGGACTGATCTTGTATTAAATCATTCGGTATTATGTGAATCTCGTCTGGAATATTTGTGTGCTTCTGGTAATATTGTGTTCGTCTGTTTTTTTGTCTTCCCCCCTATCTCGTCCTCGCCTCCTCTTTATTTATAGTAGTTTGCTACTTGTAATTTGGGAGGGAATTGGAGTTTGGCCAGAGAGAATTTTAGTTTGTGAAAAAATCTATCTCTTTCCTCTGTTTGTGTTCCGCTATGCTAACAACTTGATGTCCACTTATATTCCTTGTTAATCTCCACCATCTTTGCATGCATAACAATCAATTCTTATCTAACTTACAAGCTGACAAATTACAACTCTTATATGGAGTTCGTATTTCCTTGCTCCACTCATAAGGAACTCAAATTTCTCATCTCTCTGTCGGGCCACCTGATATAAAACGTGATTTTGGACTTATTTTGGGCCGAAAACAATTCACTTGATTCGAGTCAAACTTGATTGTATAAGGTGAGTTGGCTTAAATATATTTTGGGCCTATAAATAAAAAAGATAATTAATGGTAAGGTTTGGTTACAAATGGTGTGTTAAATTGGGATGAATGGGACAAATATTTGTGAATGGTTTTATGCCATTTTACTGGTTTATCGGGAAATAAGCGTAAGGAGCCTTTAATTATAACATTATCAATTTTCATTTAGTCATTTAATTTAAGCCTCATCATCGGGTACCCGCAAGGCTAGGTAGACATTTTGAGGTGTCTACACACTCCTTTGGAGTTGGGCCTCCATAGAGAAGATCAACACATTTTTGATCGCGGCCGACTCCATTTGGTAAGTCTCGTAGGCTTGCCTAGCAGCGGGTGTAGACCTTGCGGTAGGTGCGGCGGGAGAGGCCTCGGTAAGGTAACGAAGCTTGTCGTCACCCTCCGCGGTCAATCGAAATTGTGCGTCCCAATCGGCGAAATTTGACCTATTCTTTTATAATTTACAACGATCCATGAAGGATCGGAGCCAAGAGACATTGGTGAGAGTGTTTGAGCTAGTGGTTGCGGATGAATTCAGAGTTGTCATTGCAATTGAGAAACAATATTTGACTACAAAAATAGGAAGTGAAGGAATTAATAAACATCTATCGTTTTAATAATACTTGTAAATATTTTAAACAAGTTTTAAAAATTTATATAGTGACCTCTACCCAACTATTATAAATGATCCCGAGATCCAAATTCATACTAACTCGGGCACGGTGAACCGATTCATCCCTAATTAATATAACTCGGTGGATTAACTCTTTAATCGATTCTACTTCTAGAATTCTCGATCGATAAAATTACTTTAATATTTATCTTTAGCCCGGAACACATGCGACTACGGTCACGAATACTTCCGTTGACTCAATCCAAATTTCGATGTAATAACAATTTACTACCCACGTACCCAACGTAACAAGTTTAGCACCCCGGTGAGCCGAGCCTACTTCCTTATGAAATTGGGATTCATGGTTCTACTAGTTGGTAAGGCTAATTCTCAATTATTATTTAGTGAGAAGTCTTGTCAATTTATTATCTATCTCGTTTTAAGTGAACTAAAGCGGTGAACTAACGGTAATTATAATTGACACGGTCGATGACTTGATATAAAAAGATATGCATGTGTAGTTATGGCGATTTGGCTATGCATGCAAACATATAAAACAAATGCAAAGCGAAACAATAAAATCCTAGTATGACCTTTCTAAAATAGTAAATCTAATAAACTATTTCCAAATTCGGAAACCAACTCCATTGGTCCCTTAAACTTCATATGGCACGCACTCGAAGGAATACCGTCTTTGTCGGAACGCCTTTCCGAATGGCATCGTCTTCAAGGATCTCTGGGATAAAAATTACAGAGCTTTTCTACTTTATACATTATAAAAAGAAAAAAAAAAATAATAATAAAAGTGATACGAGATCACATAAATTACAACCGAATCGATATCCCCATTCATTTCGGGAAATAACAATTAAAAACTAAGGCCATACAAGAACAAATTACATAATTCAAAATTATATAAAATAAAATATGACAATCATAATAAAAAAATACAGCATTAATATATGAATGAAACATGCCATGTGATGTGCCAAATTGCCCCATTTAAGCTAATATCGTATATTCGGTCCGGTTTTATGGATAATTGTGACTATTAACTTATTAAAATCACACAATATTACATAAATCAAATCTATGTCCAAGTTCATTACCCCAACCTTCTTAGGACTAAAAAATTTAGTCTTCACTAAATATTTGACAATAATTCAACTTGATATTTTATTATTCCTCTTTAAACACTTTTATTCATAATAAAAGAAATATTTCCCAATAAGTCATAAAAATTCAAAATTTCAAAATCATACTATTGTATATTCTGGAAAATTCCCAACATTCCAAAATTTTAATAAAAATTTGCCCTTAGAATATATTGAATTTATTTCACAAATAAATCGCATAATACATAACTTTAACCTTTTAATTCCAAATTAAACATAAAATTATGTACTAATCAAAATTAAATTTTGAATATTCTATATAAATTTCTAGAACTTGGAAATGACAAATTTTTAAGCCCAAAAATCGAATTTACAATTTATGACTATTTAAAGTTCCTATTTATCAATCTTACAATATAAAATCAATAAACATCCAAATCAAACAAAATTTGACATACAACATTAGATCTGATGTTCATATCACATATACAACATAGAGAAAAATTTTCATGCCAAAAAATTCATTTTAGCTATTTTTGCTAAAATAGTCACTATTTATGTGATTTTTACATCTAAAAATCATAAATCATGCAAAATAAAACCATCTTATTTCAAAATTTACATACAGTGTGTAAATATTGCATGTGACAACATACTAAAATTTTATGGGCATAAACGAAGTCTAACCATTTTTAAGCACAATACCTCTATTTAATAAATTTTTATCATGTAAAAATCATAAATCATGCAACATAGAACCATTTTATACGAAATTTTACATACAATGTGTAAAATATGCATGTGAGGTCATGTAAAAATTTCAAGGTCAGAATGATAGTCTAACTAATTTTAGTATTTTAAGTGCCATTTTATTGAATAAAATGTAATAAAAATACTAAAATCATATTAAAGAGCAATAAAATACCATAAATCATCAAAAATGACCAAAAATCAATTTAGGACCAGAATGTTTAACATGCAAAAATTTCGTGGTCTTTATCATCATAAATCACAAATTTCTAGTTTTATACGTTAACATTTTAACTCGGAAAAACAATAACCGATTATGCATGCAACAACCATTTGCTCTGATACGAATTGTAAGATTCATTAACCTCTTATTAGACACTTTTAATAACTTTATATTTTAGTTTAGTCATAAACTAATCTAGATCTTCTGCATGCATAACAAAATGATACAAAGTAAGAAGAAATCGATTAATCTTACATTGAGGGCCGAAATGGTTTATAATAATCGGTCTCCTACCAAATTAGTCTTCTTATGAAAAACCAAGTGTTCCAACAAAACCCTTAGATGCAATAGTAGAATCTATTCCTCAAGGATTTGTACCAAGATAACCCACTTAATACTATTACTAATTTGTTACTAGAAATTAGTATTTGTAATACTACGGTTTTATGGGTCTTAGGGTACTCTATCGAGTGGGGCTTACTCTGTCGAGAAAGTATGGTTTTACGCAAAACAGTAGTTTGTCTGATGGGTACTCGATCGAGTAAGCTTGGTACTCGATCGAGTAAGGGTCACTACACATGGCGACTAATCAACAGTACTGAGTAATTAAAATCGCTAACTCCGTAAAAAAGAAGTTTAGTGATAGAGAGAGAAACGAGAGGATTTTTCCAAAAATAGAAATATCTGCATAAAATTCCGTAACGTAGCTTTCAACAATGACGGCGCTCAAACCTTCATCATCTTCAATCATAAAAAATCATAAAAAATTGTAATAAAAAGCGTCTTAATTCTTTGGATTTCTCAGTTGTAGGATTTGCTTCAGTAATCAAACTTACTTCAAATTCAGTTGAAATCAAACTATTCGACCTTGATGATCTTATTGCTGATGAATTAACAGAGGAATGGGTCGTTCAAGAAAGGAGGAAGGGGACTCAGAAACTGACGACCATAGTTGAAGAACCTGAAGGTATGTTACAATTCTCTGAATCTGAGGTGAAAAGCGAGTTGGATTTTTGGAAGAATTCAGTGATTTGTTTCATACTTGGTGCTAACCCTCCCTGGGATGTAGTGGAAGAGTTTATCTTAGGAATTTGGGATGAGTATGGGGTTGATAGAAATTCCTTCCTGCCTTCTAGTGTTTTTCTTGTTAGATTTAAGAAATCCAAGGATCAGGAAGCTGTTCAACAACATGGTCATTTCTTATTTGAGAATAAGCCTTTGATTATTCGTCCTTAGAATTCTCAGGATCCTCTAACAAAATCTGAGGTTAAGGTAGTCCCTGTATGGGTTAGATTGTTGAATTTGCCTTTAAAATTCTGGGGCCAGGGTATTCCTAAGATCTCAGGTTTAAATGGAGACTATGTTAAATGTGATGAACCAACAGAGGCGAGAACCAGGCTTGGATATGCTAGAGTGTTGATTGATGTTCCCTTTGATCAACCACCCCCGAAAGAGCTTATGTTCTTAGATGAAGCTGGGAAAACGGTTGTTATCAATGTTGAGTTTGAATGGATCCCAATCCTCTGTAAAGCTTGTGGTGGCATTGGACACATTGACAAAGCTTGCCAAAAACCCAAACCCATACATAAGCCTAAATAGAGGATAGTTCAGAAGGGGCAACCTAAGATTCCAATGACCCAACCTATGCCTAAGGTGCCTGTGGCAAACGTTCTGTCACCTAAGGCTCCTGTGCATAGGGCTTCCATTAGTCCTAAGACTGTCACTCACTCTGTCTCTACTCCCAGAGTTCAAGGGACCAGTAATGAGGCTATTCAGATGGCAACACCAGCCAGAGCTGTTATTAGACTAAGCAGACAAGAGTTATTGGATCAGGGTAGTAATTCATCTAAGTTTGGGCAGTATACTTTCATGGATGCCTTAAATAATGCTACCCCTAAAGTTGGGATTGGGACTGGTCATATACCCCCTACATGGGGGGGTCACAATGATAGGCTTTTGAAATGTGAGGGGGTTGAATAGTCCAGCAAAACAGAAATACATTAAATAGTTTTTACATCATCATCATGTTGGATTATTTGGCCTCCTTGAGACGAAGGTTAAGCCTTCATCTCTAAATAAAAATAGTTCTAATATTTGTAATGGGTGGTGCATATCTACTAATTCTCAATACCATAAAGGTGGAAGGGTATGGATTTTATAGAAGCCTTATCTTTTTAGTTTGTAATTCATTGAGTATAGTGCTCAGTTCATACATGTTCTTGTGAATGAGCTGGCCACTGGTTCTTACTTTTATCTTACAATGGTGTATGCATTTAATGGGGTTCAAGAGAGTAAAGTATTGTGGAGTAGGCTCCAAGACTTGTGTGGTCAAATCCAGCGTCCCTGGCTCATTTGTGGGGACTTTAATACTTTTTTCGCTCCTTGTGAAAGGTTAGGAGGGAATTCTACTGAGGAAGAAATGGATGATTTTCAAAGATGCATTGATCACTGCCATATGGTTGATATGCCAGCTACTGGATCATTTTTCACTTGGAATAATAAACAAGAAGCTGCTACCAGGGTATTTAGTTGGCTTGATAGAGCTCTTGTTAATCATGAGTGGCTTGATCAGAGGAAGGAGTTTTATGCCCATTTTCATGTGGAGGGATGTTTTGATCACACTCCATGCCTCATTCAGAGAGTGTGTGATATGGGGCCGAGGAAGGGAAGCTTTAAATATTTCAACATGTGGAGTGCTGCTGAGCAATTTTTACCCTGTGTTGTTCAGGCTTGAGGGAGGAGAGTTGCTGGTACCCCCATGTTTAGATTTGTGAGAAAGCTTAAAATGCTTAAGCAACCACTTAAGATGCTGAATAAAGAGTTATTTGCTGATGTGGAAAACAACACTATGAGAGTGTGGTAGCACTTAGAATTCATTCAGTCTCAGCTTAGGTCTGATTCTAATAATGTAGATCTGATTAAGATTGAAATCACAGCTGCTAAAGATCATCAGGTGCTTCAGAAGGCCTGTGATAGCTTCCTTTTGCAGAAATCTAAGGCTACTTGGATTAGTGAAGGGGACAATAACTCTAAAGTTTTTCATAGTTATATGAAGAATAGACAGGCTAGAAATAAAGTTCTAAGGATAGCTACTGAGCAGGGGATGTGGCTTACTGAACCTGGGCAAATTCAACAAGCTTTCTTATCCTTTTACCAAGCTCTTTTGGGGGAGACACAGAACGTGAAAACTGTTCATGCAAAAGTTGTACAAAGGGGTTCAGTCTCCACTGAGGAGCATTGGGCTTGCTTAAGCTTGCCTGTCACTAATGCTGAGATTAAAGAGGCATTGTTCCAAATCCCCAATCATAAAGCTCATGGCCCTGATAGGTACTCCAGTGCCTTCTTTAAAGATGCCTGGAGTATGGTGGGAGAGGTGCTCTGTGAACTAGTGAAGGACTTTTTTATTCATGGATGATTACTGAAGCAAATTAATCACACCCTTGTCACTCTTGTTCCAAAAGTGGACTTGCCATAGAATGTGTCCCAATTTAGACCCATATCATGTTGCAATGTGATATACAAGGTAATTTCTAAGCTGCTTTATTCCAGGTTGACCAAGGTTCTTCCTCATATTGCCAGCTCTACTCAAGGGGGGTTTATTAAGGGAAGAAATATTATTGAAAACATTTTGGTATGCCAGGATGTTATCAGACTCTACAATAGAGCTGTTGTATCTCCTCGTTGTTTGATTAAGGTTGACCTAAAAAAAGCCTATGACTCAGTGAATTGGCTGTTTTTGAAGCAGATGTTGGATGCACTTCTTTTCCCTGAGCATTTCAAGCACCTTATTATGGAGTGTGTCTCCACTGCATCTTATTCTTTGGTGTTGAATGGTGAGACCTTTGGACATTTCCAAGGGAAGAAGGGGTTAAGGCAGGGGGACCCTTTGTCCCCTCTTTTGTTCACTATTGCTATGGAGTACCTTACTAGGGTACTTAACTTTACCACTGAAGTAATGGATTTTAGGTATCACTCTCTTTGTGGGAAACTGAAGCTGCATCATCTAATATTTGCAGATGATTTGCTTATGTTTTCCAGAGGGGATAAGCAATCTGTGATGCTACTTTTAAGGTCCTTTGCTACCTTTTCTGCTGCATCAGGTCTGGAAATGAATAAGAGTAAATCAAACATCTATTTCAATGGGGTTCATAAAGTGGTGAAGGATCAAATCATTGCTAGCTCTGGATGTGTTGAGGGACAGCTCCCCTTCAAGTATCTAGGTGTTCCTATAACTGCAGGGAAGCTGGGAAAGAAGGAGTGTCAGGTATTAGTGGAAAAAATTATTGAGAGGATCAGAATGTTTGGAGCTAGGAAAATTTCGTATGGAGGGAGATTAATATTGGTTCAGTCTGTCCTTACTTCCCTGTATTCTTACTGGGCTAATATTTTCTTACTCCCTAAAGGGGTGTTGCAAAACATTGATAGTATTTGTCGCAATTACTTATGGGATGGGACAAGTACTTATGTGAGAGTGCCTCTGGTTGGCTGGGAGCAGGTCTGTACACCAAAAGCTGAAGGTGGTTTGGGTATTAGAAATAGTTTTCAATGAAATATAGCCACTATAGGTAAATTGGTTTGGTGGATTTATAGCAAGCCTGATAGTCTATGGGTTAAATGGGTGCATCAACTATACTTAAAAGGGAGTCCCTGGTCTACCTATCTTCCTAAATCCCATTTGAGTGGTAATTGGAAGGCAATTTGTAGGACTAGGGATACTTTCTCTAATGGCTACATCAATGGAGTCTGGCTTGCTGACCCTAAAGGTTACAGTGTACATTCTGGTTATGAATGGATTCGTCATAAAGAACCAAAAGTAGGATGGGCTAAGCTAGTTTGGAGTAAATGGGCACTACCTAAACATTGCTTCCTGAACTGGCTTCTTATTAGGAATGCTGTCAACAATAAAGATCGACTGTATAAGATTGGCATCTGTCCAGATGAGCTCTGTTGTATCTGTGGTGCTGATAAGGAAACAGTCATTCATTTATTCCAGCACTGTAGGTATGTTACTGAAGTTCTGAACTCCCTGTGTCTCTAGTTTAATATCCCAATGCCTCGTGGGAATGGGATTATTTGGCTAGGAAGGAGGAAGTGGTCATCTGTTATGAAGTGTGTCTGCATTGCTGTGTTCATGTGTGCTTACTATGCAGTCTGACAACAACGAAATGCCGCAAGGATTGAAGGGGTTATTTTGAGGCCTACAATTCTGATCTCCCATTGTAAAACTCTGATGAAAATCAGATTATTGAGTCAGTTGAGTAGGGCAAAAAAGCTTAGTGATTGAGAATGGATTCAACACATCTTGATGTACCATGTTTTAACTTATGATGTAACTTGTAACATTGGTTTGTGCTTAATGAGAAGACTTACATTTCACCAAAAAAGAGTAAGGGTCACTCGATCAAGTAAGTCGGTTGATGGGTGATTTTCGACGGGTTTGTTAATAATGCGGATTGGTATATAAGACTTCCGTCACTTTTCCCTAAAACAGTTTTTCAACCTAAAAACTTTTGAGAGACGATTAAGAGTTACGTTCTTTCATCATCGCCGCATTATTAGCAAATCCCGGAGCTAGGAGTGTCCGATTTCGTCGTTCTTTACATCTTTGTGATCCTTGAGTCGAGGGTAAGCTTTACATATAATTTTTATATTGTTTTGTTAAAGTTGGTTAAACCCTAATTGGGTGATTTGGGGGTTCTGGTGGTTTATGTGAATATAGTTGTGATTGTATGTATGTATGTATAGGAAGAGGATTCGTTGAGGAGAGATTCTGAGTTAGCTGCTTGATCGTCTATTATCGGTGTTTGCATTCCAAGTATGGTTCCCCTACTCAGTATTAGTTACATGATTGTGTTGTGATTGTTGTTGTGACTATTGATTAACTATAATTTTGGTTGATCTGGATGGTTGTGGATTTTCTACTCTTGATTCGTTTGTACCTATCTGTGATCTTCGGGGTGCGTCCCTGGCTGAGTGGAGTCACTTGCGGGAGTGGCTTCACGCCCTTGATTCGCCTTCTGTGGAACCCGCCATAGGAGGAATGTGCACATTAATGATCTTGGGTTTATCGCTCGATGGAGATGAGCGGGGCTTAGGTGAGAATGACTGCGGTCCCCCACTGGCGGCGAGAAGTACCTGTTGCGATGGGTACTCTGGAAAGCCTACACACTTTAGTGTGTAGTCAGTTATGTGGAGATTGGAGATGGAGACTGGGGTTGGGTTGATCTGTTTGAACTGTTTGTGTACTTGTTTCGTTGTGGCATTATTTTTGTGTAATTAGTACTGACCCCATTAATTGTTTTAAAAACTGTGGTGATCCATTCGGGGGTGGTGAGCAGTTTTTGAGTAGGTATGAGAAGATACGGTTGGGTCAGCTGGGATGAGTCACCAGGATGCAGTCTTAGAGTCTTTCGCTGTTTTGGACTAGTTGTTTAACACTTTTGGACTTGAGAACATTGTATTTCACTTTTAGTAGTTTTGGCATTTGGACATGTAATCATTTTAAACTATATTGCTATTTAAATATGTTTCTTCATTGTCATTTGATTATCATTGCCACGGGTAACCGAGATGGTGACGTTCTCATACTTTAAGTGGTTCTGGTAAGGCACTTGAAGTATGGGGGTGTCACAGTATTAGTGCCCTAAAAATGATAATAATATGGTAGTTTACTACTTCTAGTAATGGTGAAAAATATTAGTAATTTTTGTGAGTTCTTCCCCTTTTATTTCTTCTAAAGACAATTAGAGAGATAAAGTAATTATCAATATGATAATGTTAAAAGAATAAATTGTAATAAAAATAAGAAGAGAAAAACTCTCCTTATTCTCCTAGGGTGGCCGGATGGTGCAAGGGAAAGGGTGCCCTATCCAAGCCCATAATTGTTCTTCTCAAGGTGTAGGGTGTACGGTGAAGGGATAGGTATAGGTCTTTTAGAAACACAATCATTATACTTAATTCTCAATTAGAGCAACAATTATGTCCTAAACCTATCCAACTCTCTCCACTTACATGACACACCCATATAAAATGGGTCCATTTTAAGTTTGTGAAATATCAATTTGTGTAGTGTGACATATTGGACAGGTTACTAGACATGTTGTTTAATAATGCATTTTTAACTTATTAAAAATCATTATATAAACAAAATAAATCACATACAAAAATTAACTAGTAATTCACAATTACAATTACTTAAAATGGGTCATAGAATTATAAATTACAACAACTTGTATTTATAATAAACCATTCATTCTTATTTTAATTGTTTCATAAACAATAAATAAACATAAGTAATAAAACAATTTAATTACTTAGTACGGATCTTATTTAATCCAATTACAATAAGATACGTATACTTACTCACAAAATCATTCGTTCAATTTTAAGGAACTAATTAACTTGTGTCATCATACAATTAATTAATTAATCAATTAAGATTGTTACCCTAGAGGTATGACGTGAAGGGATCAACTAATCACCAACGTCATACGACGGTAATGTCAAACTCTAGCTAGCCAATCATTACCAATTAATGTAGATCAGTTGACAATAAAATATTACTTTCCCTTAGCATTCTTAATATGTGATTGAAACATGTGACCGCATTATTGTCGAGGACACATATTCCAACATATGTTTATGTTTTGATGATGTCAAGAGTGCTTTATATTCTATATACTCGTTGCGCGTAATTGTTTATTTAGTCTTTTAGATTGGACTTACTAATCGCAAGCATTAAGAAATTGTGATGGAAGTATGATGCGTTTATATTATGATCAAGCCCTCAATCAAGGATCAAGATATTACAAGCCGTTAAAGTATTATTCAAGCATTCATAAGAAGATGAAGCTCATTTAAAGATTAATCAAGCTTGAATAATGAAGAAGCCTACATTCGAAGATCTCCTAAGAAGATTAGAATAGTGTAGGTGGTTATCTCGTAATCGTAACGTAAGAATGCACTTCTTAGATTGGTAAAGTTATAGCCTCACAGCTATAACATTGCTTATATAAGAGCTCAATGTTATAGCTCTTCTACTATAAAATTGAGATGTGAAGTTTATATAATACACGACTAAAATGTTTTGAAATAGTTTTTGAAAAATGTTTTTGTTTCTTTTAAATGTTTTAGCAAAAAATATTTATTATGCAAGTGAGGTTATATTTTTATTGAGGATGGTTTTATTATAAGCTTGTAATTAGTAATTGTATTGAATCAAGTTATGAGTTGAGTCATGTTACTAATTAGGGTTTATAATATTACATACTCTAAAACTCTAAATCTAACCTAATGTCAAGCTAAGGTTTTCACGAAAAACAAGGCCTATGAGCCGTGTGGACTCTCGTGTAAACCTAATAATAAAAGTTAAGTATTGTTAAGATTTTATTCTCTAGAATTATCTTAACATATCTTTTATATCTAGCATGATATGGTTATATATGATAAGATATTTTTGTTATGGAAAAATCTTATCATATTTTAAGATTTATGGAAAAGATAATAGGAGAATAATTGATAAAATTATCTTTTAGTTGTTCTCTATAATTTCCTAAGATTTTAACGATAGAAATAATAAGATATGATTTGTTTACATATCTTATATTTCGGCCATCTATGAGTTTAAGGAAAATATATTAAGTATATATTTGATTGGATTATCTTAATTATCCTATATCTTTTCTAAGAGATTGCTTAAATAAAATAAGGAAAGCTGTTATGATTTTTCCTTATTTTCATTCGGTATATCTAGGGTATTGAGGAAAGTACATTAGGTGAATATATGATAAAATAATCTATTAACAACTTATAGCTTTTCCTAAGATTTTATGGATAAAAATAATAAGATATGATTCTATTTTCATATCATATTGTTTCGGCCATATTAGGGTTTCAAAGAAACTGAAACACCTCTCACCCTTGCTCCTCTTGTGCTATAAATACTTTACTCTTTGCTACATTTGAATGTAAGACCCTTGAGCATAACTTTGATTTATTTTCAAAAAGCAAAAACCGTGTTTTAAAGCAAAAACCGTTTTGTTATTTTTCGAAATAGGGTCGTGTGATTTATAAACTTGTGCATTTGTTCTTTCGTTATCGTTTTAAGATAATAGTGCTTAATTGATTTCTTACTCGTTCATTAACATGAACTTTTAGTAGAATCATTAGTGCTTTCTTATTAGCGTAAGTTAGTCACTCAAGTATTTAACGGTACTCACTTGAGTTACAACTAGGGTTAGTTGTACGAGTTGGGTTAGTAAATTTGTAATCCGTAGAAAGGTACTAAATTTATTAATCGAGAATAGTGGACGCAGGTTTCGATTTGTGAAACTGAACCACTTCAAAAATCTGTGTGTCTCTCCTTCTCTTTCGTTTATTTCATGTTCTTTCAATTGGATCAATTACTTGGTGAATGTTTGATCAATAAACGTTAAGTAAGTAGTTAATCCTTACGCAACAAATCATTTAAAAAGTGGGCTAATTTTTAATCCTCAATTCACCCCCCTCTTGAGTATTTCGGATCGATAGACTCTTCAGTTGGTATCAGAGCCTCGTGCTGTTGATTGCCTAACCGTAAAGAGGCTGATCTGTCTATCTTTATTTATCTTATCGTTTTATATTCCACTGCCTATCACGTGATAAATTGATTCCTAATACCTCAAGTGTCCCGTCTTTGATTGGAAGAATTATGGTTTATGGAAGAACATGATGACTCACTATGTGAAGGGTCATGATTGGGAGTGCTGGACGATTATCCAAAACGGACCGCATAAAATTTTGGTTGCATCCACTAAAGCTACTACCTACGAGAAAAAGGAAGAGGATTATGTCGTGGCTTACTACAAGAAGGCCGAAAAGAATTTTAAAGCAATAAGCCTATTGCAGAATGGCATGACTACTACATAATTTGACCGCTTCTCTTCTTGCTTAACGGCCAAGGAAATATGGGACAGCCTTGAACTAGCTTATGAAGGTACTTCCATTGTTAGGAAGCACCGCATAGATCTGTTAATATAGAAATATGAGCTATTCAGTATGGAGCCAAATGAGTCCTTAGATAGTATGTCCGCATGTTTTTCAAGCCTCATAAATGAATTGAAAAACCTAGGAAGAAAATTCGATACCGAGGACATTGGAAGAAAGGTTGTTAGAAGCCTAACTAAAAAGTGGCGCGCCAAGGTCACTGCAATGGAGGAATCAAGAGATCTTGCGAACCTATCCTATCAAGAACTCATTGGTGCCCTCATGGCCCATGAACTCACTCTAAATGCTGATGAAGAAGAACCGAGTAGAGTAAAAACATGGCCTTGAAAAGCAAGGATGTCAGCTCCGACATAGAAGATGAGACCGTATTGTTTTCTCGTCATTTTAAAAATAGAATTTTTCGAAACAAGCAAACAAAGTCTGCTGCTAATAACAACAAGTCTTTCAATAAGAAAACAACAGAGTCTAAATCGTCATTCGCCAACAGAGGTTTCTTCAAGTGTGGAGAATCTGATCATATGATCAAGGATTGTCCCACATGGGAGAAAATTAAAGACAAGACAAAACGTGAGAAGACAAAGAAGGAGTTCAAGCAAGTAATGATGGCTTCGTGTTGGGGAGATCTTGACGCTGAAGATGACGAAGGATCTGAAGATGACGAAGTAGCAAATTTTTGTCTCAACAGCGTCAGTCTTGACCTAATCTCTGACAGCGACGATGATAGCACGGATTCTCACTCAAATTACTGCTTTCTAGGAGATTCAGATAAAGATGGCGATGATGAGGTTAATTATCTTGAACTCAAAAAACGCGTTAAGAAACTATATAGAAATGCCCCAATTGAATTCTTTGAGCAATCTCTCGACAAATGTCATGAACAGGATATGGAACTAAAGGATCTAAAAGAACAAATTCTTGATATTGCTGAGGAGAATCATATTTTAAAGGCAAAAGCTAAGAAGTTGAAATCTAATGTTACAGCTGACAAAACTACAACATTAGATACTACTAATGCTGAGAAGAAGGAACTAGAGTCTAAAGTTATGGCTAATGAAGCTATAACCTCGGTCCTAAAGCTTAATATTTAGCACCTTCAAGCCAAAGTTATAGCTAATGAAGCTATAACTTTAGAACTTAGAAAAGCCAAAGAACTTTTAGAGTCTAAAGCCACATCTAATGAAGCAGTGATTTTAGATCAAAAGAAAGAAATAGATTCTCTCACAAAGTAATTAAAGGAATCTAAAACTGAGATGATCAATGTTAAGAAACAACATTCGGATGTTGTATTTATTTTTAACAAAAGGTTCCAAGACTTTCGTGACAATTACAAAAAGGATAATGACGTAGATCACACGAAATGTCTTGAGGAAATTAAAACCCTAAAGGACTTACTCCTACACGCAAGGAAAGTCCATAACAAATGGGAAGGTAGCACCAAAGTCTTAAACTTCCTAACCGAACAATCTGATAATAATATGAAGATGGGTATAGGACATGAGGGCTACAGCCGTAGAGATCACTCTAAATGTAAATCAACACCTTCTGATCATGATTTCAGAAAAAGAAAATATGCTGATCTTCCAGAATACCTGATTTGCAATTATTGTGGTCATACGGGTCACATCCAAGACAATTGTGTCAAACGTGTACATGATATATGAAAAAATACTGAATTTGTTAAAACGGTTGACGCAGTTGTTGAGGATGATGAATCCCCTACAGATGAACCTAACGAAGAAAGAAATAACAACTTTCGCTGGTTCTACGACATGGCCTTTGACTACACTTAAAGGCCTACTACTTCACAAACTCCTTGTCAACCTAAACAAAATAGACCAAAATACAAGGAGACTAGATATGTGAGACCCAAGGAGTCCCCTAGACCTAGAACTCCTCCTAGACGAAACCACCCAAAGTTTAGAAGTACAATTGTTAGACAAGTTTGGGTACGAAAGGATATGGTATATACAGTAACTAACCGTAAAGGACCCAACTTAGCTTGGGTATCTAAAAACTATATCTAATCCTTTTGGAGGTTATAGTAAAAGAAAACAACCAATGGTATCTTGACAGTGGTTGTTCAAGACACATGACTGAAGATGAGAATTTGTTTCTTTCACTCAAACCTTTCAATGGAGGAAAGATGACTTTTGGGGACAACAAGAAGGGTAAAGTGATTGGTGTAGGCAAAATTGGAATCTCTAAATCCCACGCAATTAGTGATGTTTATCTAGTGGATGGTCTCAAGCAGAATCTACTTAGCATATCTCAACTATGCGACAAAGGTAACAAGGTTGTATGTCATGCAGATATTTATTGCATTATAATTGAAGGTACAAGTAATATTATTCTTGAAGGCCATAGGAAAAGAAATGTGTATATTGTAGATTTAAATGTTGTGGCTACTAACTCCTTTGCGTGCATGAAAGTAACACTTGATGATCGTTGTTTGTGGCACATACGTTTTGGTCACATTAGCTCACCAATTTTGAATAAGCTCAAAAGATGGGACTTGGATGAGGGACTACGTAAAACCAGGTTCGATCAAAAGAAGATGTGTGATACTTGTGCTCGTTGCAAGCATGTAAGGTTACAGCTTGACTTTGATTTCTGACAACACGAGTTTTACCAAAAGTTTAATATAAATGTTTATCAGTTCTTAACCTATGATAGTTGGGAGGTGGGAGTGATGATAGGAGGACATAAGGAGGGGGTAAGAAAGGATATAATTGACCACACCTTATCTTTGTAAGTATAGAATATTTAAAATGTTAAGGCATCTTTATTCGGGTAGAAACTTATGTTGTCTTGTTTTACTTTTATAGAACCATGCCTCCAAAGAGATCTACACCTACACCCTCTACCATGTTCCAAGAGGAGAATGACTGTATGATATCTATGAATGAGGCTTTGACTGCGGCACTGAAGGCTAAGGGGTCGGTTCAGGATCCAGCAAAGATGAGCGCTAGTATCGCAAGGCACAACCCGACGAAATATGACGGATTAGGTGAACCATCTTTACTTAGGGATTGGCATAGGGAGTTTGACAACCTTTTTGAGTTGTTGGGATGTCCTGCGGAGTTGCAGGTAGCTCAAGCTTCTTACTATTTGAAAGGAAAAGCTGGTTTGTGGTGGAATCGTAGTAAGGAGGTCATAAGGGAAGCTTGGAGGGAGAGTGACGAATCTTTTATCACTTGGAAAGGTTTTAAGGAGACTATGAGAGCTGTATTTGTGCCAGAACATATTAGAAGTAAGATGAGAGCTGAATTTAATTCTTTTAGGATGACTGATGAGTTGACAGTAGAGACTTATTATAACAGGTTTATGGAATTGTCAGAATATGTAGCTGATTTGAATTTTAGTGATGAGATGTTGGCACTCAGATTTGAAAAGGGATTGACAACCACTATTAAGAAGAGGCTTACAGCTGGTCAGCCAAGTACCATGGATGATGTTTATCAGCGAGCTGGACACGCAGAAAGGATTGCAGATATGTTAAACGAAGAGAAGAGGGAGAAGGAGGAAAAGAAAGGGAAGGGCGAGAAGAAGAAGGTAGAAATTACAACTGAGAGTGCAGGAGGCAGCAAGAAATAGAATACAAACCAGTTTTGGTCCTATGCGTCAGGAGGGGCGTCGTTTGGGGGCAACTTCGGTAGTAGAGGAGACCAATCTTATTTCAATGGGCTAAGTGGAGGTGAATGTTTCAGGTGTGGAAAGATGGGTCATAAGGCCGTGTCTTGCAGGGTATTTAGGAGTAATCAGAATAACAGTTATGGAAATGGAAATAGAGGTTATGGTGTGGGAAACCAAGGGCTTTATCAAACACCCATGTCAAGTATTGGAAGTAATAGGAATCCGGAACAGTGGAGTAACCAGAGAAGTTTTAACAATAGACAAGGTAATAGAGGTGACCAGAGCAATGGCGGAAAGACTTTTGGCATAGCTAGTACAGTGCAAGGGAATGGGGAGAAGAGTAACTAGTTTATTGAGAGGATTAAACTCTTATCATTTATATAAATATTTCAGTTGTTCGTAGTTTTAATAAAGCGGTAGTAGTTCCGAAACTTCGGGACGAAGTTTATTTTTAGGAGGGTAGAATGTGACACCTCGTGTTTTGAGTTTATTTTGTGATACATTTTCATGTTTTGAATTAGTTTTGTGATACATTTTGATAAGTATTATACGGTTTGATTATGAATAAGTAAGTTAATTATGTTGTAATGGTCATAAGTTGGATAGAGGCTCACTGGTGCTGATGTTTATAACTGTTGTTATAGTAGTTATGGGCGAACTTCGGGACGAAGTTCATTTTAAAGGGGGAAGACTGTAATACCCCGTATTTTAATTATATTTTATAAATCATATTTTATAAATTATATTTATTGATTAGTTATATATATTAATTATAATAATTGTGAATTATGTTGTTAGACGGAAATAATTAATAAAATAATGGAATAATGAGTCGGGATGACAATTGGGTAATAACAATATAAGATAATTAATAAAATAATAATAATACTAGATAATTATAATATAATAATTGTAGTAATACTTGTAATACTAAAAATAATAATAATTGTATTTCACAATTATAATAGTAATAAGGTAATTTATAATAGTTTCCTAATTAGTGTCTTACACATCCTAAACCTAGCTATAAATACAAAGAAATCCGAAAAGTAATTCATAAAATAAGAAGGAAGAAATCTAAAGGAAAGAAGAAAGGAATTAAGGAAGAGATAAGCAAAAGGATTAACTTTTATTGTCACCTCAAGGTAATGCTTTAAACCGTCTCATGTATACTCTTTGTTATTCTATAACTTGTAAACTAGACCACAATAGATCAGGCTGTAAGTACCATTGTGACCGTGGATGACCAAGGATCACCGTTGACCTGATATGACCACTATTGACCGACGGGAAAGGGGTGTTTGCGAGGGTGGTTTAAAGGGGGTTGTAATATGGGTTTACACGGGTTTATATCCTATACCGTGACTATATTGAGACCGGACCTGGGTGGTTGGCTTGGGTGCGATTAGTCGGCTCTAGTTGTGGAGGTAGGATGGTCTGGGGTGGTGGTTTGCGTGGTGGCAAGCGGTGTTTCGCGAAAACAGGGGAATAGTGATAATGGCTAATGGTGTCGGTTTTGGTGGATGTAGGTTGCCTTGAGGAGTCGAAGCCAGTGGTGGGACAACCGTGGGTCAAGGGAGACCAAGGTAGTGGCCACTGGTGGTCGTGGTAGTGTTAGGTGGTGGAAACCCGAGTGTTACACGGGTTGTGTTGTGTGAGTGTTTTTGTGGTTGTCGTGAACAGGGCAAGCCAATTAGGGCATGATGGCTAGTCGTGGTTAGGCTGCTGGTGGTGCTGGGTAAGATGGAGGATGATGGTGACATGTAGTGGGGGTAGTGGTTGTAAGTCGACCGTGAGCTAGTGTACATCGGGTTTTCGGTGTTGGTGATGCTTGTGGCTGTTAGGGTGTGGGTTTATGGGATGGTGGTGGTGCTTTGGCTGGTGGTTGTGAATTGTCGGAATACATCGTGGAGCAAGCTAGAGGTGGCAGGTTTGGGTGGTGTCGATGGTGGCTAGGAGTGTCGCATATAGGCGGGTGGCGAGAGCTACTATAGTATTCTAATGAGTCGATTCTTTTGACTAAAGACTGTTCGCCTAAGGTGGCACAGTTTCAGATTAACTTTGATTTGTGTTACTACGACCTTCGTAAATGGGGTCAAATGGGCATATTTTGGGTTATGATGGCTATGGCTAGTAGAAGGGAATAGTGCGATAAGAATTGTCCACCCCCTTTTCAGGGTTAAAACAATATCTCAGGGCCACTCGAGGAGTAATGAACTTGAAATACGTGGCCACGCTCGGAAGGTATCTATGGTAGATAATTCCGGTCAATAAGTTATTCTCCAGATCGAGGAAACCACTCACGATATGATCACTTGCAAGTACGACCTGAAAGACATCTTGCATTGAGTGGGTGATAGTAATAGGACAAGAGAATTGGTGACGCACACTTGTCGAGGACAAGTGGGAGATTGTTGGAATATGTGTCCTCCGACAATAATGCGATCACAACTGTTGATCATGATGATCACATGTTTAAATCTCATTTTAAGAATACATGTGGGATGTAATATTTTACAGTCAACTGGTCCACACATATCGGTAATGATTGGCTGACTAGAGTTTGACATTACTGTCGTGCGATGGTGGTGATCAGTTGATCCCCTTAGGTCATACCTAAAGGGTGACGCTCTTAATTGATTATTTAATTAATCGTATGCCGATACGAGTTAATTAAATTGCTTAAAATTGACGGATGATTTTGTGAGTAAAATTAACGTGTCTCATTGTAATTTGATTAAATAAGATACGTACTAAGTAATCAAATTATTCTATTACTTAGATTAATTTATAGTTTACGAAACAATTGAAATTGAATTGAATGAATAATTTATTATAAATACAAGACGTTGCAATTTATAGTTTGATAAACCGTTTTGCTACAAGTAATTACGAATTACTAGTCGATTTTGTATATGACATATTTTATGAGTATGTTGATTTTTAATATGTTAAAAATACATTACAATTTCATAAGTCAAGTAACATGTCACATATGTTACAATTGACAAATGACAAAATAAAATAGACCTTCCATTTTATGTCATATGTGCCGAAAAATTGGAGGGAGTATAAGGTTTATATTGTGTTAAATATTTTTAGTGGAAAACACAATTATATCCTAGTCTCCTAGCCATGAAAGCCTAGTCTTTTTCTTGGGAAGAATAGAGGATCATGCATTGGCCTATCTCCCTTCCCCTACCCGGTTTTTCCCACCAACACAAGGAAAGGGTTTGTCTTATTTTTGATACATACACTACTCTTGAGAAGAAATAATTCATTTATTCATATCATTCTAAAACCTTGTGAAGTTTTAGAGAGAAAATACTTGATGTGACCACAATTAGCGCACATTTAGTCCCCTAATTGAGCCTATTTTGCATACTATTATAGCATTTCATGGCCATTTTATCCGTCAAAACCTTCCTATTTGCTTTTCTATCGCATTTCACATGTTTTGTAGAAAAGAAGATAATAAGGCGGAAATTCCCCGTCTTTCGTGCACATTTGGAAGCTACTTGACGACACTAGATGGACTAGTATGAAGAGGAAGCAAAGACTAAAGACCAATCCCGCAAGAATAAAATGGAAATGAGCAAAAAAGGGGAGAAAAGAAGAAAAACCACTGCTGAAGAACAATCCGAGCGGATTGTCTCAAATCCGCCCGTCTCCACTAAACAATCCGAGCGTCCTGCTCTGAATCCGCTCGGATTCCTCCACCCGAATCCGCCCGGATTCTCTTGAATCCGCTCGGATTCCATTGCCAGATTCCACCCGTCCCGACCCCAATACGCACGGATTTCTTCTCAGCACAATTTTGTCTTCTCCAAGCTACAAAGAAAGAAGCCCTTCCTTCGAAAAATACCGGCTCCTCCCTGCTCAAACTTAAAAAGTGTAATTACTAAATTAGCCTTAGTTAACCCTAATGCATCCACCTAATTTCCACTATAAATACCCCATTTGTAATAATCCTTAGAGAGAATCTTTTTAGCTAGTGGAAAATCCTTCTTAGATTAGATTAGGAGTAGATTAGAATAGATTACTCTTTAATCTTTCCACAAATTACACATTAATCTCTCCTTAATTATTATTCAAGTTTATTATTGGGTAATTGAAGATTACTGGGTTATTATTGGGAGATTGACAACCTTCCATCAATCATCAAGTTTCTTCTATTATTCTTTGCTTTATTATTTGGATCATCTCAAGTTTGGTATAATTCCTTTACCCTTTTACTCTTTATTGTTTATTTCTTCGTTCTATTATCATGTTTATACTTGTTGTGATGATTGACACCATTAATGACATGTTTCCCATGATAATGAGTGAGTAGTTTCTTTAGCTAGGATTAGTGGGTAATTAGGGAAACCAACATGGGATTGATTCATGCTTAATCTAATATGTTTTCATAATCAAATTGCTTGCTTGTTGTGATGTCAACTTTATGCACATGTTATGTTTGATGAAATGTCAAGCCTATGAATCCTTGCATTTTTACCATCTCTTATCTACTCAACTTGACTTGTAAGATATAAACCAACTCGAGTCTTGTTAGACCATGCATAGAAGTTGATTAGGAGGAAAGTAAGTCGACTTGTAGGTGTTGTACAATCTAATCGATTCGGCTCCGGGACCCAACTCTTCCTAAGAACCGTAAGACATAAACCAACTCGGTTTCTCCACAACATTAATTGCTTGCAACTTTGTAAACATGTTTGTATGATCAACACCATGAATCCCCTATGACCCCATGATATCCTAGCACTTTTAATCGTTTGTTTACATCTTTCCTTTATTGCTGGTTTTACTATATTGCATGCATTAGTTTAGACACAACTACAAAGCCAACCAAATTGTGACACTAGCATAAATTGATATAGATAGACTTAGAACCCAAAGCACACCGTCCCATGGATCGACCTCAACTTACCGCTAACTAGTTGTTTGTTGAGTATTATAAATGTGTTTGATTGGATGAGTGACGATATCACCCGCATCAAAATGGCGCCGTTGCCGGGGATGGTGCTATGTGATTAAGTTATTACTTGTTTGTCTATTTTAATTGTGCTTTCACCTTGAGGAACTTGTTCCTCAAGGATTGTTCTTACCATTTTTGTGTAGTTTCCATGCTTGTAGTTGTTTCCTTGTCTTAGCTATGATGACCCAAGACTTGGTACATGGAGTATGTGGTGGATCTTTTGAGTATGACTATGGGTATGGGGAGTTTGAGGAGCAAGTCAACACAAACCTACCTTATTATTTGTACAACGAAAAACCTAACCACTACCCCAATTTTTCCCACCAAAATTACCACACCCAATATCAACAACAACCACCCACCCAATACCCATTTCACAATGAACTTCAAATGCCACAATACAACCATTTTCACACCCACCCACAACAAAGAAATGAACCCATTCAAAACATGATCCTCCAAATGATGGGAGACCAACAAAACTTCTTCAAGAAAATGCTAGAAGAGAGCCGAAAAGAGGAAGATGTTCTTAAGAACATCGCCATCCAAAGAGAGGAATTGGGGATTCAAATTGCCCAATTAAAAGAATTCCAAGCAATCACTCACCACCGTTCTTTGGATATTGAGCATAAATGCGAGTTTGAAGTAGTGACCTTTGACATGAAAGATGGGAAGTGGGAGGAGCCAAGTTCCTTGAGCTCTTGTGACTATGAAAGTGTTGTGTTTGATAAGGAAGACATGAGGTTGAGCAAACCAAATACTCTTAACCTTTGTGAGTATGAGGGTGTGTCCTTTGATGTGAACGTTGAGGTGTTGGAAAAAGAGCTAGATGAAGCCCCCATTCATGATTTACGTGAAGATAGCAACAATGATGATGAACCTAGAGGAGGGATTCACAATATCACCTTGCTTGAGGAGCCTATCCTTGAGACATTTGAGATACCCTATCACGAAGAAGAACGTCCTTCCTTTATCCTTCATGAAGACCACTTGGCACCTATCATGGAGCCAATGATCATTGAAGAGGATATGTTAGATCTTCTTCAAAAAGCCAAAGTGTCTTACAAGAGTTATTTGGTGAAAAAGCTCAAAGAGAAAATTGCTCGTGAGGCTACCTGTGAAGATTTGGCACCCATAATCGCGACTCCTATGGTATCCGATCATCAAAGTCATGAAAATTCTCCTTCCACCTTGGAAGGATTGAAAAATCAAAATGCTATCGTCATCACCAAAATTGAAGAAGAAGTTGGTAAGTGGAAGTCCCCGGATGGAAATGAACCACACTTCATGCTTAATCTTAACAAGAATCACGGATGTATTTACTTAAAGCATTGGGAAAGCACTAACACTAAGGAGGAGGCAAGAAAAAGAACATTCTACAAGCCTCCTTGGCCAAATTTCATTTTCAAATGGAGCAACCCATACTTATGCTTGTTTGGAGCTTGTTCGCAAGCTTTTGACCTTTTGTTGAGAGCTTTGAGCTCTATGGATAAGATTTGCTACAAATTGAACTAGTTTGGTGGAGTCCTTCCTCAAACCACCATTTGTAAGATATTCCTTGAACCCTTTTATCTTGTATGATATTGCACATTTACATTTGCATTTAATTTCTTGCATGAGAGAGAAGAGAGAGAGAGTCATCTTACATGATTTATGAGCAAATTTCAGAACAAGATAAGGAAAAAGAGAAAATCGGTGAAAAGGGGTTTATCATTTCACGAAAGAAGAAAGAAGAAGAAGAAAGAAGAAGAGAGACGCCCGGATTACGGAAAATCCGCCCGTCCACGGCCAACGGAAAAGAAAACTTGAAATCGAGGAAGAATCCGAGCGGATTCAATGAAATCCGCCCGTCCCGCACAATCCGTCCGTCTTCTCCACGGAACGCCCGTCCCGTATGTCGTCCGAAGCAAGATTTTAAATCGTGTCAAAATCCGTGCGGATTATCAAGAATCCGCCCGTCCCGACTAAAGCCGTGCGTCCCAAGATACAAAATCCGCCCGTCTTTTCCCTGCTTCTCAACCATAGGATTTCTCTGTTCTAGAATCCGTGCGGATTCTACAAAAGACGCCCGTCTTCCCCATCGAGAATCCGCCCGTCCCGATTGCAATCCGCTCGGATTGTACTGTTCATGCGGATAAAACGGGTTTGGTCTATCCTTATCCGTTCGGATTCCCTACTTCTTCTATATAATCACCCCCCTTCTCCCTCATTTCCTCATCCTACCAAACCCTAAACACTCTCTTCAATCCTCAAAATCACCTTCACATCCTCAAAAACACCCCCATCACCAACATGAGCACCAAGGGAAAGGCCAAGAAATTGATTGAATCGATCGGGAAGAAGCGCAAGGGATCAACCTCTTCAACACCACGAGATGTGATAATGAGGGGAGGTATTGAACAACTCAACAACTTCCAAGAAGTGATTTTTCTCTCCGACGATCACCGCGAAAAATTCGTCGAGCTTCTAGGTAAGAAATACGAGCCTACTCAATTTGTTGACACTAGGGTGTTGGAAATCCTTAAGATAAGGTACCCTACCGAGATGTTCTTTAATGGCCTTGGCATTGGGAACTTTTTCCATGCTCATGAAGAGACTTACCTTAGTCTCACCCTTGAGTTCTTGAGTAGCCTTCACATTATGGCGGATGCCCGCAACAATATAGGCATGGAGTTTAGGTTATGCAACCGAGACCATGTTCTTTCTCTTGAGGAATTTGCCTATGTTTTCGGTCTTGAAGTACCCACCGACTATACCGAAAAGCCCGATAATTTTAATGTGGATTTTCTTTGGAAAGCTATCTCCGGGAGGGACTTTACCCATATAAAGCGTTGCTATACATTTGCTATCCAACATCCGGTGATTCGATTCACCGAACGCTTTGTAGCCGGATGCATCAATGGGAGGTACGAGCAAGATCGGTGTACTCTCATCGACTTAACTTTTCTTGAGTCTTATTTGAATGTTCGAGCGGTGAGGCGTTATAACTTCAATACGCCACTTGAGATACTCACTAGGTTCCATGACTTTGCTCAAGGGACATCTCAACTTAAGACCTTCGTGATGGAAGGTCTAATTACAATTTTGGCTAAACACCTTTGTCCCGGGTTCAATGCCCGAGGAACCTATATTCCTCTTGAAGGGAGGACTTTGATTGATGAGCACACCATCTTCTATAGTCACCGATGGTGCAACTACACTCAAGATGGGAGTGTGGAATGGTACACCAAGGGTTGCACTTCGATGATCCTTGAAGGATGGAAGATACCGGGCATTGACCCAAGATTGAGTCCATACTCTCCTCCACCAAGCTACCTCCTTGAAATCCAAATTCTTGATAATCCCCCTCAAAGGGAAGAGCCACGCCGTCAACCACCTCGTGGAGGGCCGGGTATACCCATGCGCCCACCTTCCTACGTCCCTATCCCACCTTACCCCACTCCATATACCCCATTTCAGCCGGCAATCCCCAATACCCCGAGGATTAATGATTTGATGGCACTCATGAATAGAGTGGACCTTGGGGTGCATAAAGGGAGGGAAGACAACTACTTAGCCCTCTACCCCCAATACTATAACATGGCTCAACAAGGGTATATTGACCCCGATGGTCCTAAACCCTCTTGGGCACAACCGGAGCTCTTGTTCCCAAACTATGGGGACCAAGCTTGGAGTCGCGGCGATGGAGGGCATTCTAGCCAAGGTGGAGGGTACTCGGGTCAAGGAGGAGGTTTTGACAAAGGAGGATATTGGGGCCAAGCACCCGGACATGATCAAGCCGGAAGCTCTCATGGTTATGGCTATGACCAAAATGAGGATGACGAGTGAAAGAGGCCTACTTCACCACTTCCATTTGTATGATACCCATCTCTCCCCCTCTCTTTTATACTTTTATTGCATTTAGTTATATACATATGCATTTAGCTTGCATTTGTATTATATTTCATATTGCATTTACATTAGTTAGTTCATAGTATAGTTGCATTGTAATATAATTCATGTAGATAGTTGCATATAGATTAGAATTCATGCATTGTCACTAATGGCCAAACCTATTCATTTCTACACTAGAAATAGTGTTTAAATCGGTTTGGGGAGGTTTGATCATAGGTGACCATAATTTACTAGAAATCATGCATCATATAGTATAGTTTAGATTGCATTCATTTGTTATATATGTCATATAGAATTGCATTTAATTAGAGCATGCATTCATTCATACCATATCATTGCATTTGTACTTTATTTCAAAAAAAAAAAAAAAAATCAAAAAAATCCAAAAACATGTTTTTCTTTTTATTCCTACTCCTACATGTACATTGAGGACAATGTCCAAAATAAAGTGGGGGATGAGAATTTATATTCCAAAAATGCATAAAAATTGAAATTTTTTGAAAAATCACAAAAATATGTCTTTTAATTTCATAAAAACAAAAACCATAAAAATCTGAAAAATTGAAAAATCCAAAAACAAGTTCATTTCCTTTATAGTGTAGTCTTGTATATATTGTTTTGTATATATTGTGTTTGTTCATCCTTTTTCACATTGATTGACTACGCCACATCCGAGACATGAGGATATTGAAGACCGCATGGTATGATCTTTCCAATCTCCTTTTTCCTCTTTATGTTAATGACTATGTGGCTTTATTTTGATTGGTGCGGTAAAAACAATGTGAACTTAGGACTTGCATTTAGTTTATATGTCATATTAGTTGGTAGAATCATTTGCATTAGGATGTATAAATGTTAGTTGCATCATGGCATGTAGTTTTGCATGGTTAGAAAAATTTTGTGAAACCGTCTACTTGGGAAGCTTGACAAGTGTATATAGGCCCTAGTAGATGCTTTTTCTTCTTAAGACTTTGCTTGTTAGAATACTTGTAAAACACCCTAGGATGTGTCATGCTAGTATCCTTTGACCCATGGATTAAGGCCTAGTCAAGAGTACCTTGTGGTGTGATAACTCCTTGGCTACCGTTTATTCCAAGGTGACCCTTGAAACCATGCATCCATCCATCCATCATCCATGTTCTACCACATTTTTGTCATCAAAGGGAATGGGCACAAAAAGAAATCAATTTGAGTTCAATGAAATGAAAAGTGAAAGAAAGTTTGCAAAAAAAAAAAATGCATCAAAAGAAAAGAGGAGCAAAAATAGACTCCTAAGCTTCAAATACAAGGCACCCTCGTTACTAATTGGGGTGACTTTGAAAATATTCAAAAAGAAATGCAAAAAGTTGTCAAGTATTGAAATGCCAAAAATAAAAAAGAAATGGCAAAGAAAGTGTTCTCAAATGTCAAATGCCACAAGAAATTGGGGAAAGCAAAAACAAAAGCAAACTCCCAAAATGAAACTCAAATACTATCGATCCCTTTTCCATCTTATCCATTTTTGTGCATGGTAGAGAGGGGACGACCCTTCTTCTTGTCCAGGCAAGAGGGGGAATTCCGCGATCCTCCAGTGTTTCTAACACCATAGGGAGTCTACTCTTGACAAAAGCATTTAACGATTGAGGACAAAGGTACCCTAGCTTGACACATTTTGGAGGTGATATATTGGTATCCTTCTAGGCTTAGTAGTTTGAACAAATTGCATCTATGAAGGATTGTGTACCCTTGAATTGCTTCCCTTGTAGATAATTTCCTCCACTTAGATGAGGAAAGTGGCTATTCTTTTGTAGATGCATCCATTACTTGATTTTATGTGCTTTAATGTTTGGATGTGTCGCCATTTTGGCAAGACCCACCTTGCCTTGCAAGAAGGCATCCTACCTCATGGTTGTCTTGTTGTGAGTTGAAGGGGCGGAGTGAGACCCGCTAATTGTCTCATATCGGCTATGTTATTAGGTTAGTTTAAATAAAGGCTTAGTTTTAGTCACCTCTTTACTCGGGACGAGTAAAGGTTCGGTTTGGGGATATTTGATGTGACCACAATTAGCGCACATTTAGTCCCCTAATTGAGCCTATTTTGCATACTATTATAGCATTTCATGGCCATTTTATCCGTCAAAACCTTCCTATTTGCTTTTCTATCGCATTTCACATGTTTTGTAGAAAAGAAGATAATAAGGCGGAAATTCCCCGTCTTTCGTGCACATTTGGAAGCTACTTGACGACACTAGATGGACTAGTATGAAGAGGAAGCAAAGACTAAAGACCAATCCCGCAAGAATAAAATGGAAATGAGCAAAAAGGGGAGAAAAGAAGAAAAACCACTGCTGAAGAACAATCCGAGCGGATTGTCTCAAATCCGCCCGTCTCCACTAAACAATCCGAGCGTCCTGCTCTGAATCCGCTCGGATTCCTCCACCCGAATCCGCCCGGATTCTCTTGAATCCGCTCGGATTCCATTGCCAGATTCCACCCGTCCCGACCCCAATACGCACGGATTTCTTCTCAGCACAATTTTGTCTTCTCCAAGCTACAAAGAAAGAAGCCCTTCCTTCGAAAAATACCGGCTCCTCCCTGCTCAAACTTAAAAAGTGTAATTACTAAATTAGCCTTAGTTAACCCTAATGCATCCACCTAATTTCCACTATAAATACCCCATTTGTAATAATCCTTAGAGAGAATCTTTTTAGCTAGTGGAAAATCCTTCTTAGATTAGATTAGGAGTAGATTAGAATAGATTACTCTTTAATCTTTCCACAAATTACACATTAATCTCTCCTTAATTATTATTCAAGTTTATTATTGGGTAATTGAAGATTACTGGGTTATTATTGGGAGATTGACAACCTTCCATCAATCATCAAGTTTCTTCTATTATTCTTTGCTTTATTATTTGGATCATCTCAAGTTTGGTATAATTCCTTTACCCTTTTACTCTTTATTGTTTATTTCTTCGTTCTATTATCATGTTTATACTTGTTGTGATGATTGACACCATTAATGACATGTTTCCCATGATAATGAGTGAGTAGTTTCTTTAGCTAGGATTAGTGGGTAATTAGGGGAAACCAACATGGGATTGATTCATGCTTAATCTAATATGTTTTCATAATCAAATTGCTTGCTTGTTGTGATGTCAACTTTATGCACATGTTATGTTTGATGAAATGTCAAGCCTATGAATCCTTGCATTTTTACCATCTCTTATCTACTCAACTTGACTTGTAAGATATAAACCAACTCGAGTCTTGTTAGACCATGCATAGAAGTTGATTAGGATGAAAGTAAGTCGACTTGTAGGTGTTGTACAATCTAATCGATTCGGCTCCGGGACCCAACTCTTCCTAAGAACCGTAAGACATAAACCAACTCGGTTTCTCCACAACATTAATTGCTTGCAACTTTGTAAACATGTTTGTATGATCAACACCATGAATCCCCTATGACCCCATGATATCCTAGCACTTTTAATCGTTTGTTTACATCTTTCCTTTATTGCTGGTTTTACTATATTGCATGCATTAGTTTAGACACAACTACAAAGCCAACCAAATTGTGACACTAGCATAAATTGATATAGATAGACTTAGAACCCAAAGCACACCGTCCCATGGATCGACCTCGACTTACCGCTAACTAGTTGTTTGTTGAGTATTATAAATGTGTTTGATTGGATGAGTGACGACATCACCCGCATCAATACTCCAAATAATTCTCTCCTCTAAACCGAAATAGAGGAGAACAAAATAAATATTTTGGGTCAATTTTAAGCTAGATTAATAATATTTCTAGTTCATTAATTATTAAGAGTAACATCTTGGGTATATACTTTTGGGAGAGGTTCTATTTTGGACCTTTTGTTCATCCATTAGAAGGAAGCTTAAGAACTAACAAGAAGGAGATCTTGTTGGTGCCCTTATATCCGAAATCCCAATGTAAGAAAGACGATTTCTTCTCTTATCTTGTTTTAGTTTGCATGCATAAGATCTAAGATTTAATTTTATGACTAAATTAAATGTCACATATATGAATATATTAATTAATGGAATTAGTGAATCCTAACAAGCGGTATCATGAGCCTTAGGTTGTTTGCATGCAAATCGGTTTATAGTTTTTCCGAGTTATATGATTAACATACAAAACTAATTAATTTAGTTTTATGAAGATAAACCTAAAAATAACCTTGAATGTTAAAAGTTTCTGGTCCTAAGTGATTTTTAAGACATTTTGATTTATTTATGGATTTTATTGTTCACTTTTATATAATATTGGCATTAAAATGTGATTTTTATGATAAAAATGTCATTTTGGGACGAAAAATAGCTAAACTTCGAATTTTTTAGTGGTTTTTGGATATGTTTTCACATATATTATCTAATGATGGCCTGTAAAATTTCATGATAAAATGAGTTGTTTTGCTCGAAATATGGATTTTTCAAGTTAAAATCGTATTTAAATGGGTAAATAGGTTAATATGAGTTATATTTCGAATATGGTCATGGAAATTTAGTATGTTGTCACATGCAATTTTACAATATGTGTGTAAAATATTTGGCTATAATGAAATCCTTATGCATGATATATGAATTTTTGATGAAAAATCACATAAATAGTGACTATAATTAGTAATAATGCTAAAACATACTTCATTGTAAAGGAAAAATGTCACATGTTGCATTTTATCATATATTTCAGATCTAAAAGTGAAAAGTTGATAAAAATAAATTTTCTCATATTTTTATGGTCATAATTGTTAAAACCGATAAACCGCAACATTGTTTTTCTCGATAAATTTTCGAAATTTTTAACCTAAGGTTTGAACATTATGAGTGTCATGGTATTTTTCCAGAATATTCATGAGTTTAAATTTCAAATTTCGAATTTATTTGAAATTTTTATAATTTAATTTGAAGTTTGTAGCATAATTTTGTATTTTTGGGTGCATTTATGAACAATATTAAGAAATCAAGTTTAATTATTGTCAAATGTTAGTGGAGACCAATTTTGAGTCCTAAAAGGGTTAGGGTAATTAACTTGTACATAAATATGAATTTATGTAATTATTGTGATTTTAACAAGTTATAATCACGCAAATCCATGAAAACCGATAAATATACGATATTGGCTCTTAAAAGGCGATTTAGCATAAAATTTAGCATGTTCATACATATTATAATGCTGCATTTTATTTATGATTGTCATATTTTATTTTTATGTAATTTTGAATTATGTAATTTTACTTAGTATGGCCTTAGTTTTAATTGGTATCACCCGAAATGTATGGGAATATCGATTCGGTTGTAATTATTGTGATCTCGTATCACCGTTTTGTAATTTAATAGATTTATTTTTATTTTAATTACAAATGTATAATAGGAAATTATGTAATTCATTTTGTAATTTATTTATTCCGGAGTACCTTGAAGACGGTGCCACTCGAGAAGGCGATCCATCAAAGAAAGTGTTGCCTTGAAATGCGTGCCATGACCGAAGTTCAAGGGACCAAAGGAGTTGGTTTCCGAATTTGTAATAGTTTATTAGATTTACTATTTTAGGAAGGCCATACTAGGATTTTATTTTTATGCTTTGCATTTTATTTATATGTTGCATGCATCGCTAAATCGCCATAACTAAACATGCATTTTAATCGAGTTTATCGACCGTGTCAATTACAATTATCGTAGTTCACAGCTTTAGTTCACTTAAAACGTGATAGATAATAAATTGACATGACCTCTCGCTAAAATAAACAATTGAGACTTAGCCTTACCAAAAAGTAGAAACCATGAAAACCTATTTCGTGAGGGAGTGCGCTCGGCCACACCGGGGTACAAACCTTGTTACGTAGGGGAAGTGGGTGATAAATGTGTATCCACCGAATTCATGTTGATAAGGGATGAATCGGCTACCCCGTGCCCAAGTTAATGTGAATTTGGATCATGGACACATTTATTTGAAATTTGGATTGAGCTCAACGGAAGTATTCGTGACCGTAGTCGCATGTGTTCCGGCTATAGATAAATATTAGAGTAATTTTATCGACCGAGAATTCTAAAAGTAGAATCGATTAAAGAGTTAATCCACCGAGTTATATTGATGAGGGATGAATCGGCTACCCCGTGCCCAAGTTAATATGAATTTGGATCTTGGAATCATTTATCAAGTTGGGTAGAGGTCACTAGATAAATGCTATAAAACTTGTTTAAATTAAAATTTACAAGTATTATTATAACGATGAATGTTTTGTTTTCATTATTCCGTTATCATATTGTTCTATTTCTTTACCTCAATATATATACGATATCATTTCGATTTTAGTTCAAATCTCCATTAAAACATCGTAACTAAAGACAAAATTTAAATTTTCTTCTAAAAACCTCGTATTATCGATTGTAAGGATCTCTTGTGAAGAGTATAGATAAAAGTTATTTGTGATCAAAAGAGTTTTTGATTCTTGACTAACATATCTACTTACAATGAATTGTTTCTCATATGCTTAATTGAGTTAAGTACTTTGAAACGTTACATTATTTTGGTAACTAGATTTGTTGGAAATCAAAATTGACCAAAATACCGCAACCACTTCAATGAAAGTTTTAAGACTAAACAAACGAATGAAGAGTAGTCTTCATGAATTTCAATTTTGCTTCTCTTAGCAAAGACTCATTGAAATGAGTGGGAGCATTCTATTAAACCGTTAAGAAAAGGGTGAGGTTTAAAGAAGTAAAATTAGAATGGAATTGATACAAGGTAATGTTAAAAGTAAAGTTGTTGAGAATAACGATACTAAACCTATCAATCCCGACCGATAAAGTTTCCATTGTCTTAATTGTTGGACGCTAGAAAGGAAACTACCCCAAATTATTGAAGAATCAACAAGTTAGTTGTGGGACATCTAATGGGACCTTCTTCTTTAAATGTTTATTTGATTAACATAAATTTGGCTAGTACTACTTCGTCAATATTAGAAACCAGTGGAGGTTTTCATCATTGTATTCGATACATAAGATGATTATAATATGACGACTAGCATCAAATAATGTCGAGAGATAGAGTCATTGTGTAATCAATCTAGTTTTGGGTTTATAGTTGTACTTAATTATGACTATTAAGTGCATAAACTCTAAATAAGAATATAAACTTGTTAAGATACAAAAGAGGTTTCACTTTTGTGACCCTATACACCACGATTTGATGTATGGCTAGCCCATTATCAAGGTGAATATATTCTAAACCAAACTAGAATGATACATCATGTAGATGATGCAAGACTCAAATTGGTAACCAAAGATTAAACCTTAAATTCTGGAATGATGAACGCAAAGAGTTATCGAGTACTCTTGGAACCATTAGATTGTTAAATCTTATGGTATATGCGAATCTTGTATTCGAAGCAAGATATCTCGTGCCTTTTGGTTGAAAAGGAGATCGAGGTTGTAAATCATTGATCCATAATAGGTTGATCATTTTCTTTTACCAACGACTTAAGTTAACGCTAATGTGTTCACTTAATAAGGTAAATAGAGAAATCTTTGAAGAAGTTCAAAGAGTTCAAAGAATCACGATTTAGTCGTGATGTGATTATCAAAGTGAAGACTTTGACATAAGCCAAAGGAAATGTGATATAGTATCACAAATTAATCTCTCTTAGCACGCATTATGGGATAATGTGTGGTTGGATAAAGAAATCAAACGCTATTCGATATGGTTTGGACTTCAATCAAGTTACTTTGAGTTACTTGATCCTTTTGGGGATTTTATCATTTTGTCTAAATTATTTTTCCACTAAATCTAAAACGAATTATATGAGATATGAAATGGTAGAGTACCATACTTGTAAGTTTTTCAAAAGAAACAAATGCTCATTTATCCTTACTATAATCACGAGTACAACGGGTTTGTGGCTCGTGAAGCTGTCTTTCTAGAATACAAGTTTATTTCTAGAAGACAGAGTGGGAGAAATTATTCAAAGAGCCACAAAGAATGTTATGTCGCAAGAAACTGGTCTTTCTTGGCTACATGAGACGTTTTGTGTAAGACGTTGTTTCTTCAAAACCTAGGAGGTTAAAGTCGTCACTTGTTGAAGATGATGAATTCATGTTACTTTTAAGAAAGTAAAGAGCTTACAACTTACAAAGAAATTGTTTGATTCAAGTTGATTACTTCTGGAAAGTAATGAATATATGACTTACATGAGAGTGTTTAAGTCACAACTTAAAACAAGGCTTAGAGCCATGAAAATCCGAAATAAATTCCAAGTGAATTGTTAGATATCAAAGCTTGATTGGTAGCAAAGGGTTTTGCACTAGTTGAAATGCTTAAGTCTATTTGGATCTTCTTAGGGATTGTGTTTCATTATGAGATATATATAGCTAGTGAATCTAAAACCCACTTCTTAAATTATAAGGAATATATTCAATACATGTCTTGAGTTTTGTAGATTCTTGCCATCCTAAGATAATGTGGAACTTAAGAGAGGGTCTTAAGTAGGACATCAATGAGTTGGAATCAACATTTTGATCATGTGATAAAACTTTTCTCAATAGGTTGAGAATTTGTGTTTATACATGAAGTTTAGTGGGAGTTACGGTAATTTTAATTAGTCTAATATGTGGATGACATATTGATCATTGGGAATGATTTAAGACTTGGAGATATATAATACATCTTTAATATCCAGATTTATGGAGATAATTCCACATGATATTAGCGTCAAATAAGAAGTCTTATGTTGATAAGATTCATGACTAGTTCAATCAAGTTGAACATATTTGATTGATTCCATTTGCTTCCGCTGCCGGATCAATTAAATGAGTAATGATGTACAACACTTCATACACTTTGAGTATGATGAATTGTTTCAAAATCGAATTTAAGTAATAGTTACCAAGTAGCCATATAGATTATTCTTAAGTGCTTGAGGAAGCATTAAGGATGGAAAGTTAAGTGTTTTTGATGCAATTAACTAATTTGTGTAAGGGTGTTACACGAATGACAATTGAGATTGCGAAAGGTTTCAGACAAAACCATATTCAAAACACGTGAAGATGGTTAAGGAACCATTGTGGCTATGTTATTTAAGAAATAGATTTGCTAGAATCGTTCTAGGCAATAAAGAACAATGAGAGATATTTACAACGGAAATTGAGTACACTTGCAATCATGAGATGTGCAAGAAGGATGGGTCCTGCACACTGTGAAAACAGTGGGAGCTATTCTATGACTGGAGAGCTTATGTCTAGATTGGATCTAGACACGTACTCAGAAAGTTTTGTAATGCAAATGTATACATTACAAAGAAAAACAAGTATGTGGTAAGGTTGAGTAAGGTGCAAGAAGTTGATAAAACCTACTAACCAAAGCCTTCTTATAGGCTTAACATGATGAGTCATGTCATATGTCATTTCAATTGCATTGAGATGAACAACTACATATAAGATGAAAATGGATTATAAAAATATGAAGTAGTAATCAGGTATTGACTATTCATATGTGATAATCACATTTGTCGTTCGAGTTTTTAAATCTGAAAACTCCTTTTATACTTTGTTACATCCAAACGGGTTGTAGAGACAATATTGAACCCCGTTAAATTGAACCCGGATTAACATGGTATTCGCCCATAGTCACTTATATGAGGTGACGTCTCGAAGTGACTAGAGTGTGATGCGATTGATGGCAAGTTCAAGTGTCATAGAGTCATGTGAGATGACTAGTCGATCACATAGGCGATCACAGGAACACTTTGTCGGGCCTTATGACCGCTTATAGAGTTCTGGCAAATTTATATAGCCTGGTCATGGCGAGAGCTACTATAGTATTCTAATGAGTCGATTCTTTTGACTAAAGACTGTTCGCCTAAGGTGGCACAGTTTCAGATTAACTTTGATTTATGTTACTACGACTTTCGTAAATGGGGCCAAATGGGCATATTTTGGGTTATGATGGCTGTGGCTAGTCGAAGGGAATAAGTGCGATAGGAATTGTCCACCCCTTGTCAGGGTTATAACAATATCTTAGGGCCACTCGAGGAGTAATGAACTGGAAATGCGTGGCCACGCTCGGAAGGTATCTATGGTAGATAACTCCGGTCAATCAGTTATTCTCCAGATTGAGGAAACCACTCTCAATATGATCACTTGCAAGTACGACCTGAAAGACACCTTGCATTGAGTGGGAGATAGTAATAGGACAAGAGAATTGGTGACGCACACTTGTCGAGGACAAGTGGGAGATTGTTGGAATATGTGTCCTCCGACAATAATGCGATCACAACTGTCGATCATGATGATCACATGTTTAAATCTCATTTTAAGAATACATGTGGGATGTAATATTTTACAGTCAACTGGTCCACACATATCGGTAATGATTGGCTGACTAGAGTTTGACATTACTGTCGTGCGACGGTGGTGATCAGTTGATCCCCTTAGGTCATACCTATAGAGAAATGCTCTTAATTGATTATTTAATTAATCGTATGCCGATGCGGGTTGATTAAATTGCTTAAAAATTGACGGACGATTTTGTGAGTAAATTTAACGTGTCTCATTAAAATTCGATTAAATTAGATACGGTCTAAGTAAACAAATTGTTTTGCTACTTAGATAAAAATATTTGTTTATGAAACAATTAAAGTTAGAATGAATGATTAATTATAAAAACAAGTTGTTGTGAATTATAATTATATGACCCATTTTAAGTAAAAGTAATTGTGAATTTCTAAGTTAATTATTGTAATATAGTTTGTTTTGAATAATGGTTTTTAATTAGTTAAAAATTACATTATCACTTAAGTGACCTTGTGCATGTCACATGTCACACAAATATTACAATTGACAATTGACAAGGTTAAAATGGAAACCCATTTTATGATAAAATGGACCGTGAAAATGGGAGAGAATGGACACTTTTGTTTTTGTTATTTTAATTGTTAAATTAACAAAATCAATAAAATAGATTTAGCATGCTTTTGTGTAAGAGGATGTAAGAACTTTTAGAGAAGGGAGATGACCATGCATTGGCCCTTTTCTCCTTCTCTTACCCGGCTCCATGCATAGAAAAAGAGGAGTCTTTTTCTCTTATTATTCATTCAAAAATCTATAATTTCTAGTGGAAGAAACATATAGTCAAAAACTCTCTAATTCTAAGAAACTTAGAGAAATAAAACTTAAAATCTATGCACCTCTTTATACCGGAATTAAGAGGACAAATATTCACATTTGTGTTCAATTTTTATGTAAGACTAATCCTAATACTAGATCATATTATTTTTAGTCTTTAAGGGTATTCCTTGGGTATATGCTTTTGGGAGGGATTCTATTTTGGATCCTTTGTTCATCCATTATAAGGAAACTCAAGAACAAGTAAGAAGGAGATCTTACTTGTGCCCTTTAAGCCGAAACATCATAGTAAGAAGTGACGATTTCTTCTCTACTCTTGTTTAGTTTGCATGCATAAGATCTAACTTTTATTTTATGACTAAATAAATTAATTCATATATGAATATGTAAATTAATGAGATTAATAAATCCAACAGTGAAAACAGTGGGAGCGATTTTAAGGCAAGAAAGCCTATGTCTAGATTGGATCTAGACACGTACTCAAAAAGTTTTGTAATGCAAATGTATACATTACGAAAGGAAAACGAGTATGTAGCAAGGTTGAGCAGGGAGTTGCTAAGACCTACTTACAATGCCTATTCATAGGCTTAACATGATGAGTCATGTCATTTCAATTGGATTGAGATGAATAACTACATACAAGATCAAATTAGATTATAGAATATGAAATAATAACCAGGCATTGACTATTCATATGTGATAATCGCATTTGTCGTTCGAGTTTTACTTTAAAACTCTTTTATTATACTTTGTTACATCCAAACGGGTTGTAGAGACAATATTGAACCCCGTTAAAGTGAACCCGGATTAACATGGTATTCGCCCATAGTCACTTATATGAGGTGACGTCTCGAAGTGATTAGAGTGTGATGCGATTGATGGCAAGTTCAGTGCCATACAGTCATGTGAGATGACTAGTCGATCACATAGGCAGACTGTTAGGAACACTTTGTCGGGCAGTGACCGCTTATAGAATTCTGACAAATTTATATAGCCTAGTCGTGGCGAGAGCTACTATAGTATTCTAATGAGTCGATTCTTTTGACTAAAGACTCGCCTAAGGTGGCACAGTTTCAGATTAACTTTGATTTGTGTTACTATGACCTTCGTAAATGGAGTCAAATGGGCATATTTTGGGTTATGATGGCTGTGGTTAGTCGAAGGGAATAGTGCGATAGGAATTATCCACCCCCTTATCAGGGTTAAAACAATATCTCAGGGCCACTCGAGGAGTAATGAACTGGAAATGCGTGACCACGCTCGGAAGGTATCTATGGTAGATAATTTCGGTCAATCAGTTATTCTCCAGATCGAGGAAACCACTCACGATATGATCACTTGCAAGTACGATCTGAAAGACACCTTGCATTGAGTTGGAGATAGTAATAGGACAAGAGAATTGGTGACGCACACTTGTCGAGGACAAGTGGGAGATTGTTGGAATATGTGTCCTCCGACAATAATGCGATCACAACTGTTGATCATGATGATCACATGTTTAAATCGCATTTTAAGAATACATGTGGGATGTAATATTTTACAGTCAACTGGTCCACACATATCGGTAATGATTGGCTAACTAGAGTTTAACATTACAGTCGTGCGACGGTGGTGATCAGTTGATCCCCTTAGGTCATACCTAAAGAGTGACGCTCTTAATTGATTATTTAATTAATTGTATGCCGATACGAGTTAATTAAATTGCTTAAAATTGACGGATGATTTTGTGAGTAAAATTAACGTGTCTCATTGTAATTTGATTAAATAAGATACGTACTAAGTAATCAAATTGTTTTATTACTTAGATTAATTTATTGTTTACGAAACAATTGAAATTGAATTGAATGAATAATTTATTATAAATACAAGACGTTGCAATTTATAGTTTGATAAACCTTTTTGCTACAAGTAATTACGAATTACTAGTCGATTTTGTATATGACATATTTTATGAGTATGTTGATTTTTAATATGTTAAAAATACATTACAATTTCATAAGTCAAGTAACATGTCACATATGTTACAATTGACAAATGACAAAATAAAATAGACCTTCCATTTTATGTCATATGTGCCGAAAAATTGGAGGGAGTATAAGGTTTATATTGTGTTAAATATTTTTAGTGGAAAACACAATTATATCCTAGTCTCCTAGCCATGCAAGCCTAGTCTTTTTCTTGGGAAGAATAGAGGATCATGCATTGGCCTTTCTCCCTTCCCCTACCCGGTTTTTCCCACCTACACAAGGAAAGGGTTTGTCTTATTTTTGATACATACACTACTCTTGAGAAGAGATAATTCATTCATTCATATCATTCTAAAACCTTGTGAAGTTTTAGAGAGAAAATACTCCAAATAATTCTCTCCTCTAAACCGAAATAGAGGAGAACAAAATAAATATTTTGGGTCAATTTTAAGCTAGATTAATAATATTTCTAGTTCATAATATTATTAATTATTAAGAGTAACACCTTGGGTATATACTTTTGGGAGAGGTTCTATTTTGGACCTTTTGTTCATCCATTATAAGGATGCTCAAGAACTAACAAGAAGGAGATCTTGTTGGTGCCCTTATATCCGAAATCCCAATGTAAGAAAGACGATTTCTTCTCTTATCTTGTTTTAGTTTGCATGCATAAGATCTAAGATTTAATTTTATGACTAAATTAAATGTCACATATATGAATATGTTAATTAATGGAATTAGTGAATCCTAACAATTTTTCACGGGATTGAATGGGTATTTGGGATTAAATAATTATAAGACGGGTTTTAATTGGTTAAGTTGGATGAATCGAGTTTGTACTTGTATCGGGTTTTAACATCTTAGACCTTTAATTATAATAATGAGTAATTAATTTGATTAATGAGTATAATTTATAAAGTAGTAAATAATTGATGGTATTATTTGAATAAAGTAAATAATTAAGTAATTATAAATATTATAATATCTTGTTAGGTGACGATTTGTGAAGAAATTATAATCGGGTCGGATTGCTTTAATTAATTTGGATTACTTGAGCTGCTTAATTGGAATCGCTTGCCAGGTAGGATAACTACTCAACTCGTCTTATCTTTGTTGGTTTGTGGAAATTATAAAAGTATTGTGAAATTGGGTGAATTAATGGATTTGCATTATAGGTTGTTGGATTGTTTATCGTTTAGTTATTTATATTGGAATTTCGTTTGGATTGGATACCTCAGCCTCGTGTCTGAGTTGATTTTATGTTGGCATGGTGTAAAATTATAAATGAATACCTCAACTTCGGTTGGGATGGTGAATACTTCAACTTCGGTTGGAATGATGAACACCCCGGGCCAGGGATTGGCGGGATGAACGGGTGATGAGCTCAGTTATATTTGCATTATGTATCATATCATTTCACCTTGACTTGTTGTTGGTTATTCCTACTCAACCTCGTGGTTGACAGTGTATTCGTGAACACTTGTGATGAACCATAATGGGGAGCAGATTTGACAGGTACTAAAGATTAGCTGACTTGGGAGCTTATGGGATTGCGTGAGGACTTGACCGTGGCCTAGGCGTCTAGCTGACTTAATTAGTTAATCACAATTTAATTAATGGTCTATTCATTTTATTTTCCGCTGCGATTTTGTATTGTTTATTATTTTAGTTAGGTTTAATCATGTTGTAATAAAACCATTATTTCAATTAAAGTTACTAAAGTACTTTGGTTTGTTTTAATTTGTATCATTTACCTCGGGCAACCGAGATGGTAATAGTCCTATTTATTGGGAATGTCTTGCTAAAGGCTCCTTACATGGCATGTAACATCAAATTGCATAAGCATGAAAATTTTCTCTTATTACCTGTATACACTCGGGTTTGTGGTGGTGACACATGTGGAGAGGCGACCCTTCCTTTACGTTTTACCTACTAACCTCACATTAGCCAAATTTGTCTTGTTTTGACCTATTTATTCTACTACATTCCATATGGCCTACCCTTGTCAGGCTAGTCTTGTTGGTAAGTTTGGAAGTCTTGTCGTGGTAAATTTTGTTGCTTTTGTGATGGATATTGGAAGGAAGAAGAAAAAGATGGACTGAAACAAAAAAAAAGAAATGAAAAAAATATAAAAAAAAAAAAGAGAAAAATGATACTATAAAAGATGGAAAAGCAAGAATCTTTTATTACTCCTATTCTTATCATTTCCATATTACTTGAGGAGGAGTATTTTTTGATGTGAGTGAGTTTGTGCCATACTTGGCATGCTGCATCATCTTTCATGTTGGGTTGGAAAGTGAAATATGGCTACTTTTGATTGTGATCGGTTCTAGCTTGGCTTTTACCTCCACATCTCCAAATTATTTTGTCCCTTCTTACCCAATTACCTCACCTCACATTACTTTGTAAGTCCTCTGCATTGTTTTGGACCTCGCTTGGTTAGAGTGTGTATGTATGGTTACTAGAGATATCTATCATGTTAGATTGCATGCATGCTTCTGTAGGTCGCAGTCAGGTGAGTGACTAATTTCTTTCTCTCCTACAAAATCTGTACTCAACATGGTTTGTATTACACACTTTATATGTAGGGCTTGCTTATGTTGATGTCGTTCTTATGCTATAATATATGCTTTGATTAATATATATTTCTTGCCTCGGTTGATATCATTCTAGTCGTTTTATGTCTGTTCTCGTCTTTTCGATGATGTCAAGAGGGGGAAGAAATGACCATGATTTAGTATTTGCTTAAGCTTGATCCTTGTCAAGACTTATTATCTCTTAAAGTCCCTAAAGCCTTTGGTCTTGTATATAATTGTTTGATCTTGCGTTGATCTTTATCTATAAAGATGACAGTATTATATTGAGGGGGAACTACATACTTAGTCACAATTTTAGGAGACTTGCCATCATCAAAAATGAGGAATTTGTTGGACCATATAGATATATTTGTTTATGTTTTGATGATGTCAAGAGTGCTTTATATTCTATATACTCGTTGCGCGTAATTGTTTGTTTCGTCTTTTAGATTGGACTTACTAATCGCAAGCATTAAGGAATTGTGATGGAAGTATGATGCGTTTATATTATGATCAAGCCCTCAATCAAGGATCAAGATATTAAAAGCTTGATGGAGCGTGTCGTTGTACGCCATCAAACACACTTATACCCAACTACTAGCATAACAAGCAAGTCGGGGTCGATCCACGGGACGGGGGTACTCAAATTGTTCAATCTAATTGTTGTTGCACTTAGGGTTGTAACAATTGGTTTGGGTTTGTAGTTGTGTTCTAAACTAATAGAAGCAATAAAGTAAAACAAGCAATAAATTAAGAGATGCAAACAAATAATAAAGGATACTAGGATGTCATGGGATCATAAGGGATTCATGGTAAGATAGTATAAATGAGTTATATAGATGCAAGCAATTTATTATTGTTGGAATTAAGTTAGTTCATGTCATATAGTTCATAAGAATATTTGGGTCCCGGAGCCTAGTCATTTGTGACTTTACAATACTTACAAGTCGACTTAATTCTTCCTATAAAACTACATGCATGATAAGCCAATCCCTAGAAAAACTTACGTCTCAGAGCCGAGTCGGTTAAGACTTTACAACACCTACAAGTCGACTTGGGTTTTCCCTATTCAACAATATGCAAGGTCTAACAAGGCTTGAGTTGGTTTATGTCTTACAAGCCTTGTTGAATAGATAAGAGATGGGTAAAAAATGCAAGGTTTCATAGTCTAGCATTTCATCAAACATAACATGTGCATAAGTTGAAAACCAATAAGCAAGCATTCATATGAACTCATTAAGCATAAATCTATCCCATGATTAACTCCCCTAATCCCCCACTAATCCTAGTTAAGTAACTACTCACTCATTATCATGGAAGACATATTATCAATGGTGTCAATCATCACAACTAGTATAAACATGATTAAAGAGTGAGGAAAATAAACAATAAAGTGTAAAGAGTAAAGAGATTATACCAAACTTAAGATGAACAATTGAAAAGGAAAGAATAATAGAAGAAAATTTGATTTATTGATGAAGAGTTGTCAATTATCCAATAATAACCCAATAATCTTCAATTACCCAATAACAAAATTGAAAAATAATTAAGGAATGATTAATGTGTAATTTGTGCAAAGATTAAAGGATAATATATTTTAATCTACTCCTAATCTAATCTAAGAGAGATTGATTTCATCGAAGGGAACTTGGTTTTTAGTCTCAAAACTTGGTCCTTCACTAGGTAATACAATGGAGTATATATAGTAGTACATCATTCGGTTAAGCAAAGGTAGATTAGTAAATAACAATGCTTAAGTGTTGAATAGAGCTTTGCAAGGCCCGAGGGACATGTGCGGACCATGTAGCAACTCCCAAGGAGATCCGCGCATCCTGGCCTGACGCATGGTTGGTCCTGTAAGGTAATCTACTAGAGCTGGCAGCGGGACGCTCAGGTTCAAGGCTGAGACTCTCGTCCTGAGATCGGGCCGCTCGGATCCTGGGACAGGGTTCCTTATCCTTGCTTAAGCTTATGATCCTTCTATATACTCCTTATTCCACATCCTTTGTCATCATTCTTGCCTCCTCTTCATACTAGTCCATCCAAGATCATCAACAAGCTTCCGAATATGCACGGGAGACGGGGATTCCGCCTCATTATCTTCTTTCCTACAAGACACATAAAATGCAATAGGAAAGCAAAATAGGAAGGAATTGACGGATAAAATTGCCATGAAATGCTATATTAGTATGCAAAATGGGTTCAATTAGGGGACTAAATGTGCGCAATTAAGAGTCACATCAAACATCCCCAAACCGAACCTTTACTCGTCCCGAGTAAAGAGGTGACTAGAACTAGACCTTTATTTAAACTATCCTAATAATATAACCGATGCGAGACAATTAGCGGATCTCACTCCGCCCCTTCAACTCACAACAAGACATCCATGAGGTAAGATGCCTTCTTGCAAGGCAAGGTGGGGCTTGCCAAAATGGCGATACATCCAAGCATTAAGCACACAAAACATGTAATGGATGCGTCTACAAAAGAATAGCCACTTTCCTCATCTAAGTGGCGGAAATCATCTAAAGGGGAAGCAATTTAAGGGTACACATTCCATTGTAGATATTCTTTCTCCAAGCTACTAAGTCTAAAAGGATACCAACAAGTCACCTCCAAATTGTGTCATATTAGGGTACTTTTATCCTCAATCGCTAAATGCTTTTGTCAAGAGTAGGCTCCTTATGGTGTTAGAAACACTGTAGGATCGCGGAATTCCCCCTCTTGCCTAGACAAGAAGAATGGTCGTCCCCTCTCCACCATGCAACAAATAAGACCAATGGATAAAAGGGATCAAGATGTTTTGAGTTTCACATTTGTAGTTTGCTTTTTGATTTTTTTTCTCCCTAATTTCTTGTGGTATTTGACTTTTGAGAACATTTCTTTTGCCACTTTTGATGTTTGGCAATTTTGATACTTGGCAATTTCTTTTGCATTCTTTTTGAACATTTTCAAAGTAACTCCATTTTGTAGCAAGGGTACTTTGATTGAAGCTTAGGAGTCTATTTTCGCTCCTCTGTTCATTGATGCATTTCGCAAACATTTGATTTTGATTTGGTACTTGAACTCAATTTGGAGATTTTTATGCCCATTCCCTTTGTATTTGGCTAAACATGATGATAGTAATGTAAGAACGGTTGCATGGCATCAAGGGTCACCTTGAAATAAATGGTATTCAAGGAGTTATCACATCACAAGGTACTCTTGACTAGGCCTTAGTCCATGGGTCAAAAGATACTAGTATGACACATCCTAGGATGTCTTGAGGGTATTCTAGCAAACAAAATCTCAAGGAGAAAAATTATCTACAAGGGCCTTATATACACTTGTCAAGCTTCCCAAATAGGCATTTTCACAATATTTTCTAACCATGCAACTACATGCCATGATGCAACTCAAATATATACAACTCTAATGCATATGCTTCTATCGACTATTAGGCCATATAAACTAAAGGCAACTCCTAACAACACATAGATACAGAAACCGCAACAACAAAATACACCACATCCTCCTTGACATGTAAGACCATCCTCCTCATATGAATAATGAAAAAGAAATGGAAGGGAAATAGGAATTAGAACGATCATACCAAGCGGTCTTCACATTCCCTTGACAATGCCTCAAATGCAGTGTTGTATCTATGTGAGGAGAGAACAAGAACACACGTATATAGAATTCTACACTACTAAAATAAAGAACAAGTTTTTGGTTTTTGAATTTTTCAAATTTTTATGGATTTTTTTTTTATGAAATTAAAGAACATATTTTTGAGTTTTTTCAAAAATTTATATTGGTATTGCATACTTCATTTGCACGCATTTCTATGCATTTTGTGTAGTATTTAGCTACAAATGTCCCCCGAATTGGCTACTTTGGTTTGTCGTGTATTATTTACAGGTATGAACTGGAAAGGAGCGTAATCAAGCCTAAAACATGTCACTATGCATGCATTTAGGAGATGAGCTGAGTCGGAGCCTTAACACTACTATTTCGAGATGCGCAAAGAAGTAAGTTAGCTAGGCGAGCAAAGGAAGAACTTCAAATTTCTAGGGCCTACTTTAAAGAGTCATATCTCGTGTTCTACAAGATATTTTAAGGTGATTATAATTGGAGATGAAAGCGTGTCCTCTTAGCTTTCCAACGCCACCAGAAACGCCCTGTTTGCCCAAGTAACGAAGAAATGGCAGCCGCTTGAAGTTCAGTGCGCGAAGCAGGAATTGTGCGCTGGGAAGTACTCGATCGAGTACAATTGTGTTCGATCGACTCCTTTTTCTATTCGATCGAGTAGTGCCTATTTAGTAAGTGTTCGATCGAGTACATTAAGTACTCAATCGAGAGGTTTTAGCTTGGATTTGCTCGATCGAGTGATAGATCGAGTTGTTTGCTATTGGGCTCGGGCTTTTTAGTCTTATTTCGTTATTAGGTTAAATAAAAATCGTCTTTGCTATATGACGATAGAAACATAGGGGGACATCTTGGACGCTTGTCCCTTGACACTTCATAATTTCTTTTCTCTTTTCTACTGTTGACTGCTTTCCTTTCTTTTTCCGGATCTTTTCTCTGTAATTCTCTTTTCCCCTTTTCTCTCTTTAGTTAATGTTTATTATTTCTCTTCCCTTTGTTCTTGCTCTTTTCTCACTTATGTCTAGCTAATTCTCCTTGCTAGGAGTAGGGGAGTCGATGATTATTGTTAATTAGTTTGCAGATCTGTCGTTGTTATTATGTCTCTGTTGTTTATCACTGCTCTTAATTGTAACTAGTTGATTGAATCGATGCAATTAGCTTATTTAACATTGGTAAGCCTTGACCTAGACCGGAAGGTTGGAAGGGGTAAGACCTGCACTGAGCAGTAGGGCACTTTAGTGAGGGCGGAAGCTAAGCTATTAGTGTTTTAGGGCGAATTGAGACCGGAAGGAGATATTCGTTGCTCCTTAGACCGATACAACTGACTAATCTATGACCTTAGCTACAATTGACCGATAATCATTGATGACCCGACATCCTAGTTCCCTTTTCTTATTTTTAATCTTTCTTTTTATTTCCCCTTGCCTTAATCCTATTAGTTTAGTTGAAACATTCAATTTAAAACCCCCAACTTGTGACGTAGACAGACCGAATAGACAAGTAGATAGTGACCGCCTCCCTGTGGAGATCGACCCTACTTACCGCTGACTTCTGTTAGTGTAACTAAGTATTTTATTTTTGGTACCCGACGACGGTATCAAATTTTGGCGCCGTTGCCGGGGAGACAACTATTTATTTGCTTGTTATTTTTGTCTGTCTTTAGCCTCAAGGGATTTTCCCTTGAGGTCGTTCTCATCTTTTTCTTTAGTGCTGTTTTGATAGGTCCTACCTAGACAGTTCTAGGTAAAAGATCGTCAAAGGAAAGGCTTGAGTACCTTTGACCTTCCACCTATGTTCCATTCTATGGCGCAGAAGGTGGTTTACTGTGGGAGATGTGGTGTTGCTGGGCATAATGCAGCTATTTGCATGACAGAGAACGACGAGGTCTACGCGTTCAAGCACCATAGACGAGCTAGCCATTCCATTGTAGTTGTGCCGCCACACCTACCTTATCAACGAGGCTATCAAAAGCCTCCGTTTGTCTGGCCACCGCAACAACAAGCTCCTCATCCTGATGAACAGAAAGAAGAAATTGCTGAACTGAAATCTTTGGTGAAGGCGCTTGCACTCCAATTGCAAGAGCATGATAGATTTAATTACGCTTAAATTGATGAGCTTGAGTCTGAAATAGCTCAGTTAGCTGCTGAGTCGAACATTAGGCAACCAGAGAAGGTATGCGTTACCTATACCAAGAGTGTTCTTTCCCACGAAGGACCCGCGTTGCCCTAGCACTGCTGATGATTTGGATGACTCGGATTATGATGGTCTATCAGATAATGGCGCTTCACACGAAGACTTATGCACTATACAACAATTTTCACTCGATCGAATGGATTATAGTGGTCGATCGAGTGAAATAACTGAAGAAATGTTCGATCGAACACATTACATTACTCGATCGAACAGCTGTTTTGAGGAAGTACTCGATCGAGCTGATTCATGTACTCGATCGAATGATTATCAAGAGGAAAGCTCTCGATCGAGTACTTATTTTACTCGATCGACTGATTTGGCCAGTAAGAGCAATGATTTGTCACTTGGGTCCGTCTTAGATGACAATTTTGACAATGATAATGGTTACGGTGAATCTCCTCTATTCAAAGCCGAGCTGGATGCGCTTGAGGCTGCGATTTACGGGACGGAATCCACTGTGGAGTGTGACGAGAAGACAGTTTAGTCGGTAATTGCTCCTAGTACGGAAGAGGTAATATATTCTTTTGTCAATGATTCCGACTTTGAGAGCAACCCACCTGAGGTAGTTAGCGATAATTTCATTGTTGTTAGTATTAATAGTACGCTATCTCATATGACTCCTATTTTTTCTTCTTCCTATGCTCTACCCCCTCCCAGTTGGACAAGTAATTTAACAGTTTTTCACCATACTTGTCATTGTAAGTTTGTTAATCTGAAACGGTACCCTATATTATTATTAATTGCTTCCGAGCTCCTTCATTTTGTGGATAAATTTAGGAGCTGTCATAGGAAATTTGTTAGGCTTAAACTTTTATATATGTTATTTTCCTATGTTGCTATTATACTATGGTGCTACTTACAGTTTTGTGTAGCACATGCGCAGCTATTTGATCGGCTACTGCGCGCTTTGAGCTGTTTTGACTGGATGCAATTATGATACTCGAAGAAAGTAAAGAAGGTCGAGCTGGGACCTGTCTGAAACTAGCGTTATCCGGGAGGCAACCCGGAATTTACGTTTTTTAGTTGTTTTTCTAACGTTTCGGGTTTTTGTTGTGTGTTTAATAATGTGTCTTCTCGATCGAGTACCCTACTTTCTCGATCAAACACTTCTACAGGCCATTGCGCTCGATCGAGTAATCTTCTCTCTCGATCGAGTTGGTTTCCTTGATTCGCTTCCTGTGACGATGTCCTGCAGCTGTTCGTGACCTCCCATGTTGCTGGCTGGTTTGGGGAGGTCCCAACTTGGCGTTATCTTGTAAGTTTTCCGCATCTTCACACTCTCTATTTTAGTTTGCATTTCCTTTCCTTATTTTTGAGTACAATAAGGGCATTGTACGGTTTGGTTTGGGGAGGTTATGCTTCCATATCTGTGTCTGCATTTACGTTTTTATTGCATTTCTGTTATCACGTTTAATTTCTGTATGCATTGTTGTTTATTTTTTATAAAATTCAAAATCTTATAAAAAATTAAAAATATTCAAAAAAAAAAATTTTAAAAAAATTCTCGTTTATTTTAGCATATAGGTCGAGTCGGAACGGTTGATTTCCGTGATGAAATTGCACTTTAACATGTCATTTTTACTTGAGTCTTGCACTTTATTGACAGTTATTAGCTGAGTCTTACGCATATCTACGAGTTTTATGTCAAAATTTAGCTGATTGTGTAGACTTGACCTGATAAATTGGCAACCTACTTACAATTTCTGAGATTTAGAGCCATATAACTGGTGACATTCATGACCGGTTTACATAGAAATTGAGAGTAGTACTCCTTGCATAACATGTCCATTACTTTTGCACTTTTATGAAATTTGATTTCTTGTCATTTGCATACATTCGGGTTTGTGGTCGGTGTTACATGCAGGGAGGTGCTTACAATTTCCCCTTTCTTACATTTTCACCCACTTAGCTCCACATTAACCTAAAATAGCCTTTTGACCCATTAGCTACACCCAAATTCAACTTCCAGTCAAGCTAGTTTAGTATGACTTTTGTGGTATATCTGTCCTTGTTGTGAGTTTGGCTCATATTCATTGTGCGGAGTTGGTAGAAAAAAAGAATGTGGAAAAGGAAAAAAAGGGACGTGAAAAGAAGAAAAGAAAAAAAAAGAGAAAAAAAAAAGAAATTGAAAAAATTGAAATCACGTGAAAATAGAAAGAAAAGAAGAAAAAAATGAAAAGGAATTGGAATGAGAAATAAGAGACCGTCTGTGCTTATTTTTATCTTGTGACGGTCTCCCTCCTCCATTTTATTCATATATTTTTGAGGAGATAGTGTATTTGGACAGTGAGTTGTGCGCCAATGAAGGGCACTTGTACTTTATTTTACAGTCAGTTGAGATTCGGATGGTCTTATATGGCCTTGTTTAGGAACTAGCTTGACGCTTTACCTCCACATTTCCATAATCTGTTTTGCCTTTTCTCACCTGTAGCCTCACTTTCCCATACTATTTGTAAGCCCTCGACTGTGACGGACATTGTTGGTTGGAATGTATGTGTAGTACTTGAATCGTCTATCATTTTTGTTGCATGCATGTTATGTAGGTCGCAGTCTAGGTGAGTGACTGTTTTCTCTTTCTGTCTTATACATATACATCCACCCTTTGCTTCATGAGAGAAGAGTGACCCGTGAGAGTCCAATTTTAATGGTCTTGCAAGGTCGACAGGTGAGCTTATTTATGGACATCTTATAACTCGTTTGCGTATTCACTGCTGTGGCTATAACTGTTAATTTTTGACTGCATTAAATTGGTTTAAGTAGACAAGTTATAGCTAGCTCTGAGCTTTCTTTTTCCGTTCCATTAGTTTTGCATATAGTTTGCTTCGGGACAAGCAAAAGTTTGGTTTGGGAATATTTGATGCGTGCATTTTATATAGGTACATGCATTTCTATGCATTTTGTGTAGTATTTAGCTACAAATGTCCCCCGAATTGGCTACTTTGTTTTGTCTTGTATTATTTGCAGGTATGAACCGGAAAGGAGCGTAATGAAGACTAAAACATGTCACTATGTATGCATTTAGGAGATGAGTTGAGTCGGAGCCTTAAGACTACTATTTTGAGATGCGCAAAAAAGTAAGTTAGCTAGGCGAGCAAAGGAAGAACTTCAAATTGCTAGTGCCTACTTTGAAGAGTCATATCTTGAGTTATACAACATATTTTCAGGTTATTCCAATGGGAGATGAAAGCCTGTCCTCATAGCTTTCTAACGCCACCGGAAACCCCCTGTTTGCCCAAGTAACGAAGAAATGGCAGCCGTTTGAAGTTCAGTGCGCGAAGCAAGAATTGTGCGCTGGGAAGTACTCGATCGAGTACAATTGTGTTCGATCGACTCCTTTTTCTATTCGATCGAGTAGTGCCTATTTAATAAGTGTTCGATCGAGTACCTAAAGTACTCGATCGAGAGGTTTTAACTTGGATTTGCTCGATCGAGTTGCTTGCTATTGGGCTCGGGCTTTTTAGTCTTATTTCGTTATTAGGTTAAATAAAAATCGTCTTTGCTATATAAAGGACGACGATAGAAACATAGGGGGACATCTTGGACGCTTGTTCCTTGACACTTCATAATTTCTTTTCTCTTTTCTACTGTTGACTGCTTTCCTTCCTTTTTCCGGATCTTTTCTCTGTAATTCTCTTTTCTCCTTTTCTCTCTTTAGTTAATGTTTATTATTTCTCTTCCCTTTGTTCTTGCTCTTTTCTCACTTATGTCTAGCTAATTATACTTGCTAGGATTAGGGGAGTCGATGATTATTGTTAATTGTTAATTAGTTTGCAGATCTGTCGTTGTTATTATGTCTCTGTTGTTTATCACTGCTCTTAATTGTAACTAGTTGATTGAATCGACGCAATTAGCTTATTTAACATTGGTAAGCCTTGACCTAGACCGGAAAGTTGGAAGGGGTGAGACCTGCAGTGAGCATTAGGACACTTTAGTGAGGGCGGAAGCTAAGCTATTAGTGTTTTAGGGCGAATTGAGACCGGAATGAGAAATTCGTTGCCCCTTAGACCGATACAACTGACTGATCTGTGACCTTAGCTGCAATTGACCGATAATCATTGATGACCCAACATCCTAGTTCCCTTTTCTTATTGTTAATCTCTCTATTTATTTCCTCTTGCTTTAATCTTATTAGTTTAGTTTAAACATTCAATTTAAAACCCCCAACTTGTGACGTAGACAGACCGAATAGACAAGTAGATAGTGACCGCCTCCCTGTGGAGATCGACCCTACTTACCGCTGACTTCTATTAGTGTAACTAGGTATTTTATTTTTGGTACCCGACGACGGTATCAAGGAGTAGGAATGAAAAAGAAATACATGTTTTAGGATTTTTGAATTTATGGAAATAAATGCAATGATATGAGTGAATACATGCTCTAACTAAATGCAATTCTATATGACATATATAACAAATGAATGCAATCTACACTACAATAGATGATGCATGTTCTCACCTATGATCAAACCTCCTCAAACCTATTTAAGCACTATTTCTAGTGTACAAAGGAATAGGTTTGGTCATTAGTGACTATGTATGAATTCTAGTCTATATGCAACTAACTACATGAATAATTTGAGATATATTAGAATGCAAGCTATTCTAATCATGTGATATATATATTATAATGCAACTATACATGAGAGATAGGGAAAGTGTATCATACAAATAGAGGTGGTGTGGTCAAGCACCTCTAGCGATCGAACTCATCATCATCATCATTCCAGTTTCCACGTCCGCTAGATCCTCCTTGGTCATAGCTTCCTCCTTGGTTAAAGAACCCCCCACTTTGGTCACCAAAGTTCCCTTCTTGGTTGCCATAGTTAGGGAACAGGAGATGTGGTTGAGCCCAAGATGGATGGGGGCCTCTAGGGTTGATGTACCCTTGTTGAGTCATATTGTAGTAGGAGGGGTATTGGCCCAAGTAGTTGTCAACCCTCCCATCGTGCACTCGAATATCAATATTTTGCATGAGCAGCATCAAATCAGTCATGGATGGAGCTCTCAGATTTTGAGGAGTGAATGGTACATGTTTTATTAGGTAGGGTTGAATAGGTACATAGGATGGTGGTGGATCACCCCATTCCGCCAACTCGCGAGGTCGATGAGGTGCTTCTTCTCTTGGTGGTGGGTTGTTGTTGAACCATATAGTATATATGTTTATGTTTTTATGATGTCAAGGTGCTTTATAATTTATATACTTGTTGCGCGTAATCGTTTGTCTAAGTCTTTTAGATTCGATTTATCTAATACAAGCAACAAAGGAAGTTGTGATGGAAGTATACAATAGTCAAGCCTCAATTCAAGATCAAACGATGTGAAGATTCATTCAAGATTTATGTGAAGACGAAGTCGGTCTAAAGATTAATCAAGCTTGGATGATGACGTAGCCTATACTCGAAGATCCCCCTGAAGATTAGAAAAGTATAGGTGATTATCTCGTAATGATAACCAAGAATGAGTTTCTTGAATTAGTAAAGTTATAGCTTTGCAGCTATAACATTACTAGTAAAAGAGCTCAATGTTATAGCTCTGTTACTATAACATTCAGATGCTGAGTTTACTATACACGACATATAATGTTTTAAAATTGTTTTTAAAATTGTTTAAAGTTTATTTTAAATGTTTTAATAAAAGTATTTACTTAATAAAGCCCGGCTTAGTGCGGAGTTCGGTTCCTTGTTGAACGTTGACTAGTAGTCGTTTTTCGATGATGACGAGCGTCCTGATTCTGGCTCAAGCGGATCAGTAGTGGGACGTGCGTCCTGACTCCAAGTCGCGCGGATCTTATGACAGCAATTTGTTTTGCCTGAAGCACAGCTCGGGACGAGCGGGCTACTGTCGGGATGTGCGTCCTGAACTGTTCCTTGTCAACCTTTCAAATGTTTCTTGCTAATCCTTTCCCTTGTACCCTTTTGTGCTTCCTTCATATTAAGTTCTGAAAATTTGCTCAAAGAATGGATAAGTAACCCTCCCTCACAACACTCATGTAGAAAATATTCAAGTAATTTAAAAGTATGTTTAAATATTATACAATGCAAAATTGTATAAAGGAATATGTTATAAATGGTGGTTTGAGATAGGACTCCACCAAACTAGTTCAAGATGTTGAAATGCATTGTCCATAGAGCTTAATGCTCTTAGTAGGCGATCAAAGGCTTGTGAATTGGCCTCAAATAAACATGAATATGGTTTGTTCCAATTCAAAATAAAGCTTGGCCAAGGAAGCTTGTTACTTACTCTCTCTTTTACCTTGCCCTTGCCCTTGGCACTTCAGCCTTTGCAATGCTTCAAACCAACAAGCCCATGATTCTTGTCAACACTAGGTATGAAGTATGTCTCATATTCGTCCGGAGACTTCCACTCACCACCTTCTCCTTCAAATTTGGTGATGATGATAGCATTTGGTTTTGTCAATCCTTCAAGAATAGAAGGAGAATTCTCATAGCATTGATGATGGGGTAGCTTAGGAATTGAGATTGTGGGCGCCAAGTCTCCACAAGTAAGCTCATTCGTAACTTTGTCTTTGAGCTTCTCCACCAAGTACCTTTTATATAACAATTGGACTTTTTGGAGAAGGTCTACCATATCATCTCCAACAATCATAGGTTCCATGGTGGGTGCGAAAAGGTCTTCATAGTCAATAGGAACGAGACATTCATCTTCTCCATGGAAGCATACCTCAAACTTCTCAAGGATGGGCTCCTCAAGTGAGGTAATCTCACAACTCCATTCCTCTTCTTCATTCTATAAGTCCTTGCAAGACACATATTCCGCATAAGCTTCTTCCATAAGCTTGTCATCATCGCTATCTCTATACCAATCGTAGATAGGGGCTTCACTCCTCAATAGTTCTTCCTCCACCGTCTCAATGTTCACATCAAATGACACACCCTCATACTCACAAAGGTTAAGAGTATTTGTCTTACTCAACCTCATATCTTCCTCATCAAATACCACACTTTCATACTCACAAGAGCTCATGGCGATTGGCTCCTCCCACATCTCATCAAAGGTAACTTCTTCAAACTCGCATTCATGATCAATGTCTAAGGAATGGTGAGGAGTAGTTACTTGGGCTTCCTTTATTTGGGCAATTTGAATCGCCAACTCCTCACAATGTCTAACAATGCTTTGAAGAACATTGTCCCTATTTTGGCTCTCCTCTAGCACTTGTTTGAAGAAATTTTGTTGGTCTCCTATCATTTGGAGAACCATATTTTGAATGTCAAGTTTATGCTCATCTTCTTGTTGTGGGTGGGTGTGAAAGTGGTTATATTGTGGCATTTGGAATTCATTGTAAAGTGGGTACTAGGAGGGTAGTTGTTGTGGGTATTGGATATGGGGGTTTTGGTGGGAAAAGTTGGGGTAGAAGTTAAGATTTTCATTGTATGAGTTGTAAGGTAGGTTTGTGTTGACTTGCTCCTCAAACTCCCGATACCCATTATAGTCATAGTCAAAAGATCCACCACATACTCCATGTACCAAGCCTTGGGACATCATCATAGATAAGACAAAGATACAACTACAAACATAGAAACTACAATAAAATGGTAAGAATGAACCTTGAGGAACAAGTTCCTCAAGGTTAAAGCACAAGAAAAGAAATTCCCAAGGAACCAAGGCTCCTCAAGAAGAAGCACAACTAAAACTAGACAAAAGAACGATTCAAATACATAACACCGTCCCCGGCAACGGTGCCATTTTGATGGAGCGTGTCGTTGTACGCCATCAAACACATTTATACCCAACTACTAGCATAACAAGCAAGTCGGGGTCGATCCACGGGACGTGGGTACTCAAATTGTTCAGTCTAATTGTAGTTGCACTTAGGGTTGTCACAATTGGTTTGGGTTTGTAGTTCTGTTCTAAAATAATAGAAGCAATAAAGTAAAACAAGCAATAAATTAAGAGATGCAAACAAATAATAAAGGATACTAGGATGTCATGGGATCATAAGGGAATCATGGTAAGATAGCATAAATGAGTTATATAGATGCAATCAATTTATTATTGTTGGAATTAAGTTAGTTGATGTCATATAATTCATAAGAAGATTTGGGTCCCGGAGCCGAGTCATTTGTGACTTTACAACAATTAAAAGTCGACTTAATTCTTCCTATAAAACTACATGCATGATAAACCAATTACTTGGGAAACTTACGTCTCGGAGCCGAGTCGGTTAAGACTTTACAACACCTACAAGTCGACTTGGGTTTTCCCTATTCAACAATATGCAAGGTCTAACAAGGCTTGAGTTAGTTTATGTCTTACAAGCCTTGTTGAATAGATAAGAGATGGCTAAAAAAGGCAAGGTTTCATAGTCTAGCATTTCATCAAACATAACATGTGCATAAGTTGAAAAACAATAAGCAAGCATTCATATGAAGTCATTAAGCATAAATCTATCCCATGAATAACTCCCCTAATCCCCCACTAATCCTAGTTAAGTAAGTACTCACTCATTATCATGGAAGACATGTCATCAATGGTGTCAATCATCTACTCTTGATTGGTTTATATCTATCTGTGATCTTCGGGGTGCGTGCTTTGCTGAGTGGAGTCACTTGCGGGAGTGGCTTCACGCCCTTGATTCGCCTTCTGTGGAACCCGCCACAAGAGGGATGTGCACATTAATGAACTTGGGTTTATCGCTCGATGGAGGTGAGCGGGGCTTAGGTGGGAACGGCTGCGGTCCCCTACTTGCGACGAGGAGTACCTGTTGCGATGGGTACTCTGGCAGGGCTACACACTTTAGTGTGTAGTCAGTTATGTGGAGATTGGAGATGGAGACTGGGGTTGTGTTGAGCTGTTTGAACTGTTTGTGTACTTGTTTCGTTGTGGCATTATTTTTGTGTAATTAGTACTGACCGCGTTAATTGTTTTAAAAACTGTGGTGATCCATTCGGAGGTGGTGAGCAGTTGTTGAGCAGGTATGAGGAGATACGCTTGGGTCAGCTGGGATGAGTCACCACGATGCAGTCTTAGAGTCTTCCGCTGTTTTGGACTAGTTGTTTAGCACTTTTGGACTTGAGAACATTGTATTTCACTTTTAGCAGTTTTGGCATTTGGACATGTAATCATTTTAAAATATATTGCTATTTAAATATGTTTCTTCATTGTCATTTGATTATCATTACCTCGGGTAACCGAGATGGTGACGTTCTCATACCTTAAGTGGTCCTGGTAAGGCACTTGGAGTATGGGGGTGTCACAATATTAGTGCCCCAAAATGATAATAATATGGTAGTTTACTACTTCCTGTAATGGTGAAAAATATTAGTAATTTTTGTGAGTTCTTCCCCTTTTATTTCTTCTAAAGACAATTAGAGAGATAAAGTAATTATCAATATGATAATGTTATAACAATGAATTGTAATAAAAATAAGAAGAGAAAAACTCTCCTTATTCTCCTAGGGTGGCCGGATGGTGCAAGGGGAAGGGTGCCCTATCCAAGCCCATAATTGTTCTTCTCAAGGTGTAGGGTGAAGGGCTAGGTATAGGTCTTTTAGAAACACAATCATTATGCTTAATTCTCAATTAGAGCAATAATTATGTCCTAAACCTACCCAACTCCCTCCATTTACATGGCACACCCATATAAAATGAGTCCATTTTAAGTTTGTCAAATTTCAATGTGTGTAATGTGACATATTGGACAGGTTACTAGACATATTGTTTAATAATGCATTTTTAACTTATTAATAATCATTATATAAACAAAATAAATCACATACAAAAATTAACTAGTAATTCACAATTACAATTACTTAAAATGGGTCATAGAATTATAAATTACAACAACTTGTATTTATAATAAACCATTCATTCTTATTTTAATTGTTTCATAAACAATAAATAAACATAATTAATAAAACAATCTAATTACTTAGTACGGATCTTATTTAATCCAATTACAATAAGATATGTATACTTACTCACAAAATCATTCGTTCAATTTTAAGGAACTAATTAACTTGTATCATCATACAATTAATTAATTAATCAATTAAGAGTGTTACCCTAGAGGTATGACCTTAAGGGATCAACTGATCACCAACGTCATACGACAGTAATGTCAAACTCTAGCTAGTCAATCATTACCAATTAATGTGGATCAGTTGACAATAAAATATTACTTTCCCTTAGCATTCTTAATGTGAGATTTAAACATGTGATCGCATTATTGTCGAGGACACATATTCCAACATATGTTTATGTTTTGATGATGTCGAGAGTGCTTTATATTCTATATGCTCGATGCGCATAATTGTTTATTTAATCTTTTAGATTGGACTTACTAATCGCAAGCATTAAGGAATTGTGATGGAAGTATGATGCGTTTATATTATGATCAAGCCCTCAATCAAGGATCAAGATATTACAAGCTGTTAAAGTATTATTCAAGCATTCATGAGAAGATGAAGCTCATTTAAAGATTAATCAAGCTTGAATAATGAAGAAGCCTATATTCGAAGATCTACTAAGAAGATTAGAATAGTATAGGTGGTTATCTGGTCGGTCCGCTTTGAGCTTAGATTTCAGTTCCTTGTCGATAGGAGCACCTAGACCAAAACAATATTTATAACTTCATAAACAACTCTATTATTAGTAAAGAGGTAAGTAAAGGTCGGATCCCAAGGGACGGGTATTGATGTAGGATTTTCGATTGCAAGTAGTGGTGTCTAGGGGTGTCACAATTTGGGTTGAGATAAGAAGATCACTAAACTAAATAGCAATAAAAGTAAACAAGCAAGATGACTAAAACGAGATGTAAACAATTGATTTTAAAGCACTAGGGTGTCATGGGTTCATATGGGATTCATGGGAATTGATCATACAAACATATTCTCAAATTATAAGCAAGCAATTATTGTTGTGATAGGATCGAGTTGGTTTATATCATACAATCCTGGGAAGGTTTGGGTCCCGGAGCCGAATCGATTAGAGTGTACAACACCTACAAGTCGACTTAATCCTCCCTACTCAACTATATGCATGGTCTAATGAGACTCGAGTTGGTTTATGTCTTACAAGTCTCATTGAAAAGGTAAGTGATGGGTAAAAAATGCAAGGATTCATAGGCTCGCATTTCATCAAACATAACATGTGCATAAGTTGAGATCACAACAAGCAAGCAAATAAATTATGTGAACATATTAGATTAAGCATGAATCATTCCTCATGTTGGTTTACCCTAATTCCCCATTAACCCTAGTTAAGGAAACTACTCACTCATTATCAAGTTTAACATGTTAACAAGGTTGTCAATCGTATCAACAAAGCAAAACATGATGAATAAGTAAAGATGATTAACAATAATTAAAAAGGAATTAAGAGAATTATACCTAATGATGATTCCAAAATAATAAGCAAAGAATAATAGAAGTACTTGATGAATGATTGGAAGGTTGTCAATCCTCCAAATAAACCCAAATAATCTTCAATTACCCAAAATAAAGGATAAACAATAGAGAAATTAAGGAAATGAGATTTGTATTAATACTTGATTAAAAGTTGATTACAAATACATCAATTATAGCCAAAAACACACCAAAGCATTCTCTCTCAAAAAACCCTCTCTTAAAAACCCTAGCCTCCATCAAATTATACAGGGGGTGAGGGGGCTCCCATCGATTATCAATCGATCGATGGTAAGCCCCAAAATTGTTTCAAATTTTAATCAATTGTATGCATACCTATCTTCTATTCAATAAAAGTCTCCCTTTTGGTGAGAATCGTTTTTCCGCCCCTTATTTCGGGGGTTTTGCATTTATTCGTGGGTTTAGTTTCATCAGTAATATAGTCAAAGAGTAGTTCGTTGATGGTTTGCAGCGTGTTCTTTCAAAGGGTAAAAGTGATTTGTCAACGATCTTTGGATCCAGTCAGAGGTAAATTTTATCTCATAAATCAAACGAAGGATCCCCTCAAAAGCTACATGAAGATATCGATAATAGGACGATCCGAATTGTCAGATGCTGTTTTGAGATCCCTAGTTGATAAAAAAATTGTTTTTCTTAGGTTTCCATTAGATTTGTTTTCAATTATACTTATTCTTGATAAGTGCCGTATGGCGTTCTATTAATGAATTGTTATTTTCTCAAAAAAAAAGTTGATTACAATATTAAAGAGTGATTAGAATAATATGGACTACACTAAAGATTGATAAGAATAACATGATAATCTAATTAGTATAATGGGGTATTTATAATGGGGATTAGGTGCACAAATTAGGGTTACTAAGGGCTTAAATGACGATTAAGTCCTTAAGAAAAGTTGAGGAAATGCTCTTCTCGAAGAAAGATGCGAGTCTCCTTTTTGCTAGTCTTTCGACAATATGCGCATCCCGAGTAACACAAGAAGAAGTCGGGCTGCACTGGAGAACAATCCGAGCGTCCAAATGGTCGGGACGAGCGAATTGTGCAGGTGGTGTACGAGCGGCTTGGTGTGTGGGACGAGCGGACTGTGGAGCTCTTGGACGAGCGGCCTGGTGCTAGGACGCTCGGATTATGGCTCTTGGACGAGCGACCCGATGCTGGGACGAGCGGATTCCAGTTCAGGGATCTTTTTCTTCTTTCCTTCTTTTCTTCTTCCAACAATCCTCCGATGCAAGGATCTTCTTCATCATTGCCCATCTACTACATTATTTACAAAGGCCTTCTATTCTTGTCTTCACTTTGATGCTTGGTCATTAGATTCGATCAATTTATCTCTATTTTGCCATGAAAATGCAAGGTTTGCACTCCTCTCCTACCAAGGAAATAAAACCTCAAAGAATATGCAAAACAAAGGACTAAAGATAGTAAATAACCCAAATATGCACTAAAAACATAGGAACAAGGCTAATTCGGGGACTAAATATGCTCAAATATTGGTCACATAATTATCTCGTAATCGTAATGTAAGAATGCACTTCTTAGATTGGTAAAGTTATAGCCTCACAGCTATAACATTGCTTATATAAGAGCTCAATGTTATAGCTCTTCTACTATAACATTGAGATATGAAGTTTATATAATACACGACTAAAATGTTTTCAAATAGTTTTTGAAAAATGTTTTTGTTTCTTTTAAATGTTTTAGCAAAAAGTATTTATTATTCAAGTGAGGTAATATTCTAATTGAGAATGGTTTTATTATAAGCTTATAATTAGTAATTGTATTGAATCAAGTTATGAGTTGAGTCATGTTACTAATTAGGGTTTCTAATATTATATACTCTAAAACCCTAAATCTAACCTAATGTCAAGCTAGGGTTTTCACGAAAAACAAGGCCTATGAGCCGTGTGGACTCTCGTGTAAACCTAATAATAAAAGTTAAGTATTGTTAAGATTTTATTCTCTAGAATTATCTTAACATATCTTTTATATCTAGCATGATATGGTTATATATGATAAAATATTTTTGTTATGGAAAAATCTTATCATATCTTAAGATTTATGGAAAAGATAATAGGAGAATAATTGATAAAATTATCTTTTAGTTATTCTCTATCATTTCCTAAGATTTTAAGGATAGAAATAATAAGATATGAATTGTTTACATATCTTATATTTCGGCCATCTAGGGGTTTAAGGAAAATATATTAAGTATATATTTGATTGGACTATCTTATAATTATCCTATGTCTTTTCTAAGAGATTGCTTAAATAAAATAAGGAAAGTTGTTATGATTTTTCCTTATTTTCATTCGGTATATCTAGGGTATTGAGGAAAGTACATTAGGTGAATATATGATAAGATAATCTATTAACAACTTATATCTTTTCCTAAGATTTTATGGATAAAAATAATAAGATATGATTCTATTTTCATATCATATTGTTTCGGCCATATTAGGGTTTCAAAGAAACCGAAACACCTCTCACCCCTTGCTCCTCTTGTGCTATAAATACTTTACTCTTTGCAACATTTGAATGTAAGACCCTTTAGCACAACTTTGATTTATTTTCAAAAAGCAAAAAACCGTGTTTTAAAGCAAAAACCGTTTTGTTATTTTTCGAAAAAGGGTCGTGTGATTTATAAACTTGTGCATTCGTTCTTTCGTTATCGTTATAAGATAATGTGCTTAATTGATTTCTTACTCGTTCATTAACGTGAACTTTTAGTAGAATCATTAGTGCTTTCTTATTAGCGTAAGTTAGTCACTCGAGTATTTAACGGTACTCACTTGAGTTACAACTAGGGTTAGTTGTATGAGTTGGGTTAGTAAATTTGTAATCCGTTGAAAGGTACTAAATTTATTAATCGAGAATAGTGGACGTAGGTTTCGATTTGTGAAACTGAACCACTTCAAAAATCCGTGTGTCTCTCCTTCTCTTTCGTTTATTTCGTGTTCTTTCAATTGGATCAATTACTTGGTGAATGTTTGATCAATAACCATTGAGTAAGTAATCAATCCTTACGCTTAAACAAAAAAGTTAAAAAGTGGGATAATTTTTAATCCTCAATTCACCCCCCTCTTGGGTATTTCGGATCAATAGACTCTTCAATTGGTATTAGAGCCTCGTGCTCTTGATTGCCTAACCGTAAAGAGGCTGATCTGTCTATCTTTATTGGTCTTATCATTTTATATTCTGCTTCCTATCACGTGATAAATGGATTCCAAATACCTCAAGTGTCCGTCTTTGATTGGAAGAATTATGGTTTATGGAAGAACATGATGACTCATTATGTGAAGGGTCATGATTGGGAGTGCTGGACGATTATCCAAAACGGACCGCATAAAATTTTGGTTGTATCCACTGAAGCTACTACCTACGAGAAAAAGGAAGAGGATTATGTCGAGGCTGACTACAAGAAGGCCGAAAAGAATTCTAAGGCAATAAGCCTATTGCAGAATGGCATGACTACTACAGAATTTGATCGCTTCTCTTCTTGCTTAACGGCCAAGGATATATGGGACAACCTTGAATTAGCTTATGAAGGTACTTCCATTGTTAGGAAGCACACAAAATCAAGTAATGGATGCATCTACAAAAGGAATAGCCACTTTCCTCATCTAAGTGGCGGAAATTATCTAGAGGGGAAGCAATTCAAGGGTACACACTCCTTCATAGATATGGTTTCTTCAAACTACTAAGCCTAGAAGGATACCAATAAATCACCTCCAAGTTGTGTCAAGCTAGGGTACCTTTGTCCTCAATCGTTAAATGCTTTTGTCAAGAATAGACTCCCTCTGGTGTTAGAAACACTAGAGGATCACAGAATTCCCCCTCTTGCCTAGACAAGAAGAAGGGTTGTCCCCTCTTTACCATGCACAAAAATGGATATGATGGATAAAAGGGATCAATAAGATTTGAGTTTCATGTGGGAGTTTGCTTTTGTTGTTGTTTTCCCCCCAATTTCTTGTGGCATATAACATTTGAGAACACTTTCTTTTTGCTATTTCTTTTGATTTTTGGCATTTCAATACTTGACAATTTTCAACTTTTGCAATTTGTTTTGAACATTTTCAAAGTCACCCCAATTAGTAACGAGGGTGCCTTATATTTGAAGCATAGGAGTTTTTATTTTTGTTACTCCTCTTTTCTTTTGATGCAATTTGTGCAAACTTTTTGACTTTTCATTTGATTTCTTGAACTCAAATTTTTGAACAATTTTTGTGCCCATTCCCTTTTTGATGACAAAATTGTGGTAGAATATGGATAAATGATGGTTGCATGGTTTTAAGAGTCACCTTGAAATAAACGGTAGCCAAGGAGTTATCACACCACAAGGTACTCTTGACTAGGCCTTAATCCATGGGTCAAAGGATAATAGCATGACACATCCTAGGGTGTTTTACAAGTATTCTAACAAGCAAAGTCTTAAGAAGAAAACGCATCTACAAGGGCCTTATATACACTTGTCAAGCTTCCCAAATAGATGTTTTCACAAAATTTTTCCTAAATGCATCTATATGCCATGATGCAACTAACATTTCTACAACCTAATGCATATGCTTCTACCAACTAGTATGCCAAATAATCTAAATGCAATCCTATAATCACATTGTTTATACCGCATCAATCAAAATAAATCCACATAGTCATTAACATAAAGAGGAAAAAGGAGATTGGAAAGATCATACCATGCAGTCTTCAATATCCTCATGGCTCGGATGTGGCGTAGTCAATCAATGTGAAAAAGGATGAACAAACACAATATATATATATATATATATATATATATATATATATATATATATATATATATATATATATATATATATATATATATATATATATATATATATATATATATATATATATACAAGACTACACTACAAAGGAAATGAACATGTTTTTGGATTTTTAATTTTTCAATTTTTTGGATTTTTTGAAAAAAAATTTTGATTTTTTTTTCGGATTTTGTATAAAAGTCAAGTTAGAATTTCCCATCCCCACACTAGTATGGGCATTGTCCTCAATGGCCAATACGATAGGAAATTATGCAATGAAAATGCATGATTTTAAAACTAAATGCAAACTACACTATGCTACACTACATGATGCATGTGTTTTTGTTATGGCGGAGATCATAATTTGGATTAGCTCCCAATGCATATTCATGGACTTCCCCAAACCAAAATAGACATTATTTCTAATGTCAAGAATTTCGGGGGAGTTCATGCACATGGAATGCAATGCATGAAACTAAAAATTATCATTTTGGATTTTTCAAGTCGGGAACAATAAAAATGAACACCTTAATGATGCCAAGGTGTTAGTCCATCAATGTTGCTAGGACTCCTCAAAATGATCAAGATAAAAGAAAAACAAGAGAAGTAGACAAACCATAAGGGAGGTGTAAGAATGTAGGAGCCTCCAAAAGTTTTCTAGTCCTCACCCATCGTATCATCATTATCATCATCTTCCTCGCTTGAGGCATCATCAACCTACATAGATGTGGAATCATGTCCACTCTCACTTTCACATCCTTGTTCTTCCTCACTTTCCTCTTCTTCTTGGTCTTCTTCTTGGTCACCACTCTCATCAACAACCATTTCCTCTCCACCCGGTCTACCACCACTAGAAGTGCTAGGAAAGAATACGTCCCTATCCGCCCAACTAGGCAAAGGACAAGATGGATCAAGAAGTCCTTACCTAGCTAGATGTAGGATGGGCGGATATTGGGGCTTGTAAGCATCAACTCTATCATTGTAAGCTTGTTTATGCATTTCCCTCATGAGTAGAGTCAAGAAATCATTTCCCGCCTTGGCATCTTTGGGGTTGAACTCGTGGTACTCAAATGGGTATGGTGCGGTGATAATGGAGGAAGAGGGCTCGTCAATTTCGTCCCCTTGGTGTTGAATGATGTACTCGGTCTCTTCGGAGAGTGGGAGAAGGTAGTTCGGTCGGTGAACATTCAATCGGCAAATTTTGCTAGGCAAAGTGAAGGATCTAGCTTCATTTGTCAACCACCCAAACTTGTTGTCAAGAGTATCTTTCTTGACCCACTTATACTTTAGAATCATGGTGGGCAAATCGATAAGATGGCCACCTTTTACCGGTGGAAAAGTGTTGTTCTTGTTGAAATCCCGGTTAAAATGCTTAGCCAAATAGGTAACTTGTCCCCCATTGGCAATAAAGGCCGTGCCTTCTTTCCCACAATCAACATTAAGCCATTGATCACCCAAAAGTTATAAAGCATTGTATGGCTTGGTAAATTATCTCCCAATGTTCAAAGCCGACTCAAGAAGAATAAAATCGAGTTTGGTAAGATAATTTGTGCCATTTCTAGCTATCAAAGTATTCCCAATGACCTTATAACATACTCTAATGCCCGGATGGTGGACTAAGAGAGCACGACAATCATGAAAACGTGTGAATTTTCTTCCGAAAATTGCCATCCATAGAGGAGCGGGGTCATACTTGGTAGGCATCTTTGTAAATGTTGCACTATCACTAAGGCCAAATATCTTACCCAATTCGTCATAAGATAAGCATCTATCAACATTTTCAAGATGAAACTCAATGACGGTTCGAGTCTCCACCCTTGTGACTTTCAAAGAACTCAAAAATTCCAAGGTAAGGGAGGGGTATGTCAATTCTTGCATTGTAAATAATTTACTTAACCCCATAGACTCGAAAAAGGTCTTAGTTTGTTCAAGGACACCCAACTTTGACAATGCATCTTCACAAATAAACTTAGTAGGCATGATGGTTTTCTTAGCAAAGAGAATGAATTTCTCCCTATGAGAGTCGGAAGTGAAAATTACCTCCGGATAATTGGATAATTGTGCAATGACCGGAGTTGAAGTAGTAGCTTCCATAGGGGGATTTTGTTCTTGAACCTCCAACCTTGCCTCATGGACTACCAATGCCTTTGATACTTGTTTTGCTTGAAGATCTAATTGCCTTTTGGAAAGTGTCTTCTTTTGGGGTGCCTTGTTTCCACATTTTGTTCTTGCCATTCTCCTTTGCTTTACTTCACCAATGAAAGATTGAAATCTTCAATTTTTAGTAATGCCCAAATCGATTTAGGATGAATGAATGTTGCTTTGTATCCTAAAAATCGACTTCAAACTTGAAGATTTTGGTGTTTGAATCACTTGTTGTTGCAAAAGGAGTGATTAATTTTTGTTGTGAGGGAGTTTGGATTTGATTTGTTTGAATTTGGTTGAGGGAATTTGTTTTTGTTGATGGAGAGGATGAGGGTTTTGGGGTTTTGGGTAGTGGTTGTATTTTGAAGAAATGAGAATGAATGGGAGAGGAGGGTTTTAAATGGTCCGTTAATTTTGAACCTGTAGTGGGAGACGAGCGGACCAGGGGTCGGGACGCTCGGATTCTTCAAAAAATGGTTTAGGAAAAGCCGCCACAGGACGAGCGGCCACATGGAAGACAAGCGGATTCTTTCAGCTGAGACGAGCGTCTTCTGCTTAGGACGCTCGGATTCCTTTCTAGGGAGAAATCCAAGAATTTGGCAGCAAAAAGACGAGCGTCTTTCTTGATGGACGACCGTCTAGACTGAGACGAGCGTCTTTCTGGCTGGGACGCTCGGATTGACAGTCAGACCCAAATATTTATTTCTGCAGCTTCACCAGACGAGCGTCTGATGGCTTAGACGCTCAGATTTCTTCAGGACGAGCGGATTATCCCTCAGACGCTTGGATTCTTCCTTGACCTCACGGATTCAGGTCCATCCGTGGGGTGCTTCGTAACCCGTGTCATTTCATTCTTCAATTCTTGTGTTCTTCATTGTAGGGGCACTACAAAGGCATGAATAGCCTAGGCAATTGCTATCCCCACACTAAGTCTTAGCACTACACAACAATAAATTCATAAGTCCCTCCCTCACTTCTCTCAAAATGATGAATATCTTGTTCAAGGCACGAAAATGTGAATCCAAAAATGACAAAAATGCAATAGAATAATTGAAATGCAAGTTAGGGAATTAGAATATTTACAAATGGTGGTTTAGGGAGGACTCCACCAAACTCTCATCCAATGTGAGATGTCAAGGGGGCATGTTCAAGGTGTTGTTGAAGTTACTTAACACCTTGAAGAAGTAGTCGAAAGCTTGCTCATTATAATGATAAATATCCTCAATAGATCTTTGCACGTGTTGTTCTCCATGATCGTCTTGGGTCATAGCATTACCAATATAGGGATTGAATATCCCTTCAAACTCATCATCCCAAAGACCGCAAACTTCGTCTACTTGCTCACTAGAAAAGTCTTGAGTTGATAAAGACAACTCTCCTTCTTTCTTGTCTTGGCCAATGAGGCCTTCCTTTTCACTTGTCATGGGTGAGCTTTTCAAGCTCTCATTGTTGCCATTTCATTGCTCTTTTGATGGGGCATCATCCACTTTCTTTCTCCATTGAAATTCCAACTTCTTCCTATCATCCTTCCGGCTATAGTGATCAACCATAAAGCATGGCTCATGCAATCGGGGAGCTCTCATAGTCTTGTCAAGATTAAAAGTGATGGTTTCATCTCCCACTTCGAGGGTGAGCTCTCCATGCTTCACATCGATCACCGCTCCCGCGGTGTGCAAGAAAGGTCTTCCTAAGGTAATAGGAATGTTGGAGTCTTCTTCCATGTCAACAATAACGAAATCCACCGGGATAAAGAATTTTTCAATTCTCACGGGAACATCTTCCCATACCCCTAAAGGTGTCTTTGTTGATCTATCCGCCATTTGAAGCGTGATGTTGGTGCATTTGAGTTCTCCATTCCTAGCCTCTTGCTAACCGAATATGGCATGACACTAACACTTGCCCCAAGGTCACATAAAGCTTTGTTGATTGTAGTGTCACCAATAGTGCATGGAATGGAGAAGCTTCTCGGATCCTTGAGCTTTGGAGGTGAACTCCCTTGAAGGATGGCACTACTTACCTTAGTGAAGGCAATAGTCTCAAGCTTCCGGATTGATTTGTTCTTTGTAAGGATGTCCTTCATGTACTTTGGATAGGCCGGAACGTGATTGATCAATTCCGTGAAAGGAATTGAGACTTCTAAATTCTTCACAATTTCCATGAATTTTCCAAGTTGGTCATCAAACTTAGGCTTAGCTTGACGACTCGGGAATGGAAGTCTAATCACAATGAGGTCCTTCTCTTTGGCCTTTTCTTCATTTTTTCTTTGAAACTTCTTGATTGGTGGTGCAGCAGGAGCCAGGGATCAGGGCAGCACTGATCAGGCAGCAGGCAGTAATTCCAATCAGACTACCCTGTTAACAACCCCTGCCATGCCTGCTTTGAGAAGTCTCAGGTATCATCACAAGCTCAACCACCAGCTGCCACCCTGGCCAGCTGAAACATTGACTAACTAAGATCAGAAAAGTCCTAAGGAGCCAGGCCTAATTCACCCTGCAATCAAGAGAAAATCCAACTGAAAGTCAAGCTGCTGAAAGGGACATAAAGCATAAAGTAAATTACCATTTCTCGCTAAACAAAGAAGGAGCTGTTGCTGAAAAACTTTTGCTTGTCTCTCCATATTTCATATACCACCTCAGAGCCAAAGTTAAGACCCCCACTGCACCCATTCGTCCTTACACTCCCAGCCAAAGCAACATGTCACTATCAGTGCAGGATTTCTGTTGTTTTCTTGCAGTTTCTTTTAAATCATTTTGTCATCATTGTAAAATATTTCCAGTACCTTATTTATGTCATAAGAACGAATCCTGGCCCTTGGATGATATTACTAGGTTAAACTTTGTACCAGATCTCCAAGAGGAAGGCCTATATAAGGACCTCTCCTCCAACTGCATTGAGGCAACTTTTGATGAATATTAAACCTGAGTTTTCTCTCAATTTTAAATCTCGATAACTTGTGCTTAGTCTGTAGTTAAGAGTCAGGCCTGTTAACATCTTATGCTGAGACTGTAGATGTTGAACAAAGTCTGTTGGTAAGGTTCATTCAATCCTGTGCTCAGACTGTGGGTTGTGTGATCTTGCTGTTAACTTGAGTTGGTTATTATCTGTGCTAGGCTGTGATAATTTCCATGTTAAGTTGTCCAAATTGTTAGCTTGCTTCCCTGTGAGTATTCTGTGGGATTTAAGTTGATAATTATATCCTTTGGTTCCCTCCCAGTCATCAAATAATATTCCTGTGTCAAGCAGTCTGGTTCTTCCTGTCAGCTTGTCTTATTTATTCAACTAAAAATACTTAAAATGTCTCAAAATTCGTGGAATTTTACTCAGAGTTAGTTTAATCAATTAACTAGCTTGTCGCCAAATTTCATGATTTTAGCAGGCCTTTTGGTAATTTTAATTATATTGTTAAGTCTGTTGTATTCCTGAATAATTCAGGAAACTCTTATCTAGGCCAAGATGAGTCTATTGTGTCAGGCCTGGGATTTGACACTGCAAATTGGTAATCAGAGCAAGGTTTAACACAATTCCACCTTTGTGTTAGTCTTGGGTTGAGAGAAACTATGAGTTCATTATCCCTACCTACAACAAAAACACAAAAAACAACCATGAGTTAAGAGAGACTTGCTGGTATTGAGACCAGAATAGAAATCCTTGCAGGAAATGTGGACACACTACTCAATGCTGTTCATGTAGTGATGGAGAGGTTTCCAAACCATGATCCCAGGAGACAACCACCTCCAAGAGGAAGAGGTAGAGGCAGAGGCTTCTTTATGGGAACAGGGAGAGGACAACCACCACCTGGGTATGAGTCAGATTCCGAGGAGAGCATCAGAACATAAGAGGAGGTTCCTGAGCACACAGACAAGCATTTAAAGGTAGAAATCCCTGAATTTTCTGGTAGCCTAAATCCTGATGATTTGTTAGAATGGATTAGGGATGTTGAGAAAAATTTTGAGTATAAAGGTTACACTGATGTTAAGGCCTTTAAAGTTGCTATCTTGAAACTAAAGGGATATGCTTCTCTTTGGTATGATAACCTGAAACACCAAAGGATTAGGGAAGGAAAAAAACCACTTAGGTCTTGGTCTAAGTTTAAGAAAAAGATGTTGAGTAAATTTGTCACTAAGGATTACACTCAGGATCTCTTTATTAAACTGTCCAAACTTAGGCAAGATGAGAGATCAGTTGAGACCTACCTGAGGGAGTTTGAGCAGCTGACCCGGCAATGTGAGATTAATGAAAAACCTGAGCAAATGATTGCTAGGTTTCTGGAGGGTCTTGATAAGAATATTGCTACAAAGGTTAGGATGCAACCCCTGTGGTCTTATGATGATTTGGTTAACCTGTCTTTAAGAGTTGAAAAAATGGGAAAGGCTAAGCCTGTAGTGCCTAAAACTACCACTAGACCTTCATTCAGGCCTTTTACTGGTGTCAGGATTTTTAGTACACCCAAACCAGCTGCACCACCTACACTAGACAAAGGGAAAGCCCCCATGAACAAGAAAACCAACCCACCAGTGACTGAGGGAAAGATCAGGTGCTTTCAATGTCAGGGATATGGCCACTTCAGGAAGGATTGTCCTTCTAAGAGGGCACTGACAGCAATGGAAGTAGAACAGTGGTAAAGGGAAGGACTGGTTGAGTATGAGGAGGATGAGAGCCTAGTGTTGGAGGAAATGGAAGCTGAGGAGGAATCAGGCCAAGATCAGGTTGTAGCTCACCCTGACACAGGGCACAACTTGGTCTTATGGAGAGTTATGCATTCACAACAAGCACCCTTAGAAGTGATCGAGATCCCCGATCTTCGAGGAGTAGATGCACAGTTCAGGGAAGGGTTTGTAACTTGATCATAGATGGAGGGAGCTGTACCAATGTGGCCTCCATCACCATGGTCAACAAGCTAAATCTGGTGACCCATGATCACCCAAATCCTTACAAACTCAGATGGTTAAACAAGGGAGCAGAGGTTAAGGTTGACAAAAAAATGCCTGGCCCTATTCTCTATTGGGAAGGTATACAAGGATGAGGTACTGTGTGATGTTGTGCCCATGGATGCTTGCCACCTGCTGTTAGGGAGGCCATGGGAATTTGATAGGAATACAACTCATCAGGGAAAGGAAAATGCTTACAGCTTCAAGCATGAAGGTAAGAAGGTCACCCTGACCCCCTTACCCCCAAATCAAAGAAACTATGGGAGCCCAAACATGCCAGAAGAGATCAGTGGTGTACTGTTCTTATCTGAGGCTGCCATGATTCAGGAAATGAAACAAGAACAACCTGTGTTCATCCTACTGTCCAAGGAAGTGATTGAAAGAGAAGGTTCAGAATTGCCTGTAGAAATTGAACCTTTGATCCATAAGTTCAGGGATGTCTTTCCAAAAGAACTACCTAGTGGACTACCACCCTTGAGGGGAATTGAGCACCATATTGATCTTATACCAGGTGCTGTACTGCCTAATAGACCTGCTTACAGTAGCGATCCAGCAGCCACCAAGGAGTTACAACACCAAATTGAGGAGCTTATGAACAAGGGCTTTGTCAGGGAGTCTCTAAGTCCTTGTGCAGTCCCTGCATTGCTTGTTCCTAAGAAACATGGAACATGGAAAATGTGTACTGACAGTAGAGCCATCAACAATATTACTGTCAAGTATAGATTCCTAATTCCAAGGTTGGATGACATGCTTGATGAGCTGAGTGGTGCCAGAATTTTTTCCAAGATTGATCTCAGGCAAGGATACCATCAGGTGAGAATCAGGGTGGGAGATGAATGGAAGACTGCCTTCAAAACAAATCATGGGTTATATGAGTGGCTTGTGATGCCATTTAGCCTCTCAAATGCACCCAGCACTTTCATGAGGTTGATGACTGAAGTGTTGAGGCCATGCTTAGGCCAATTTGCTGTAGTGTACTTTGATGACATACTGGTGTACAACAGCAGGAGAGGAGAACATCTCAGGCATCTTGAAGTGATTTTTAAGATCCTCAGGGAGCAGAAACTGTTTGGCAAGTTGGAAAAGTGCACCTTCATGGTTGAAGTGGTGACCTTTCTAGGATACATTGTCTCTGGAAGGGGTATATCAAGTGACCAGGAAAAATCTCAAAGCAATCCAGTCCTGGCCAGTCCCTAAAACAATCACTGAAGTTAGGGGATTCCATGGATTGGCTTCCTTTTACAGAAGATTCATTAAAAACTTCAGCTCAGTCGTAGCACCAATCACTGAGTGCATGAAGAAGGGAGAGTTTCAATTGACTGACAATGCTTAACAGTCCTTTGAAAGAATTAAGAAGTTGATGTGTGAAACCCCTATCCTGAAGCTGCCAGATTTTGATCAGCTGTTTGAAGTAGAATGTGATGCCAGTGGAGTTGGCATTGGAGCAGTTTTAATTCAGGCTCAGAAACCAGTAGCCTATTTCAGTGAGAATCTAAATGGAGCTAAACTGAAATACTCTACCTATGACAAAGAGTTTTATGCTATCATCAGAGCCCTGATGCACTGGAATCATTACCTGAAGCCCAAATCATTTGTGTTACATTCAGACCATGAGGCACTGAAATATATCAATGGTCAACACAAATTAAGCCACTGGCATGCTAAGTGGGTGAAGTTCTTGCAATCATTCACTTTTTCCAGCAAGTACAAGGAGGGAAAACAAAATGTGGTAGCAGATGCTTTATCAAGGAGACACACCTTACTATCAGTCATGGGAAACAAGGTCCTTGGGTTTGAATTTATGAAAGAGAGGTAAAAGGAAGACCCTGATTTTTCTGAAGAATGGATAACTCAGACTGAAGGACAAAGGGTTCCAGGGAGCAGGTATCTCTTACAGGAAGGGTTCTTATTCCAGGGCAACAAGCTGTGTGTGCCTAGAGGATCATACAGGGATCTACTAATAAGGGAAGTTCACTCAGGAGGCTTAGGAGGTCACTTTGGAGTCCAAAAGACCTTGGACATCCTTCAGGATCAGTTCTATTGGCCCAGGATGATGGGAGATGTCCAGATTATTCTCAGGAGGTGTTCAGTGTATCAGCAGGCCAAAAGCTCGTTCCAGACTGGTCCTTACACTCCTCTACCAGTGCCTGATAAGCCATGGGAAGATGTAAGCATGGATTTTGTTGTTGCCTTACCCAGGACTCAGAGGGGCAAGGATTCTGTGATGGTAGTTGTTGATAGGTTCAGCAAGATTGTTCATTTTGTGGCATGCAAGAAGACTGAGGATGCTGCCAGTGTTGCTGAGCTCTATTTACAAGAAATTGTGAAGTTACATGGAGTGCCAAAGACCATAGTGTCTGACAGGGACACCAAGTTCATGAGTTATTTTTGGAAAACCCTGTGGAGGCTTCTGAAAACAAAGTTGTTGTTCAGTACATCTCACCACCCTCAGACTGATGGGCAAACTGAAGTCACCAACAAAACATTGGGTAGGATCCTGAGATACATAGTGAGCAAGTCCTTGAGGGATTGGGATTTGAAACTGTCACAAGATGAATTTGCATTCAACAAGGCACCATCAGCTGCAACTGGTCATAGTCCATTTGAGATAGTCTATGGAGTTAATCCACTCATGCCCTTAGATTTATCTAGTGTTCCAAGAGAGGAGATGAACCTTGATGCTAAGGCCAGAGCTGAACAAATGCTAAAACTTCATGAATCGGTCAAGAAACAAATTGAAAGAGCCAATGAAAGGTACATGAAGCAGTCCAAGGTCCCTCAAAGGAAGAAGGAATTCATGCCAGGTGATCTGGTCTGGATTCATCTAAGGAAAGAAAGGTTCCCAGCCAGGAGAAAGAACAAGTTAATGCCAAGAGCTGATGGCCCATTTGAAATTGTTGAAAAGATTGGATCAAATGCCTACAAGGTGGATTTACCAGGTGATTATGGGGTACATGGTACTTTCAATGTGGGAGATCTCAGTCCTTACTATGATTCAGATGATGAGGAGGCTACAGGGTTGAGGACAAGCCCTGTTCAACCAGGGAGGTTGCGGCGCAGGAGCCGGGATCAAGGCAACACCGATCGAGCAAAGCAGGCAATTCCAATCAGACTACCCTGTCAACAACCCCTGCCATGCCTGCTTTGAGAAGTCTCAGGTATCAGCACAAGCTCAACCACCAGCTGCCACCCTGGCCAGCTAAAACATTGAGTAACTAAGATCAGAAAAGTCGTAAGGAGCCCGGCCTAATTCACCCTACAATCAAAAGAAAATCCAACTGAAAGTCAAGCTGCGGAAAGGGACATAAAACATAAAGTAAATTACCATTTCTGGCTAAACAAAGAAGGAGTTGTTGCTGAAAAACTTTTGCTTGTCTCTCCATATTTCATATACCACCTCAGAGCCCAAGTCAAGACCCCCACTGCACCCATTCGTCCTTACACTCCCAGCCAAAGCAACACTGCAGCCTAGAAAGCAGCATGTCACTATCAGTGCAGGATTTCTGTTGTTTTCTTGCAATTTCTTTTAAACCATTTTGTCATCATTGTAAAATATTTCCAGTACCTTATTTATGTCCTAAGAACGAATCATGGCCCTTGGATGAGATTACTAGGGTAACCTTTGTACCAGATCTCCAAGAGGAAGGCCTATATAAGGACCTCTCCTCCAACTGCATTGAGGCAGCTTTTGATGAATATTAAACCTGAGTTTTCTCTCAATTTTAAATCTCTATAACTTGTGCTTAGTCTGTAGTTAAGAGTCAGGCTTGTTAATATCTTGTGCTTAGACTGTAGATGTTGAACAAAGTCTGTTGGTAAGGTTCATTCAATCCTGTGCTCAGACTGTGGTTTGTGTGATCTTGCTGTTAACTTGAGTTGGTTATTATCTATGCTAGGCTGTGATAATTTCCATGTTAAGTTGTCCAAATTGTTAGCTTGCTTCCCTGTGAGCATTCTGTGGGATTTAAGTTAATAATTATATCCTTTGGTTCCCTCTCAGTCATCAAATAACATTCCTGTGTCAAGCAGTCTGGTTCTTCCTGTCAGCTTGTCTTATTTATTCAACTAAAAATACTTAGAGTGTCTCAAAATTCCTGGAATTTTACTCAGAGTTAGGTAATCAATTAACTAGCTTGTCACCAAATTTCATGATTTTAGCAGGCCTTTTGGTAATTTTAATTATATTCTTAAGTCTGTTGCATTCCTGAACAATTCAGAAACTCTTATCTAGGCCAAGATTGAGTCTTTTGTGTCAGGCCTGGGATTGACACTGCAGGTGGGTTCTTCTTCCCTAGAGTTTTGCACAACTCTTTCCTTGTCACTAGCCTCCACAACTTTATCCTCAACTTGCTTCTTTGGTCCTTCATATCTTGTACCACTCCTCAAGTGAATGGCACTAACCGTTTCATGTCTTGGGGATTACTTTGAGGTGGTAATTGCCCCTTTTGTCTTTGAGAGCTTGAAGATGCTAGTTGGGTCATTTGAGTTTCCAACATTTTTGTGTAGGCTAGGATGTTGTTGATGGTGATGTCTTTTGCTTAGCTATCTTTTTGCATTTGAGTGAAAAATTCTTGTTGATTCTTTTGCATTTGGAGGACCGCTTTTTGAACATCAAAACCTTGGTCATTTTGTTGATTGTATGGAGTTTGATTTTGGTAACCTTGGTTTTGGTTGTAAAGGGTCTTTGATTTTGGTTTCTCATTGGAGGTGGGGTGTATGTTCGTTGATGGTTTTGAACATTTTGGCTTTTGTATGAGAGATTTGGATGGAATTTGGTGTTTTCATTGTAATAGTTGGAATAAGGGATACCACTTTTGTATGCTTGAAAAGCATTCAGTTGCTCACTTGTTCCCCTACATTCACTTTGGTCATGTCCCAAAGTTCCACAATTCTCACATATTCCATTTGGAATCGATGAAGATGCTACCATAGCATTAACATGTTACTTTGGTGATTTTGAGGCTTCTTCAACTTAGCCATAGCCTTTTCAAACTTCAAGTTGATGGTATCAATATGAGCACTAATTTGAGCATCCAATTGAGTAATAGAGTCCACTTCAGCTTTCCTCCTCTAGTAGCCTTGCGAGGTCTACTATATTGTGAATTATGGACCGCCATTTCCTCAATCTTGTTCCAAGTTTGATTATCGTCAACTTCGGTGAACATACCATTTGATCCCATGTTGAGAATGTTTCGGGAGTCTTCATAAAGACCATTCCAAAATTGTTGTACCAAGAACCACTCGCTAAGTCCATGATGAGGACATGAGCGACAAGTTCCTTTGAATCGCTCCCAAGCTTCATACAAGGATTCTTCGTCCCTTTGCTTAAAACCCGTGATTTGGGCTCTTAGCATGTTAGTCTTTTCCAGAGGATAGAACTTTTTGTAGAAAGCTAGAGCCAACTTCTTCCAAGAGTCAATTCCAAGAGTAGCCTAATCAAGGCTCTTTAACCATTTTTTCGCGGTACCAATTAGAGAAAAAGGAAATAAGACCCATCGAATTTGGTCTTGAGTCACTCCGGTTTGTGAAATTGCATAACAATAGTCACAAAAAGTCTCCATGTGGGAATGAGGGTCTTCACTAGGCATCCCCCCAGTTTGGCTTCTTTCGGCTAATTGGATAAATGCGGATTTTGCAATAAAATTTCCGGTTAAGTGTTGTGGTGTGGGAGTACCATTGGGTAGGTTTTCCTCGGTTGGTACGGAATGTGATGAAAACTTAGGCATTGTGGGTTGGTTGTGTGGTTGATTTTGTGTTGGGTTCTCCTAACCTTCTCTTGCAAAAGGGTTGATGAACTCAAGAGTATTTGGTTAAACATCTACAACCTCACCGATACCTCTCAAAGTATTTCTAGCAAGTCTTCTATTGGTTGTCAAAGTCCTTTCAATTTCGTGATCAATGGGTAATAAGTTACCTTGTGATCTTCTAGACATGCAAAATATCAAACAACTCGAAAACAATTAGAACAAACCTTGAGGAGTTTTACTTCCCCAAGGCAAAGAAAGACACAACTAATAACAATCAAAGAAAATCAAATCAAGTTAACACCGTCCCCGGCAATGGCGCCATTTTTGGTCGGTCCGCTTTGAGCTTAGATTTCGGTTACTTGTCGTTAGGAGCACCTAGACCAAAACAATATTTATAACTTCACAAACAACTCTACTTTTAGTAAAGAGGTAAGTAAAGGTCGGATCCCAAGGGACGGGTATTGATGTAGGATTTTCGATTGTAAGTAATGGTGTCTAGGGGTGTCACAATTTGGGTTGAGATAAGAAGATCACTAAACTAAATAACAATAAAAGTAAACAAGCAAGATGACTAAAATGAGATGTAAACAATTGATTTAAAAGCACTAGGGTGTCATGGGTTCATAGGGGATTCATGGGAATTGATCATACAAACATCTTCTCAAATTATAAGCAAGCAATTATTGTTGTGATAGGATCGAGTTGGTTTATATCTTACAATCCTAAGAAGGTTTGGGTCCTGGAGCCGAATCGATTAGATTTTACAACACCTACAAGTCAACTTAATCCTCCCTACTCAACTATATGCATGGTCTAATGAGACTCGAGTTGGTTTATGTCTTACAAGTCTCATTGAAAAGGTAAGTGATGGGTAAAAAATGCAAGGATTCATAGGCTCGCATTTCATCAAACATAACATGTGCATAAGTTGAGATCACAACAAGCAAGCAAATAAATTATGTGAACATATTAGATTAAGCATGAATCATTCCCCATGTTGGTTTCCCCTAATTCCCCATTAACCCTAGTTAAGGAAACTACTCACTCATTATCAAGTTTAACATGTTAACAAGGTTGTCAATCATATCAACAAAGCAAAACATGATGAATAAGTAAACATGATTAACAATAATTAAAAAGGGATTAAGAGAATTATACTTAATGATGATTCCAAAATAATAAGCAAAGAATAATAGAAGTACTTTATGAATGATTGGAAGGTTGTCAATCCTCCAAATAAACCCAAATAATCTTCAATTACCTAAAATAAAGGATGAACAATAGAGAAATTAAGGAAATGAGATTTGTATTAATACTTGATTAAAAGTTGATTACAAGATTAAAGAGAGATTAGAATAATATGGACTACGCTAAAGATTGATAAGAAGAACATGATAATCTAATTAGTATAATGGGGTATTTATAATGGGGATTAGGTGCACAAATTAGGGTTACTAAGGGTTTAAATGACGATTAAGTCCTTAAAAAAAGTTGAGGAAATGCTCCTCTCGAAGAAAGATGCGAGTCTCCTTTTTGCTAGTCTTTCGAAAATATGCGCATCCCGAGTAGAACAAGAAGAAGTCGGGCTGCACTGGAGAACAATCCGAGCGTCCAAAAGGTCGGGACGAGCGAATTGTGTAGGTGGTGGACGAGCGGCTTGGTGTGTGGGACGAGCGGACTGTGGAGCTCTTGGACGAGCGGCCTGGTGCTGGGACGCTCGGATTATGGTTCTTGGACGAGCGTCCCGATGCTGGGACGAGCGGATTCCAGTTCAGTGAGCTTTTTCTTCTTTCCTTCTTTTCTTCTTCCAACAAGCCTCCAGGATTTTGGCGGAGATGCAGGGATCTTCGTCATCATTGCCCATCTACTACATTATTTACAAAGGCCTTCTAGTCTTGTCTTCACTTTGATGCTTGGTGATTAGATTCGATCAATTTAGCTCTATTTTGCCATGAAAATGCAAGGTTTGCACTCCTCTCCTACTAAGGAAACAAAACCTCAAAGAATATGCAAAACAAAGGACTAAAGATAGTAAATGACCCAAATATGCACTAAAAAGCATAGGAACGAGGCTAATTCGGGGACTAAATATGCTCAAATATTGGTCACATCATTATCTCGTAATCGTAATGTACGAATGCACTTCTTAGATTGGTAAAGTTATAGCCTCACAGCTATAACATTGCTTATATAAGAGCTCAATGTTATAGCTCTTCTACTATAACATTGAGATGTGAAGTTTATATAATACACGACTAAAATGTTTTCAAATAGTTTTTGAAAAATGTTTTTGTTTCTTTAAATATTTTAGCAAAATGTATTTATTATGCAAGTGAGGTTATATTCTTATTGAGAATGGTTTTATTATAAGCTTATAATTAGTAATTGTATTGAATCAAGTTATGAGTTGAGTCATGTTACTAATTAGGGTTTCTAATATTACATACTCTAAAACCCTAAATGTAACCTAATGTCAAGCTAGGGTTTTCACGAAAAACAAACGCCTATGAGCCGTGTGGACTCTCGTGTAAACCTAATAATAAAACTTAAGTATTGTTAAGATTTTATTCTCTAGAATTATCTTAACATATCTTTTATATCTAGCATGATATGGTTATATATGATAAAATATTTTTGTTATGGAAAAATCTTATCATATCTTAAGATTTATGGAAAAGATACTAGGAGAATAATTGATAAAATTATCTTTTAGTTATTCTCTATCATTTCCTAAGATTTTAAGGATAGAAATAATAAGATATGATTTGTTTACATATCTTATATTTCGGCCATCTAGGGGTTTAAGGAAAATATATTAAGTATATATTTGATTGGATTATCTTATAATTATCCTATGTCTTTTCTAAGAGATTGCTTAAATAAAATAAGGAAAGTTGTTATGATTTTTCCTTATTTTCATTCGGTATATCTATTGTATTAGGGAAAGTAGATTAGGTGAACATATGATAAGATAATCTATTAACAACTTATATATTTTCCTAAGATTTTATGGATAAAAATAATAAGATATGATTCTATTTTCATATCATATTGTTTCGGCCATATTAGGGTTTCAAAGAAACCGAAACACCTCTCACCCCTTGCTCCTCTTGTGCTATAAATACTTTACTCTTTGCTACATTTGAATGTAAGACCCTTGAGCATAACTTTGATTTATTTTCAAAAAGCAAAAACCGTGTTTTAAAGCAAAAACCGTTTTGTTATTTTTCGAAAAAGGGTCGTGTGATTTATAAACTTGTGCATTCGTTCTTTCGTTATCGTTATAAGATAATAGTGCTTAATTGATTTCTTACTCGTTCATTAACGTGAACTTTTAGTAGAATCATTAGTGCTTTCTTATTAGCGTAAGTTAGTCACTCGAGTATTTAACGGTACTCACTTGAGTTACAACTAGGGTTAGTTGTACGAGTTGGGTTAGTAAATTTGTAATCCGTAGAAAGGTACTAAATTTATTAATCGAGAATAGTGGACGTAGGTTTCGATTTGTGAAACTGAACCACTTCAAAAATCCGTGTGTCTCTCCTTCTCTTTCGTTTATTTCGCGTTCTTTCAATTGGATCAATTACTTGGTGAATGTTTGATCAATAAACTTTGAGTAAGTAATCAATCCTTACGCTTAAACAAAAAAGTTAAAAAGTGGGATAATTTTTAATCCTCAATTCACCCCCCTCTTGGGTATTTTGGATCGATAGACTCTTCAATTGGTATCAGAGCCTCGTGCTCTTGATTGTCTAACCGTAAAGAGGCAGATCTGTCTATCTTTATTTATCTTATCGTTTTATATTCCGCTGCCTATCACGTGATAAATGGATTCCAAATACCTCAAGTGTCCCGTCTTTGATTGGAAGAATTATGGTTTATGGAAGAACATGATGACTCACTATGTGAAGGGTCATGATTGGGAGTGCTGGACGATTATCCAAAATGGACCGCATAAAATTTTGGTTGCATCCACTGAAGCTACTACCTACGGGTAAAAGGAAGAGGATTATGTCGAGGCTGACTACAAGAAGGCCGAAAAGAATTCTAAAGCAATAAGCCTATTGCAGAATGGCATGACTACTACAGAATTTGATCGCTTCTCTTCTTGCTTAACGGCCAAGGAAATATGGGACATCCTTGAAATAGCTTATGAAGGTACTTCCATTGTTAGGAAGCACCGCATAGATCTGTTAATACAGAAATATGAGCTATTCAGTATGGAGCCAAATGAGTCCTTAGATAGTATGTCCGCACGTTTTTCAAGCATCATAAACGAATTTAAAAACCTAGGAAGAAAATTTGATACCGAGGACATTGCAAGAAAGGTTGTTAGAAGCCTAACTAAAAAGTGGCGCGCCAAGGTCACTATAATGGAGGAATCAAGAGATCTTGCAAACCTATCCTATCATGAACTCATAGGTGCCCTCATGGCCCATGAACTCACTCTAAATGCTGATGAAGCAGAACCGAGTAGAGTAAAAACATGGCCTTGAAAAGCAAGGATGTCAGTTCCGACATAGAAGATGAGACCGTATTATTTTCTCGTCATTTTAAAAATAGAATTTTTCGAAACCAGCAAACAAAGTCTGCTGCTAATAACAACAAGTCTTTCAATAAGAAAACAACAGAGTCTAAATCATCATTCGCCAACAGAGGTTGCTTCAAGTGTGGAGAATCTGATCATATGATCAAGGATTGTCCCACATGGGAGAAAATTATAGACAAGACAAAATGTGAGAAGACAAAGAAGGAGTTTAAGCAAGTAATGATGGCTTCGTGTTGGGGAGATCTTGACTCTAAAGATGATGAAGGATCTGAAGATGACGAAGTAGCAAATTTTTGTCTCAGCAGCGTCTGTCTTGACCTAATCTCTGACAGCGACGATGATAACACGGATTCTCACTCAAATTACTGCTTTCTAGGAGAATCAGATAAAGATGATGATGATGAGGTTAATTATCTTGAACTCAAAAAACGCGTTAAGAAACTCTATAGAAATTCCCTAATTGAATTCTTTGAGCAATCCCTCGATAAATGTAATGAACAGGATATGGAACTAAAGGATCTAAAAGAACAGATTCTTGATATTGCTGAGGAGAATTATATTCTAAAGGCCAAATCTAAGAAGTTGAAATCTAAAGTTACAGCTGATAAAACTACAACATTAGATACTGCTAATGCTGAGAAGAAGGAACTAGAGTCTAAAGTTATGGCTAATGAAGTTATCACCTCGGACCTAAAGCTTAATATTAAGCATCTTCAAGCCAAAGTTATAGCTAATGAAGCTATAACTTTAGAACCTAGAAAAGCCAAAGAACCTTTAGAGTCTAAAGCCACATCTAATGAAGCAGTGATTTTAGATCAAAAGAAAGAAATAGATTCCCTCACAAAGCAATTGAAGGAATCTAAAACTGAGATGATCAATGTTAAGAAACAACATTCGGATGTTGTATTTATTCTTAACAAAAGGTTCCAAGACTTTCGTGACAATTACAAAAAGGATAATGACGTAGATCACCCGAAATGTCTTGAGGAAATTAAAACCCTAAAGGAGATACTCCTATGTTGGAGCTAGTGTCCTCCACAGTTAGTGTGATAACGTGTATAAATCTCTTATAGGTTCACAGGGTATACTTAGTATTTTATCAGTTGATTAACATTTATTAATAACGGTTGGCTTGCTAGATGTTTGACGTTATTATCATACTGATGGCGGTGATCAACTGGTCCCAAAAAGTCACACCTAAAGGATGTGTTTGAGAGATGTGATTATATGAAAATATAATCACATTGATGCCTTATATGACTAAAAGGTTAGTCCATGTATTTGACTAAAAGGTTAGTCAATGTGATGATGAGACGATTATTTAATACAATTAAATAATATTAGCTGAGACGAATTAATTGTTAATTCGTAAATTGAATATAAACTGTTATATTTAATTAATGTATATAATGTTAGCTTAAACGAATTAAGATGTTAATTTGTAATTAAACGTAAACGGTTATATTTAATTAGCAAATTATAAATATGCGACATTTATAGTTAATGTATATATTATACGAAATTGTCATAATAAATGTTGACAGACCGGTATTAATAAATCGACTACAAACTGTTGTGTGTGGACTTATTAAATACGTGACGACATAAATGACATTTGATAAATATACACATTTTATACAATATAAAACCAACCTAAAATAAGAAGATATTTTCTCCTTATTTTTGGTGGGATTCTCAGTTTGGAATAAAAAAAAAAGAGAAGAAAAATTCTTCGTCTCTTTTCTCCTCTTGTTGGACGGTTATAAGGAGAGAGAGGGAGATTATTTTTCTCACTTGATTTTTCCACAAAACTCTCATCAAAACCCTAAAAATAATTAGTGAAATTAGGGTTTCTTTTCTAGCAAAAGAAAGGCATTTCTTGGAGCATTTTGGGTGCAACGATTAGGAGAATATCGATCTCGATATTTGTTCTTAGGCCAAATTGCTAGGACCAAAGGTTGATTCTAATCTCTACTCCTTTTGTTTATGCAATTTCGTTTATGACTCGTAATTTCATAATTATAATTTCGTTATAATCCGATTTTCTTGATGAAATATACCGATATTTCCCACAAGTGGTATCAGAGCATAGGCCACGAAATTATTTTATATGATTTTCATAAATGGATTTAAACAAAGAAAAAAAATTTGAAAAAAAAAAAAAACTCTCGGCCGTGATAAATTTTTTTGCCGAGAGTTTTTTTTTTTTTTTTGATTCTTTGTTTCCATTTTGATTTATTGATATTGTTGTTTTAATATGTTAAGATGATAATATGATAAATTTGTAGATGTTTTGATTTAATAAGAATTAAATTAAAATGTAAATGGAAATCGTTTTGTTTGTTGATGTTCATTTGTTTTTGCTATATAGTTTTTGGCATACATGGTTTTAAATTGTTGTTTAGAATCATGATTCATTAACTTAATAATGTTCAAATCAATTGTGATGAATCAAATATTCGGATAATCGATTTAATCATAATTTAGATATTCATTTTAAGAGGTTAAATTGAATCATCTAGTTTGGATCCATGTTTAAATTAAAAGTTGATGATTATGCCAATCTTGTTATAGTAGCAACATTAAACAAATTGTTCACATAAAAGTTTTATTTCGTGAAAAGCAATAAAAAAAATTGGTTTTTTTGTTTTTAGGGCTAAATGCCGAGAAAAGAAAAAAAAAACTGTTTTTTGTTTTTAGGGCTAAATGCCGAGAAAAGAAAAAAAAACTGTTTTATTTCTTAGGGCACAATGCCGAGAGAGAAAAAAAAAAATTCCGGTTTCTATGTTTGTTTTTGGCCAATAATAATTATACATTAAATTTATAATGTATGATTGTTTGTTGTGAAAAAGTTCACAAATTTTAAATACCCAAATTATTTTAAAGAGGTTTAAAATAATGTTAGATTAATTCATATTACAAGTTAATGTGTATTAAGATTGGAATGATTGTGAGTAATTGAGGAATTGTCACATAATTTTGATCATTTTAAAATAGGTGGTTTGGATAAATTACTCTACATAATTAAGAAATTATGTCTTGAATGATTAATTTATAGTTGATGCATTTTTATTTAGTTGTATGAATTGTTGAATGGTTTAATTTACGTAGTTTTGCAATCGGTTGTAATTTGTATTACCTAGTGTGGCCTTAGTTGATTATGTTTTCGTAATGATGGAAACATAGTCTTGATGTAATTTTGAGATCTCGAATCTCCTTTGGTTTTCTTTAGTATTATGTTTTTGGAAATTAGAATGTAAATAGGTTTATTTTGTAATTTTTATTGTAATTTTGAGAAGACTAAAGATGGAGATTGGATTGCTCACTCCCGCTACATGGACCAAGATGGAACATCAAGACAAGTTTCTCGGGTCCAAGGATGGATTCCAAAGTTGTATTTATGTTCATTTTGGTAGATAGGCCACACTAGGACTTTGTTTTTTTTTTTTACGTTTTTCCTTTCATGTTGCTTTTCATCGCATGATAATTAGTGCATCATATTCCGCCTAAACCAAACCACCTACTAATATGCATGAAAATTGACTCATATAGTTTGAATGTTAGTTATCATGGACATAAAGATGTCACACTTTTTAAGCCATCATCTTAGTTTATTCATTCTCGCATGCTAGATATTAGTTCACTTAAAATGAATTAAAATAAAGTTGATGAGATCTTCCTCTATAACTAAAATTGAGACTAGTCTTTATAAGGCCAAACAACTATGAATCCCTTCTTCGTCGGTAGGCATATAGGACCTTACTCTCCATGTGACCCCTTCTACGTTGGGTAAGTAGTTTGTGTTGACTTATTTTACCTCAACATTATAATCCGAAGAGTTTCTCGTGATTATGATGGACTATAGATAGAATTTACAGAAATTTATCTACCAAGAATTCTAACAGTAGAATTAGCCAAGAGGTTGGCTTATCAATTTACAGATAATTGAGTCTTTGGATCATTTATATAATTCTTGAGGGAGGTCAATTGTATAAATGCTTGAGTCTTCGCTTATAACAGTTTTGCATTAGACTTATATCATAACGATGAGTATGCTTATTATGTTTTTATTCTTCTTTTCGCAGTGTAGAATTCGTTTTATATTGATAATACTGCTTACAACAAATGGCTGGAAATAACGAAGTACCTATGCCAAGTGCCACACTTGCACGCGAGTCCTGGCTCAAAACTTTCATGGACGACATGAATCAGTCCACGCGACTGAAGAATGACGGGTCCAACTTTGCGGACTGGGAGGCATCATTAAGGAATGCTGCCATTGCTGACGGTAAGCTCAAGTACTTAACTGAGCCAATACCGCCAAACCCATGCCCCAATGCAAGAGCTAACGAGTCACTTGCTTATAGTGACTTCGTCATGGAAGCGGGTGCGATAAAGAACGTACTCATTTTTGCAATGGAAACCAATTTACAAAGACGCTTCATTGCCCAAGGTGCAAACAAGATTTTCACCACGCTCACTAATGAGTTCTCAAAAGCACCGAGAATAATTACTTATGAGCATACCTGTCGCTTCTTTGATGTGAAACTCCAGAAAGGCCAACCGGTTAGCCTACACATTCTTAACATGATTGAGAATGTCGAGAAACTGGAGGCACTTGATTGCAAAATCAGTGAGAGCATAGTCATTGACCGTATGCTTCATTCACTTCATGATGGTTTTGCCCTCTTCAGGGCAAATTACTACATGAATGACATGAAGAAAAGTCCTCATGAGCTACACTCACTTCTCATATAGACCGAGAAGGATATGAAATTGTGTGGGAGCATGAAGCAAGATGTTCTCATGATTTCCAACAAGAATAAGGGTAAGGGCAAAGCTCACGGCGACCTAACTGTAGGAAAGCCAAAGTTTAAGAAGTCAGGAAACGGTAAGAGTGGGCCTGGTGAGACTAGTGGCTCACAAGGCAAGGCAAAGAGCAAGGACGGTAACGTTGAGTGCCACCATTGTCACAAGACTGGGCATTGGAGGAGGAACTGTCCCGTGTACCGTGAGGACATAAAAGCAGGCCGCGTCACTCCTGTTGGTATGTCATCTTATATTCATATGATTGAGATTAACCATGCAAGTTTCGAACTTGGGTACTTGATAATCTTGGTTGTGGTTCTCATCTGTGTAATCATTTGCGGGGGCCTAAAAACATCACACCCCTCGCAAAGGGTGATGTGGACCTGCGAGTCGGGAATGGAGCAAGAGTTGCTGCAGTCTCAAAGGGAACATACGTAATCCAGCTCCCGAGTGGTTTTGAGTTATATTTATATAACTGTTACTACGTACCCAGTTTATCTAAGAATATTTTTTCTGTTTCCGTACTTGATAAAGACGGTTTTTCATTTTCAATAAAGGACAATAGTTGTATTTTCTCTTTTAATGAAATGGTTTATGGCAAACCAGTTTCGATGAATGGAATTTATATCTTAGACCAAACCACAGATATAATACATGTGAATAATAAGAAATTAAAGGTTGGTGACAAAGATCAAACTTATCTATGGCATTGTCGAATGGGACACATAAATGAAAAATGTGTAAAGAAACTCATTGAAAGTGGAACTATCTCCACATTTGATTTCTCATCATTTAGCACGTGTGAATCATGTCTTATCGGCAAAATGACTCGAATTTCCTTCAAAGGTCTTGGAATGCGCGCTAATGACCTATTAGGACTCATACATACTGATGTATGTGGACCTATGTCAATCACCGCAAGAGACGGCTATAGATATTTTATCACTTTCACGGACGTTTTGAGTAGATACGGATATGTCTACTTAATGAAGCATAAAAGTGAGTCTTTTGAAAAATTCAAGGAATACCAGAATAAGGTTGAGAACCAACTGGGAAGAAAGGTTAAAGCACTCCATTCAGATCGGGGTGGCGAATATCTTTCAAATGAGTTTGATCAACACCTCAAAGACTGTGGAATAGTTTTACAGATAACTCCACCTGGAACACCTCAATTAAATGGTGTGTCCGAACGGAGAAATCGAACACTACTTGATATGGTTCGATCCATGATGAGTCACACGGTAGTACCTAATTCATTATGGGGCTTTCCTCTTTTGTCAGCTGCTCTTATACTTAACCGAAGTCCGTCTAAAGCTGTTGACAAGACTCCGTATGAAATGTGGAAGGGAACGGTCCCTAACTTGTCCTTTATTAGGGTTTGGGGCTGTGAGGCTTATGTTAAGTGGAGACACGAGGATAAGCTCGGCCCGCGATCGGTCAAGACATACTTTATTAGTTATCCAAAAGGAATGTTTGGTCATTACTTCTATTTGCCTACCGAACATCGAGTTTTTGTTGCGGCTAGTGCAAAGTTCTTATAGAAAGAATTTCTCGAGAACAAGTCACGTAATAGAACCTTCGAGCTGTCGGAGATTCAAGAACCAACAACCGAGGAACAGATGGAGGAAGATGTTCCTTCAACTAATGATACGGTTAATATTCCTCAGGAACCTAGGAGGTCGGGTAGAGTCTCTAATCCTCCGACAGATACATTGGTATGGTCGAGGAAAATGACGTTTTACTCCTAGAGAGTAATGAACCCGCAACCTATAAAGGTGCCATGACCTGTTCCGACTCTAAGCTATGGCTTGAAGCCATGCAATCCGAGATGGACTCCGTGTATAAGAATGACGTATGAGATCTTATTGATTTACCTAACAAGGTAAGACCTCTTCAGTGCAAATGGCTTTACAAAATAAAGCATTCTGTAGATGGGCAACCAGATACCAATAAAGCACGACTAGTGGCAAAAGGTTTCACTCAAGTGCACGGATTGCATTATGATGAAGTTTTTGCACCCGTAGTTATGCTGCGTTCCATTCGGATAATCTTAGCGATTGCCGCTTTTCATGACTATGAAATTTGGCAAATAGATGTGAAAACTGCCTTCTTAAACGGTTATTTGGAGGAGGAGTTGTATATGGTACAACCCGAAGGTTTCATAGATCCTGAAAATCCTAAGAAAGTGTGCAAGCTTAAACGTTCCATTTATGAACTTAAGCAAGCTTCTCGGAGTTGGAATCATAGTTTCGACCAGGTGATAAAAGAGTATGGTTTCACTCGATCGGTCAAGGAACCATGCTTATATATCAAGTCGAGTAGGAGCAAGATTGTTTTCTTGATATTGTATGTCGATGATATACTCTTGATTGGGAATGACATTCCATTCTTATCTTCGGTAAAAGGATGGTTGAAGAACCATTTCCAGATGAAAGATCTGGGTGAGGCACAACGCATATTGGGAATCCGTATCTATCGAGATAGATCACGACGGATGTTATCACTGGGTCAGGAGTCTTATTTAGATAAGATTCTTGAAAGGTTCAGCATGACCAACTCCAAGAAGAGGAACCTTCCAATGACTTCTGGGATGCATTTGAGCAAGTCTCAGTCACCCACGACACCGGAAGGGGTTGAACGCATGAGTCAAGTTCCTTATGCATTAGCCATAGGATCAATCATGTATGACATGATATGCACACGTCCAGACCTGGCATATGCATTGAGTATGACGAGTCGGTACCAAAACAATCCCGGTGAAACACACTGGATTGCTATTAAAAACATCCTTAAGTACCTACGGAGAACTAAGGATTGGGCATTGACTTATGGAGGAGATACTGAGCTATGTGCAATCGGTTACGCAGATGCTAGCTTCCAAACGGATCGAGATGATTCGAAATCTCAGTCTAGATTCGTTTTTACTCTTAATGGTGCCGCGGTCAGCTGGAAAAGTTCCAAACAGGAAGTTGTAGCAGATTCTACCATCAATCCGAGTACTATGCCGCTTGATGTGAAAAGGAAGCTATATGGATGCGTCATTTCTTACAAGGACTAACCATAGTTCCTAGTTCGAATGACCCAATCACCATCTATTGTGACAATAGAGGTGCCATCTTCCAGGCCAAGGAGCCTAAGTCTAGCAACAAGTCTAGACATGTACATCGGAAGGCTCACCTGATCCGTGATTACGTGGAGCAAGAGGAGATAGTGATTGACAAGATTGCTTCGGATGACAACATCGCGGACCCTCTCACTAAACCATTGAAATATGATAAGCATTAAGGGCACGTTATTTCCATGGGAATTAAACGTGTTCTTGAGTTGTACTAGTTGCTTATGGATTTGATACTTTTTCTTTTTCTTATGCTATTTATAACTTCATCGTTTTTCATATTTTGTTTTTCATGTGGATTGTACGACAACATTGTACGCCACAAAGTGAACTGAATTACATTATATTTTTTTTGGTCCGTAATCGCCTACATGAGCTGATAACTCTGGCTATTATATTGTGAAGTTGATTGATGGTGGGTTCAACAAGCCATAAAGCAAACGGTTGGCTGATCGATCACAGATGCGAGTTATAACGATACCTCGTAGGACATTGTGTCAACGTAATGGAGTCCTAAATGTCTAAAAACATTCGGTGCCAGGTCGTGGATTGGACGTCCATTATGTTCCTAGAGTCGATTCTTTTGACTATCGAATGTCTCTTGAGATTAAGGCAGTTTTTGGGTGACTTTGGTTTCTTTCTCATGGTCGACCGTAACAGGAGGCTAAGCAGATTTTTTCTGGGTCATTTCATACTGTGCTTACATTTGCAGGATTCGAGTTGAAGAAAATATCCAACCTTTATCAGGTTTAGTCATTTCTCAGGGCCACTCGAGGAGTTGTAACTGAAATGCATGGCCATGCTCGAATGATGATTCGTTTATCAGTTAAGTTACTCTCTAGTCGGGAAAACCACTCTTGATATTGATCACTTGTAAATTACGACCTTTGTGAATACGGAATTTGCAAATTGTTTTACATTAAGTGGGAGAAATTTTAGGATATGAGAATCGGTTATCGCACATACACTTGTGAGGACAAGTGGGAGATTGTTGGAGCTAGTGTCCTCGACAGTTAGTGTGATAACGTGTATAAATCTCTTATAGGTTCACAGGGTATACTTAGTATTTTATCAGTTGATTAACGTTTATTAATAACGGTTGGCTTGCTAGAAGTTTGACATTATTATCATACTGATGACGGTGATCAACTGGTCCCTAAAAGTCACACCTAAAGGATGTGTTTGAGAGATGTGATTATATGAAAATATAATCACATTGATGCCTTATATGACTAAAAGGTTAGTCCATGTATTTGACTAAAAGGTTAGTCAATGTGATGATGAGACGATTATTTAATACAATTAAATAATATTAGCTGAGACGAATTAATTGTTAATTCGTAAATTGAATATAAACTGTTATATTTAGTTAATGTATATAATGTTAGCTTAAACGAATTAAGATGTTAATTCGTAATTAAACGTAAACGGTTATATTTAATTAGCAAATTATAAATATGCGACATTTATAGTTAATGTATATATTATACGAAATTGTCATAATAAATGTTCACAGACCGATATTAATTAATCGACTACAAACTGTTGTGTGTGGACTTATTATATACGTGACGACATAAATGACATTTGATAAATATACACATTTTATACAATATAAAACCAACCTAAAATAAGAAGATATTTTCTCCTTATTTTTGGTGGGATTCTCGGTTTGGAATGAAAAAAAAAGGAGAAGAAAAATTCTTCCTCTCTTTTCTCCTCTTGTTGGACGGTTATAAGGAGAGAGAGGGAGATTATTTTTATCACTTGATTTTTCCACAAAACTCTCATCAAAACCCTAAAAATAATTAGTGAAATTAGGGTTTCTTTTCTTGCAAAAGAAAGGCATTTCTTGGAGCATTTTGGGTGCAACGATTAGGAGAATATCGATCTCGATATTTGTTCTTAGGCCAAATTGCTAGGACCAAAGGTTGATTCTAATCTCTACTCCTTTTGTTTATGCAATTTCGTTTATGACTCGTAATTTCATAATTATAATTTCGTTATAATCCGATTTCTTGATGAAGTATACCGATATTTCCCACATCCTACACGTAAGGAAAGTCCATAACAAATGGGAAGGTAGCACCAAAGTCCTAAACTTCCTCACCGAACAATTTGATAATAATATGAACATGGGTTTAGGACATGAGTGCTACATCCGTAGATATCACTGTAAATGTAAATCAACACCTTCTGATCATGATTTCAGAAAAAGAAAATATGCTGATCTTCCAGAATACCTGATTTGCAATTATTGTGGTCATACGGGTCACATCCAAGACAATTGTGTCAAACGTGTACATGATATACGAAAAAATACTGAATTTGTTAAAACGGTTGACGCAGTTGTTGAGGATGATGAATCCCCTACAGATGAACCTAACGAAGAAAGAAATAACAACTTTCGCTGGTTCTACGACATGGCCTTTGACTACACTAAAAGGCCTACTACTTCACAAACTCCTTGTCAACCTAAACAAAATAGACCAAAATACAAGGAGACTAGATATGTGAGACCCAAGGAGTCCCCTAGACCTAGAACTCCTCCTAGACGAAACCACCCAAAGTTTAGAAGTACAATTGTTAGACAAGTTTGGGTACGAAAGGATATGGTATATACAGTAGCTAACCGTAAAGGACCCAACTTAGCTTGTGTACCTAAAAACTTTATATAATCCCTTTGGAGGTTATAGTGAAAGAAAACAACCAATGGTATCTTGACAGTGGTTGTTCAAGACACATGACCGAAGATGAGAATTTGTTTCTTTCACTCAAACCTTTCAATGGAGGAAAGGTGACTTTTGGGGACAACAAGAAGGGTAAAGTGATTGGTGTAGGCAAAATTGGAATCTTTAAATCCCACGTAATTAGTGTTGTTTATCTAGTGGATTGTCTCAAGTAGAATCTACTTAGCATATCTCAACTATGCGACAAAGGTAACAAGGTTGTATTTCATGCAGATATTTGTCGCATTATAATTAAAGGTATAAGTAGTATTATTCTTGAAGGACAGAGGAAAAGAAATGTGTATATGGTAGATTTAAATGTTGTGCCTACTAACTCCTTTTCGGGCAAGAAAGTAACACTTGATGATTGTTGTTTGTGGCACATACGTTTTGGTCACATTAGCTCACCTATTTTGAATAAGCTCAAGAGATGGGACTTGGATGAGGGACTACCTAAAACCAGGTTCGATCAAGAGAAGATGTGTGATACTTGTGCCCGTTACAAGCATGTAAGGTCATCATTCAAACCTAAAAGAGTGGTAAGCATGAATCAAGCCTTGGAATTGATACACATGGACTTATGTGGTCCAATAAAGGTAAGGAGTAGTGGAGGATCCAGGTATGTCTTTGTCCTCGTAGATGACTACTCAAGGTATGTATGGCCTATCTTTCTTCATTCAAAAGATGAGACTTTTGATGAGTTTGTTTGTCTTATGAAACTTGTTTAAAATAAATATAAGACTAACCTTGTTTCTATTCAAACGGATCATGGCACCGAATTTGATAATCAAGCCTTTATAGAATATTGTAGAGTTAATGGTGTAGGACATAACGTTTCTGCACCACGAACTCCTCAACAAAACGGTGTTGTTGAATGTATGAATAGAACACTAGAAGATATGGCTCGTACAATGCTTTTGTGTAGTGGTCTACCTCGTAATTTTTGGGCTGAAGCCATTAGTACTTCATGTTATATTCATAACCGTGCTATGATAAGGCCTATCCTAAAGAAAACCCCTTATGAACATCTAAAGGGTCGTAAACCTAATGTCTCTCATCTTCGTTGTTTTGGGGGTAAGTGTTTTGTTCATAACAATGGTAAAAATAGGTTAAATAAGTTCGACCCTAGAAGTGATGAGGCTATTTTTATAGGTTATTCAGACCATAGCAAAGCTTATAAGGTCTTCAATAAAAGAACAATTTGTATTGAAAAAAGTATTCATGTTTTTTTTATGAATATAATGTGTTTGATAAGCCCTTACAAGATGAGGAAGAAGACATGGATGAACCCGACTTTCGTCTTTCTAGAAATGATCCTCCAGAATTGGAAATTGAGGACAAGGAGATTGAAGGAACAAATGATGAGCTTGATCATTCTTCAAATGACAAAGAAGAAAACTAAAGTGATACTTGATGATACTATAACTTTGTCTCAAGATAAGGATTCTCAACCCAATGTTATAGATGATGCTACTATAACATTGAATCCAAATCAAGGTAATGAGTCTGAAGTTATACCTGACTCAACTACAACACCGGGATTGGATTCAAGGGGAACATCCTTAAACTCTGAATCAAATAAAGTCGGATCAAGTTCAAATGCTGAAGAACCAAGTACTTCAACAAAAATGGAAATACAAGAGTTAACACCCTATGGAAAACAATCTTGGTAATATTAAAAAGAGTGTTCAAATGCGACGATCCTTGAACAATTTCAGCTCTTTCTATTCGTTTCTATCAACAATTGAACCAACGATTATTACGGAAGCTCTCGCAGAATCAGATTGGATTATAGTTATGCAAGAAGAGCTTCAACAATTCGAACGGAACAAAGTTGGGCACTTAGTTCCTAGACCCAAGGATCGATCTGTAATCGGAACCAGATGGGTGTTTAGAAATAAACTAGATAATGCCGGGGTCATTGTTCAAAATAAGGCAGGATTGGTTGTACAAGGTTATAATCAACAAGAAGGAATAGATTAAGACGAGACCTTTGCACTCGTTGCTCGTCTTGAAGCTATTAGATTTTTGATAGCATTCGTAGCACATAAAGCAATGAAGCTCTTCCCAATGGATGTCAAGACAGCGTTTCAAAATGGGTATCTACAAGAAGAAGTCTTCGTAGAACAACCTCATGGATTTTTGGATAACAAATTTAAAGATCATGTCTTTAAATTAGACAAGGCCTTGTATGGATTCAAGCAAGCACCAAGGGCCTGGTATGACAGATTATCAAAATTTCTACTTGACAGTGGAGTTAAAAGAGGATATGTAGACAAGACATTATTCCTAAAAAGCGAGGAATCTGATCTCTTGGTTGTTCAGGACTACGTTGACGATATTATTTTTGGATCAACAAACCGTAATCTATGCATGTATTTTTCGGAATTGATGACTTCCGAATTTGAGATGAGTATGATGGGAGAATTGAAATTCTTCCTAGGTCTACAAATTCAACAAACCGTGGAAGGCATCAAGATTCATCAACAGAAATATATTAAGGAGTTAATTAGAAAGTTCGGAATGGAAAATTCCCATGTTATGTCTACTCCAATGGTCGCAGATAAGATATTGACTTTAGATGAAGACGGTAAGTCTGTGGATGAAACAACATACCGAGGAATGATTGGGTCATTGCTATATTTAACTGCAAGTAGACCAGATATCATGTTTAGTGTATGCGTTTGTGCGAGATATCAATCATCTCCCAAAGAATCGCATATGACGGCCGTAAAAAGAATCTTATGATATCTTATTGGGACGTCCAAACGTTATCTATGGTATCCTATGGAATGCCATTTCGATCTTGTTGGATATTCAGATGCCGATTACGCAGGATGTTCCTTAGACAGGAAAAGTACGTCAGGTGTTGCCACATTTGTTGGACTTTGCATTATCACTTGGGGTTCAAAGAAGCAGAATTCAGTTGCCCTTTCAACAACAGAAGCCGAATATATTGCAACAGGACTGGTATGTACTCAATTATTATGGCTTAAGCAACAGTTATGTGATTATGGTGTTAACGTAGGTTGTATTCCTATTTTATGCGATAATACGAGTGAAATTATAATTTCAAAAAACCCCGCGCAACACTCGCATACTAAGCATATTGAAATTAGACACCATTTTATAAGTGACCATGTTGAAAAAGAGAATATAAAACTCGAGAATACGTCATGGAACAAGCTAGAGAAGGCAGGTTTGGGTGGTGTCGATGGTGGCTAGGAGTGTCGGATATAGGCGGGTGAAGGGTGGTTGTCAAACACGGTAAAGTGTGTGATGATGGGTTATTTTTCACGGGATTGAATGGGTATTTGGGATTAAATAATTATAAGACGGGTTTTAATTGGTTAAGTTGGATGACTCGGGTTTGTACTTGAATCGGGTTTTAACATCTTAGACCTTTAATTATAATAATGAGTAATTAATTTGATTAATGAGTATAATATATAAAGTAGTAAATAATTGATGGTATTATTTGAATAAAGTAAATAATTAAGTAATTATAAATATTATAATATCTTGTTAGGTGACGATTTGTGAAGAAATTATAATCGGGTCGGATTGCTTTAATTAATTTGGATTACTTGAGCTACTTAATTGGAATCGCTTGCCAGGTAGGATAACTACTCAACTCGTCTTATCTTTGTTGGTTTGTGAAAATTATAAAAGTATTGTGAAATTGGGTGAATTAATGGACGTGGATTATAGGTTGTTGGATTTTTTATCGTTTAATTATTTATATTGGAATTTCGTTTGGATTGGATACCTCAACCTCGTGTCTGAGATGATTTTATGTTGTCATGGTGTATAATTATAAATGAATACCTCAACTTCGGTTGGGATGGTGAATACCTCAACTTCGGTTGGGTGGTGAATACTTCAAATTCGGTTGGAATGATGAATACCCCGGGCCAGGGATTGGCGGGATGAACGGGTGTTTCGGGTGATGAGCTCAGTTATATTTGCATTATGTATCATATCATTTCACCTTGACTTGTTGTTGGTTATTCCTACTCAACCTCGTCGTTGACAGAGTATTCGTGAACACCTGTGATGAATCATAATGGGGAGCAGATTTGACAGTTACTAAAGATTAGCCGACTTGGGAGCTTATGGGATTGAGTGAGGACTTGACCGTGGCCTAGGCGTCTAGCTGACTTAATTAGTTAATCACAATTTAATTAATGGTCTATTCATTTTATTTTCCGCTGCGATTTTGTATTGTTTATTATTTTAGTTGGGTTTAATCATGTTGTAATAAAACCAATATTTCAATTAAATTTACTAAAGTACTTTGGTTTGTTTTAATTTGTATCATTTACCTCGGGCAACCGAGATGGTAACAGTCTTATTTATTGGGAATGTCTTGCTAAAGGCTCCTAAATAAATGGGGGTGTTACAAAGTGGTATCAGAGCAAAACGATCCTTAGGCCTAACCAATGAATATAAAAATAAATTAGGACGTGTCTAATAAAATGAACCCGGGTAGAAACTGTTAGGAGCCCTTTTTGGCTTAGGATGAGAAGGTACCCTCACTCCAACCCCGGCCCTTCCAATTTTGAACCGGTTACCTTGAGAGATAATGAAGAGTGGGGTAATTTAAAATGAATTTTGTTTATTTTCTTAGGAGTAATTGTTGCCTTGGATGTGTATTGTTTTCTTTCATGAGAGAGGTTACGGGACGTAACCTTGATTTTAAGGAGAGTAGGATGGATGAAATAAGAATTTGATGTTGAATTGTTTTGATCAAGAGCATGAAGGTAATTGTCGAATTGGTATTGCTTATGTGATTGGATGATTATAGTAGTATCATGTCTAGCATATGCGGTTATGTGAATCCCAAAACCGTACTATTTATAATATTATGAAACGATTAAAATGATGATATAAATGCTTTAGAGTAAATATTAGTCGTGTGTAAGAGTTTGATGACCAAGATGGGTTGATACAAGTATAGGAGGGTGTTAATGAGGGCTTGTGACCTAGTTAAAAGGAATGTAGAAGTTGAACCTTAGTTGTCAGATTTTACCTCTATTTGATTTAGTTGCCATTTGACCTCTGTTTATTTTCGAAGGTTGCAATGTTTATGAGTGATAGCCTAGTGAGTTAGCTTTCCAGTGTCGTTGGTCTCATGTTAAAAAGTTTTACGGTTTGGGAGAAATAAATATTTTAGTGGACAATGGTTTGAATGTTCCTGTACAATTATGTTTTCGACAAACAATTTTGTAAAATTTCTCATTTAATTTGTGTTTAAATTTTTTACCTAATTCCACCTCCGCTGTTTAAATGATTCAAATATGTTTTCAAATTGATAAGCCACGTTGCAAGGTAAATGCTTGACAATTAATAGTGATTTTTACAAGTTGACTCAGTTTTTGATAAATTGCTGATCGGTTTTTGTTTGGACCAGCTGGATTGTAAAAATTTTTATAAAATGGTTGAACGAGATTTCAGTTTGATTGTTTTCTTCTCATGGTTTGAAAATTCCTTATATTTTCTGGAAAGTATAAAAACTCAACGTGGAATATAACAGTTATTTAATGGTGATTTTCGAAAGTTACAGCTTGACTTTGATTTCTGACAACACGAGTTTTACCAAAAGTTAAATATAAATGTTTATCAGTTCTTAACCTATGATAGTTGGGAGGTGGTAGTGATGATAGGAGGACCTAAGGAGGGGGTAAGAAAGGATATAATTGACCACACCTTATCTTTGTAAGTATAGAATATTTAAATGTTAAGCCATCTTTACTCGGGTAGAAACTTATGTTGTCTTGTTTTACTTTTATAGAACCATGCCTCCAAAGAGATATACACCTACACCCTCTACCATGTCCCAAGAGGAGATTGACCGTTTGATATCTATGAATGAGGCTTTGACTGCGGCACTGAAGGCTAAGGGGTCGGTTCAGGATCCAGCAAAGATGAGCGCTAGTATCGCAAGGCACAACACGACGAAATATGACGGATTAGGTGAAAACTCTTTACTTAGGGATTGGCATAGGGAGTTTGACAACCTTTTTGAGTTGTTGGGATGTCCTGCGGAGTTGCAGGTAGATCAAGCTGCTTACTATTTGAGAGGAAAAGCTGGTTTGTGGTGGAATCGTAGTAAGGAGGTCATAAGGGAAGCTTGGAGGGAGAGTGATGAATCTTTTATCACTTGGAAAGGTTTTAAGGAGACTATGAGAGCTATATTTGTGCCAGAACATATTAGGAGTAAGATGAGAGATGAATTTGATTCTTTTAGGATGACTGATGAAATGACAGTAGAGACTTATTATAACACGTTTATGGAATTGTCAGTATATGTAGCTGATATGAATTTTAGTGATGAGATGTTGGCACTCAGATTTGAAAAGGAATTGACAACCACTATTAAGAAGAGGCTTGCAGCTGGTCAGCCAAGTACCATGGATAATGTTTATCAGCGAGCTGGACACGCAGAAAGGATTGCAGATATGTTAAAGGAAGAGAAGAGGGAGAAGGAGAAAAGAAAGGGAAGGGCCAGAAGAGGAAGGTAGAAATTACAGCTACGAGTGCAGGAGGCAGCAAGAAACAAAATACAAACAAGTTTCGGTCCTATGCGTCAGGAGGAGCGTCGTTTGGGGGCAACTTCGGTAGTAGAGGAGACCAATCTTATATCAATGGGTTAAGTAGAGGTGAATGTTTCAGGTGTGGAAAGATGGGTCATAAGGCCGTGTCTTGCAGGGTATTTAGGAGTAATAAAAATAACAGTTATGGAAATGGAAATCGAGGTTATGGAGTGGGAAACCAAGGGATTTATCAAACCCCCATGTCAAGTATTGGAAGTAATTAGAATCCGGGACAATGGAGTAACCAGAAACGTTTTAACAATAGACAAGGCAATAGAGGTGACCAGAGCAATGGCGGAAAGACTTTTGGCATAGCTAGTACAATACAAGGGAATTAGGAGAAGAGTAACTAGTTTATTGAGGGGATTAGACTCTTATCATTTATATAAATATTTCAGTTGTTCGTAGTTTTAGTAAAGCGGTAGTAGTTCCGAAACATCGGGACAAAGTTTATTTTTAGGAGGGTAGAATATGACACTTCGTGTTTTGAGTTTATTTTGTGATACATTTTCATGTTTTGAATTAGTTTTGTAATACATTTTGATAAGTATGATACGGTTTGATAATGAATAAGTAAGTTAATTATGTTGCAATGGTCATAAGTTGGAAAGAGGCTCACTGGTGCGGATGTTTATAACTGTTGTTATAGTAGTTATGGGCAAACTTCGGGACGAAGTTCATTTTAAGTGGGGAAGACTGTAATACCCCGTATTTTAATTAAATTTTATAAATTATATTGATTGATTAGTTATATAAATTAATTATAATAATTGCGGATTATGTTGTTAGACGGAAATAATTAATAAAATAATGGAATAATGAGTCGGGATGACAATTGGGTAATAACAATATAAGATAATTAATAGAATAATAATACTCGATAATTATAATATAATAATAGTAGTAATACTGGTAATACTAATAATAATAATAATTGTATTTCACAATTATAATAGTAATAAGGTAATTTGTAATAGTTTCCTAATTTGTGTCTTATACATCCTAAACCTAGCTATAAATACAAAGAAATCTGAAAAGTAATTCATAAAATAAGAAAGAAAAAATCTAAAGGAAAGAAGAACGGAATTAAGGAAGAGACAAGCAAAAGGATTAACTTTTATTGTCGCCTCAAGGTAATGCTTTAAACCGTCTCATGTATACTCTTTGTTATTCTATAAATTGTAAACTAGACCACAATAGATCAGGCCGTAAGTACCGTTGTGATCGTGGATGACCAAGGATCACCGTTGACCTGATTTGACCACTGTTGACCGACAGAAAAGGGGTGTTGGGAGGGTGTTTTCGAGGGTGGTTTAAAGGGGGTTGTAATACGGGTTTACACGGGTTTATACCCTATACCGTGACTATATTGAGACCGGACCTGGGTGGTTGGCTTGGGGGCAGTTAGTCGGCTCTAGTGGTGGAGGTAGGCTGGTCTGGGGTGGTGGTTTGCGTGGTGGCAAGCGGTGTTTCGCGAAAACAGGGGAATAGGGATAATGGCTAATGGTGTCGGTTTTGGTGGATGTGGGTTGCCTTGAGGGGTCGAGGCCAGTGGTGGGACCACCGTGGGTCAAGGGAGACCACGGTAGTGGCCACTGGTGGTCGTGGTAGTGTTAGGTGGTGGAAACCCGAGTGTTACACGGGTTGTGTTGTGTGAGTGTTGTTGTGGATGTCGTGAACAGGTCAAGCCAACTAGGGCATGGTGGTAGTCGTGGTTAGGCTGCTGGTGGTGCTGGGTAAGATGGAGGATGATGGTGACATGTAGTGGGGGTAGTGGTTGTAACTCGGCCGTGAGCTAGTGTACGTCGGGTTTTCGGTGTTGGTGATGCTTGTGGCTGTTAGGGTGTGGGTTTATGGGATGGTGGTGGTTCTTTGGCTGGTGGTTGTGGGTTGTCAGAATACGTCGTGGAGCAAGCTAGAGGTGGCAGGTTTGGGTGGTGTCGATGGTGGCTAGGAGTGTCGGATATAGGCGGGTGAAGGGTGGTTGTCAAACACGGCAAAGTGTGTGATGATGGGTTATTTTTCACGGGATTGAATGGGTATTTGGGATTAAATAATTATAAGACGGGTCTTAATTAGTTAAGTTGGATGACTCGGGTTTGTACTTGATTCGGGTTTTAACATCTTAGACCTTTAATTATAATAATGAGTAATTAATTTGATTAATGTGTATAATTTATAAAGTAGTAAATAATTGATGGTATTATTTGAATAAAATAAATAATGTTGGAGTTAGTGTCCTCTACAATAGTGCGTTTACATAATAAATCTCATTAAAGGAATATCATCAGATATTTAATTATTTGATCCTTGTCAGTTGATTAACGTAAATCGATAACGGTTGGCTGACTAGAGTTTGACGTTATTGTCGTGAGACGGTGGTGATCAACTGACCCCTTTCGATCACATCTAAAGGAACGAACCCCAATTGACAACTAATTAATTGTATGAGATACAATTTATTTAGTCCCTTGATTTGTAGACTAAAAGGTTAGTCGATTATTTTAGAGAGATTTCGAGTTGCGAACTCGAGGCACGACAGTTATTATTTAATTATGCGATAATTAAATAATAAATTATGGGAGACGGGTTTTATTTAATTAATTGTTAATTCACTAAAATTGTATTAATTGATTAATGTGATTAATATTAGTACGTAAAATAATATGTGTAGCGGTACACGTATATTTACGGAGTGATTTGGACGAAATTCATTGGAAGCATTTAAACATGAAACGATGTTTAAATAAAATTTACACGTATTTGTGGGACAAATATAAGAACCAAAATGGACCCGTAAATGGGACATTGGACCGTGTAAATGGAGTATAGTGGATGATTATAAACACAATCATTTCACTTTGCTTGTGATACTTCCACAAGTGATCTTATAATTATATTTTACATGTGATATAAGATTGATAAATATAAGACAATTTCAACACTCCACTACTTACTACTCTACCCGCCACTTCCTCCTAATATACTCCAATTTGTTGTTCATTTTTGTACACTACTTCACTTGTGCATTTTGCATGTGAACAAAGTTGGTACATCTCTCTAAAAATAATAAGCATCATTTTACTAAGTTGTTAGTAAAACAAAATAAATACTAAGAGTGTTAGTATTATTAACATATTATCAAGGGTTAAATTTTACTAGTATCTAGTTAATACTTGTAAAATTATTTGGGTGTAGTTCTTGGGTGCAACTTGAAGGAGACTTTCTTGTTGAAGGTTTTTCTAGGAGGATCATCCATTTCTTTTTAGCTCAAGAACAAACTAGGTAGGTGATCTAGTTTGTGCCCATATTACCATAATTGTTTTTCCTTAACTTTCATTTTTATGCTTTTATATTTGCATGCATGTTACATAGATCACTAAAATGATAAATTATGAGATAATTTAATTTTTATTAGAGAGTCTAATATGGATCTATGATCTTTCAAGTGGTATCAGAGCTTAGGCTTGTAATTTGCATGTTGATTTTAAGCATATTAATGAATTATGAGATAATTTATAAAAACTCAAAAATTGTGTTAGAAGAGGTTTTAGCACGGAATTTTTGGGGCATGCATACCTACTGATCTCAAAAGATTTGTGGTAAAGTTTGGTGATTTATGAAGTTAGTTTGTTATTTTTAATGATTTTTGGTAGAAAACCGACTCAAAATGCCGTATTTTAGTTAAAAATTGACTAAAAATAGTTAAAAGTTGATTCGGTCCATGGAATGTTTATGGTATTTCATGCATGTTTTCTACTGATTGTATGCAAAAGTTTGAAGGTTGGTTTGAACTTTTGCATGTTTATTGATTTTATGAGATAAAAGTCGATAAAAGTGAAATAATTTAATCATAATTTCGAAACAATTGATTCTACCCTTGATAAATTTATGTACATTTAAAAATATTATTTAAAAGTTAGAAATGAAATTTTAAATGTGATTTCACCTTGTTTTGATGTTTATTGGTTTTAGTGGTTAAAAACCGGTAAATATCGATCTTTTTCTTCATAAATTTTATCCGAATTTTTGGGGCACTTTTTATGACATTTTGGTGTTCGGAAGTGTTCCAGAATACTCAAAAATTTTGTTTCAATTGTTTGGGTAAGTTTTCAATTATTTTGGATTTTTACTTAAAATTTATGATTTTACCGATTAAATTAGCAAAATATCACCAAATCAAACTATTTATTCATCATAAAATTAGTGAGGAATAATTTTGAGGTTCAAAATAGTTTGGACAATTATTTTGGACTTAAATGAGATTTAAGAGTTGATTATTGATTTTTACATGTTAAAAATCGATTAAATCCACAAAACCCGAGATGGATACCAACGATTGATGGATAGGGCGATTTTGGCATCATTTTACAGCATTTTAAGCATATTTATTTAAGTTGAATGAATGATTGTCATTTATTTAAAGTATTTATCTTGTTTTACCTAGTATGGCCTAGTTTATTTTAATCGTTATTACCCGAAATGAATGGGAATACCGATTTGTTTGTAATTAAATACAATCTCGTATCGTTGGTTTGTAATTAATTAATAGTTTTATTTATGTTTATTAATTAATGTATAATAGGAATAGCTATGTAATTCAATTGTAATAGTTATTCTTACCGGCGTTTCCAAAAGACGGATTACATCGAGACGGAGTCTATTTTTGGAAGGTGCTCCAAATCCCACAAGTAGGAGCCACTTTTGGAATAAAGAGGCAAGGGACCAAGGAGTTATTTTCCGAAATGTAATAGTCTAGTTTTTATTAACTAGGTGGCCATACTAGGATTTATTCATATGCTTACTTGTTTGCTTGTTTTTATTTTCGCGCATGCCAAAATCGCCATTCACATGCATTTTATCTTCGTGATTGTCAATTCGCATAATTTACATTCACCGACTTAGTTCACTTATAGGGAATTTATGACTAAATTGACAAGATCTCTCACATAACTAAAATTGAGATTAACCTTACCAATTAGTAACACCTATGAATCTCTTGTTCATTAGAGCCATGCACGCCCAAGCGGGGTGTTCTCTTTTTACCTTGAGTAAGTAGGGTGGTAAGCGGTTATCACACGCCAAAATTGGTTGGACTCAACGGGATATAAGACGGTCTTGTGTTCCGGGGCTAGTAGATGGATTTAAGGAAATTCGTCGACCAAGAGTTCTAGAGGTAGAATTAGTCAGCGTGACTTACCGAATTTACACAATTATGGGATGTTTCGCCCAAGCGATGCTAATTTTTGTTTAATATTTGGGTCTTGGAATCATTTATATAATTTAGTGGGAGATCATTATATAAATGTTAAAACTTGTTGAACATGTTTTTCACAAGTATTTTTAAAACATTGAATGTTAATTTTTCCTATTTTTCGTTCTTTTTCATTAATGAATTTACTATGACATCGCGCACTTCATCCTCCTTTCATCCTCTATTTATTATTATACACGTTTATTTCTTTCATAGGAAGCGGTTTCTTTGAAGGAATTCGGTAGCAATGATTGGTAACATGATTTACTAATTCACCTACATTAGCTTACAACGATTTTTGCGATTATTATACAACTTAATTAACGTCCATACATATTAAAAAGGGGCTTCATGTTGCTAACTCATATTACGAGTTTAAAAGGAAGTCACATTTTATCAAGAGAGGCTTGATTTCGGAAGCGACACCTCCGTCTGAAGATGACATACTAGCTTTAATTACTCAAGAGTAATTCAAAAGTTTGCGAAAAAAGTGTTCAAAAACACTTATAATACTCCAATATGATACCGTCAAATGGCTCACTTCGAGAAAGGCCAAATCAATTGTTTATGCGCTAAAGAGTTTAGGCATATGATAACAATTGAACAGTTAGGTAGTCCAATTTCGCAAGAAGTTGAGATTTTGCCACATGTTGCACTCACTTTATAGTAATTCATTCTTACTAAGTGTATAAAATATCACTAATGACATGAAGAGAGGTCTTCATGAGATTCATTTTTGCTTGATTGAAGCAAAGAGGAATGTGAAAGTGAGTGGGAGTTAAGAAGTATCAACCCTAGATGTATGCGATAGAACAAAGTTGAAAGAGACATCTACTCAATGGATAGGCTAGTTCCACTATCTTGGTATGAGATACCAAGTACGGGTCATTTCTTTGTAAAAAAGTTTACATGAATTGATAAAATGTAAGACGTCTAGCATAGGACATTTTTGTATCGAAGTGGTGCTAGAGTAGCAATGATTTTGATGGGGACAAATGTACCTAAAGTTAGTTTTAAAAGAATGTAATCATCTATGTTTATACATAGAAGGCATCACTCATGTGATTTAAAACAAAAGGTTGTACCTAATCCTATGATAACTTGGTGGTTGATTTAGACCACTGAAGTTAGAGGAATTTTACATTCTTCACGAAAACTAAATATTATACTATCTTGTAGATTTTAAAGTCTCTCATCCGGTGAACCCAATTGATCAAACCTCAAGTAAATTTGTTTAACATATAAACGATAAGCACATCGTATAACCATTTGTTTGAGAATCTTATGGTATGTGTGCATGTATTATGTTTTCTTTTGTAGAAAAGAAACACAAATAGTGAGGTGATTGACCATATACATACGGATGTGTAAGGCAAATAGTAGCTTTTATATACTTCGTTACTTTTACCGTAATGTTATGTAGATATGAATACCTCATATCTATTTAATAAGACATAAAAGTGATTTTTGAAACGTGTAATATTTTTAAAATGAAGTAGTAAAGCAAAAGCACGACAAGATCAAAATGTTGATCGGAAGTTTCAAAGTAATGACTTTGAAGGTCAAATGAGTAATATCAAGTAATGACCTTGATGATCACTAAGAAGATTGTGAACCAGTTCACATATACCTTCTTCTAAGGACACCATAGAGTATGGTGTAGTCAAGAGGATAAACCAAACTTTATGTGATATAGTTTGAGTTTTGTCGCAATTTTGTAAGCTATTTTCTCACTAAAAGTTTAAAACCCGACTATAATAGACTAAATGACTACATATGAGATATGGATAGGGAGAGTCCCTAACTTGTCTTTTCATACATTTGGGACCATAAATGTTTATGTTCAGAACCAATTTATGTATTTGTGAGGGTTATCCAAAATTGAACCACATGGTTTTACTCCTCCAAAACGAGAACAAAGTGTTTGTGGCTCGTAATGCTGTCTTCCCAGAAAGATTTTCATTTTCTGGAAGACATAGTGGGAGAAATTTTGAACTTACGGAAGTCCAAGACCCACAAACTGAGTACAATGTAAGAAGATATTCTTTATTGAGCCTCAATGGTGTACAATGCAAGAAGACGTTCTTTATTGTGGCTCAGTGGTTATAAGGAGATCAATTCGAATTGCATGGTGACACGCCATCACATAGAGTTCATACTCTAGAGAAATTTTGAACTTACGGAAGTCCAAGACCTACAAACTGAGTACAATGCAAGAAGATGTTCTTTATTGAGGCTCAGTGATGAGTACAATGCAAGAAGACATTCTTTATTGTGGCTCAGTGGTTATAAGGAGATAATTTTGCGATAATATTGCGTTACTTTTCAAAAGTGACGAATCTTAAACCCTCATCAAAGGCTTTTCTATAGTATGAACTCTATATGATGGCGTGTCACCATGCAATTCGAATTGATCTCCTTGCACACGATGCGATAAGGAAGGAAACACGAAATGTTTTCGAGACTTGATTTAAGGTGAATACTTTGGTTGGTTACCTTGATCTTGTCGTAAAGGTTACATAAGATGTTTAAAATTTGGGCTTGTTATAGAGAGTTTGTGACTACCCAAATGCCTTTATCAATTCGTATGGTCTTAGCAATATAGCCTCTCATGAGGATGAGTTAAGGAAAAAGGATAACAAAACTTTCTCCTTGAATGTATCTTATGAAGGGAGAAGTTTTGTTGATGTTGTCAATGCTAAGAAGCCTAGCATACTTGGAAGATCCCTTTTGTGATCTATATACGTCAAAGAGTTGGAACCTTGGGTTTAATCATGTAGTCTATCAAAACGGTATTACTCGAGTGTCGAGATAACATGATGATACATGGAGTTTAGTGGGAGCTAAAGTGAGTTTCTTAGTCTAAAATATGTGCTTGACATATTATTGACTAGAAATGTAGCTAAGGTGATATTTCTTAGTCTAAAATATGTGTTTGACATATTAGTGACTAGAAATATTCTCGGGTAAATACTTGAGAGTATCATGGCACATCTTAAATATCCGGATCTAATGAGATAGATCTCTATGGATACTAGCATCTTAGTCAAGAGACTTATGTGATAAGATTCTTGACTCGTTCAAGTTGTTGAACAAATTAATATGATCTTTTTGCTTCCGCTGCAGGATCTATTAAATATGCTAAAAGCTACTCTCGTCGGGACTTATCGTATTGAGAATATGAGAAGTCATTACCAATCATTTCCTAGTGAGTGTCACTAGATAATTATCAAGAGCAACCTTGAGTACTTGAGAATCACTGAGGTTTTACTCTTGTAGTTTGGAGGAATTTGTGAATTTTGTGTAAAAGGATTACACGAAAACATTCCTATGCTTATAAGATGTTATGGGCCTCGTTAAGGAATGGTTAGCATGTAAGAGTGCTATGTGCATAAAGAATAATATGTATAAGAAGTTATACATATGTGTATAAGAAGTTATACATGTATAAAGCAAACATTATAAGGAGTCATACATAAAAGATGTCATATGAAGGATGTGTATGTATAAGTGTTATACGTACAAATCATGAACGAAAGCTAAGTACATTACAACATCCGATATTGTAAGAGAGATAGTTGATAACCGGAATTTAATGGGACTAGAGTAGTTCTGTTAGCCGAATATCGTATCCCAAGAGACTGTGAAAACAGTGGGAGTGTTTCACTGGCTTTAGAACCAGAGTCTAAAAACTTGTTTAGACGTGTACTTAGAAATGCTCTATCTGATGAAAAGATTGCGTAGAACAAAGGAAAATTGCAATGGAAATTAGAGTAATGCAACTGATGCTTATCCTCTAACCAAAGCCGTAGACATGATGGTTATGTCATCTCAATGTGAATTGAGGAGTATACCTTAATTGCTAAAGGTCGTTATGTAAATATTGCATAGAGTATTGATGATCGCATTCATTGTTCGAGTTTCTTTAAGAACTCAATTATTCATTTTGACTGAAAACATTGAATACCTTGTTTATCTGAATAAGTCGTGGATACAATGTTGAACACTATTCAAGGGAACAAGATGAACATTGTATTTTGTCCCTAGTCACTTAATGAGGTGACGTCTCGGAGTGACTAGATTGTAAGTCGATTGATGGTTTTTCAACACCATAAGGTCATACGTGATGACTAGTCGATTACATAGGCAGAGTGTGTGACACTTTGCCGGACAGTGACCATTTAGAGAGTCCCTAAATTCTATTATAGACGCCTGGTCGTGGCGGGGATCTCTAAGATGTTCTAATGAGTCGATTCTTTTGACTGGAGACTATTATCTGAGCAAGTGCAGTTTCCGAGTGACTCTGGTTTTTGTCCTAGGTCGTGCCGTGAAAGGAGGCCAAAAGGGCATTTACTAGGTCATGGTGATCTGTATTGTGCAATAGGATAGATAGGGCATACAGGAATTGTCCACCCACGTTGGGTAACTATATCTCAATGCCACTCGAGGAGTTAATGACTACAAATGCGTGGCCACGCTCGTAAGTAATCTGTGAGAGATTTTTCCGGTCAGGTAGTCACACTCCCGATCGAGAAAACCACTCGCGATATGTTCATTTGCAAGTGTGACCTGAAAGATACCTTGCATTGAGTGGGAGATTAAAACGGACAAGAGAATTGGTAGCGCACACCTTGTGTCGGACAAGTGGGAGATTGTTGGAGTTAGTGTCCTCCACAATAGTGCGTTTACATAATAAATCTCATTAAAGGAATATCATAAGATATTTAATTACTTGATCCTCGTCAGTTGATTAACGTAAATCGATAACGGTTGGCTGACTAGAGTTTGACGTTATTGTCGTGAGACGACGGTGATCAACTGACCCCTTTCGGTCACACCTAAAGGAACGAACCCCAATTGACAACTAATTAATTGTATGAGATACAATTTATTTAGTCCCTTGATTTGTAGACTAAAAGGTTAGTCGATTATTTTAGAGAGATTTCGAGTTGTGAACTCGAGGCACGACAGTTATTATTCAATTATGCGATAATTAAATAATAAATTATGGGAGACGGGTTTTAGTTAATTAATTGTTAATTCACTAAAATTGTATTAATTGATTAATGTGATTAATATTAGTACGTAAAATAATATGCGTAGCGGTACACGTATATTTACGAAGTGATTTGGACGAAATTAATTGGAAGCATTTAAACATGAAACGATGTTTAAATAAAATTTACACGTATTTGTGCGACAAATATAAGAACCAAAATGGACCCGTAAATGGGACATTGGACCGTGTAAATGGAGTATAGTGGATGATTATAAACACAATCATTTCACTTTCTTGTGATACTTCCACAAGTTATCTTATAATTATATTTTACATGTGATGTAAGATTGACAAATATAAGACAATTTTAGCACTCCACTACTTACTACTTCATCCGCCACTTCCTCCTAATATACTCCAATTTGTTGTTCATTTTTGTACACTACTTCACTTGTGCATTTTCATGTGAACAAAATTGGTACATCTCTCTAAAAATAATAAGCATCATTTTACTAAGTTGTTAATTAGTAAAACAAAATAAATACTAAGAGTGTTTGTATTATTAACATATTATCAAGGGTTAAATTTTACTAGTATCTAGTTAATACTTGTAAAATTATTTGGGTGTAGTTCTTGGGTGCAACTTGAAGGAGACTTTCTTGTTGAAGGTTTTTCTAGGAGGATCATCCATTTCTTTTTAGCTCAAGAACAAACTAGGTAGGTGATCTAGTTTGTGCCCATATTACCATAAAATCAATGTAAAGAAATTGTTTTTCCTTAACTTTCATTTTTATGCTTTTATATTGGCATGCATGTTACTAGATCACTAAAATGATAAATTATGAGATAATTTAATTTTTATTAGAGAGTCTAATATGGATCTATGATCTTTCAAATAATAAAGTAATTATAAATATTATAATATCTTGTTAGGTGACGATTTGTGAAGAAATTATAATCGGGTCAGATTGCTTTAATTAATTTGGATTACTTGAGCTGCTTAATTGGAATCGCTTTCCAGATAGGATATCTACTCAACTCGTCTTATCTTTGTTGGTTTCTGGAAATTATAAAAGTATTGTGAAATTGGGTGAATTAATGGATGTGGATTATAGGTTCTTGGATTGTTTATCGTTTAATTATTTATATTGCAATTTCGTTTGAATTGGATACCTCAGCCTCGTGTCTGAGATGATTTTATGTTGGCATGGTGTATAATTATAAATTAATACCTCAACTTCGGTTGGGATGGTGAATACCTCAACCTCGGTTGGGATGGTGAATACTTCAACTTCGGTTGGAATGATGAATACCCCGGGCCAGGGATTGGCAGGATGAACGGGTGTTTCGGGTGATGAGCTCAGTTATATTTGCATTATGTATCATATCATTTCACCTTGACTTGTTGTTGGTTATTCCTACTCAACCTCGTGGTTGACAGTTTATTCGTGAACACCTGCGATGAACCATAATGGGGAGCAGATTTGACAGGTACTAAAGATTAGCTAACTTGGGAGCTTATGGGATTGGGTGAGGACTTGACCGTGGCCTAGGCGTCTAGCTGACTTAATTAGTTAATCACAATTTAATTAATGGTCTATTCATTTATTTTCCGCTGCGATTCTGTATTGTTTATTATTTTAGTTGGGTTTAATCATGTTTTAATAAAACCATTATTTCAATTAAAGTTACTAAAGTACTTTGGTTTGTTTTAATTTGTATCATTTACCTCGGGCAACCGAGATGGTAACAGTTCTATTTATTGGGAATGTCTTGCTAAAGGCTCCTTACATGGCATGTAACATCAAATTGCATAAGCATGAAATTTTTCTCTTATTACCTGTATACACTCGGGTTTGTGGTGGTGACATATGTGGAGAGGCGACCCTTCCTTTACGTTTTACATACTAACCTCACATAAGCCAAATTTGTCTTGTTTTGACCTATTTATTCTACTACATTCCATATGGCCTACCCTTGTCAAGCTAGTCTTGTTGGTAAGTTTGGAAGTCTTGTCGTGGTCAATTTTGTTGCTTTTGTGATGGATATTGGAAGGAAGAAGAAAAAGATGGATTGAAACAAAAAAAAAAAAATTGAAAAAAAAAAGAGAGAAAAATGATACTATAAAAGATAGAAAAGCAAGAATCTCTTATTACTCCTATTCTTATCATTTCCATATTACTTGAGGAGGAGTATTTGTTGATGTGAGTGAGTTTGTGCCATACTTGGGATGCTGCATCATCTTTCATGTTGGGTTGGAAAGTGGAATATGGCTACTTTTGATTGTGATCGGTTCTAGCTTGGCTTTTACCTCCACATATCCAAATTATTTTGCTCCTTCTTACCCAATTACCTCACCTCACATTACTTTGTAAGTCCTCTGCATGTGTTTTGGATCTCGCTTGGTTAGAGTGTGTATGTACGGTTACTAGAGATATCTATCATGTTAGATTGCATGCATGCTTATGTAGGTCGCAGTCAGGTGAGTGACTAATTTCTTTCTCTCCTACAAAATCTGTACTCAACATGGTTTGTATTACACACTTTATATGTAGGGCTTGCTTATGTTGAAGTCGTTCTTATGCTATAATATATGCTTTAGAGAGAGAAAGCTTATGAACTTTCTTCCTTTCAGCAATGGCGAGGGGAAAATGACATACTAGTAATTCTTCACACAAAAATAAAAATAATAGTTCATCTGTTAATAAATCAAAAAATAATACTAATACGCTACATATTAATGAATTGAGTGAAACAATTGAGACGGTAAGAGAAGCAGAGTGTTCTAAGGCTTCGGAGCTTAGGGCGTTCAATCTTACTAAAGAATTGTCTGTAATTTCAGAGGACAAAGTGACTGATGATGAAGAGTGGGTGGAAGTTGGGAAGAAACAGAATCGAGCTGGTAAGATTCCTACCTTGAAAATTGATGCTGATGATCTTCAATCTGAAGTTGAATTTTGGTCTTCATCGATTTATTGCTATGTTCTTGGTGCGAATCCGCCTAGTCATGTTTTGGGAGGGTTTGTGCGAAGAATTTGGCAGAAATACTCCATTGATAAGGTGTCGTTTTTAGGGAATGGCGTCGGCGTAGTTCGGTTTGGGAAACAGGAGGATAAGGAGTTGGTATTGTAGTCAGAACATATCCTTTTTGATAGTAAGCCTTTCATTATCAAGGATTGGAAGCCTGACACTAAAATCATTGAGGATAAACCTGATGTAGTACCAATTTGGGTGCGATTGTATGATTTGGACCTGAAATACTGGGGGAAGGCTTTACCAAAAATTGCTGGGTTAATTGGGACCCCAATCAGGAGTGATAAGGCCACCCAGGAGAAAGAGTTTCTGAATTATGCGAGATATATGGTGGAAGTTAAGACAGGACAACAATTCCCTGAGTATGTTGAGTTTGTTGATGAGAAGGGTACGGTGTAGAGGCAGGCTGTTTTCTATGAGTGGAAACCTGTCCTTTGTACCAAGTGCAAAGGAATTGGCCATGATACTAAGAACTGTAAGAATGGGAAGGTTTTGACTAAAGGTGCTCCTACTAAGCAGCAATGGAGACCCACGGTCGTTGCTCCTGTTCAGAAACCAAGGGTGGTGCAGGTGAATAAACCAGTGACAGCAGAGGAGCCTGTATCTGAGGAGGAACTTCCTCAAATTGATCCTGCTGCAGTGGTTGCACCTATGCCATATCAGGGGTCTGTGATGAATTCTATATCTCCTGCAAAATTCATTCACAGAATGTCTAAGAGAGGTATGAGAATGATTCAAGGAGGCCCTACTTTTATGGATGTGTTACAACTGTCCTTGAAAAAGAATATGCTAAGTAGTCTAGGAAGTGGGAAGGGACCATCTGTTAGTGATAATGGTTAACATTGGTTTTTGTAATGTTCGTGGTATTAATAAGGTGAATAAGCAGGGTGATGTTAGACGTTTCCTGCACTTAAATAAGATTGGTTTATTTGGTTTAGTAGAGACTAGAGTAAGGAATAAAAATAAAGATAATGTTCAACTTGGGTTAGGTACTAAGTGGCGTATTATTGATAATAATAATGTCAAGGACAAAGGGAGGATCTGGGTTCTGTGGGATCCTGATGTTTTCTCTGTGACTCCACTGCAATCTGATCTTCAAGTTGTTCATGTGGCTGTTAAGCATTTGGGGACTGATTTTTCTTGGCACTGCTCAATTGTCTATGGGTGTAATAAAGATGCTGATAGGGCTCAGTTATGGAATTCCCTCAAACGTATGAAGCATATGGTTACAAGGCCTTGGTTGGTTATGGGTGACTTTAACAATGTGCTGTATGTGGATGAGAGGATTGGCACCACTGTAACTGCTGCTGAGGTTAGAGATTTCCAAGGGTGTGTTGACTTTTGTGGACTGTATGATATGGTCACTACTGGTGCTTACTATACATGGAACAATAAGCAAGCAGGAGCTGCCAGAGTGTTTAGCAGGATTGACAGGGTCTTAGCTAATGATGAATGGATTCTGACTGGGCCTTCTGGGGTGGTTAATTTCTTGCCTTAAGGTTTGTATGATCATAGTCCTTGTCTGATTGAACTTTGGAGGGATGATGAGAGGAGGAAAACTAGCTTTAAATATTTTAATATGTGGGGTAAAAGTAGCAAGTTTAAGCAAGTGGTTGGTGAGGTTTGGAATGGTCAGGTTAAAGGTTGTCTTATGTTTCAAGTAGTGAAGAAACTTAAGATCCTTAAATGTTCTTTGAAAAACTTGAATAGAGAGGGTTATGGGGATATTGAGAATGCTGCACAGGTTGCAAAAGTTTTTCTGGAGCACATTCAGATGCAGGTTCATCGAGATCCCACTAATATTAATCTTCTGGAGGAGGAAAAAGTAGCTGTAATCACTTTTAAGGAACTGGATGAGGCAAGAGTTTCTTACTTAGCCCAGAAAGCTAAGATTCAGTGGGCCTATAATGCTGATGATAATACTCGTTTCTTCCATAGCACTATAAAGGCTAGGAGGGCTCACAACAAAATCTTGAGTATTAAGGATATGGATGGGAATGAGTGTAATGATGCTAGCAGTATTGAACATGCTTTTATAGATTACTATAAGCTGTTGCTGGGGAGTAGTAGTCAGGTGCACCCTGTCTGTACTGGGGTGGTAAGACGAGGGAATGCTGTGACCCCTGAATAGGCTGCTGGGTTAGTTCAGTCTGTCACAAGGAAGGAAGTTACTAAAGCTCTCTTTTCCATTCCAGTAGATAAAGCACCAGGACCTGATGGATATTCATCAGGTTTCTTTAGAGATGCCTTTGATATTGTTGGTGAGGATGTAGTGTCTGCTGTTATGGAATTTTTTACTAGTGGGAGAATTCTTCACCAAGTGAATGCCACTGTGCTTACTTTGATACCTAAGAATGAGGCTCCTGCTACAGTTATGGAGTTTAGACCCATAGCTTGTTGCAATGTCCTTTACAAGTGCCTATCAAAGGTCATATGCAACAGGGTGGCTAAAGTCTTACTTGATATCATAAGCATGAATCAGAGTGCGTTTATTTAGGACAGAGAGATTGTTGATAACATTCTTATATGTCATGATTTGGTAAGACTTTATAATAGGAAAAGCTGTTCACCTAGGGTGTTGATGAAGATAGATTTGAGAAAAGCGTATGATTACATTGAATGGGATTTTCTTCATGAAATGCTAGTTGCACTTATGTTTCCTGATCAAATGGTGGATTGGATCATGCAATGTGTCACTACCACTTCTTTCTCCCTGTCACTTAATGGAACTCAGTTTGGGTATTTTCAAGGTAGGAGAGGACTCATGCAAGGTGATCCCATGTCCCCTCTTTTATTCACAGTTTGTATGGAGTATTTGATAAGGATACTGAATATGGTCACGGATAAGCCTGAGTTTAGATTCCACTCTCTTTGCAGAACTTTAAAGTTGAGTCATCTAGCTTTTGCTGATGATCTCCTTCTATTCTGCAGAGGAGATTCACTATCTGTTAGAGTTATGATGAGGGCTTTCCTCTCCTTCTCTCCAGCATCTGGACTGCATATGAATAGAGATAAATCAGATCTGTATATGAATGGGGTCACAGGTACTGAAGTCCACAATATTCTGAACATTTCGGGGTTTTATGTTGGGACTTTCCCATTTAGATATCTGGGGATCCCTATCTCATATAAAAGAATTAGTGTGGCTGAGTGCAATAGAGTTGTGGATAAAATTGTTTGCAGAATTAGAGGATGGGGTGCTAAACATATTAGCTATGCAGGGCGTTTGCTTCTAGTTCAGTCTGTGCTTACACAGATTCATAGTTACTGGGCCAGAGTCTTTTTATTGCCCAAGACTGTCATTCATAAAGTGGAGAGTGTTTGCAGGAGCTACTTATGGGCTGGTAATGCTGAATTTCATAAAGTCCCTTATGTGGCGTGGGAACAATGTTGTTTGCCTAAAAACAAAGGAGGGCTAGGGATAGTTAACTGTCCTCTCTGGAATGTGGCCTCTATTGGGAAATACACTTGGTGGGTGGCAAATAAGAAGGACTATTTGTAGGTCAAATGGGTGCATCAAATTTATATAAAGCATAGTGATCGGTGGACTTATCAGCCTAATACTAATACAAGTTGGGTTTGGAGGCAAGTGTGCAAAGTGAAAGATCAGCTGATGCCTGGTTTTGCAGCTCATAGTTGGTCTGCATGTGGCTATTCTGTGCAGAAGGTTTATGAGTGGCTCCTGGGATCTCAGCAGAGGGTCACTTGGCAACCATTTGTTTGGAATAGGTTATCCTTACCTAAACACAATTTTTTGGCATGGTTGTTTGGTAAGAAGAGATGTCTGACTCAGGACAGACTGATTAAGTTTGGAGTTATTACTGATGGGATATACTATCTCTGTGGTGCACAGCAGGAAACTCAGGCTCACTTGTTTTTTGATTGCTGTTACAGTCAGAGGTGTGCACATCTTTTACAGCACTGGTTAGGTGTGTATTGGCAGGGTGACTGTGTTTATTGGGTTATCAAATGGAGATGTAAGTCTCTATGCAAGAAGATGATTGTAATGGCTGCCATTAGTGGGTTATTGTATTGCATATGGGAAGCTAGAAACAAATGCAAGGCGAATATGGTGATGAAACGACCTGAGGCAGTAATTGAACATGTTCAGGCTGCTATCAGATGGAGACTGCAAAGAAGTGACTTCGTTCAACAGAAGGATAGTACTATTGCGTGGATTAGAGATAAAAGATTGAGTTAGTTTGAGTAATTTGGTGTTTCTAGGAGTGCTCTTAATTTGTAGGATGGTGAAAATTGATCTTTGTATGGTGTAACCTCTTTGATAATTATTAATATAATTCACATTCTACCAAAAAAAAAATATAATATATGCTTTGATTAATATATATTTCTTGCCTCGGTTGATATCATTCTAGTCGTTTTATGTCTATTCTCGTCTTTTCGATGATGTCAAGAGGTGGAAGAAATGAACATGATTTAATATTTGCCTAAGCTTGCTCCTTGTCAAGACTGATTGTCTCTTAAAGTCCTTAAAGCCTTTGGTCTTGTATATAATTGTTTGATCTTGCGTTGATCTTTATCTATAAAGATGACGGTATTATATTGAGGGGGAACTACATACTTAGTCACACTTTTAGGAGACTTGCCATCATCAAGAAGGGGGAATTTGTTGGACCATATAGATATATTTGTTTATGTTTTGATGATGTCAAGAGTGCTTTATATTCTATATACTCGTTGCGCGTAATTGTTTGTTTAGTCTTTTAGATTGGACTTACTAATCACAAGCATTAAGGAATTGTGATGGAAGTATGATGCGTTTATATTATGATCAAGCCCTCAATCAAGGATCAAGATATTACAAGCTTGATGGAGCGTATCGTTGTACGCCATCAAACACACTTATACTCAACTACTAGCATAGCAAGCAAGTCGGGGTCGATCCACGGAACGGGGGTACTCAAATTGTTCAATCTAATAATTGTAGTTGCACTTAGGGTTGTCACAATTGGTTTGGGTTTGTAGTTGTGTTCTAAACTAATAGAAGCAATAAAGTAAAACAAGCAATAAATTAAGAGATGCAAACAAATAATAAAGGATACTAGGATGTCATGGGATCATAAGGGAATCATGGTAAGATAGTATAAATGAGTTATATAGATGCAAGCAATTTATTATTGTTGGAATTAAGTTAGTTCATGTCATATAATTCATAAGAATATTTGGGTCCTGGAGCCTAGTTATTTATGACTTTACAATACCTACAAGTCGACTTAATTCTTCCTATAAAACTACATGCATGATAAGCCAATTCCTAGGAAATATTACGTCTCGGAGCCGAGTCGGTTAAGACTTTACAACACCTCAAGTCGACTTGGGTTTTCCCTATTCAACAATATGCAAGGTCTAACAAGGCTTGAGTTGGTTTATGTCTTACAAGCCTTGTTGAATAGATAAGAGATGGGTAAAAAATGCAAGGTTTCATAGTCTAGCATTTCATCAAACATAACATGTGCATAAGTTGAAAAACAATAAGCAAGCATTCATATGAACTCATTAAGCATAAATCTATCCCATGATTAACTCCCCTAATCCCCCACTAATCCTAGTTAAGTAACTACTCACTCATTATCATGGAAGACATATTATCAATGGTGTCAATCATCACAACAAGTATAAACATGATTAAAGAGTGAGGAAAATAAACAATAAAGAGAAAAGAGTAAAGAGATTATACCAAACTTAAGATGAACAATTGAAAAGAAAAGAATAATAGAAGAAAACATGATTTATTGATGAAGAGTTGTCAATTCTCCAATAATAACCCAATTGTAATACTACGGTTTTATGAGTCTTTGGGTACTCTATCGAGTGGGGCATACTCTGTCGAGTAAGTAAATTTTGGTGTACGAAACAGTAGTCTGCCTGTAGGGTACTCGATCGAGTAGGCTTGGCACTCGATCGAGTAAGGGGCACTCGATCGAGTAACTGACTTACTCGATCGAGTAAGTGGTTTTACGGGTGATATTTGACGGGTTTTGTTAATAATGCGGGAATGGTATATAAGGCTTTCGTCACTTTTCTCAAAACACTTTTACAACCTAAAAACCTTCAAGAGAAGATTGGGAGTTACGTTGAATCATCCTCGCCGCATTATTAGCAAATCCCGGAGCTAGAAGTGTCGGATTTCGTCATTCTTTATACCTTCGTGATCCTTGCGTCGAGGGTAAGCTTTATATATAACTTTTATATTGTTTTGTTAATATTGGTTAAACCCTAATTTGGGGATTTTGGGGTTTTTATGATTATGTGGTTAAGGTAGTAATTGTATGCATGTATGTATAGGAGGAGGATTCGTACAGGAGAGATTTTGAGACAGCTGCTAGATCGTCTGATTCTGTGATTGTATTCCAGGTAGGGTTTCCCTACTCAGTATTAATTATATGATGTGTTTGGTGGTTTAATTGTGATTATTGTTGAAGTATATTGTTGGTGGTTGTGACGATTGTTGGTTATATTGTTGGTTGTTGTTGTTGATTAATTATCGTATTGGAATTGGTTTTGGTAATTGTTCATTGTGTAAGGTGATTGTTGTATAACTATCTGTGATCTTCGGGGTGCATCCCTGGCTGAGTGGGGTCACTTGCGGGAGTGGCTTCACGCCCTTGATTCGCCTTCTGTGGAACCCGTCACAGGAGGGATGTGCACATTAATGAACATGGGTTTATCGCTCGATGGAGATGAGCGGGGCTTAGGTGGGAACGGCTGCGGTCCCCCACTAGCGGTGTGGAGTATCTGTTGCAATGGGTACTCTAGCAGGGCTACACACTTTAGTGTGTAGTCAGTTGTGTGGAGATTTATTATGGAGACTGGGGTTTGTTCTGTGTTGAGCTGTTTTTGCATTTGATTTGTTGTGGTTTGTTTTTATGTAAATAATACTTACCCCGTTTAAATGTTTTAAAAACTGTGGTGATCCATTCGGGGGTGGTGAGCTGTTATTGAGCAGGTTTGGTTGATGTGCATGGGATAGCTGGGTTGGGTCATCACGAGCTGTTTTAGATGTCTTCCGCGATGTCGAACGTTGTTCTTTAGCTACTTGGTTTAACATTTGAGAACAGTTGTATTTTCTTTTAACAGTTTTGGAGTTAAGTTGTAATGACTTAAACTATATTTACTTTTAAAGTACATTTCTTTATTGTCTTTTGATTATCATTGCCTCGGGTAACCGAGATGGTGACGTTTATATACCTGGGTGGTCCTGGTAAGGCACTTGGAGTATGGGGGTGTCACAAAGTGGTATCAGAGCGACGATCTTGAAACCTGTAACCAATGAACCTAATGAACGTAGGGAGTCAAACTAAAATGAAACAGGGTAGAAGTTGTAGGAGCTAATGCAAAGACTTGGGAGACGTCCTAAAGTCGCGAACTTGTCGTATAATTTTGAACCGGTCACCATAGAATGTGAGTCGGGATCGCTATGTGTTTACCTTGTGTGCTATGTATTCATATAATAATAAGTTGTATGAATCGGTGGACGTGTGTATGTGGAGGATGGGGAATGTGTAGAGAAAATGGTGATGATGTTATTTATATGTTGTTGGTTGAAAGCATGATAATTGATTTACCATATGGCATTTTAGAAATATAGAAGGAAGGTTGATTTGCTTGAGTTGTACAAGAGTTATATACATATATATGTTGTGTTTGTCATTTTGTATGAGATTTATAAAGCTGAAAGTTTGTGTAAGAGCATGCGGGTAGTGTTTACGAGTCTGCATGTCTCGATCGAGTGGGTCTGACTCGATCGAGTGGGTAGTTTACGTTTTGATCGGTCCGCTTCGTGTTCACAATTAAAGGTGTGGTCGTTGGGTCACGTCCGAATCAAAACACAATTTATAGCTTCACAAACAACTCTACAATTAGTAAAGAGGCAAGTAAAGGTCGGATCCCAAGGGACGGGTATTGAAATGAGATTTCTATTGAAACTAGTGGTGTCTTAGGGGTGTCACAATTTGGGTTGATGTAGAAGGTCATTAACTAAAATAGCGATGAAAATAAACAAGCAAGATGAATTAAAAAGGTTGTAAACAATTGATAAAAAGCACTAGGGTGTCATGGGATCATAGGGGAATCATGGGAATTGATCATACAAACATGTTCTCAAATTATAAGCAAGCAATTATTGTTGTGATGGATTGAGTTGGGTTATATCTTACAATCCTACGAAAGTTTGGGTCCCGGAGCCGAATCGATTAGATTGTACAACACCTACAAGTCGACTTAATCTTCCCTACTCAACAACATGCATGGTCTAATGAGACTCGAGTTGGTTTATGTCTTACAAGTCTCATTGAAAAGATAGGTGATGAGTAAAAAATGCAAGGATTCATAGGCTCGCATTTCATCAAACATAACATGTGCATGAGTTGAGATCAAAACAAGCAAGCAAATAAAACATGAAAACATATTAATTTAAGCACGAATCATTCCCCATGTTGGTTTCCCCTAATCACCCATTAACCCTAGCTAAGAGACTACTCACTCATTATCATGTTGATCATGCTAGCAAGGTTGTCAATCATACCAACAAAATGAAACATGATGAATAAATGAAAGTAATTAACAATAATTAAAAAGGGATTAAGAGAATTATACCTACTAATGATTCCAATAATAAAGCAAAGATAAAAGAAGTACTTGATACTTGATTGAGAGGTTGTCAATCTCCCAATAATAACCCAAATAATCTTCAATTACCCAAAATAAAGGATGAACAAAAGAGAGATTAAGAAAATAAAACTTGTATTAGAACTTGATTAATTGTTGATTACAAAACTAAAGAGAGATTTGATTGATATTAACTACTCTAATTATTGATAAGAAGAACATACTCTTCTAATTAGACTAATGGGGTATTTATAGTGGAAATTAGGAGGATGCATTAGGGTTAACTAAGGGATAAACTAGTAATTACACTTTTTAGATTGAGCAGGGAGGAGCCGGTATTTTTCGAAGGAAGGGCTTCTGTATTTGTAGCTTGGAGGAGAGGAAATCGCGCTGTGCTGGAATCCGAGCGGTTTTGTGTCGGGACGGGCGGATTCTGGCGGTTGAACACGGGCGGATTCAGGAGAATCCGGGCGGATTGTGGTGGCTAAACCCGAGCGTCTTGTGGTGAAACCGCACGGATTGTGCAGGTGGAGGACGGCCGGATTGTAGGCAATCCGCACGGATTGTGCCTCAGCAAGATTTCTTCTTCTTTTCTTCCCTTTTTCGTCATAAATTTCTTGGGGATTTCCTTGGGGACTCAAGGATCCTTTCTCAACATTGCTCATCTACTATAATATGTGCAAAGGCCTTCTAATCTTGTCTCTCCTTGATGCTTGGTCATTGGATTCGATCAATTTAGTCTCGTTTTGCCATGAAAATGCAAGATTCTTACTCCTTTCCTACCAAAGGATCAAAATCTCAAAGATTATGCAAAACAAAGAACTAAAGATAATAAATGACCCAAATATGCACTAAAAAGCATGGGAACAAGGCTAATTCGGGGGCTAAATATGCGCTAATTATGGTCACATCAAATATCCCCAAACCGAACCTTTGCTCGTCCCGAGTAAAGAGGTGACAACGACTAGGACCATTATTTAAACTAACCTAATAACATAGCCGATATGAGACAATTAGCGGGTCTCACTCCGCCCCTTCAACTCACAACAAGACAACCATGAGGTAGGATGCCTTCTTGCAAGGCAAGGTGGGTCTTGCCAAAATGGCGACACATCCAAACATTAAGCACACAAAATCATATAATGGATGCATCTACAAAAGGAATAGCCACTTCCTCATCAAGTGGCGGAGGCGCTAAAGAGGAACAAATTTAAGAGCATGTAATCCTTCAGAAATACTAGTTCAACAAATTACTAAGGCTAAGAGGATGGCACTAAATCACCTCCGAATGGTGTTAAACTAGACTACTTTCGTCCTCAATTTCCAAATGTGTTTGTCAAGAGCGATCGGATGGTGGTGGAATGATGATCCTTATTATGCTAGTAGCATATGACATGTCAAGTCTCGAATTCTCTACAAAAGTAAAGGTCATGGATCGTCCCAAGCTCGACAAAGTGGCTTGACAAAAAGGCTTTTTGGGAATGAAATGCTCAAATCTTTATACACAACGGGTGGATATGACTAGTACTCAAAACTTGACCTCATTTCAACTTTCACATTTCAAAAATTTTAGATGGGGTTTGTCCCTTACGGGCTAGTGTCCTTTGCTTTCGCCAATCGCTTATTAGGCAACCGGTTAACCTCTAGACAATAGCTTTTTGGGGTGATAGTCACTCTGTCTCTGGGCGGCCGAATTCACAACAGTGTGGGGGCCCAATTCAATGGATCCCGCTCCAAAGCACATCGAAGTGGTACGCCTCCATCAAAACAATTTAAATTTCTCAACATTCAACAATTCATAACATTTGAGGTTTCCTTGGCATTAAATTACTTCCACATGACAAAATTCTTTGAAATGAGCACTTCAAACTTATTGATAGGAAATATTTTTGGGTTGCCTTACCACAAGGTCAATCAAGGTCACCTAGACAAGTTAACCAAGTCCACATCGCATCATGGGGTTGGATAGGTGACTCACATGCAAACCCTTGACTAGGCTTTGGGTCATGGGTCAAAAGACACTAGTATGACACTATCTACGGTGTTTTACAACCATTCTAGTAGGCAAAGTCTTAAGTTCAACAAGTATTTGTAATGGCTTAGTTGCTCTTGTCAAAGTTCCTAATTAGGCACTTTTCAAAACTTTTCTAACATGCAACTACATGCTATGATGCAACTAATATAAACATCCTAATGCAAGTGATTCTACTAACTAATATGACATATAAACTAAATGCAAGTCCTAAGTGTTGGGAAATGTGTCCTCAACAATAGTGTGATCACATGATTTAAATATCATTATTAAAATCTCATTTTAAAGAATACAATTGGGAAGTAATTTTTACTGTCAACTGGTCAACATATATCGGTAATGATTGGCTGACTAGAGTTTGACATTACTGTCGTGCGACGGTGGTGATCGATTAACCCCTAGGTCATACCTATAGGGCAACACTCTTAATTGATCATTTAATTAATCGTATAATGTTACGAGTTAATTAAATTACTTGAAAAATTGACGGATGATTTTGGAAGTAAAATTTACGTATCACATTGAAATGTGATTAAATGAGATACGGTCTGAGTAATCGAATTGTATCATTACTCGGATGAAATTATTGTTTAAAGAAACAATTGAAATTGAATGAATTATTATAAATACAATCTGTTGTGATTTATAAATGGTAAAATATTTTGGTACAAGTAATTGTGAATTACTAAGTCGATTTTTGTATGTGACGTATTTTTAATAATACGTTAATTTTTAATATGTTAAAAAAATGCACAACAAATTTATGTAACATATGACATGTGACATAAGTCAAATTGACAAAAATAATATGGATCCCATATTATGAGTGTACCGAAATTAAGAGGGAATTAGGCTAGAAATTGTGTTGTTTAAATAAGTGGAAAACACAATCATTTATAATATAGCCTAGCCATGCAACCCTAGTTTGCATTGTGAAGGTAAACAAGGGCATGCATTGGGTCTTTTTCTTCCCCCTTTCTTCCCTCCTACCCAGTTTCACCATAGAAAAGGTAAAAGGATTTTTGTCTTAATTTTTTATATACACTATATCCATGAGTGTGTAAATTATTCATTCATTCACTTCATAAAAAATATTTTAGAGAGATAAAAATATTACTCTTCCTCTCCTCCTCTCCTACCCGGTTTTAGGAGACCAAACCAAAATCATTTTGCGTCATTTTTCTCATAAAATTAATATTGTACTAGTATTCATAATATTAATTTTAATTAAGAGTAAGCTTTGGGTATAATTCCTTGGGAGAGATCCTACACTTGGGTCTTTGTTCATCCAAAAGGAAAGCTCAAGAACAAAAGAGAAGGAGATCTCTTTTGTGCCCATATGAACCGAAATCACAATGTAAGAACATGATTTCTTCTTTATTTTGCTAATTAGTTTGCATGCATAAGACCTTTATTAATTTTATGACAAATTAAATTAAAACATATATGAATATGTTGAGTATATAGATCTACTTTTCTTTCAATCGGTATCAAGAGCCATGGTTGTTTGCATGCAAATCGGTTAAAAGTTTTTCCGAGTTATAAAGATTAACATATAAAACTTGTAAAATTTATGTTATTTTGATATATCACGAAATTAATTCATGCATGTTAAAATTTCTGGTCCTAAAATGTTTTAGGATATTTTGGTTAAATTTACGGATTTTTATTGTTCATATTATACAATAATGGCATTTAAATATGATTTTATGAGTAAAAATGTCATTTTCGGTCTAAAATTAGCTATACTTCGAATTTTCTAGTGATTTTTGGATATGTTGTCACATATATTATTTTGAGATAACCTGTAAATTTTCAAAATTTTTGGACTAGTTATGCTCGAAAAATGGATTTTTCATTATTAAATTAGGATTTAGGTGAAAAATAGGTTAATATGAGTTAAATTTCGAATCTGGTCATAGAAATTTAATATGTTGTCACATGAAATTTTAGAAGATGTGTGTAAAATAATGGGCTATAGTGAAGTTTTTATGCATGATTTATGGATTTTTGAAGAAAAATAGCATAAATAGTGACATTATTAGTGAAAAATTAATAAAACATAATCTATGACTAAGGAAAAACATCAAATGTTGCATTTTATTGTCTTTTTCAGATCTAAAATTGAAAAGTTAATGAATATAATTTTTCCCATGTTTTTATGATTATTTTATTAAAAACCGATAAACCGCAACATTGTTTTTCCGGAAAAATTTCGAAATTTTTAACCTAAGTTTTTGAACATTATGAGTGTCATGGTATTTTTCCAGAACGTTCATGAGTTTGAATTTCAAAATTTGAATTTATTTAAAATTTTGTGATTTATTTGAAGTTTATAGCTTATTTTTGTAATTTTTAGTCCATTAATGAACAATTTTATAAATATGAGTTAATTATGGTCAAATTATTAGTGAAGACTAAATTTTGAGTCCTAAGAGGTTAGGGTAATTAACTTATGCATAAATATGAATTTATGTAATTTTTGTGAATATAAAATGTTGAAATCACGCAAATCCGTAAAAACCGAGTAATATACGATATTGGCTATTTAAAGGCGATTTAGCATAAAATTGAGCATGTTCTTACATATTATAATGCTTCATTTTTCTTTATGATTGTCATAATTTTAATTTATGTAATTTTTGAATTATGTAATTTTACTTAGTATGGCCTTAGATTTTAATTGGTATTTCCCGAAATGTATGGGAATATCGATTCGGTTGTAATTTTATTGTGATCTCGTATCACCGTTTTGTAATTTAATAGATTTATTTTATTTTAGTTACAAATGTATAATAATAAATTATGTAATTTATTATGTAATTTTATTTATCTCGGAGTTTCCAAAGACGGATTTCTTCAAGATGGCGATACATAAAGACGGTGTTACCTCGAGATGCGTGCCACAACCGAAGTTCAAGGGACCAATGGAGTTGGTTTCCGAATATGTAATAGTTAAATATTTTTTATTTCTATTTTAGGAAAGGCCATACTAGGATTTAATTATTTTTATGTTTGCATTTTATTTTATGTCGCATGCATCGCTAAATCGCCATAACTAAAACATGCATCCTATTTTATCGAGTTTATCGACCGTGTCAATTAGAATTATCGTAGTTCACCGCTTTAGTTCACTTAAAACGTGATAGATAATAAATTGACATGACCTCTCGCTAAAACAATTAATTGAGACATAGCCTTACCATATAGTAGAAACCATGAAAACCTATTTCGCGAGGGAGTGCACTCGGCTACCCCGGGGTACAAACCTTGTTACGTAGGGGAAGTGGGTGATAAATGTCTAATCCACCGAATTCATGTTGATGAGGGTTTCATCGGCTACCCCGTGTCTAAGTTAATGTGGGTTTGGATAATGGACACATTTATTCGAAATTTGGATTGAACTCAACAAAAGTTATTGATGAGGGTTTCATCGGCTACCCCGTGCCCTTGTTGATGTGTTTTGGGCTATAGATAAACATTAGAGTAATTTTATCGACCAAGAGTTCTAAAAGTAGAATCGATTAAAAAGTTAATCCACCGAGTTATATTGATAAAGGTTTCATCGGTTACCCCGTGCCTAAGTTGATATGAATTCGGGTCTTGGAATCATTTATTATAGTTGGCTAGAGGTCACTATATAAATGTTCATATCTTGTTAATATTTTACAAGTATGATTTAAAAAGACAAATGTTAATATTTCCTTTTCCTCCATATTTGTAGTTCTTTACAATGAATCCAACAAATGCTACCGCACCGATAACAATTGAGTCTTACCACAACGTTTTTGACGACGTTTGCTCCAACAATGATTTCGACACCACTAGAGAACTTCATTTTGGGATAGGTTCGGATGGAAACCTTAACTTCATCACTTCTTCTAAGCCACCTACTACTACTAGACCTCGTGTGAGTCCGTCTCAGGAAGACTACCTCATACAATCTATAGGGTCTTTGTCTCTGGAAGATAAAGATGCTAAAGCTAGTGGGAGCTCAAGCAATCAAGTTCTTGCTTCAAAGGGCAAAAGGTTCAAGAAAAAGGGAAAGAAAATCAAAAACTTCAAGCAAGTTAATGATGAGTGCCATTATTGCAATGGCATGGGACATTGGCTTAGGAATTGTCCCGTATATTTGCGAAATATAAGGGAAGGACTCATCACTCCAAAAAGTACAATTCCTAAAGAAATTTATGTTATTGATATAAATTATACTTCCACTACGACATGGGTACTAGATACCGGTTGTGGTTCTCACCTTTGTAATCATTTACAGGGTTTAAGAGATGTGAAGAGGCGTAGCAAGGGAGATGTGGATCTACGCCTTGGAAATGGAGCTCGGGTAGCGGCCGAATCCAAAGGAACTTATGTTTTAGCTTTGCCTAATGGATTTGAGTTGTATTTACATAATTGTTTTTATGTGCCTACACTCTCTAAAAACATTATTTCAATCGCCATGCTAGACATGGACGGTTTTTGTTTTGTCATTAAGAACAATCGTTGTACTATTTCTAGGAACGACTTGGTTATAGGCCAAGCTTCCTCTATCAATGGCATTTACATTTTAGAGACCTCAAATCCAACTAATGATATCTATAACATTCAATCAAAGAAACTCAAATCAAGTGACCCAAGTGAAGCGTTCATTTGGCATTGTCGATTAGGTCACATAAACGAGAATCGCATCAAAAGATTAATTTCATCTAATGTGATTACACCATTTGATTATCAATCATATGGTACATGCGAATATTGCCTACTTGGCAAAATGACTCGTAATCCTTTTAGTGGTAAAGGGACACGAGCTAGTGAGCTATTGGGACTCATACACACCGATGTATGTGGACCAATGAGTATCACCGCTCGTGGTAATTATGACTACTTTATAACCTTCACCGATGACTTGAGTAGATATGGGTATATCTATTTAATGAAACATAAGAGTGAAGCGTTTGAGAAATTCAAGGAATTTCAAAACGAAGTAGAGAACCAATTGAACAAAAGGATTAAGGCACTACGATCCGATCGTGGTGGAGAATACCTTAGTCTTGAATTCGATTCACACTTGAAAGATTGTGGTATTATATCACAACTTTCTCCACCCGGAACACCACAACTCAATGGTGTTGCCGAAAGGAGGAATCGAACCCTACTTGATATGGTTCGATCCATGATGAGTCAAACCGAGTTACCGAACTCGTTTTGGGGATTTGCAATCCAAACTGCAATTCTATCTTTAAATAATAGTCCCACTAAAGCCACCGAAAAGACTCCATTTGAAACATGGAAAGGAAGAGTTCCTAATCTATCCTATATGAAAATTTGGGGATGTGATGCTTATGTCAAGACTAAACCCGACAAAAAGCTTGCCCCAAGATCCGAAAAATGCATCTTTGTAGGTTATCCTTTGACCTCTCGAGGTTACTACTTCTACAAACCTCAAGATAACAAAGTGTTTGTGTCTTCCGAGGCTGTCTTATTAGAAAGCCAATTTATTTCTAAGAGACAGAGTGGGTGAAATTTTGAACTTGATGAAGTTCAAGAGCCACAAACCGAGGTAGAGAGGCAAGAAGATGTTCCTTCGTCGTCTAACGCGGTTGTCCCTCCTCCACTTAGAAGAACGGGCCTAGTTATTCGTCATCCCGATCGATATGTGGGACTTATCGAGGAAGATGGAACACTCGATGTGTTGCTTATGGAAAGTGACAAGCCCGCCACCTACAAGGCCGCAATCTCTAGTCCAAATTCCTCCTTATGGCTTGAAGCCATGAAGTCCGAAATGGATTCTATGCATGAAAACCAAGTTTGGGACTTGGTAGATTTGCCTAAAGGGGAAAGACCCCTTCAATGCAAATGGATATTCAAAGTCAAGAATGGCATAGAAGGACATGACGATGTCTACAAAGCTAGGCTAGTGGCAAAAGGATTTACCCAAGTCCAAGGTCTCCATTATGATGAGACATTCGCCCCCGTAGCCATGCTAAGATCCATACGGATTTTGTTAGCGATCGCCGCATTTCATGATTATGAAATATGGCAAATGGATGTCAAAATCGCTTTTCTAAATGGGCATTTAGAAGAGGAGGTGTACATGATACAACCCGAAGGTTTTGTTGATTCTAAAAATCCTAACAAAGTGTGCAAGCTTAAGAGATCCATTTATGGTCTTAAGCAAGCATCTAGAAGTTGGAATCATCGATTCAATCATGTTATAAAGGAAAATGGTTTCACTCGAAGTGTTGAGGAACCATGTTTATACATGAAATTCAGTGGGAGCAATGTTGTGTTCCTAATCTTGTATGTCGATGACATACTACTCATTGGAAATGATATTCCAATGTTGTCTTCTGTTAAGAAGTGGTTAGGTAACCACTTCCAAATGAAGGATTTAGGAGAGGCACAACGCATATTAGGTATCCGGATACATAGAGAGATCCAAGAGGATATTGGCACTAAGTCAAGAGTCTTATGTTGATAAGATTCTTCGACGGTTCAGCATGGACAAATCCAAAAGGGGTTTGGTATCTATGGTAACCGGGACGATATTGAGCAAGACTCAATCTCCCTCCGAACCCCATGATGTTGAACGCATGAAGTTGATCCCTTATGCTTCCGATGTTGGATCAATCATGTATGCCATGATATGCACACGTCCTAATGTCTCGTATGCCTTGAGCATGACGAGTAGATATCAAGGAAATCCAGGTGAGAGTCACTGGATTGCAGTCAAGAACATCCTTAAGTACTTGAGAAGAACTAAGGATTCTATCCTAGTGTTTGGAGGTGACACTGAGTTGCGTGTTAATGGATACACGGACTCAAGTTTTCAAACAGTTAGAGATGACTTGAAATCACAAGCTCGTTTCGTTTTTATGCTCAATGGTGGTGCCGTAAGCTGGAGAAGCTTCAAGGAAGTCAGAATCGGGTTCTACAACGGAGGGCGAGTACATCGCACATCAAAAGTCGCTAAGGAAGTCTGTTAGGATCGGGCAATTCACGGAAGGTCTAAAAGTAGTACCTACCGCCAATGATCCCATCACTCTCTATTGTGATAATAGTGGGACGATCTTCCAAGCTAAGGAGCCGAAGTCTAGTAATAGATCTAGACATGTACTTAGAAAATATCATGTAATAAGAGATTTCATTGAAAGAAAGGAAATTGCGATTTGTAAGGTTGGGACGGATGACAACATAGCCGATCCGCTCACCAAACCTTTATCGCAGGCTAAGCATGATGGACATGTTACGTCCATGGGACTTAAACGTGTACCAAGTTTTTGTTAGATTTTGAAATGAAATAAAAGTGTTGTTTTTGTTCATGTTCATAATCACATTTGTCTTTTATCTTTAATTTATACATTGTTACATCCAAACGGGTTGTAGTGACAATTGAACCCCGTTAAAGTGAACACGGATTAACATAGTATTTGCCCATAATCACTTGTATGAGGTGACGTCTCGAAGTGACTAGAGTGTGATGCGATTGATGGCAAGTTCAAGTGCCATAGAGTCATGTGAGATGACTAGTCGATCACATAGGCAGATTGTTAGGAACATTTTGTCGGGCCTTATGACCGCTTATAGAGTTCTGGTAATTTATATAGCCTGGTCGTGGCAAGAGCTACTATAGTATTCAAATGAGTCGATTCTTTTGACTAAAGGCTATTCGCCTAAGATGGCACAGTTTCAGATTAACTTTGATTTGTGTTACTACGACCTTCGTAAATGGGGTCAAATGGGCATATTTTGGGTTATGATGGCTGTGGCTAGTCGAAGGGAATGAGTGCGATATGAATTGTCCACCCCTGGTCAGGGTTATAATAATATCTCAGGGCCACTCGAGGAGTAATGAACTGGAAATGCGTGGCCACGCTCGGAAAGTATCTATGATGGAAAAGTCCGGTCAAATCAGTTATTCTCCAGATCGAGGAAACCACTCTCGATATGATCACTTTCAAGTACGACCTGAAAGACACCTTGCATTGAGTGGGAGATAGTAATAGGACAAGAGAATTGGTGACGCACACTTGTCGAGGACAAGTGGGAGATTGTTGGGAAATGTGTCCTCAACAATAGTGCGATCACATGATTTAAATATCATTATTAAAATCTCATTTTAAAGAATACAATTGGGAAGTAATTTTCTTGTCAACTGGTCAACATATATCGAATGATTGGTGACTAGAGTTTGACGTTAACTTTCGTCGATGCGACGGTGGTGATCGATTGACCCCTAGGTCATACCTATAGGGCAACACTCTTAATTGATCATTTAATTAATCGTATAATGTTACGAGTTAATTAAATTACTTGAAAAATAGACGGATGATTTTGGAAGTAAAATTTACGTATCACATTGAAATGTGATTAAATGAGATACGGTCTGAGTAATCGAATTGTATCATTACTCGGATGAAATTATTGTTTAAAGAAACAATTGAAATTGAATGAATTATTATAAATACAATCTGTTGTGATTTATAAATGGTAAAATATTTTGGTACAAGTAATTGTGAATTACTAAGTCGATTTTTGTATGTGACGTATTTTTAATAATACGTTGATTTTTAATATGTTAAAAAAATGCACAACAAATTTATGTAACATATGACATGTGACATAAGTCAAATTGACAAAAATAATATGGATCCCATATTATGAGTGTACCGAAATTAAGAGGGAATTAGGCTAGAAATAGTGTTGTTTAAATAAGTGGAAAACACAATCATTTATAATATAGCCTAGCCATGCAACCCTAGTTTGCATTGTGAAGGCAAACAAGGGCATGCATTGGGTCTTTTTCTTCCCCCTTTCTTCCCTCCTACCCGGTTTCACCATAGAAAAGGCAAAAGGATTTTTGTCTTAATTTTTGATATACACTACATGCATGAGTGTGTAAATTATTCATTCATTCACTTCATAAAAAATATTTTAGAGAGGTAAAAATATTACTCTTCCTCTCCTCCTCTCCTACCTGGTTTTTAGAGACCAAACCAAAATCATTTTGGATCATTTTTTCATAAAATTAATATTGTACTAGTATTCATAATATTAATTTTAATTAAGAGTAAGCTTTGGGTATAATTCCTTGGGAGAGATCCTACACTTGGGTCTTTGTTCATCCAAAAGGAAAGCTCAAGAACAAAAGAGAAGGAGATCTCTTTTGTGCCCATATGAACCGAAATCACAATGTAAGAACATGATTTCTTCTTTATTTTGCTAATTAGTTTGCATGCATAAGACCTTTATTAATTTTATGACAAATTAAAGTAAAACATATATGAATATGTTGAGTATATAGATCTACTTTTCTTTCACTAAGTTCACATTGTTATACCGCATCAATCAAAATAAAGCCACATAGTCATTAACATAAAGAGGAAAAAGGAGATTGGAAAGATCATACCATGCGGTCATCATGATCCTCATGTCTCGGATGTGGCGTAGTCAATCAATGTGAACAAGGATGAAACAAACACAATATATACAACAATATATACAAAAGGAAATAAACATGTTTTTGGGTTTTCAATTTTTCAAATTTTTATGATTTTCGAAATTTTTCAATTTTTTTGGATTTTTTTGAATAAGAATCAAATGTTAGAATTCCCATCTCCACACTAATATGGGCATTGTCCTCAATGGCCAAAATGATGGAAATTATGCAAAGATGATGCATGATTTCTATAGTAAATGCAATCTATACTAGGCTACACTACATGATGCATGGTTTTTGTTATGACGGAGAGGATAATTTAGATTACCTCCCGTTGTGTATGCATTAACTTCCCCTAACCGAGTGAGACACTATTGCTAATGTCCAAGGATGGGTGTAGTTCATGCACACACTATGCAATGCATGAAACTAATTTGTCATTTTGGATTTTGAAAATGGGAACAATAAAATGAGAACACCTCAATGGTACCGAGGTGTGAGTCCTCTATGGTGCTAGGACTACTCCAACAATGATCAAAATTAATAAAAATACAAGGTAACAAGACACAAACTTCTTTTCATGAAACTTTGAAAAATAAAGAGGAGAGATGAGAAAACTTCACTTAAACTTAGGTGGGTGCCTCTCGCCCGCTCCACCTAGTGATGAAGTAGTCTTCTAGACATCGGCATCATCTCCCTCTACATCGCTATCCCAAATCTCCTTTGAAGCATCACTCAAACTTGGGTCCATGAATTCGTTTTCCTCACTCTCAAGCTCCACCGTATCACCTCCACAAGAATTGCCACTCCCCTCCTCTTGTCTACCGTTCGCCCCTTCATTAGCTCTCTCCGAGTTGGGGAAGAGCAAATCTATTTGAGCCCATGTGGGGAAAGCTCCTTCCTCACTAATCCGTCCTCTTTGAACCATCTCGTGATATTGAGGATAGAGTGCATAGTAAGTGTCCACGGAGGTTTCGTATTGACGGTAGTGTAGATCTTGTAAGATTCCCGTGACAAAGTCGTCACGGGGGAGGATGAAGGAGTTTGGATGGTTATACGGTTGGTAGGGAAAGGGGTAGGGAGGCACTTTGATCTTCTCATCTTGAGTTTGTTGTTCTTGTTGTTGTTGTGGTGGATTTGGAGGTGGTGGTGCTTGCCTTGTTTGACTTGGGATGAGGTAGGATGGCATTGGAAACAAGTTTCCTCTTCTTGGGGAGATACGTGGTAGGTCGGCCATTGGAAGATAAATCGGATCGCTTCCTTTTGTCAACCACTTTATCCGCTTATCAACCCCCTCAAGGGTTATCCAATGGTGATGGACGAGAAGGAGATCTTCATTAATCCTCGGGTTTCCCGAAAGTGGAGTGTACTCATTATTCTCATTGAACCTCGGGTTGAAGTGCTTTGCAAGTCTAGTTATGAGTCCTCCATTCACTATGTGCTTCATTCCATCATCGTCCCCATTTCTAAACTTTGCCCATTTCTCTAGCAATACTAGAGGTGCATTGAAGTGATACACATTTCTCCCTTGAATGTTGAGGTAGGATTCCATAAACACAAGGTCTAATTGGTTCACGATGGCCGGATCTCTGCGGGCAAGTAGAGTGCCCGAAAGAAAATGATAAGTAAGCCTCAAGCTCGGGTTTTGGATATGAAAAGCAAGACATTCCTTGGTATGAATGAAATCCCGGCCCGTTATGGTCCTCCACAAAGGTTCAACACTATACTTTTTGGGTTTCGATGTTCGGGTAGGCGAAACATCGAGTCCAAACACATTCGCGAATTCTACAAGGGTCATCATCCTAGAAACATTCTCCAACCTAAACTCTATGCATATTACTTTGTTCAAGGTTGTAATCTTCAAAAAGCTCAAAAATTCAAGCACAAGAGACCGATAGGTTGGTTCATACATGCGAAGTATCCCATTATGGGACTAATACTGAGTAGGAAATCCTACCTAGAAAGCACACTGTCAGACGGTCTCTACTGCTGTATCAAAAAGCCTCCTCTATGAAACCTCCTCCTATCATACAACACATAAATGCTACCCAATTACATACTACTCCAAAACCCCCCCCAAATCCCTATATTAGGGTTTAACCAAATCAAAGGAAAGACAATAAAAAGGGTACATAGATCTTACCCTCGACGCAAGGAACTCAACGGTATAAACAACGCTAAGAACTGACCTTCCAAACTCCGGGGATTGCTAATAATGCGATTAGGATGAAGAACTTGCTTGCTTTCTCTCTTAAACAGTAATTTAGGTTTTGCAAAAGTGATTTAGAATAATGACGACAAAGCTTATATACCTTAATCGCATAATTAACAAAACCCGAGAAAACTCCCCGTAAAACCGGCTACTCGATCGAGTACCCGAGGTACTCGATTGAGTGCCCCCTTACTCGATCGAGTACCCTAGTTACTCGATCGAGTACCCAACAGGTCAGAAACTTTTCTAAAACGCAACTTACCCTTACTCGACAGAGTAAGGCCTACTCGATAGAGTACCCCAAGACTTATAAATACGGAGTATTACAGTCTTCCATCCTTAAAAAGAACTTCGTCCCCGAAGTTTAACCCATACATAAAAACAACCATACTAACTCGACCAAGACACAACAACATAACTAAGAACTCAAGAACTCGACCAAACATAAAACATGAACTCTTAACACCCACTCCACCAACTATGTTTACTTCCCTAACATGACTCACGATACCGTATCCACTACATATATATCTCTCACGACACCAACTCCATACATAACTAACTACCATCCTCTGACGCTACTAGCTCCATAGTATCATCCACTATCAAATCCAAAATCAAGACATTCAAAGACATCAAACGGAATGTTACATTCTACCACCCTTAAAAGGAACTTCGTCCTCGAAGTTTACTAACACTCATAAAAATCATCATGCCACTATCAAAACTCTCAAACTCCTAAACATCACACTACTACAAGCACGACCATGGCCTTTTTAACAACATCAACCACAAAACAAATCCCTCCTTTACGCTATGCTAACACTCTACTTCCAATTATTTTACAACATGCACAACCATGAAACTCACTTTTATCGCATCCTACTCCTCTTAAGACAAATGTTACGTCCTCGTAACTCACTAATACTAAATCCTAGACATATCTTTTCATCATCCTCATCACCATCGTATGTCAAAGATAACCGCCTATAACCTCATTTCTATAACCGTTCCTATTTCCAAGGCTTTCTTACTTAAACAGTTCTCATACCTCAATTCACTCTGCACTCCATCTAACTAATGCCGCAAAACCCTTAGCCTAACCAATACTCCAACTCTTCCACATTACCGCAACATGACATACCTCTCTATATAGACTATATAAAACTTCTATCGCCAAAAGCATAACTCACGATCCACACGTGTTACGTACACTCACACTAGATCATCAAGTTCTTTCCTTCATTACCACAACACTCATACATAACTTAACACGACACTAATTACTCAACACCCTACACTCACTGTCTCAACAAAGGATTATGAACCACCTGCATATATCAGATCATTACCACACATGTTCTACGAATCACTTGCCATGACTATGACTACCGATGCCTCATCATAAAACAAGATCAAAATTACTGTAACAACTTCTCACAACTGTGTCCCATTAATAGAATGTCACTATACCATGACAACAACGAAAACATGTACAACTCTCTTTCATATCATACTCTACCCTCATTCCAAAACTTAACTGGTAAGAAACATCGATAACAAAACAACTGTCTATCTGTACAAACTGAAACTCACAGGAAGCAACATCAAACAAAACAACAATCTATGTATGACTGGTATTTACTTTCGAAACTCGAATCATAATCATCCCGCCTACTCCACCACAACCGGTGACGGCATCACAACACCGCCACCAACAGCCATACCGCAGTGCGAAAATACTCGTATCACAACACTAAATATCGTGCCCGGATCACCACCCGAGGCACCACAACCACATCGATAGTCATCACAACTGCATACAACTCCCATGAATACTGACTCAGAATAACTTCTCAGACAAGAAAAACTTACTCACATCCACTTTACTAAATTATAACACAACATATTTTATGAATTAGATAGATAATAACCTCGTGAATATCATCCCCTTACCACATCACAGATTGACATGTATCATGAATACATACAAGTATAGTCAGTCATGTCAGATCACTCCAATTATTACCTTTTTGAATATCATTCAATTACATTAGCGTACTCAACATGCATTACAGAATATTCAAATAACAACTTTATGATAATCACACCATACCACGTCTTGTGAGGTCAAAACCTCACACAAACATTTATACACATCCAACTAGTCAATCCTGATCACGTAAGTTACCACTCGATAAAGGTTACCTGTCGCCCGAGCTTAACTCATATGCCCCTCATAACATATTTTCCCATTCGCATAACCATCACCTCATGCCATACCATTAATATTCAACCACTAGCGCTCGCCTCCTATAACCACATCATATACTCCCTTACAACCATACATATCAATCCGGCCTTTGTAAAATCAACCTCTCTAGGACTGCTGTCTTTCTTATCTATCATCACCCTTAACCACTAGTGACAACACCACAATACCACCACTGCTCGTATGCCAAACCTCTTACACTTATATCAAAACAACACGGTTTTTCTCCTATCTTTGGTTAACATCCCCAAATAAAGAACATCAAATCCATCAACAAAATTACCTCAACATTATTCCCAATACTATCTTAATTGTATCGTCATCTAACTTTCCACCAAAAATCTCATATCGTGTAAATACTCCACCAACTCTTACTCCCTTAATTCCTCGAATCTCATTATTAATCATGTTGTCCTGAAGCTCCCATATAACCATTAACTAACATCCTCATGATAATATCACACATTTCGATGATTCCTTACCTTTATATCACATAACTCCGGTGAAAATTTTTCTTAGCTTACTTTTTACTCTTCTTTTCTCTTCACATTCAACAATACCATTTAATAGCTCAACTCCTTATTACTTCTATCTAATTCTTTAGTGCTCCGGTTACCTTCTCATTCCGCCAAAGCTCAAATCCCATTATTTCATATCGATATCATCTCACTCTTTCTTACCATGGATCTTCTCTTATTATGCTATCGCTCACACTTGTCACTAACCTATCCATAAAATCAACGTTCACTGTTTAAACAACTTCATTTCATGCCGTTAAATGCCCAAAGAAATCACACGTAGTTTCACCTCTTAATAAACCAATTCTCCCAAACTCACTCACTGTCTACAATCCACCTCGCAACATGTCTCCATAAAGTTCACTATATACCACTCTTCTCAACCCCTTTAAAACCAACTTTCACTACATATATTCTTGACCCACACGACTCCTAACCATCTCACTCCATAATTCTTTACACATCTCAAGTTGCCACTATCCAAACCTTCATTTCAATCTTTTCATTCTCACGTTCCTTAAACCCACATCATCCCTTACCCACTTTCACTTACCTTTACAACACTCAATTTCGCGAATAAATCACTCACCACGTCTCACAGAAACTTGCACCATGCCTCAATCAGCTCATCAATATTCTTTTTCTTTTTCCACTTCTCAGCACAACCACATATAACTCATCTCCTCCCACCAAACTCATACTCACCATAAGGTGCCACTCACTACCCCATAGATTGGGTAACTTACGTATCAAGACCAACTTACATGTAAAACAATGCATAAAGAAGTAAAATAACAACTTTGAATTAAACATAATATGCAACGAATGTCAAAAGATAAGCATATGACCCGAAACAGGGGTCACTAGATCGAGTACCGGCCACTCGATCGAGTAAGGGACTTACTCGATCGAGTAGGGGAAGATCAGAAGCACGTAAAACAAATCACCAGGGCTACTCGATCGAGTAACTAAGGTACTCGATCGAGTGCCCCAGTACTCGATCGAGTATCTTAGTTACTCGATCGAGTACCTTAATTCTCAGCACTGTCCAGTTTTCGTAAAACAGTCATAACTCACTCATTACTTGGTCGTTTTTGGCGTGTGACCTATCGTTAGAATCGTAAAAGGACAAGCTATCACCTCCAATTTGAATCACATCAAAATCATTTTTGCATCTCAAGTTATACCAGTTTAAACAACCTCTTTATAATCGAAAAACACAACTACTTGATTTTACTTCCAAACAACTTAAACAACAACCAAGCAAATAAAACCAGTCCAAAACTCATAAAACCAGTATTCAGAATCATATGTTACTATTTTCAAAAATCAAGCAACAACATCCATCATGCACATATATTATTTAACTCATTAGTCATGTACTAACCGCATACTTTAAATCTTATAACTTTTCGTAACACAACATTCTCATACATTACAAATCCTATTTCCATGTTACTAATACAACAACACTACAAATACACTTCGTCACCTAAACATATTCATAATCACAAAATTCATATTCTCATGCAATTGCTATCCATCTTTTCCAATCAATTCATCCATTTCCAACACATTACTCATCATTCTCATACACTTTTCTAACAATCCCAACCAACATTGTAAACCAACTATCATGCAACATGCTTTCAATCAACAACATACGAAATCACATCATCACCATCTTTTCTACACATTCCCCACTCTCAACATACATACATCCACTGACTTATGCCACACATCACTACATAGGTACACAATACACAAGGTAAACACATAGCGATCCCGACTCATATCCCATAGTGACCGGTTCAAAATTGTAGGGCGAGTTCGCGACTTTAGGACGTCTCCCAAGTCTTTGAATTAGCTCCTACAACCTTTACCCCGGGTTCATTTTAATTGACTCCCTATATTCATTGGATTCATTGGTTACAGGTTTCAGGATCGTCGCTCTGATACCATTTGTAACACCCCCATACTCCAAGTGCCTTACCAGGACCACCCAGGTATAAGGATGCCACCATCTCGGTTACCCGAGGCATGATATTCATAAGACAATAACGAAACAACTTTAAAAGTAAATAAAGTTTAAAGTGATTACATAGCAATTCCAAACTGATAAAAAGAAATACAAGATTCTCGGACGGTCTCTTTGCTAAAACTATCAAAGCTATAAAACATCGTCGACACAAAGAGAAGACTTCTAACTGCCACGTGATGACTCATCCCGGCTATCCCATACGCGTCATATCATACCGCTCAATAATCGCCACCACCCCCGAATGGATCACCACGATTTTAAAACATTTAAACGGGGTCGATAATAATCACACAACTCAATATATCAACAATAAGATAAACAGACGACTTAACTCACACGCACACACAATCACGCCAAATCCAATCATCTCAATCATCGATCGTCCACTGGACCAGCCACGCGATGGGGGACCGCAGCCGTACCCACCAAATCCCCGCTCCACATAGTGAGCGATAACCCTGTCCATTAATGTGCAAATCCCTTCGTGGCGGGTTCCACGGAAGGCGAAACTAGGGCGTGAAGCCACTCCCGCAAGTGACCCCACTCGGTAGAGGCCACGCCTCGCGAACCATCAACAACGATCACAACCACAATCATAATACAATTACTATATCAAACAACCAAACACAATACATCAACCAATATCCCATTATGGGACTAATACGAGTAGGAAATCCTACCGAAAAGCACACTTTGTCAAAGGTCTCTCTCTCTTTGTATCAAAAAGCCTCCTCTATGAAACCTCGTCCTATCATATAACACATAAATGCTACCCAATTACATACTACTCCAAAAACCCCCCAAATCCCTATATTAGGATTTAACCAAATCAAAGGAAAGACAATAAAAAGGGTACATAGATCTTACCCTCGACGCAAGGAACTCAACGGTATAAACAACGCTAAGAACTGACCTTCCAAACTCCGGGGATTGCTAATAATGCGATTAGGATGAAGAACTTGCTTGCTTTCTCTCTAAAACAGTAATTTAGGTTTTGCAAAAGTGATTTAGAATAATGACGACAAAGCTTATATACCTTAATCGCATAATTAACAAAACCCGAGAAAACTCCCCGTAAAAAAATTTACTCGATCGAGTACCCGAGGTACTCGATCGAGTGCCCCCTTACTCGATCGAGTACCCTAGTTACTCGATCGAGTACCCAACAGGTCAGAAACTTTTCTAAAACGCAACTTACCCTTACTCGACAGAGTAAGGCCTACTCGATAGAGTACCCCAAGACTTATAAATACGGAGTATTACAGTTACCTCGAGATGCGTGCCATAACCGAAGTTCAAGGGACCAATGGAGTTGGTTTCCGAATATGTAATAGTTAATTAGATTTTCTATTTTAGGAAGGCCATACTAGGATTTATTTTATGCTTTGCATTTTATTCATATGTCACATGCATCGCTAAATCGCCATAACTAAAACATGCATCATCTTTTAATCGAGTTTATCGACCGTGTCAATTAAAATTATCGTAGTTCACCGCTTTAGTTCACTTAAAACGTGATAGATAATAAATTGACATGACCTCTCGCTAAAATAATCAATTGAGACATAGCCTTACCAAATAGTAGAAACCATGAAAACCTATTTCGCGAGGGAGCGCACTCGGCCACCGCAGGGTACAAACCTTGTTACGTAGGGGAAGTGGGTGATAAATGTCTAACCACTGAATTCAAATTTATTAGGGTTTCATCGGCTACCCCGTGCCCAAGTTAATATGGGTTTGGATCATGGACACATTTATTCGAAATTTGGATTGAACTCAACAAAAGTTTTTGATAAGGGTTTCATCGGCTACCCCGTGCCCTTGTCGGATGTGTTTTGGGCTATCGATAAATATTAGAGTAATTTTATCGACCGAGAGTTCTAAAAGTAGAATCGATTAAAGAGCTAGTCCACCGAGTTATATTGATAAGGGTTTCATCGGCTACCCCGTGCCCAAGTTAATATGAATTTGGATCTCGGAATCATTTATAATAGTTGGGTAGAGCTCACTATATAAATGCTCATAACTTGTTAATTTATTTACAAGTATGATTTAAAAAAAGACAAATGTTAATATTTCCTTTTCCTCCACACTTGTAGTTCATTACAATGATTCCATCAAACGCTACCGCAACGATAACTATTGAGTCATACCACAATGTTTTTGACGACGTTTGCTCCAACAATGATTTCGAAAAAACTAGAGAACTTCATTTTGGGATAGGTTCTGATGGAAACCTTAACTTCATCACTTCTACTAGACCACCTACTACCACTAGATTTCGTGTGAGCCCGTCTCAGGAAGACCGCCTCATACAATCTATAGGATCTTTGTCTCTGGAAGATAAAGATGCCAAAACTAGTGGGAGCTCAAGCAATCAAGTTCTTGCTTCAAAGGGCAAAAAGTTCAAGAAAAAGGGAAAGAAAGTGAAGAACTTCAAGCAAGTTGATGATAAGTGCCATTATTGCTATGGCATGGGACATTGGCTTAGGAATTGTCCCGTATATTTGCGAAATATAAGGGAAGGAATCATCGTTCCAAAAGGTAAAATTCCTAAGGAAATTTATGTTATTGATATAAATTATACTTCCACTACGACATGGGTACTAGATACCGGTTGTGGTTCTCACCTTTGTAATCATTTACAGGGTTTAAGAGACGTGAAGAGGCTTAGCAAAGGAGATGTGGATCTACGCCTTGGAAATGGAGCTCGAGTAGCGGCCGAATCCAAAGGAACTTATGTATTAGCTTTGCCTAATGGATTTGAGTTGTATTTACATAATTGTTTTTATGTGCCTACACTCTCTAAAAACATTATTTCTATCTCTATGTTAGACATGGACGGTTTTTGTTTTGTCATTAAGAACAATCGTTGTAAAGTTTCTAGGAACGACTTGGTTCTAGGCCAAGCTTCTTCCATTAATGGCATTTACATTTTAGAAACCTCAAATCCGACTAATGATATCTATAACATTCAATCAAAGAAACTCAAATCAAGTGACCCAAGTGAATCGTTCATTTGGCATTGTCGATTAGGTCACATAAACGAGAATCGCATCAAAAGATTAATTTCAAGTAATGTGATTACACCATTTGATTATGAATCATATGGTACATGCGAATATTGCCTACTTGGCAAAATGACCCGTAATCCTTTTAGTGGTAAAGGGACACGAGCAAGTGAACTATTGGGACTCATACATACCGATGTGTGTGGACCAATGAGTATCACCACTCGTGGAAATTATGACTACTTCATAACCTTCACCGACGACTTAAGTAGATATGGGTATATCTATTTAATGAAGTATAAAAGTGAAGCTTTTGAGAAATTCAAGGAATTTCAAAACGAAGTAGAGAACCAATTGAACAAAAGGATTAAGGCACTACGATCCGATCGTGGTGGAGAATATCTTAGCCTTGAATTTGATTCACACTTGAAAGGTTGTGGTATTATATCACAACTTTCTCCACCCGGAACGCTACAACTCAATGGTGTTGCCAAAAGGAGAAATCGAATCCTACTTGATATGGTTCGATCCATGATGAGTCAAACCGAGTTACCGAACTCGTTTGGGGATGTGATGCTTACGTCAAGGCAAAGACCGACAATAAGCTTGCCCCAAGATCCGAAAAATGTATCTTTGTAGGTTACCCTTTGACCTCTCGAGGTTACTACTTCTACAAACCTCAAGAATGCAAAGTGTTTGTGTCTTCCGAAGCTGTCTTCTTAGAAAGTCAGTTTATTTCTAAGAGATAGAGTGGGATAAATTTTGAACTTTATGAATTTCAAAAGCCACAAACCGAGATAGAGACGCAAGAAGATGTTCCTTCGTCGTCTAGCACGGTTGTCCCTCCTCCTCTTAGAAGAACGGGCCGAGTTATTCGCCATCCCGATCAATATGTGGGACTTATTGAAGAATATGGAACACTCGATGTGTTGCTTATAGAATGTGACGAGCCCGCCACCTACAAGGCCGCAATCTCTAGTCCAAATTCCTCCTTATGGTTTGAAGCCATGAAGTATGAAATGGATTCTATGCATGAAAACCAAGTCTGGAACTTGGTAGATTTGCCTAAAGGGGCAAGACCTCTTCAATGCAAATGGATTTTCAAAATCAAGAATGGCATAGAATGACATAATGATGTTTACAAAGCTAGGCTAGTGGCAAAAGGATTTACCCAAGTCCAAGGTCTCCATTATGATGAGACCTTCGCCCCCGTAGCAATGCTAAGATCCATACGGATTTTGTTAGCGATCGCCGCATTTTCACGATTATGAAATATGGGAAATGGATGTCAAAACCGCTTTTCTAAATGGGCATTTAGAAGAGGAGGTGTACATGATACAACCCGAAGGTTTTGTTGATTCTGAAAATCCTAACAAAGTGTGCAAGCTTAAGAGATCCATTTATGGTCTTAAGCAAGCATCTAGAAGTTAGAATCATCGATTTGATCATGTGATAAAAGAGAATGGTTTCGCTCGAAGTGTTGAGGAACCATGTTTATACATGAAATTCAGTGGGAGCAATGTTGTGTTCCTAATCTTGTATGTCGATGACATACTACTCATTGGAAATGACATTCCAATGTTATCTTCTGTCAATAAGTGGTTAGGTAACCACTTCCAAATGAAGGATTTAAGAGAAGCACAACGCATATTAGGTATCCGGATCCATAGAGATAGATCCAAGAGGATATTGGCACTAAGTCAAGAGTCTTATGTTGATAAGATTCTTTGACGGTTCAGCATGGACAAATCTAAAAGGGGATTGGTACCTATGGTAACTGGGACAATATTGAGCAAGTCTCAATCTCCCTCCGAACCCCAAGATGTTGAACGCATGAAGATGATCCCTTATGCTTCCGCTGTTGAATCAATCATGTACGCCATGATATGCACACGTCCTGATGTCTCGTATGCCTTGAGCATGACGAGTAGATATCAAGGAAATCCAGGTGAGAGTCACTGGATAGCCGTCAAGAACATTCTTAAGGACTTGAGAAGGACTAAGGATTCTATCTTAGTGTTTGGAGGAGACACCGAGCTCCGTGTTAATGGTTACACGGACTCAAGTTTCCAAACGGATAGAGATGACATGAAATCACAAGCTTGTTTCGTTTTCATGCTCAATGGTGGTGTCGTAAGCTGGAGAAGCTTCAAGGAAGCTGTGACTGCGGATTCAACAACGGAGGCTGAGTACATTGCAGCATCAGAAGCTGCCAAGGAAGCTGTATGGATCAGGCAATTCACGGAAGGTCTAAGAGTAGTACCTACCTCCAATGATCCTATCACTCTTTATTGTGATAATAGTGGGACGATCTTCCAAGCTAAAGAGCCTAAGTCTAGTAATAGACCTAGACATGTACTTAGAAAATATCATGTAATTAGAGATTTCATTGAAAGAAAGGAAATTGCGATATGTAAGGTTGGGACGGATGACAACATAGCCGATCCGCTCACCAAGCCTTTATCGCAGGCTAAGCATGATGGACATGTTGCATCCATGGGACTTAAACGTGTACCAAGTTTTTGTTAGATTTTGAAATGAAATAAAAGTGTTGTTTTGTTCATGTTCATAATCACATTTGTCTTTTATCTTTTATTTATACATTGTTACATCCAAATGGGTTGTAGTGACAATTGAACCCCGTTAAAGTGAACACGGATTAACATAGTATTTGCCCATAGTCACTTGTATGAGGTGACGTCTCGAAGTTACTAGAGTGTGATGCGATTGATGGCAAGTTCAAGTGCCATAGAGTCATGTGAGATGACTAGTCGATCACATAGGCAGACTTTTAGGAACACTTTGTCGGGCCTTATGACCGCTTATAGAGTTCTGGCAAATTTATATAGCCTGGTCGTGGCGAGAGCTACTATAGTATTCTAATAGTTGATTCTTTTGACTAAAGACTATTCGCCTAAGATGGCACAGTTTCAGATTAACTTTGATTTGTGTTACTACGACCTTCATAAATGGGGTCAAATGGGCATATTTTGGGTTATGATGGCTGTGGCTAGTCGAAGGGAATGAGTTCGATAGGAATTGTCCACCCCTAGTCAGGGTTATTATAATATCTCAGGGCCACTAGAGGAGTAATGAACTGGAAATGCGTGGCCACGCTCGAAAGATATCTATGGTAGATAAATCCGGTCAATCAGCTATTCTCCAGATCGAGGAAACCACTCTCGATATGATCACTTGCAAGTACGACCTGAAAGACACCTTGCATTGAGTGGGAGATAGTAATAGGACAAGAGAATTGGTGATGCACACTTGTCGAGGACAAGTGGGAGATTGTTGGAATAAGTGTCCTCCGACAATAATGCGATCGCAACTGTTGATCATGATGATCACATGTTTAAATCTCATTTTAAATAATACAATTGGGAAGTAATATTTTATCACAATCGGTCCACACATATCGGTAATGATTGGTGACTAGAGTTTGACATTACCTTTCGTCGTGCGGTGGTGATCAGTTGATCCCCTTAGGTCATACCTAAAGGGTAACACTCTTAATTGATTATTTAATTGATCGTGTGCCGATACGGGTTAATTAAATTACTTAAAATTGACGGACGATTTTGGAAGTAATATTTACGTATCTCATTATAATTTGATTAAATAAGATACAGTCTAAGTAATCGAATTGTTTTATTGCTTAGATGAAATTTTGTTTACGGAAACAATTGAAACACAATGAACTGATTATTATAAATAAAGAATGTTGTAATTTATGACTCGGGAACTTATTTCGGTACAAGTAATTATGAATTACTAGGTTAACTTTATAAGTGACATATTTTATTAATATGTTGATTTTTAATTGTAAAAAAAAAATTTAATATACCTAATGTCATGATACATGTTACTTGTGACATATTGACAAAATAATGTGTAAAATGGATTCTCCATTTTACACCTAAATGTGCCGAAATAAGGAGGGTTATTAGGCTCATTTTTGTGTTAATTATTTTAATGGGAAACACAATTATGACCTAGTCTTTTAGCCATACAAGCCTAGTTCTTTCTTGGGAAGAATAGAGGCTCATGCATTGGTCTTTTACTCCCTCCCATACCCGGTTTTTCCACCCTCCATGCAAAGGGTTTTTGTCTTATTTTTGCATATAGACTACTCTTGTGAGAAGATTAATTCATTCATTTTTCATACATCTAAAATAAGAGTTTTAGAGAGAGATAAAAATATTCCCTTTTCTTCCTCCTCTTAGCCGAATTAAGAGAACCAAAATAAATATTTTGGGTCATTTTTATTTAAATTAATATTGTTCTAGTAATAATAATATTAATTTTGTTAAGAGTTTACCTTGGGTATTAATCCTTGGGAGGGATTCTACACTTGGATCCTTGTTCTTCCATTTTGGAGTGCTCAAGAACAAGTAAGAAGGAGATCTTACTTGTGCCCAATAATCCGAAATAATCAATGTAAGGGTTGATGATTTCTTCCCTTTTATTATTCTTTGCATGCATAAGATCACCTTTTAATTTTACGAGTAAATTAAAATCAACACATATATGAATATGTCAAGTAATGAGATAAAGATTCCTAACATGAATATGATGGATGAATTGGTGGAAAAAGATGAATAATTGTTGCATTATAATATGATTTATGATTAAGCATGTTATATGATGGAAGTTATTTTATAATGTTGTTATGCTAGTAACATGTGAATAGGGGACTTGATGTCTGTTTTGGTAAAAAACTGTTAAAACACGATATTCTATCTCGTTAGGGGTTAAAGTGACCTACTCTTGTATTTCCTACATTGGTTTGGTTATGAATGGAAAGTGAGGGTTTTGTACGTGGTAACTGTAGGTTTAATTGTGTACGCCGTCTTGTATGTGTACGAATATGGATCCCTTCTCTTCCTTGCTCTCTTGTATTTATAGTGAATAAACCCTAGCCTTATCTTACTCCTTGTATGGCAAGTAATCGTGGTCCTACCATGCTTCTTTCAATAAACGATGCCTCACGTTCTATTCTCCCATATCTCCCTGAAATCTGCCTGATGATCTACAATACGCGGGCCTCCCTTGGCCGTTGGTCTCCTTGGCCCAATTAACCAAATCAACTATGATGGACCTAATCCTGTGTTAGCCCGATATGCAGAAAGTGACCCAAACGGCTGTATTCGGTCTTCTATCCGTATGCCTCTTCCTTCGGTCCATGGGCCCGTCTCCCCCATGTATGACATGGGTTCATTTGCTTAATTAATTATCCACTCGTCTCGTGCCACGTAGCTTAGGCCAAATAGTGAATTTTGGACCAAACAGTTTGCCCCCAATTTCGCTTCTCAGCTTCATTGAGGAGGGAAATTGACTCTTTAGATCCTACCTGCTATTGTCATTCTGCTACAGGAACAAACAACTGTCATGCTTCTGGATTAGGCCGCTGAGATTTTGTTGGAACAAGATGCTGCCATCCTGCTGGAAGATGGCACTGGAACTCTGCTAGGATAGACTGTAGACTTTCTGCTGGAGGAGATTGCTGAAACTGTACTGGAGCATGCTGCTGAAACTCTGTTGGAATAAGATGTTGTCATCCTGCTAGAAGATAGCACTAGAAGTCTGCGGGAGAAGGATGATGAAACTCCGCTAGGATATACTGCAATACTTCTGCTGGAGCAGATTGCTGAAACTCCGCTGCAGCAAGCTGCTGCCTGTGTGCTAGGTGTGACTCCTGATAGATACATTCGAGATAACTCTACATCCATGTTTTGTACCCATAATTCTAGTGCCCCAATCTACTCGTTTCTGTTGAACCACACTCCATTGCTCTGGCAGACTGATTTCTGTCACTCCTTAATTCTACTAATCTGCAATCTTATGTTTTAAAGATGCCGACTTGTGGACTTTTGCTAGCATATTTTGCCAGTAAGCGGATTTCAGGCGGATTTATACTGAAGGACGCTCTGCTCACATTAACGGATGCCAGGAATCTGATGATGGACGCTGGGTTCCTGAAGGCGGACAATTTTGGTTGTCGTTGGGAACCAGATGGCTGAAATTGGGATTATGCTGGCTGACGATAGGGACCAGACAGCTGATGTTGGGAACCAGACAGTTGGCGCTGGGGACCAGACGGCTGACTCTGGGGTCCAGACGGCTGATGTTGAGTACCAGACAGCTGACTCTAGGGACCAGACGGCTGACTCTTGGAACCAGGCGGCTGATGATGGGTACCAGACGACTGATGATGGGAACCAAACGGCTGACCAGACGGCTGATGCTGGGAACCAGACGGCCGACTCTGGGAACCAGATGGTTGGCGCTGGAATCCTGCTGGCGGATGTCAGGGAGCAGATGCCTGACACTAGGGACCAGGTGGCAGATGCTGGGATCTTGCTGGCAGATGCTGGGGAGCAGATGCCTGACATAGAAATCTTGTTGACAACTGCTCAGGAGGAATAGTTTCCACCTGCCCTTACCATCATGTTATCTGGTCACCAAGGGTGAGTCTGGTGGTTGGCACAAGTTTATTGTGCACTTGTCATGTAGGTGATACCTGCAAAATATTAGTAATGCAATGCATGTGCATGAGAGGACCCTCTAATGTATGATAGGGGTTATAGTATGCTGTGAATGCAATGTCAACCATGCCTATATGTTTTGTCTTCGTCTGCGGGACAAGACATGTTTTGAAGGCTGATAAATATACCTGCCCCTAGTCAGGGGGTAGGAGTAAGTGTTAAGTCATTGTAAGGCATACCTTAGGTAAGTTTATCGTCGTTCTAGGACCGTTGAAATGCTCTGAGAAGTTGACTTTGCAAGGTGCAAGTCCTTGTTAGTATTTGTTGTTACCTCATCTGTCCATTGACAGAAATTGGGTGCGTACTGAGTAGCCGTGTCAGCTCTCGGAGCTGATTTAGACTTTTAGGAGGTTTGTCGTGTCTACCCAGGGGGCAGATTTAGACTGGAGGTGGCCTTGTCAACCTAAGGGGCTGATTTAGACCTGTCGTGTCAACCTAAAGGGCTGATTTAGACCAGTCGTGTCAGCCTGAAGAGGCTGATTTAGACTCAGCTAGCTGTCGTGTCAGTCTGGCGACTGATTTAGGCATATGCCACATTTGACTACTTAACCTTGTTCATGACACAAGGTGTGTTCATCATGTTTAAAGCCAACGGGGGCGTACTTTAGGCAAGTTTATCGTCATTCTAGGACCGATGGGATGCTGCAGGATTCTGGTAGCGCAGAGATCCCTACGTTCCATATATGTTTGCATGCATGCTAGGGCCTTGATTAATTGCGATTAGTGCGAGCTACGTCCAGGGGGTGGTATCAAGGGTAGCTGGGTAAGCGTTTTAGCTGTCAACCAGGCTCCCTTTCGTATGTTCCACAGTTCGCCTGGTGAGGGTGCTCCTAGTGGAGAAAGTGGGTTAGGCATGTTGGAGTGCCATGTGCCTTGTCACCCCGCGTTGGCAGTTGGCAGTTCTGCTAGATACACTTTCAAAGTACCATAGAAATTCGGATTCAGAGAGATGCATTTAGAAAAGCCTGAAAATTGACATTAAGCAGAGCGATGTGAAGTACCTGATGCTGTCTCATGGGGTACCAGATCAATTGTGGTCCCAGTAAGCTTACAGACCACACAACTCCAATAGTTTTTGAATTTTGAAAGAAATAAAAGAAAAAAAGAAATTGACACAAAATTGGTAGTATGCCTACTACCGTTTTTTTTTTTGGCTTTTCTTAACACACTACTCTGCACACTAATTTCTACTTATTATTAAAAGTGATACCTCTTCAGGCGGAGTATGTTCCAAGGCTCGTCTATTAATTAACCTTGCACGGTCATTAACTTATACGCACCACGACCAACAACGCCTCCAACCTGGTATAGAGATTCCCATCTAGGGGATTCTATGCCTGTATAGGTGGTTATACACCTTCAAGGTGATTGTATGCCTATATAGGTGGTTGTACACCTTCAAGGGGATTGTATGCATGTATAGGTGATTGAACACCTTCAAGGTAACTGTATGCATGTATAGGTGGTTGTACACCTTCAAGGTAACTGTATTGTCCTTAGCTGATTTGTTCTGCCTGGTCATCTCCACCTGGTTCTGTTCCCCATACATTCATACCTATAGGTGGGAACCGGAATCTCTGGTGGTATTACTGCCTCTCCTCCGAATGCCATTCTGAAGGGTGTTTGAACTATTCTTTGAGTTTCTGCCCCCAGTTTCTTTTAGCTTTCGTTTCAGATTTTCAATAGTGAGTCATCTTGTCCATTAGACTGTTTATTTCTGGCTGCCATGCCGAATATGTATTGTCTTTCCCATGCATGGTTTTCACAGCTTGGGTGTGGAGGACATGCACTTCTACTTATCATTTATTATTTCATGTTCTGGTTCCCAGGGGACCTGGCTGATGGCAGCATGTATTGCTGTGACTTTTTGCTTGAGGAAGCTGATGTAAGAATGTGTTCTGCAGCATTCTGGCTACTGCCTGTCTCCTGTATATTCAGGGTGCTAGGAACTTTTATGTACTGACAGATGTCGGGCAGATGTTGGGGATCAGACGCCAGAAATTAGGATCCTGCTGGAAGAGCGATCTGATACTCATTAGGAGGCGGAGTATTCTGCTAGCAAGGTGATCTGCAAGCTGCTGGCGGAGTGACCTGTTCTGCTAGCTGGGTGGCCCGATCTGCACGCAAGAAGACTGTTTCTGCATGCAGAAAGTTTGCTGGCGGAGCGACCTGTCTTGCTGGCTGGGTGGCCTGATCTGCATGCAAGAAGACTGTTTCTGCAGGCAGAAAGTTTGCTGTAGGCAGCGTTCTACGCTCTTCTCTCTGCGCTCTACGCCCTGCATTTCGCAGAAGGACGCTCCATTTGATCAGGGGGAAGAGTGGTAAGTTCTGGAGCCCGTGTGACCACTTCTGCTGGCAGAAGAATTTAATGACGGTCCTGCAAGAAATATTTCTGCTAGGGCTGGCAGATAGCATAGCCAACAACCCTCCAACGTTTCAAGGCAGTAGTTATACAAAATATAAATATTGTAATGGGGTTACAAATTGATGAGCTACCTTAGGAGCAGCGTATGTGCCTATGGGTATTAATATTCTTTCTTTTGCTTACCGCTAATTGTAGCATATAAAATGATGAGTATGGGTGATAAGATACCTGGGTTGAGTGCTGCCCCAGGGTTGTGAGGGCGTCTGCCTCCAGGTTCTGGTCCCTGATCGGGGATCTGCCTGGATTCGGATCTTTTTAGGTGTCCGACTTTTTCAGATGTCAGATTGTCAGGCGCTAGACTTACTTTCAGGTGTCTGACTTCAGGGTGCTGACTTCCAGGTCTGCTGCATGCTTTGGATGATCAGGCGCCTGTCTTTCTCAGGTACCTATCCTGCTTTCCTCGTAGGCACCAGACCTATTCCTGTTCCCCTTATATTGGTGGCTCTACTAGTGCGCTATGTCTAATTATAGGTCGCATGTCTCCCCCTAGGTTGGGGGTGCTTTTATTCACCTAGGTCTGAGGTACGGGACTAAAGTGGGTGCAGAGTCTACCATGGTTTGTGACTTAATGGTCATTCGAAGTTCGGATTTCATGTTGTAAGCACTTAGATGTGTCGTTCAATTGGTTGTCCCTTCTGATATCTATGGTTTACTCATAACGGCTTTCAGGGGGTAGTCAGCTAGCACATGGACATTACTAGACTATAAATAAGAACGCAATTTATAGAAGGCTATAACATGTGCAAGGACCAGTTTTCCAAGTGGTGTGTACCTGGTCTCTGCAGGATGCATAGACTTAATGAAGTAACATGCTGGCTTCCAACATGACATTGGATGTTGTCTCACTCAGATAGTGTTTTAGTTTCGTGAATGTCTTTCATGCTCCTCCGCCTATTCGAGCTTTTGGCGTCTCCCAAGTATGCCGTAAAATAACCTGCATTTGCCCCCTTTCGCTTCTGGCTCCTGGGTGCTGCTCCCTGTTCAAACTGCTGCTAGATTCTGGCTGCCTGGGTTACTGGCGAAAGGGTTGTTACGACAACTAATCCAGGTTGTCGTTCTGGTGTCTGCTGACTGCTTCCTAAATTCTCGATTCTGGCTCCACCTGCTTCCTGAATTTGAGAGGAGGCAGCTCGTCGAGACTTCCTTATTCTGCTAGATCTCAGCGTGCTGGGGACCTGACCTGATTCTGGATGCTGGTGAGATCAGCTCTCCTTAAATATTGCTGAGGCTAATGATGTCTCCGAGCCAGAGCTAGTTCCTGTATACTATGAACCGCGTTGAATGTGACAGGTGGCATATTCTCGTGGCTGAATCTACAGGAGGACAATGGGAGATCTTTTTTGTTTCTGTGTCATGCCTTTTCTTGCTACTTAGAATGCTAGGCCGCACAGTTCTGATCCACCTGTTATCACGTATATTATTCTAGGACAAATAGGACGTATAAAGGGTAGAACCTGATTTGTGGAGCCTATTTTACTGGACCTTACCCCCACGTGATAGCAGGTGGTCCATGTTACCTTGTTCGTATTGAAAACTCTCTAGCAACATATATTTGTCTTACGGTGCTGCTGGTCATGTTCCTTAGCTTTTGGAGTTGTCACTCCACCAGGTTTATAAGTCCTGACGTAGCCTGCAGTCTCATCAGCTTGAATGGTGGTTGTATGTTGGGCCTCCAGGTTGTATTTTGGAGACTAGCTCCTCAGGGATCTGTCTATCTGGGCCATAGATTCTTGAGGTCCTGATATGCCTCCCAGCCCGATATGTTTGGTTCTACGACCCTGTATTGAACACTCCTACTAGTCCACCTGCTGTCTGTACACTTGCTGCTGGCACAGTCTTGCTGATTTCTGGTGGATGGATCATTCCGGCTCTGACAGAGGCTGGTGAAACTCTAGGAACCAGATCTGCTCTAGGACACCAGAGGAACTTTGGGGATTAGTTCTGTTGCGAGCATCTGGATGAATTCTGGGGAGCATGTCTGCTGCAGGCATCTGAAGCGATTCCAGGGACCAGATCTGCTGCCAGACTCAGGCGTCTGAAGGAAGTTCTGCTGCCAGATCTGCTTCCAAACTCAGCCGTCTGAATGAATTTCGGGGGCCAGATCTGTTGTAGGTCTTCTGAAGGATCCCAGGAAGGTAATCTGCTGTTGGCTTCCGGATAACTTCCGGGGAGCAGATCTACAACTAACTTCTGGAGGATCCCAGGAAACATATCTGCTGAGAGACTTCTGGAGGATCACATGAAGCTGATCTGCTGCCGGCATCCAGATAACTTCCGGGGAGCAGATCTAATGTCGGCTCCATAAATAGCGATGAGATCTTGCTTGCTAGCAGACATGGCACCGGAGATTAATTTGATTATAACTTGGCTATAGAAATCGATCACCATGCCCCACGGTGGGCGCCAAAACTGTTTTGGTAAAAAACTGTCAAAACACGATATTCTATCTCGTTAGGGGTTAAAGTGACCTAATCTTGTATTTCCGACGTTGGTTTGGTTATGAATGGAAAGTGAGGGTTTTGTACGTGGTAACTGTAGGTTTAATTGTGTACGCCGTCTTTTATGTGTACGAATATGGATTCCTTCTCTTCCTTGCTCGCTTGTATTTATAGTAAATAAACCCTAGCATTATCCTACTACTTGTATAGCAAGTAATCGTGATCCTACCATGCTTCTTTCCATAAACGATGCCTCACGTTCTATTCTCCCTGATCTCCCTGAAACCTCCCTGATGATCTACAACACGCGGGCCTCCTTGGCCGAATTCACCAAATCAACTATGATGGACCTAATCCTGTGTTGGCCCGATATGCAGAAAGTGACCCAAACGGCTGTATTTGGTCTTCTATCCGTATTCCTCTTCCTTCGGTCCATGGGCCCGTCTCCCCCATGTATGACATGGGTTCATTTCCTTAATTAATTATCCACTCATCTCGTGCCACGTAGCTTAGGCCAAATAGTGAATTTTGGCCCAAACAATGTCATATATTTGTGATTTTGTTTACGTAAAGTTATCTAATAAAAACATGCGGGTAATATGTGATTGGTAAGTTGAATGATATATGTACATTGAGTTATTTGTTGCTTGGCCTTTGAAGATAGTAACATGTGGTTGGGTATAGTGGCTTTATATGTATTGAGTTATTTTTGTGTACCTTGTTGTTGTTTAAGTTGTTTGGAAGAAAAATCAAGTAGTTGTGTTTTTTTATTACAGCATAGTTATCTTTAAACTGTTATAACTTTAGATGCATAAATTATTTTAATGTGATTCCAATTTGAGGTGATAGCTTATTCTGTTATGATTCTAACGATAGGTCACATGCCCAAAACGACCAAGAAACAAATTAGTTATGACCGTTTTACGAAAATTGAACAGTGCTGAGAAATGCGTAGGGTACTCGATCGAGTGGCCATCACTCGATCGAGTGCACCTCTTGTTACTCGATGGTGTAACCCTTACTCGATCGAGTAGCCCTTGTAATTTATTATACGTGTCTCTGACCTTCACCTACTCGATCGAGTAAGTCACTCACTCGATCGGGTGGCCTGTACTCGATCTAATGACCCCTGTTTTGGGTCATATGCTTATCTTTTGACTTCGTTGCATATTATGTTTAATTCGATGGTGTTCTTTTGCTTCTGTATGCATTGTTTTACGTATGTATGGGTCCTGATGCGTAAGTTACCCAATCTTATGATGTAAGGAGCGGCACCTGTGGTGAGTGTGAGTTCGGTGGGGAGGACATGACTTATATGCGGTTGTGATAGGTAGTGGAAAAGAAAAGAAGGATTGGTAAGACTTATTAAGGCATGGAGCATGTTTTGTGAGAAGAGATGAGTGATATGATTTTGTGTTGAGTAATTTAAAAGTAAGTAAATATGGGCAAGGGATGATGTGAGTCTAAGGAACGTGAGAATGAAAATATTGAAAGGAAGGATGTGAATAGTGGCAACTTAAGATGTATAAAGAGTTATGGAGGGAGATGGTTAGGAATTGTGTAGGATAAGAATATATGCAGTGAAAGGTCGTTTTAGAGGAATTGAGAAGAGTGGTATATAGTGAACTAAATAGAGACATGTCGCGAAGTGTATTTGCAGATAGTGAGTGAGTTTTGGAATTTGCATTATCAAGAGGTGAAACTAATGTGTGATTTCCTTAGACAAGTTACGTTATGAAATGAGTTTTGGGAAAAAAAAAACGTGATTGCAGATTAGTGTGAGTGATAGCATGAGACGGTCTGGACTGATTGGTGATACGTGTGAGTGATGATTCATGGTTAGAAAGAGTGCGATGATATTGATATGAAATAATGAGATGGGAGTTTTGGAGCAATGAGAAGGTAACCGGGGCACTAAAGAGTTAGGTAGAAGTAATAAGGAGTTGAATGGTTAATTGATTTTGTCAAGTGAAAAAGAAAAGAATGAGGGGGGTAAAACTAGGAAAATGTTCACCGAGGTTATGTGATATAAAAGTAAGGAATCGTCGAGATGTATGATACTATCATGAGGATTTGAGTTAACGGTTACATAAGAGTTCCAGGACGACATGATAATCATGAGTTTTGAGGAATTAAGGAAAGTAAGAAGTCGGGTAAAGAATTTACACGATATGAGATCTTGGTGGTGAGTTGGGTAACGATACAATTAAGGATGGAATTGGAAATAGTGTTGAGGTAATGTTTGTTGATGGATTTGATGTTCGTGTTGGAGTAGTGTCCTCCACAATGAGTGCGTTTACATATTAAATCTCGTAAAAGGAATATAAGGGATTTATTTAATTATTTGTCAGCTGGTCATCGTTAATCGGTAATGATTGGCTGACTAGAGTTTGACATTACTGTCGTGTGACGGCGGTGATCAGCTGATCCCTTTAGGTCACGCCTATAGGATGACACCCAAATAGAATAAATTAATTGTTTGTATGAGATACGAAATAATTAATTCCTTGTATTATTTGACTCTTAGTTAGTCATATAAATGTATTATTTGATGACGGGTTACGAACTCGGGATAAAGAGATTTATTATTTAATTATGAGATACTTAAATAATAAATAATTATAATTTATTAATTAATTGTTAATTAATTAATGCGATATGTGTATATGTTTTGAGGTGGAATTAATTAGCTATTTATATTTTACAAGAGGTTGTAAAATTAGCTAAATGGGGTAATATTAACACATTGTATGTTGATAATATAGTCCTATGATCACTTAATAGTTAAATGGTCATTAGTAGTTAATTTGTATTATTTAAGCGTTAAATAATTAAATTAATATTTAATTATGTAAGATAATTAAATATAAGACTTATAAGCATTTGTGGGGCAAATGTCGAAAAACAAAATGGACACATTTTAGGCCTAACATTCCGTTTTTTGTGAAGGCTTAACAAGTGTCATTTTTGTGTTTTTCTATCATTCATTTTGTCTCCTATTTTGCCTATATATATGCCCATAACATTCCATTTATTAGGGGTTGAAAATTGAAAAGAAAATTTGGTCTTTGGAGCTTCTAATGGCCGGTTGTTACACTCTTCATTAGACCAATTTTTCTTCTTAGTTTTCTTCATCTTCTAATACAAAAACCCACATATATTGACTAATAATATTATCAATGTAATAATGTTTTATTAGTACATCAAAATACATTACATATAAGGATTACTACTATATTTACCTAGTTAGTAATATAGTAGTTTTTGGGTTAATCTTGGGTGTATGTCTAAGGAGGTACTCTACTTTGGGTACTATTGGTTGGAGGATCTTCCATAACATTTTATAGCTCAAGAACTACAAAGGTAGGAGACCTTTGTAGTGCCCATATTTTCGCCTTATAACAATGTAAGGAACTTTTGTCTTAAGGTGGTTTAAAACCATCCTTTATACATTTCTTATGCATGCATGTAGATTTAGACCATTTTTAATTAATTTGTTATTTTAATATCATAAGATGAGTATTAATATGGTCTAAATAACTAACAACAAGTTGTATCGAGCATTGTTAAATACATGCATGTTGTCTTAAGACGATTTTAGCAATTTATGAGATAAATTAATAAAATGGATATTATGTTACTAAAATTCGTTTTATCACATAATATAGTCTTGCATGTAAATAATCTGGTCTTAGGATGATATGGGACGAAAATTTAATTTTTGTTAAATTTTTCTACTTTTTATTACTTAAATTGGCATAAAATTGAGTAAAAATGCATTAAAATTAATTAAGAGTTAATTAAATTGGGTTGCATGTTAATTTTATACATGTTTATTTATAAATAACCACATGCATGTTATATTTATGAGATAAGTAGATACTATAAATTAATTTGATTAATTTAGGTTGTTTATTAATTTTTATTTGATAAAAATGGGTAAACAGTGGTTATTTTGTAAATAAATATTTATTTAACTTAAGGGCTCGAAATTTCTGATTTTTTAGGTCCTGGAAATTGTTCCAAAATATAAAAAAAATTATTTTTAAGTCGTTTCATTATTATGGTTTGATTTAGAATTAAATCGTAAAATTTATCGCTTTACCGATAAAATTGTGAAATCATTTTAAATAAATTTTAAAACCATCAATTTTTACTTGCATGGCATTTTGGGTGTAAGACCAGAATGTTCATGGTTTTGAAATTTATTTTTCCATAAATTTTTATATTAAATGGAATTTTATATGATAATTGTGAATTATTATATCATTTTTTGTCACAATTGTGTTTTTCATTCCCATATAAATTCAAGATAATTGTTGAGAATGATTATTTTGATAGTAGACCAGATTAGTATGATGAGTAAGTCTTAAAATTGTTTTAAGAAATGATTATGAATTTTTATTGGTAAAAATTCCGTCAAGGCAAGCTCAAATGATCGTTGTTGGTAAGTTAGACGATTTGGCATGTCATTTTTCATAGTGCATTTTATTATTCATTTAGATGAATGGTTTTTAGAATTATAATTATGTAATTTTTCCTAATATGGCCATAGGTAGAAGTTGGTATTTTCCGAAATGTAAGGGAATATCGACTTGTTTTGTAATTAATTGCGATTTCCTATCGCCTAATTTGTAATTAATTAATAGTTTTATTTTAATTTTATTACAAATTGTATAATAGGGTATTGTTATGTAATTTAATTATTAGTAATTATATGAAGTTACTAAAGACGGAGTTTTCATGAAGACGGTGTTTTCGGAAAGGCGTTCCGAAATCCTAAAGACGGAGGCCAATTTATGAAGACTCAAGGGACCAAGGAGTTGGTTTCCGAAGTGTAATAATTTTAGTTAATTAGATTAACTAGGTGGCCATATTAGGACTTATTTGCTTTAATTCTTTTATGCATGCATGCCAAATCGTCACAACATGTTTTATTTTTTTTTGTTGTTATCGATTTAATTGTCTAGCATTCACCAATTTAGTTCAAAATTGAGATTAAGCCTTACCAAATAATAGCACCTATGAATCCCTTCTTCATTAGAGGTAGGTTCGGATCACCGAGGTACACTCTTTTTACGTTGGGTAAGTAGGGTAATAAAAGTTATTACACGTGAAAATTGGTTGGACTCAACGGGATAAATATGGGTTGAATCGGTCCACCGTGCCCATATTTATTCTGGGGCTAAAAGATAGATTTTTTGAAAATCCGTCAACCAAGAGTTCTAGTAGTAGAATCAGTCAAAATGTTAACTCACCGAATTTATATAAATATAGGTTGAATCGGTCCACCGTACCCGTGTTTATATAAAATTGGATCTTGGAATCATTTATATAATTCAGTGGGAGATCATTATATAAATGGGGACTTGTTAAATAGTTTCACAAATTAAATATTTCTAGACGATAAATGTTAATCTTTCCTTTATTTCCTTTGTAGTAATCACAATGGCTTCTACAAGTCAAACCGCCACCATAGCTAGAGATTCATGGCTACGTTCTTTTATGGACAAATATGTTTTAAAAGCCGACGGTAGTAATTTTAAAGATTGGGAGGAACAACTTCGATTAGTCGCCGCAGTGATGGCAAATTACGCTACCTTGTCGAACCCTCTCCCCCTTCGCCTAGTACTAGGGCCACTGCCGATGTAAGGGAGGCTTTTTCAAATTATCAAAAGGATTCCGCTGCGATAAAAAATGTTTTGATTTTTTCAATGGATCCTGCTTTACAAAGGCAATGTGTCAAGTTTCGCGATGCACATGAAGTATTTTCGAGGCTTTCAACTATGTTTTCTCAAGCCCCGAGAATAATTCAAGATGACACATTGTTCGTTTCTTTGAGGCTAACCTCAAAGATGGTCAACCTGTAAGTTCACACGTGCTTAAATTGATTGAGTATGTGGAAACTTTAGAGGGGTTGGGATGCAAAATCCCCGACGAACTTGTGGTGGACCGAGTACTCCACTCTCTCTCAAATGTCAAGGGATTTACCCAATTTAGGGTAAATTACAACATGACAAACATGAAGAAGAGTTTACATGAGCTCCATTCTCTGCTTGTGCAAGCAGAGAAGGACATGGGATTGAGTGGGAGTACAAGGAAGGATGTGCTTGCGATTAACGTGAAGGGAAAGAAGCAGTTTAAGAGGAACGTAGGTAAGAAGCCCGCTCAGGTGGAGGGCAAAGGTAAAGCAATTGCGAATTGCTCTACCAAGCCAAAATCCATAAAGGGTAATCCTCTTAAAGATACTTGTAATTATTGTAATAACAAGGGACATTGGAGACGTAATTGCACAAAGTACCTGGATGACATAAAAGCTGGCATTGTGAAGCCAACATGTAATTTCTCAACTGAATCTTTTATGATAGACATAAATTATGCTTCAAATACAACCTGGGTATTAGATACTGGTTGTGGTTCTCACTTGTGCAATCATTTGCAGGGCCTAAAAAGCATAAGAAAGCTAAACAAAGGTGATGTCGATCTCCGAATGGGAAACGGGTCTAAAGTAGCTGCCGTCTCTGTAGGAACTTATGTACTTAGTTTAGCTTCAGGTTTGGAGTTGCATCTTAATAACTGTTATTTTGTACCAACGCTATCTAGGAATATAATATCAGTATCTGTGTTAGACACAGAAGGGTTTTCCTTTGTAATTAAAGACAAGTGTTGTACTTTTTCCCTTAATGGGATTGTATATAGCCAAGCTATTTCAATCAATGGTATTTATATTCTAGATACTTGCAACGATGTTTATCATTTAGATAGTAAAAGACTCAAAACAGGTGATCCTGATCTATCTTATTTATGGCATTGTCGATTAGGACACATCAACGAGAAGCGCATTAAAAAACTAGTGTCGACTGGTATAATTAAACCTTTTGATTTCGAATCATTTGGTACATGCGAATCTTGTCTTCTTGGCAAGATGACTCGTTCACCTTTTCTAGGAAAAGGATCTCGAGCTAGTGAGTTATTGGGTTTAATACACACTGATGTGTGTGGTCCAATGACATCCAACTGCTAGAGGTAATTATGACTATTTCATTACTTTTACCGACGACATGAGTAGATATGGGTATATCTACTTAATGAGGTATAAAAGTGAAGCTTTTGATAAGTTCAAAGAGTTTCAGAATGAAGTAGAAAACCAATTAAATAAGAAGATTAAAACATTACGATCAGATCGTGGTGGGGAATATTTAAGCAATGATTTTAGAGATCACCTTAAAGACCGTGGTATTGTATCTCGCTTAACTCCTCCTGGCACACCACGTTAAATGGTGTGGTGAAAGGAGGAATCGAACTTTATTAGATATGGTTCGATCGATGATGAGTCAAACAGAGTTACCTAAGTCATTCTGGGGTTTTGCCATTTTATCTGCTGTACAATCACTTAATAAAAGTCCCACTAAAGCAACTGACAAAACTCCATATGAGATATGGAAAGGGAAAGTCCCGAATCTGCGATACACAAAAGTATGGGGTTGTGATGCTTATGTCAAGAGTAAGTCGACGATAAACTTGCACCTCGTTCCGAAAAGTGTATTTTTGTAGGCTACCCTAAGGAAACTTGTGGATATTACTTCTACAATAGTAACGAGAACAAAGTGTTTGTGGCTCGTGAAGCTGTCTTTCTAGAAAAAGAGTTTATTTCTAGAAGACAGAGTGGGAGAAAATTTGAACTTGATGAAGTTCAAGAGCCACAAACTGATATGACAATACAGGAAGATGTTCCGTCTACGTCTGAATCGGTTATTGTTCCTTCTGAACCTAGGAGGTCGAAAGGGTTAGTTAATCCACTGATAGATACCTTGGTATTATCGAGGAAGATGGTGACTATGAGGTTTTACTTTTAGAAAGTGATGAACCTAAGACCTATAAAGCAAACTATTATGAGTTCGACTCTAAGCTATGGCTTGAAGCCATGCAATCCGAAATGGATTCCATGTACGATAATCTGGTATGGGACCTGGTTGACTTACCTAAAGATGTTCGACCTCTTCAGTGTAAGTGGATATTCAAGATTAAAATCGGCATGGATGGACATAAAGATGTCTACAAAGCTAGATTGGTTGCAAAAGGTTTCACTCAGGTTCATGGTTTACACTATGATGAAACTTTTGCACCAGTTGCTATGCTTAGATCTGTTAGGATAATGTTAGCGATTGCTGCATTTCATGATTATGAGATATGGCAAATGGATGTCAAAACCGCTTTCTGAACGGGTTTTACGGAAGAGGAAGTGTTCATGACACAACCTGAGGGTTTTGTGGATCCTAAAAATCCTAACAAAGTATGCAAACTTAAGAGATCCATTTATGGTCTTAAGCAAGCGTCAAGGAGTTGGAATCATCGTTTTGATCATGTTATTAAACAGAATGGTTTTTCTCGAAGTGTTGAGGAACCATGTTTATACATGAAGTTTAGTGGGAGTAAAGTTGTTTTCTTACTTCTTTATGTGGACGACATATTACTCATTGGGAATGATGTTGATATGCTTGCTTCTGTTAAGAAGTGGTTGGGAAATCACTTCCAAATGAAAGATTTGGGAGAAGCTCAGCGCATCTTGGGTATCCGGATCTATAGAGATAGACCCAAAAGGATATTAGCATTGAGTCAAGAAGCCTATATCGATAAGATTCTTGACCGATTCAATATGAAAAACTCCAAGAGAGGTTTCTTACCTATGGGTAGTGGGATCACTTTGAGTAAGTCACGATCCTCATCGAGCCTAAGGATATTGAACGCATGAAATCGATTCCCTATGCTTCCGCTGTTGGATCGATCATGTATGCTATGATGTGTTCTCGTCCCGACGTCTCGTATGCTTTAAGTATGACGAGTCGTTTTGAAAAACTCAGTGTGCGAGTCACTGGATAGCCGTCAAGAATATTCTGAAGTACTTGAGAAGGACTAAAGATTCATTCTTAGTGTTTGGAGGAGAATATGAATTACGTATAAGAGGTTATACGGATGCCAGTTTCCAAACCGATAGGGATGATTTGAAATCCCAGGCTGGTTTTGTCTTTTTGTTGAACGGAGGAGCGGTTTCTTTGGAGAAGTTTCAAAGAGTCTCGTGGATCGCTGATTCTACAACGGAAGCTGAGTACATTGCAGCCTCTGAAGCTGCAAAAGAGGCTGTTTGGATTAGGCAATTTTTAGAGGGACTGAAAGTAGTTCCAACCGCCGAGGATCCTATCACTTTGTATTGTGATAACAGTGGGGCTATTTTTCAAGCAAAAGAGCCCAAGTCTAGTAACAAGTCTAGACATGTACTTAGGAAATTTCATGTAATTAGAGATTTAATCGAAAGGAAAGAAATTACAGTTTGTAAGGTTGGGACAGCTGACAACATCGCTGATCCTTTAACCAAGCCATTGTCTCAAGCTAAACATGATAGTCATGTAGTTTCGATGGGGTTGAGACGAATGCCAGAACTGTTGTAAATTATGTGATATGTAATAATCAAATATTGTATTTATTATTTCATATGTGATAAGTTGCATTTATCGTTATATTCAGTTTTATGTCTGAATTTATATACTTTGTTTTCTCCAAATAGGTTGTAAAGACAAGGTCGAACCCTATTAAAGTGAACTGGATTAACATTGTATTTTGTCCCTAGTTACTTAATGAGGTGACGTCTCGGAGTGACTAGATTGTAAGGCGATAGATGACAGGTTCGACTGTTATATGGTCATAGTGATGACTGGTCGATTACATAGGCATATTGTGAGACAATTTGTCGGACAGTGACCGTTTATAGAGTCCTTTTGTTGCTAGGTCGTAGCGAGGATTTCTATTTATTCCTTCGAGTCAATTCTTTAGACTGGTGACTATTTGTCTGAGTTGGTACGGTTTTCCGGTGGCTTTGGTTTTTGTTCTAGGTCGCACCGTAAAAGGAGGCCGATGGGCATTTTCTGGGTCATTGTGATTTGTATCGAATGAAGAAAATAGGTCAACAGGATTGTCCTTATAAGTCATATTTTATCTCAAGGCGACTCGAGGAGAGATGATTGTGAATGCGTGGCCACGCTCGGATAATATCTATAGTAGATTATCCGGTCAGACAGTCATTCTCCTGATCGAGGAAACCACTTTATGATATGATCACGTGCAAGAACGACCTGAAAGACATCTTGCATTGAGTGAGAGATACTATTGGACAAGAGAATTGGTAACGCACACTTGTGTCAGACAAGTGGGAGATTGTTGGAGTAGTGTCCTCCACAATGAGTGTGTTTACATATTAAATCTCGTAAAAGGAATATAAGGGATTTATTTAATTATTTGTCAGCTGGTCATCGTTAATCGGTAATGATTGGCTGACTAGAGTTTGACATTACTGTCGTGTGACGGCGGTGATCAGCTGATCCCTTTAGGTCACACCTATAGGATGACACCCAAATAGAATAAATTAATTGTTTGTATGAGATACGAAATAATTAATTCCTTGTATTATTTGACTCTTAGTTAGTCATATAAATGTATTATTTGATGACGGGTTACGAACTCGGGATAAAGAGATTTATTATTTAATTATGAGATACTTAAATAATAAATAATTATAATTTATTAATTAATTGTTAATTAATTAATGCGATATGTGTATATGTTTTGAGGTGGAATTAATTAGCTATTTATATTTTACAAGAGGTTGTAAAATTAGCTAAATGGGGTAATATTAACACATTGTATGTTGATAATATAGTCCTATGATCACTTAATAGTTAAATGGTCATTAGTAGTTAATTTGTATTATTTAAGCGTTAAATAATTAAATTAATATTTAATTATGTAAGATAATTAAATATAAGACTTATAAGCATTTGTGGGGCAAATGTCGAAAAACAAAATGGACACATTTTAGGCCTAACATTCCGTTTTTTGTGAAGGCTTAACAAGTGTCATTTTTGTGTTTTTCTATCATTCATTTTGTCTCCTATTTTGCCTATATATATGCCCATAACATTCCATTTATTAGGGGTTGAAAATTGAAAAGAAAATTTGGTCTTTGGAGCTTCTAATGGCCGGTTGTTACACTCTTCATTAGACCAATTTTTCTTCTTAGTTTTCTTCATCTTCTAATACAAAAACCCACATATATTGACTAATAATATTATCAATGTAATAATGTTTTATTAGTACATCAAAATACATTACATATAAGGATTACTACTATATTTACCTAGTTAGTAATATAGTAGTTTTTGGGTTAATCTTGGGTGTATGTCTAAGGAGGTACTCTACTTTGGGTACTATTGGTTGGAGGATCTTCCATAACATTTTATAGCTCAAGAACTACAAAGGTAGGAGACCTTTGTAGTGCCCATATTTTCGCCTTATAACAATGTAAGGAACTTTTGTCTTAAGGTGGTTTAAAACCATCCTTTATACATTTCTTATGCATGCATGTAGATTTAGACCATTTTTAATTAATTTGTTATTTTAATATCATAAGATGAGTATTAATATGGTCTAAATAACTAACAGTTCGTTATTTTGGGATGTTAACCAAAGATAGGAAAGAAACCGTGATGTTTTGAGATGGGTGTAAAAGGTTTGTTATACGAGCAGTGGTGGTATTGTGGTGTTGTCACTAGTGGTTAAGGGTGATGATAGATAAGAAGGATAGCAATTCTAACGAGGTTGATTTTGTAGAGGCCGGATTGATATGTACTTTTGTGAGGAAGTATATGATGTGGTTATATGAGGCGGGTGCTATTAGTTGAATATTAATGGTATAGTTATACTTGGCAGGAGGTGATGGTTATGCGAATGGGAGAATATGTTATGAGGGGCATACAAGTTAAGCTCGGGCAAGAGGTAACCTTTATCATGTGGTAACTTACGTGATCGGGATTGACTAGTTGGATATGATTACGGGTCTATGATGTGTATAAATGTTTGTGTGAGGTTATGACCTCACAAGTAGTGGTATGGTGTGATAATTATAAAGTTGTTATCTAAATGTTCTATATGTTGAGTACGGTAACCTAATTGAATGATATTCAAAAAGGTAATAATTTGATTGATCTGGCATGGCTAGTTATAATTGTATGTGTATTTATAATACATGTGTATTTCGTGAAATGGTAAGGGTGATGTTCATGAGGTGCTTATCTGTTGATTCCATACAATATGTTGTGTAGTGATCTAGTAAAGCGGTTTTGAGTAAGTTTTCTTGTCCGGGAAGTTGTCCTGCGTTAGTGTGTGAGAATAGTGTAAGTGGTGATGCCTATCGATGTGGTTATTGTGCCTCGGGTGATGATTCGGACATGGTACTTCGTGTTGTGATGCAGGTATTTTCGCGCTTCGGTGCGGCTGTTGGTGGCGGTGTTGCGATGCCGTCACCGGTTGTGGTAGAGTAGGCGAGATGATTATGATACGAGTTTCCGAAAGTACATACCAGTTATACATAGATTGTTGTTTGTTTACTGTTGTTCCTTGTAAGTTTCGGTTAGACATATATAGACTGTTGTTTTGTTTGTTGATGTTTCTTGCTAGTTTCAGCTTGGGAGTGAGGGTAGAATATGATATGGAAGAGAGTTGTGTTTGTTTCCGTGGTTGTCATGGCATAGTGATATTCTGTTGATAGGACACAGTTGTAACAGGTTGTTATAGTAGTTTTGATCCTGTTTTAAGATGAGGCATCGGTAGACTTAGTCATGGCAAGTGATTCGTAGAACATGTGTGGTAATGATCTAAAGGCTGCAGGTGGTTCATAATCTTTCATTGAGACAGTGAGTATAGGGTGTTGGGAATTGGTGTCAGGTTGAGTTATGAATTAAATTTGCGGTAATGAAAGAAAGGAACTTGAGGATCTAGTGTGAGTGTACGTAACAAGTGTGCATCGTGAGTTATGCTTTTGGCGATAGGAGTTTTATATAGTTTATATAGAGAGGTATGTCGTGTTGCGGTAATGTGGAAGAGTTAAAGTGTCTGTTATGATCAGGATTTTATGGTATTGGTTAGATGGAGTGCAGAATGAGTTGAGGTATAAGAACTGTTTAAGTAAGAGAGCCTTGGAAATAGGAATGGTTATAGGTGTGAGGGTATAGGCGGTTATCTTTGACATGTGGTGGTGATGAAGATAATGAGAGGATATAGCTAAGGATCTAGTATTAGTGAGTTACGAGGACGTAACATGTATTTTAAGAGGAGTAGGATGCGGCAAAGAGTGTTTGAGGGTTGTGCATGTCGTAGTATAATTGGAAGTAGAGTGTTGGTGTAGCATAAAGAATGGATTTGTATATATTGTGGTTGATAGTGTTAAAAGGTCATGGGCGTGCTTGTAGTAGTTCGATGTTTAGGAATGGGAGAATATTTCAATAGTGTTGACAGTCGGATGATGATGTTATGAGTGTGAGTAAACTTCGAGGACGAAGTTCCTTTTAAGGGTGGTAGAATGTAACATTTCATTTGATGTTTATGAATGTCTTGATATTGGATTGTCTAGTGGATGATATGTTACGGGGCTAGCCGCGTTTGTGGACGGTAGTTGCTACTGTATGGAGTTAGTGTCGAGAGAGATATAATGTAGTTGGTACGATACCGTGAGCCATGTTGTGGAGGTAGAATAGTTGGTGGAGTTGGTGTTACGAGTTCATGTTTTGTAGGTCGTAGTTTCGTTTTGAGTTTTTAATTACGTTGTTGTGTCTTGATCGAGTTAGTATGTTTGTTTTTTAGTATGGGTTGAACTTCGGGGACGAAGTTCTTTTTAAGGAGGGAAGACTGTAATACTACGGTTTTATGAGTCTTTGGGTACTCTATCGAGTGGGGCTTACTCTGTCGAGTAAGTATGTTTTGTGTACGAAACAGTAGTCTTCCTGTAGGGTACTCGATCGAGTAGGCTTGGCACTCGATCGAGTAAGGGGCACTCGATCGAGTAACTGACTTACTCGATCGAGTAAGTGGTTTTACGGGTCATATTTGACGGGTTTTGTTAATAATGCGGAAATGGTATATAAGGCTTTCGTAACTTTTCTCAAAACACTTTTACAACCTAAAAACCTTCAAGAGAAGATTGGGAGTTACGTTGAATCATCCTCGCCGCATTATTAGCAAATCCCGGAGCTAGAAGTGTCGGATTTCGTCATTCTTTATACCTTCGTGATCCTTGCATCGAGGGTAAGCTTTACATATAACTTTTATATTGTTTTGTTAATATTGGTTAAACCCTAATTTGGGGATTTGGGGGTTTTTATGATTATGTGGTTAAGGTAGTAATTGTATACATGTATGTATAGGAGGAGGATTCGTAGAGAAGAGATTTTGAGACAGCTGCTAGATCGTCGGATTCTGTGATTGCATTCCAGGTAGGGTTTTCTTACTCAGTTTTAATTACATGATGTGTGTGGTGGTCTCATTATGATTATTGTTGATGTATATTGTTGGTGGTTGTGACGGTTGTTGGTTATATTGTTGGTTGTTGTTGATTAATTATCGTATTGGAATTGGTTTTGGTAATTATTGATTGTGTAAGGTGATTGTTGTATAACTATCTGCGATCTTCGGGGTGCGTCCCTGGCTGAGTGGAGTCACTTGCGGGAGTGGCTTCATGCCCTTAATTCTCCTTCTGTGGAACCCGTCACAGGAGGGATGTGCACATTAATGAACATGGGTTCATCGCTCGATGGAGATGAGCGGGGCTTAGGTGGGAACGGCTACGGTCCCCCACTGGAGGTGTGGAGTATCTGTTGCGATGGGTACTCTAGCAAGGCTACACACTTTAGTGTGTAGTCAGTTGTGTGGAGATTGATTATGGAGACTGGGGTTTGTTCTGTGTTGAGCTGTTTTGGCATTTGATTTGTTGTGGCTTGTTTTTATGTAAATAGTACTGACCCCGTTTAAATGTTTTAAAAACTTTGGTGATCCATTCGGGGGTGGTGAGCAGTTATTGAGCATGTTTGGTTGATGCGCATGGGATAGCTGGGTTGAGTCATCACGAGCTGTTTTAGAAGTCTTCCGCTGTATCGAACGTTGTTCTTTAGCTAGTTGGTTTAACATTTGAGAACAGTTGTATTTTCTTTTAACAGTTTTGGAGTTTAGTTGTAATCACTTAAACTATATTTACTTTTAAAGTATATTTCTTTATTGTCTTTTAATTATCATTGCCTCGGGTAACCGAGATGGTGGCGTTCCTATACCTGGGTGGTCCTGGTAAGGCACTTGGAGTATTGGGGTGTCACACCAATAATCTTCAATTACCCAATAATAAACTTGAAGAATAATTAAGGAAAGATTAATGTGTAATTTATGCAAAGAATAATGGATAATCTATTCTAATCTACTCTTAATCTAATCTAAGAGAGATTGATTTAATCCAAGGGAACTTGGTTTTTAGTCTCAAAACTTGGTCCTTCGCTAGGTAATACAATGGAGTATATATAGTGGTACATCATTTGGTTAAGCAAGGGTAGATTAGTAAATAACAATGCTTAAGTGTTGAATAGAGCTTTGCAAGGCCCGAGGGACAAGTTCGGATCATGTAGCAACTCCCAAGGAGATCCGCGCGTCCTGGACTGAAGCATGGTTGGTCCTGTAAGGGAGTCCGCTCGAGCTGGCAGCGGGACACTCGGGTTCAAAGCTGAGACGCTCGTCCTGAGCTCGGACCACTCGGATCCTGGGACAGGGTTCCTTCTCCTTGCTTAAGCTTATGATCCTTCTATATACTCCTTATTCCACATCCTTTGTCATCATTCTTTTTTTTTTGGTGAAGGGTAAGTATATATATATATATATCAAAATCTGTAAAGTTTCAAGAATACAAAGTATAAAAGCTAAACAAACTTCCTAACTTTGGGGATAAGAGTGATAGTAGTTGTGTTTAATTGTTTCAGAAGATTACCTGAACTGAAAAAATCCAGCACAGCTTCAGTTAGATCTTTCCCAATAACTTCCTATGAATCTCTATAAAACTGACTGGTAAACCCATCTGGTCCAGGTGATTTTGTAGCTGGAATACTAAAAATAGCCTCCTTAATTTCCTGGACAGAAACAGGTTTAAGAAGTATACTCTTGTGCTGATCAGTAAATAAGTTACCCCTCCTTACAGTAGGAATATGGACATCCAGTGTGTCTTTGTTACTTCCCAAAAGATCCTGATAAAATTCTAGGAAAGCCTTCTCAATGTTACGAGGGTCATTATGAAGAATCCCATTAGCATCCTTGATATGAAGAATTTTGTTATGCAGCTGCCTTGACTTAATCTGATTATGAAAAAAACTTGTATTCTCATCACCTTCACATAACCAGGCCACTTTTGCCTTCTGACTGAGATAGCTATGATGAGCTCTACAAAGGTCCCTATACTCATTAGCAGCATCTGATTCCTCTTGTAAAATAGTTTGATTATGAGGATTGCTATGCATCTGACTTTGGAGCTCTGCTAACCTGAGCTTAGCTACTTCAACTGCTTTCTCCACATCAGCAAATCTAGCCCTATTTAATTGTTTCAGAGGCTGGTTCAAACTCCTTTGTTTAGTAACTACCTGGAACATCCAAGAGCCAGTCACTTTCTTTTGCCAATTATGCTTAATAATTTCCAAAAAATGAGAATCTTGCCCCCACATATTGAAGTATCTGAAGTGAGGTCTATGCTGACTTTCCTTTCTTCTATAGCAAATACTAGGGTTATGATCAAAAAGCCCCTCAGGTAAAAAATAAGCATGAGATTCTGGATACAGGTTCATCCATTCCAGATTGATCATAACTCTGTCCAGTCTAGAAAAAACCATGGTAGAAGGGTCATATTTATTATTCTAGGTAAAGTACGCCCCATGTGCTTTAATATCCATAAGCTCACAATAATAAACACAATCCCTAAACTCCACAATATCATTCCAGCTTACAGGTTTGCCAATTCTCTCATTCAAATCAAGGAGATGATTAAAGTCACCACATACACACCAAGGTCCCTTCCAGGTATCTTTAACTCTTTTTAAATCCTCCTAGAGATTCAAACGTTCATTATCATCATTAGAACCATAAACAACAGTAAAAAGAAAATTATCAGAAGATGTAAGCTCAGTAACTCTTGCAGTGATATGTTGATCAGACATAGACAGCACCTGAACATCAAATATCTGATCAATCCAAATAAGCCAGACCCTACCACCATAATGATAATGGAAATTATTCACACCTCTCCATTGAAGACCAAAACCAGCTAACACACCTAAACAATCATTATCCTTGATTTTAGTTTCAACTAATCCATATAACCCAACTTTATTTTGAAAGATAAAACATTTTATTTCACCCTGCTTAGCGAATTTATTCATACCCCTCACGTTCCAACATCCTATATTATTCATTTGATAACTCTCCTGGTGGATTTTTCTGTCCCCCATTCATGTGCTTCGTAGGACTAGAGAGCACTTCAGCATAAGTAGGAGATCCAGGGGCTCCTGCAGAAGGTGTAGGCTGGAATTCCTGTCTTACCACACCTGAAACAGCAGTTACTGGGGATAACACTGGTGAACTAGGCCTGCTATTCCTTACAGTGGCACCAGGTGTGACAGTAGGGACAGTAACCACTGGGTTGACAGTAGTAACATTAGTCACTGGTCTGTTCACAACAGGAGCCTTTCTTTGCACAGGCCTCCATTCTTATCTCTTTTGAGGTTGGGGTTTATGTACAGTAGATTTCTTACAAGCACCAGAAATATGTCCAATACCCTTACACACTGGACACAGATCAGGTTTCCAGTCATATTCTACAAATACACAGACATCCACTCCTTTCTCGTCTTTAAAATAAAGTTTTTCAAGAAATTGTTGACCCACTTCCACTTCAACCATAATCCTAGCATACCCTAGTCTAGTCTTTTCCATAGTAGGCTCATCACACCTCATGAACTTACCAATTAAAGAGGAAATTTTCCCAAGACTAGAGGCACCCCAGATTTTTAAAGGCAGACCACACAACTTGATCCAAATTGGAACTTTCTTAACACGTTCCTTAGCTAGATTGCAATCTTCCGTCAATGGTTTGACAATAAGGGGCTTATTATCATACATAGGGAAACCTTGTTGAAGCACCAAGTTTTTGCATTCCAGGGTAGGGAAATGAACTAAGAAAGCGCCATTAGGAAGAAAGGAAATCTTATCATATTTATATTTCCCCCACAGATGATTTATGAAGCCCGAAAGAAGTTCCCAAGGAGGATTCGCCCCTAGCTAAGACATAACAGACAACAGCATTGGACCAATATTCTATCTCAGGAGCAACATCCTCAGGGGTTAATTGGAGCAACGGAGAAGCAGAAGAGCTTGGAGACGATGACTTACCAGAGACCTTCGTCCATCCCTCGTCCTCATCAGGAACCCCATCACTTTCAGCCTCCGACTCCGTTTGCACATCTTCAACAACAGCCGCAAGTTTATAACCGGAATTCCAACAATCTCCCCCAGAGTCTTCGTGGATTTCGCATCTTCAGTTTGAGGGCATTCCAAATTCGGCGAAGATTCTGGTATATCCATATCTAAATTGAGTTCTGGGCAATTACTAAAGGACAATTTGATTTTAGCACGAGATTTACGAATTTTATTCTGCGATTTTTTGGTAATTTTTTAGGTAATTTCTTCCTTGCCATTTGCAGGGAAAAAACCCTAAAAAAGAAGAGAGAAGGAAGAGCTTTCTCTCTCTAGACCCATTTTCCGTCTTTTTGCCATCATTCTTGCCTCTTTTTCATACTAGTCCATCCAAGATCGTCAACAAACATCCGAATATGCACGGGAGACGTGGATTCCGCCTCATTATCTTCTTTCCTACAAGACACATAAAATGCAATAGGAAAGCAAAATAGGAAGGAATTGACGGATAAAATGGCCATAAAATGCTATATTAGTATGCAAAATGGGTTCAATTAGGGGACTAAATGTGCGCAATTAAGAGTCACATCAAACATCCCCAAACCGAACCTTTACTCGTCCCGAGTAATGAGGTGACTAGAACTAGACCTTTATTTAAACTATCCTAATAATATAACCGATGTGAGACAATTAGAGGATCTCACTCCATCCCTTAAACTCACAACAAGACATCCATGAGGTAAGATGCCTTCTTGCTAGGCAAGGTGGGGCTTGCCAAAATGGCGATACATCCAAGCATTAAGCACACAAAACATGTAACGGATGCATCTACAAAATAATAGCCACTTTCCTCATCTAAGTGGCGGAAATCATCTAAAGGGGAAGCAATTTAAGGGTACACATTCCATTGTAGATATTGTTTCTCCAAGCTACTAAGTCTAAAAGGATACGAACAAGTCACCTCCAAGTTGTGTCAAACTAGAGTACTTTTATCCTCAATCGCTAAATGCTTTTGTTAATAGTAGGCTCCTTATGGTGTTAGAAACAATGTAGGATCGCGGAATTCCCCCTCTTGCATAGACAAGAAGAATGGTCGTCCCCTCTCCACCATGCAACAAATAAGACCAATGGATAAAACGGATCAAGATGTTTTGAGTTTCACATTTGTAGTTTGCTTTTTGATTTTTTTTCCCCCAATTTCTTGTGGTATTTGACTTTTGAGAACATTTCTTTTGCCACTTTTGATGTTTGGCAATTTCTTTTGCATTCTTTTTCAACATTTTCAAAGTAACCACATTTTGTAGCTAGGATACTTTTATTGAAGCTTAGGAGTCTATTTTTGCTCCTCTTTTCATTGATACATTTCGCAAACATTTGATTTTGATTTGGTACTTGAACTCAATTTGGAGATTTTTGTGCCCATTCCCTTTGTATTTGGCAAAAAATGATGATAGTAATGTAAGAACGGTTACATGGCGTCAAGAGTCACCTTGGAATAAACGGTAGCCAAGGAGTTATCACATCACAAGGTACTCTTGACTAGGCCTTAGTCCATGGGTCAAAAGATACTAGTATGACACATCCTAGGGTGTCTTGAGGGTATTCTAGCAAACAAAGTCTCAAGGAGAAAAATTATCTACAAGGGCTTTATATACACTTGTCAAGCTTCCCAAATAGGCATTTTCACAAGATTTTCTAACCATGCAACTACATGACATGATGCAACTAACATATATACAACTCTAATTCATATGCTTCTGTCGACTATTAGGCCATATAAACTAAAGGCAGCTCCTAACAACACATAAATATACACAAACCGCAACAACAAAATACACCACATCCTCCTTGACATGTAAGCCCATCCTCCTCATATGAATAATGAAAAAGAAATGGAAGGGAAATAGGGATTAGAACGATCATACCAAGCGGTCTTCACATTCCCTTGACAATGCCTCAAATGCAGTGTTGTGTCTATGTGAGGAGAGAACAAGAACACACGTATATAGAATTCTACACTACTAAAATAAAGAACATGTTTTTGGTTTTTGAATTTTTCAAATTTTTATGGATTTTTTTTTATGAAATTAGAGAACATATTTTTGAGTTTTTTCGAAATTTTTCAATTTTTTTGCATTTTGGAATATAAATTCCCATCCCCCACTTTATTTTGGACATTGTCCTCAATGTACATGTAGGAGTAGGAATGAAAAAGAAATACATGTTTTTGGATTTTTGAATTTATGGAAATAAATGCAATGATATGAGTGAATACATGCTCTAACTAAACGCAATTCTATATGGCATATATAACAAATGAATGCAATCTACACTACACTAGATGATGCATGTTCTCACCTATGATCAAACCTCCCCAAACCTATTTAAGCACTATTTCTAGTGTAGAAAGGAATAGGTTTGGTCATTAGTGACTATGTATGAATTCTAGTCTATATACAACTAACTACATGAATAATGTGAGATATATTACAATGCAAGCTATTCTAATCAGGTGATATATATTATAATGCAACTATACATGAGAGATAAGGAAAGAGTATCATACAAATAGAAGTGGTGTGGTCAAGCACCTCTAGCCATCTTACTCATCATCATCATCATTCTAGTTTCCACGTCCGCTAGATCCTCCTTGGTCATAGCCTCCTCCTTGGTTAAAGAATACGCCACTTTGGTCACCAAAGTTCCCTTCTTGGTTCCCATAGTTAGGGAACAAGAGATGTGGTTGAGCCTAAGATGGATGGGGGCCTCTAGGGTTGATGTACCCTTGTTGAGCCATGTTGTAGTAGGAGGGGTATTGGCCCAAGTAGTTGTCAACCCTCCCATCGTGCACTCGAAGATCAATATTTTGCATGAGCTGCATCAAATCAGTCATGGATGGAGCTCTCGGATTTTGAGGAGTGAATGGTACATGTTGTGTTGGGTAGGGTGGAATGGGTATACAGGATCGTGGTGCATCACCCCATTCCGGCAAATCGCGAGGTCGATGAGGTGCTTCTTCTCTTGGTGGTGGGTTATCGTGGATCTTAATGGGGAGGAGGTAGCTTGGCCTAGGTGAGTACCAGCTCAAGCGGGGCTCGGTAGGTGGTATGTTCCACCCCATGAGAATAAGTGGTGTGCATCCCTTGGTGAACCAATCTACACATCCGGCTTGATTGTATGTACGCCAACGGTGGTGGTTGAAGATAGTATACTCATCTATCAAAGTGTTCCCCTTGAGCTTTTCATAGCTTCCATTAAAGTTGAACCCGGGGCAAAGTTCATTGGCCAAAATTGTGATTAGGCATCCTATCACAAAGGTTTTGATATTAGTGTTCCCTTGTGCAAAGTCATTGAACCGTGTAAGTATCTCAAGGGGTGTGTTGAAGTTGTAAGGCCTTGTCCCTTACATATTCAAGTAAGACTCTAGAAAGGTCAAGCTGAGAAGGGTGCACCTATCTTGCTCTAGCCTTCCATTAATAGTTCTTGTTAGAAATCGTTCAGTAATCCTAATCACCGGATGTTGGATAGCAAAAGTATAACATTGCTTGTAGGAATGGAGTTCTCTCCCAGAAATGGACCTCCATAGGTGGTTAACGGTGAAGTGGAGGTGATGGAGTGATGTCGTCGCTCATCCAATCAAACACATTTATAAAACTCAACATACAACTAGCTAGTGGTAAGTCGAGGTCGATCCATGGGACGGTGGTTACTCAAATTATTCAATCTAATTATGGTTATGCTTGGGGTTGTCACAATTATAATGGGTTGATGATTCTAAGCTAATAAAGGCAATAAACAAGCAACAAAAGGAAAGATGTAAACAATTGATTAAAAAGCACTAGGGTGTCATGGGATTATAGGGGAATCATGGGATATGATCATACAAACATGTTCTCAAATTATAAGCAAGCAATTATTGTTGTGATGGATTGAGTTGGGTTATATCTTACAATCCTAGGAAAGTTTGGGTCCCGGAGCCGAATCGATTAGATTGTACAACACCTACAAGTCGAATTAATCTTCCCTACTCAACAACATGCATGGTCTAATGAGACTCGAGTTGGGTTATGTCTTACAAGTCTCATTGAAAAGATAGAAGATGATAGTAAATGCAAGGATTCATAGGCTTAGCATTTCATCAAACATAACATGTGCATGAGTTGAGATCAAAACAAGCAAGCAAATAAAACATGAAAGCATATTAATTTAAGCATGAATCATTCCCCATGTTGGTTTCCCCTAATCACCCATTAACCCTAGCTAAGAGACTACTCACTCATCATCATATTGAACATGCTAGCAAGGTTGTCAATCATACTAACATAGTGAAACATGATGAACAAATGAAAGTAATTAACAATAATTAAAAAGTGATTAAGAGATTATACCTACTAATGATTCCAATAATAAAGCAAGAATAAAAGAAGTACTTGAATGCTTGATTGAGAGGTTGTCAATCTCCCAACAATAACCCAAATAATCTTCAATTACCCAAAATAAAGGATGAACAAGAGAGAGATTAAAGAACTAAAACTTGAATTAAAACTTGATTAATGCTTGATTACAATATTGAAGAGAGATTTGATTGATATTAACTACACTAATTATTGATAAGAAGAACATGCCCCTCTAATTAGACTAATGGGGTATTTATAGTGGAAATTAGGGAGGATGCATTAGGGTTAACTAAGGGCTAAACTAGTAATTACACTTTTTAAGTTGAGCAAGGAGGACCCGGTATTTTTGGAGAGAAGGGCTTCTCTTTTCGTTGTTGCTTGCCGAATCTGGGCGTCCAAGGGTGAAGACGGGCTGATTGTAGTTCACGTAGCAAGGAAAAAGTCTCCTGTCCAGGAATACGCCCGTCTCGAGCAAAATATGGACGTCCTGAGCCTCAACCCGAGCGGGTTGAAAATGACCCGAGCGGGTTCACCAGTGTCCTGCTCCAGATAGAGTTGACCCGCGCGGGTTGAGCTGCTATTCCCTTTCTTTTTGCTTTTAAGCCTAAGATTCCTCCATATACTCTTTATTTATTCTTCCTTGGTCACCATTCTTGCTTCCTCTTCATACTTAGTCCATCAAATATCGTCAATAAGCTTCCAAATATGCACGAAAGACGGGAATTTCCGCCTTATTATCTTCTTTTCTACAAAACATGTAAAATGCACTAGGAAAGCAAATAGGAAGGATTTGACGGATAAAATGGTCATGAAATGTTATAAAAGTATGCAAAATAGGCTCAATTAGGGGACTAAATGTGCGCAAATAATGTTCACATCAAATATCCCCAAACCGAACCTTTACTCGTCCCGAGTAAAGAGGTGACAAAAACTAGACCTTTATTTAAACTATCCTAATAACAAAGCCGATATGAGACAATTAGCGGGTCTCACTCCGCCCCTTCAACTCACAACAAGACAACCATGAGGTAGGATGCCTTCTTGCAAGGCAAGGTGGGTCTTGCCAAAATGGCGACACATCCAAACATTAAGCACACAAAATCAAGTAATGGATGCATCTACAAAAGAATAGCCACTTTCCTCATCTAAGTGGCGGAAATTATCTACAAGGGAAGCAATTCAAGGGTACACAATCCTTCATAAATGCAATTTGTTCAAACTACTAAGCCTAGAAGGATACCAATAAATCACCTCCAAAATGTGTCAAGCTAGGGTACCTTTGTCCTCAATCGTTAAATGCTTTTGTCAAGAGTAGACTCCCTATGGTGTTAGAAACACTGGAGGATCGCGGAATTCCCCCTCTTGCCTAGACAAGAAGAAGGGTCGTCCCCTCTCTACCATGCACAAAAATGGATACGATGGATAAAGGGATCAATAGATATTTGAGTTTCACTTTGGGAGTTTGCTTTTGTTTTTGTTTTTCCCCCCAATTTCTTGTGGCATTTGACATTTGTGAACACTTTCTTTGCCATTTCTTTTTGATTTTTGGCATTTCAACACTTGACAACTTTCAACTTTTTGCATTTTCTTTTGAACATTTTCAAAGTCACCCCAATTAGTAACGAGGGTGCCTTGTATTTGAAGCTTAGGAGTTCTATTTTTGCTCCTCTTTTCATTTGATGCATTTTTGCAAACTTTCTTTCACTTTTCATTTCATTGAACTCAAATTGATTTCTTTTTTTTTTGTGCCCATTCCCTTTTGTTGACATAATGTATAGTAGAACATGGATGAATAATGGTTGCATGGTTTCAAGGGTCACCTTGGAATAAACGGTAGCCAAGGAGTTATCACACCACAAGGTATTCTTGACTAGGCCTTAAACCATGGGTCAACGGATACTAGCATGACACATCCTAGGGTGTTTTACAAGCATTCTAACAAGCAAAGTCTTAAGAACAAAAAGTATCTACTAGGGCCTATATACACTTGTCAAGCTTCCCAAGTAGACGGTTTCGCAAAATTTTTCTAACATGCAACTACATGCCATGATGCAACTAACATATAAACATCCTAATGCATATGATTCTACCAACTAATATGCCAAATAAACTAAATGCAATCCTAAATTCACATTGTTTTTACCGCATCAATCAAAATAAAGCCACATAGTCATTAACATAAAGAGGAAAAAGGAGATTGGAAAGATCATACCATGCGGTCTTCAATATCCTCATGTCTCGGATGTGGCGTAGTCAATCAATGTGAAAAAGGATGGACAAACACAATATATACAAAACAATATATACAAACCTATACTACAAAGGAAATGAACATGTTTTTGATTTTTTCAATTTTTCAATTTTTTTATGGTTTTTTGTTTTCATGAAATTAAAAGACATATTTTTATGCATTTTTGGAATATAAATTCCCATCCCCCACTTTTTTTGGACATTGTCCTCAATGTACATGTAGGAGTAGGAATAAAAAGGAAATACATGTTTTTGTATTTTTGATTTTTTGAAATTGAAGTACAAATGCAATGATATGGTATGAATGAATGCATGCTCTAACTAAATGCAATTCTATATGACAAATATAACAAATGAATGCAATCTAAACTATACTATATGATGCATGATAAATGCTTAAGTCACCTATGATCAAACCTCCCCAAACCGATTTAAACACTATTTCTAGTGTAGAAATGAATAGGTTTGGCCATTAGTAACTAAGCATGAATTCTAGTCTATATGCAACTATCTACATGAATCATGTGGGATAAATACAATGCAAACTAATCTAATCATGTGAGGTATAATACAATGCAAACTATACATGAGAAATAGGGAAAGAAGGGTCTTACAATCACGATCTCAATCAAAGCCTCCATCATTAAGGCTATCATCATCTCCACTTTCTTCTTCTTCTTCTTCCTCTCCTCCTCTATGGTCATCTTCATTCAAGCCTTGGTTTGGGAACACAAGGTGCGGTTGCACCCAAGAAGGCCTAGGACCATTAGGATCAATAAACCCTTGTTGTGCCATATGATAATATTGAGGATAGAGGGCCAAATAGTTGTCTTCTTGCCCTCGGTGCATCCTAACATCCATGTTGCTTATCATACCCATCAATATATCCATGGCCGATGGCGGGCTACTCGGGCGAGGGGGAGAAGGTGAAAAGGGTCGGTAGACATGGGGGTATGGAGGTATCTCCGCATATGAGGGTCGAACACCATGAAGGAATGGTGGAAATTCAAGGCTTGGACCTTGGGACGGTGGTGGTGCATGGGAAGGAGTAGAAGGTGCCTCCTCACGTCTCCTAGGTGGTGGAACCCTAATCCTCTCAATGGGGAGGAGGTAGCTCGGCATGGGTGCAAGGTAACTCGACCTAGGTGTGATAGGAGGAAGGTCCCAACAAGGAAGGGTGAATGTAGTGCTTCCCTTGGTGTACCAATCAATACCTCCCAAATCATTATGTTTGCACCATTTGTGATGCATAAAGATGACCCTCTCATTAAGTAAAGTATCTCCGGGTAGAGGCTCATATCTCCCATCATCATTAAACCCCGGACATAAAACATCGGCCATCCTAGTCACAATACCACCCATCACAATTCCCTTTGATTTTGTCCTACCCTTTGATAGATTTCGAAATCGGACAAGTAATTCAAGAGCGGGATTAAAGTTGTACTTTGGCAAACCTTGGACATTCAAATATGACTCAAGAAAAGTCATGTCAAGTTGACTCACACATCCCGTGTCACTTCTACCATGAATAGTCCCCGCTATAAATTGATGCCACATTCTAATAACCGGGTGATGAATGTAAAAGGCATGACACCTCTTATAACCGTCTAATTCAAACCCGGTGATTGCTCTCCACAAATGTGACTCCGTGAACCCCACGGGCTTTTCAAGGTCGGTCTCGGGTATCGCAAGCCCAAAGATTTCACCAAAGGTACCCAAATGCATTTGATGGGTCTCATTACACAACCTAAATTCCAAAGACACCCCATATGTCTCTCCTTCAAATACTTTGAGACTAGACAAGAATTCCAAGGTGAGGCTAAGATATGTTTCCTCATGCATATTAAATAAAGTCTCAAGACCCATTTCTCTAAATAAGGACTCGGTTCGTCCTTCAATACCAAGTTTATCCAAAGTTTGACGACAAATGAAACGAGTGGGTTCGAACTCCTTACCAAGTAGTTTCAAAAATCGCTTCCTATGCTCATTTTTGATGAATACTACCTCCGGGAAATCATCAAGTTGCTCAATCTCCGGCACTAACTCCTCTTCTTGCATTTGGTACTCCGGTTGAGCATTAGAATTGCTTACTTTTCTTCTTTTTGATCCCTTAGAAGTAGTAGCCTTACTCTTGCCCCAAAAATTCATTGTTGTAGTCTTGAAATCCACCAAGTATCACTACCCAAGAATGCCACAAATCTTCACAAATAAGAGCCAAACAACCTTGAAAATGCCTTACTAGAACACTAAAAGCAATGTAGTGAAGCTAGAAGGCAAAAATCAAACCCGAAAACCAATTGTTGCTCACGGATTTTTGGAGCTCCAATTTTTGAAATGATGAAAATGGGTGATTTTGTGCAAATAGAAGGTTGGAAAGTTGGTTTTTATTGTGTAGAAATGGTTTAGAATGATTTTTAGAGTAATTAGATGGTGATTTGGTTGGATTTTATGGTTATTTGGGTGAGTTTTGTGAGTTGAGGTTGAGTTTGAAGGTAGAAGATGAAGATGGTAGGTGAGCTTGAGTGTAGAGTGAATTTTATAGCTGAAAATCAATGCATTCACGAGTCAAAGGCTGAACACGGGTGGGGTAGTATTATTCTGCCCGTGATTCTGTGAAATTTTAGCAATCAGAGGGTGGACCCGCTCGGGACAGAAATAACCCGCTCGGGTTGGCTGTGAACCCGCTCCAGATAGTTTCAACCCGCTCGGGTTGACAGCAAAGAAGGGCGTATTTCTTAAAATCCGCCCGGATTCTTGGGCAGAGAATTTTTCTTCTTTTCTTGGCCTTCAACCCGCCCGGATTTATCTCGGGATGGACGTCTTTTTTGAGATCTTGGCCCAACACCTTTCCCTTGATAACACACTTACTCATAAGCCCAATTTTTCCATTTTCTTCATTTCTTGACATTTTTCATCTTCTCATTTTTATGAATTTCCTTCAAAAACTCAATTAAAATTATGAGATCCCTCCCTTTCATCTCTCATGCAATTAAATGAATGCAAAACTACACTAAATGCATATATACAAATTAATGGTTATTGAGGAACTCCATCAAACCAAGGACTATCAATTAACAATTTCATAGAAAATTATCACTAGCACTCAAAGCACGTAGAAGTCGGTCAAATTCTTGGGAGTGGGACATGAATAGGCATTCATAGCAACACAATATTATGCAATTGAAAAATGCCCAAGTAAAAGACCGAACAAGCATATCAAGGGCATCATGACAAAAATCATAAGAAAAATGATGGATGGAAGGGACATGAAATGGGTAGTTGGTTGGCAATTCACTCAACTCATCCTCCAAATAGTCAAAATCACCACATTCAATGCAAGTGCTCTCATTATCATCCAAGGTGATTTCAAGAGTGTCTAATTGAGGTTCCCAAATGTCCTCATCAAATTCCTCATCCCAACAAGGTCCATTATCAAAGGGGTTGTCATAGCAAGGCTCACCAAGCTCAACACAATTGTCTCCCTCAAATATGTCATCCTCAAAGGGTGAGTCTTCACTCAAGCTCTCATCCATATCACTCTCACTTTGCCCATTAACATCAAATTCCATGGAAGTTGATTTCATTGAAACACAAGAAGAGTAGGATGACGGCATCCAAGCATTAGTTTCACAATCAAGAATGTACTCCTCATCATCACTCTCCTCATCTAGCACTCCATCTTCCCAAGGTGGGGTAATTTTGTGGACAAAGTGGGTTGACTCAAGGTTATAGGAAGGTTTCTCATCCTCAAAAATCTCATTTTCATCATAGTTTTCCTCAATGAATTTTTGAAAGGTGGCTTTTATCACTTCCATTCCTTCCTTGGAATTCTCAAAGATGTCATGTATAGTTTGCTTAAGACAATGGGTGGTCATGAACTCAACAAATTCCCAAAATTCCTCACAACTCATCTCACATATCCTACCACCACTCAAGTGAAATGCCAAGTTGCGGGTTTCAAGGTTCATGCCATTATAAACAACACAACATGCTTCATAATTTGAAATAGTAAAACCATGATGCCAAGCATGAGTCATATAATCTTCAAATCTTGCAACATATTTATCAAATGATTCATTTTCATATTGCCAAAAAGTGAATGTAGACATGTTGAGCATGTGAAAAAGAACAAGTACAAGAAATAAATTCCCAAGGAACCAAAATTCCACAAGAAGAAGCACAACTAAAACTAGACAAAAGAACAATTCAAATAAACAACACCGTCCCTGGCAACGACGCCATTTTGATGGGGTGATGTCGTCGCTCATCCAATCAAACACATTTATAAAACTCAACATACAACTAGCTATTGGTAAGTCGAGGTCGATCCATGGGACGGTGGTTACTCAAATTATTCAATCTAATTATGGTTATGCTTGGGGTTGTCACAATTATAATGGGTTGATGATTCTAAGCTAATAAAGGCAATAAACAAGCAACAAAAGGAAAGATGTAAACAATTGATTAAAAAGCACTAGGGTGTCATGGGATTATAGGGGAATCATGGGATATGATCATACAAACATGTTCTCAAATTATAAGCAAGCAATTATTGTTGTGATGGATTGAGTTGGGTTATATCTTACAATCCTAGGAAAGTTTGGGTCCCGGAGCCGAATCGGTTAGATTGTACAACACCTACAAGTCGACTTAATCTTCCCTACTCAACAACATGCATGGTCTAATGAGACTCGAGTTGGGTTATGTCTTACAAGTCTCATTGAAAAGATAGAAGATGATAGTAAATGCAAGGATTCATAGGCTTAGCATTTCATCAAACATAACATGTGCATGAGTTGAGATCAAAACAAGCAAGCAAATAAAACATGAAAGCATATTAATTTAAGCATGAATCATTCCCCATGTTGGTTTCCCCTAATCACCCATTAACCCTAGCTAAGAGACTACTCACTCATCATCATATTGAACATGCTAGCAAGGTTGTCAATCATACTAACATAGTGAAACATGATGAACAAATGAAAGTAATTAACAATAATTAAAAAGGGATTAAGAGATTATACCTACTAATGATTCCAATAATAAAGCAAGAATAAAAGAAGTACTTGAATGCTTGATTGAGAGGTTGTCAATCTCCCAACAATAACCCAAATAATCTTCAATTACCCAAAATAAAGGATGAACAAGAGAGAGATTAAAGAACTAAAACTTGGATTAAAACTTGATTAATGCTTGATTACAATATTGAAGAGAGATTTGATTGATATTAACTACACTAATTATTGATAAGAAGAACATGCCCCTCTAATTAGACTAATGAGGTATTTATAGTGGAAATTAGGGAGGATGCATTAGGGTTAACTAAGGGCTAAACTAGTAATTACACTTTTTAAGTTGAGCAAGGAGGACCCGGTATTTTTGGAGAGAAGGGCTTCTCTTTTCGTTGTTGCTTGCTTAAATCGGGCGTCCAAGGGTGAAGACGGGCTGATTGTAGTTCACGTAGCAAGGAAAAAGTCTCCTGTCCATGAATACGCCCGTCCCGAGCAAAATATGGACGTCCTGAGCCTCAACTCGAGCGGGTTGAAAATGACCCGAGCGGGTTCACCAGTATCCTGCTCCAGATAGAGTTGACCCGCGCGGGTTGAGCTGCTATTCCCTTTCTTTTTGCTTTTAAGCCTAAGATTCCTCCATATACTCTTTATTTATTCTTCCTTGGTCACCATTCTTGCTTCCTCTTCATAATTAGTCCATCAAATATCGTCAATAAGCTTCCAAATATGCACGAAAGACGGGAATTTCCGCCTTATTATCTTCTTTTCTACAAAACATGTAAAATGCACTAGGAAAGCAAATAGGAAGGATTTGACGGATAAAATGGTCATGAAATGTTATAAAAGTATGCAAAATAGGCTCAATTAGGGGACTAAATGTGCGCAAATAATGTTCACATCAGGAGGGCTTATTGGTTTTGTCCCTCGGTACTTCAAGACCAAAAATACTTGCAAAATGGCCTAGAGTCAACCTATGGTCTCTATTGCAAAGACGGAACTCCATACGACATTTCTCCGTTGGTTAGTGACGACACGGAGACTATACAAAAACTCTAGGGTAAGACTCAAGTAAGTGTCCTCATGGGCATAGAACATATTTTCAAGACCCAAGCCATTGAAAAACACCTCCGTTTGATGCCTTATGCCAAGTATTTCTAATGCATCAAGATCAATAAATTGAGTAGGTTCATAGTCCTTACCTGGCAATTTCTCAAATCGTTGGCGGTGTTCATCTTTGGTGAAGAGTACCTCCGGGAAATACTCAAATTTTGCAACACCATATATCACTAAATTCTTTCGGCCCCTTGCCTCTCGTGAGGCAGATGAGGTAGCACCCTTGCGACGCTTAGGCACGGTCTCGGTTGCTTTCTTGCGTTTGCTCCTTAGATTCATCCTTGCTTGATGTGGTTGGTAGGGATTTTTATGATGGGGATTGTAGGGATGATGATGAGATTTGGTTTTGAGTTGATAAGATAAGGAAATAGGGATGGTGGGGGAGGCGTTTATATCAAAGAAGGGGTTCTGGGACGAGCGGGTTAGGGTTCGGCTCGGGCGTACCAAACTGTGACCCAGTCATTTACCCGTTGCAATCCGTGCGTCTTGTTTGCGGCTCAAGCATTCTGAGGATGAGCGTCTTGGGGTCAGCTCGAGTGGATTTTTATCTGGGATGCGCGTCCTCTGAAAAATCTCCTCAGATTTTCATCCAGGGAAAATCCTGCTCAATGTACAGTTCAGGACGAGCGTCCTGATTCTGGCTCAAGCGGATCAGTAGTAGGACGTGCGTCCTGACTCCAAGTCGCGCGGATCTTATGACAACAATTTGTTTTACCTGAAGCACAGCTCGGGACGAGCGGGCTACTGTCGGGACGTGCGTCCTGAACTGTTCCTTGTCAACCTTTCAAATGTTTTATGCTAATCCTTTCCCTTGTACCGTTTTGTGCTTCTTTCATATCAAGTTCTGAAAATTTGCTCAAAGAATGGATAAGTAACCCTCCCTCACAACACTCATGTAGAAAAAATTCAAGTAATTTAAAAGTATGTTTAAATATTATACAATGCAAAATTGTATAAAGGAATATGTTACAAATGGTGGTTTGAGATAGGACTCCACCAAACTAGTTCAAGATGTTGAAATCCATTGTCCATAGAGCTTAATGCTCTTAGTAGGCGATTAAAGGCTTGTGAATAGGCCTCAAATAAACATGAGAATGGTTTGTTCCAATTCAAAATAAAGCTTGGCCAAGGGAGCTTGTTACTTACTCTCTCTTTTACCTTGCCCTTGGCACTTGAGCCTTTGCAATGCTTCAAACCAACAAGCCCATGATTCTTGTCAACACTAAGTATAAAGTATGGCTCATATTCGTCCGGAGACTTCCACTCACAACCTTCTCCTTCAAATTTGGTGATGATGATAGCATTTGGTTTGTCAATCCTTCAAGAATAGAAGGAAAACTCTCATAGCTTTGATGATGGGGTAGCTTAGGAATAGAGATTGTGGGCGCCAAGTCTCCACAAGTAAGCTCATTCGTAACTTTTTCTTTGAGCTTCTCCACCAAGTACCTTTTATATAACAATTTGAATTTTTGGAGAATGTGTACCATATCATCTCCAACAATCATAGGTTCCATGGTGGGTGCGAAAAGGTCTATAGTCAATAGGAACGAGATATTCATCTTCTCCATGGAAGCATACCTCAAACTTCTCAAGAATGGGCTCCTCAAGTGAGGTAATCTCACAACTCCATTCATCTTCTTCATTCTATAAGTCCTTGCAAGACACATATTCCGCATAAGCTTCTTCCATAGGCTTGTCATCATTGCTATCTCCATACGAATCATAGATAGGGGCTTCACTCCTCAATAGTTCTTCCTCCACTGTCTCAATGTTCACATCAAATGACACACCCTCATACTCACAAAGGTTAAGAGTATTTATCTTACTCAACCTCATATCTTCCTCATCAAATACCACACTTTCATACTCACAAGAGCTCATGACGATTGGCTCCTCCCACTTCTCATCAAAGGTAACTTCTTCAAACTCGCATTCATGATCAATGTCTAAGGAATGGTGAGGAGTAGTTACTTGGGCTTCCTTCATTTGGGCAATTTGAATTGCCAACTCCTCACAATGGGTAACAATGCTTTGAAGAACATTGTCCCTATTTTGGCTCTCCTCTTGCACTTGTTTGAATAAATTTTGTTGGTCTCCCATCATTTGGAGAACCATATTGTGAATGTCAATTTTATGCTCATCTTCTTGTTGTGGGTGGGTGTGAAAGTGGTTGTATTGTGGCAATTGGAATTCATTGTAAAGTGGGTATTGGGAGGGTAGTTGTTATGGGTATTGGATGTGGGGGTTTCGGTGGGAAAAGTTGGGGTAGAAGTTAAGATTTTCATTGTATGAGTTGTAAGGTAGGTTTGTGTTGACTTGCTCCTCAAACTCCCCATACCCATTATAGTCATAGTCAAAAGATCCACCGCATACTCCATGTACCAAACCTTGGGACATCATCATAGCTAAAAAAAGATACAACTACAAATATAGAAACTACAATAAAATGGTAAGAATGAACATTGAGGAACAAGTTCCTCAAGGTTAAAGCACAAGAAACGAAATTCCCAAGGAACCATGGCTCCTCAAGAAGAAGCACAACTAAAACTAGACAAAACAACGATTCAAATACATAACACCGTCCCCGGCAACGGCACTATTTTGATGGAGCGTGTCGTTGTACGCCATCAAACACATTTATACCCAACTACTAGCATAACAAGCAAGTCGGGGTCGATCCACGGGACGGGGGTACTCAAATTGTTCAATCTAATTGTAGTTGCACTTAGGGTTGTCACAATTGGTTTGGGTTTGTACTTGTGTTCTAAACTAATAGAAGGAATAAAGTAAAATAAGCAATAAATTAAGAGATGCAAACAAATAATAAAGGATACTAGGATGTCATGGGATTATAAGGGAATTATGGTAAGATAGCATAAATGAGTTATATAGATGCAAGCAATTTATTATTGTTGGAATTAAGTTAGTTCATGTCATATAATTCATAAGAAGACTTGGGTCCCGTAGCCGAGTCATTTGTGACTTTACAACACCTAAAAGTCGACTTAATTCTTCCTATAAAACTACATGCATGATAAACCAATTCCTAGGAAAACTTACGTCTCGGAGCCGAGTCGGTTAAGACTTTACAACACCTACAAGTCGACTTGGGTTTTCCCTATTCAACAATATGCAAGGTCTAACATGGCTTGAGTTAGTTTATGTCTTACAAGCCTTGTTGAATAGATAAGATATGGGTAAAAAATGCAAGGTTTCATAGTCTAGCATTTCATCAAACATAACATGTGCATAAGTTGAAAAACAATAAGCAAGCATTCATATGAACTCATTAAGCATATATCTATCCCATGAATAACTCCCCTAATCCCCCACTAATCCTAGTTAAGTAACTACTCACTCATTATTATGGAAGACATGTTATCAATGGTGTCAATCATCATAACAAGTATAAACATGATTAAAGAGTGAGGAAAATAAACAATAAAGAGTAAAGAGTAAACAGATTATACCAAACTTAAGATGAACAATTGGAACGGAAAGAATAATAGAAGAAAACTTGATTGATTGATGAAGAGTTGTCAATTCTCCAATAATAACCTAATAATCTTCAATTACCCAATAATAAACTTGAACAATAATTAAGGAATGATTAATGTGTAATTTGTAGAAAGATTAAAGGATAATCTATTATAATCTACTCCTAATCTAATCTAAGAGAGATTGATTTAATCTAAGGAAACTTGGTTTTTAGTCTCAAAACTTGGCCCATAGCTAGGTAATACAATGGAGTATATATAGTGGTACATCATTAGGTTAAGCAAGGGTAGATTAGTAAATAACAATGCTTAAGTGTTGAATAGAGCTTTGCAAGTCCCGAGGGACATACGCGGATCATGTAGCAACTCCCAAGGAGATCCGTGCGTCCTGGCCTGAAGCATGGTTGGTCCTGTAAGGGAATCCGCTCGGACTGGCAGCGGGACGCTCGGGTTCAAGGCTGAGACGCTCGTCCTGAGCTCGGGCCGCTCGGATCCTGGGACAGGGTTCCTTCTCCTTGCTTAAGCTTATGATCCTTCTATATACTTGATACGTCTGTCGCGTACTTGTCAAAAATAAAACCTAACGGTCTCAACTAAAAATGTAGCAGAGGCAGTCGAGTATCGAATCCACAGGGAGGTAATGCAACTACAGCTATCTATTTCTAATCCTATGGTAACAATTGGTGTTGAATTGAAATTGGTTCCTAAACTACGGAGTTGAAAGGAAAGAGAAATAAAGTAGAGAGCAGTAAAGCAGGAAAGTGATTTAAAACTATCAATAAGAGAGGGACATGTCGGGAATTCGGTTCACTACGGTAGTCCCGTGACTCACTGTAAAATGATTCGATTTAACTAGGTGTGAGACGGATGTTAAAAGGTCCTTTCGGTCCACTTTCTATCCTAAAATACCACTAACTTAACTTTCGTCCTCATTAGGGTAGTCTCTTTTATAGCAGGCTGTTTAGTCCAATCTTTCGATCCAGGATCAAATTTAGCCAGATTAATGGGTGACATAGAAGCGTGCACTCAACTAGGTCGGGAATTACAGTTAAATTGCTATAGTGACAGAGTCTCGTGATTAATCCGTCTAATTCATTTACTACATCGTCACATTTCTACCGTAGATCCCCTAATCCCAACATGAAGGGGTTTAGCTACTCATATTCGTAATTAATCTAACAGCAAATAAGTTTCCAGCAGAAGACATAACGAAATAATAATAAAAAGCAATAATGATAAATTAGGGCAAGAGAATAAATAACATAAACAAGAAATTAATGCAACAAGAAGGTTAATTATTATTAAGGGAAGAAAGAAGATTACAATCCAAGCAAATTCCGGCATAGAGAACACGAAATTCAATGAAGCAATCCCGAAAGTACGAGTAGCAGTCGAAAGTAAAAGTAACGTAGGAAAGTAGCAGTCGTTTTCTAATGTAAAAACTTAGATAATAAAAGAGATGATCCTAATAACCTAGTTAAACGTAGGTTAAATAGGAAAACAAACAATGTTTAGCGAAAAATTAAACACACGGACTGAATTAAAGCCCACGCCCGTGAAAACCTCTCGATCGAGTGGATTAAACCACTCGATCGACCAACATCTCAGCAGAAGTCCCTCGATCGACCAGCAAGTTACTCGATCGAGGACTTGGTCATGTGCAGCTTACTCGATCGAGTAAGGAGTAGCTCGATCGAGCCTCAGGGGGCCTAGAAACCACTCGATCGACCAGCAAACAACTCGATCGAGCACTTGTATCTTCAATTCAGCTCACGTCTTCACCCAAGTGCCTCGTAATGCGTGCCACGGCGCTTCCAAATACAGTATCTCACTCTGGGACAATCCCGTCTCCTCTAAATGCATGCAAAAAGGACGAAAAGGAGTATGGTTCCGCTAATTCCGCGATCATTCCTACAAAAAGGACCAAATACACCAAAGTAGCCAATTCGGGGCAAAATACTATAAAAACAATATAGAAATGCATAGAAATACGTGCTGAAATAGGCCAAAAAGACTATACATTAGGCACCTATCAAATCTCCCCAAACCAAACCTTTACTCGCCCTCGAGTAAACTCAAAACTAAACTAATGGAACGGAAATGATAACTCAGAGCTAGCTCAACTTGTCTACTTGAACCGATTTAATGCAACAGAAATCAACAGTTAAAGCTAGGCAGTCAATACGCAAACGAATTATAAGCTGTTCAGAAATAAAGCTGACCTATCGACCTTGCAAGACCAACAAAACTGGACTCTCACGTGGTCACTCTTCTCTCATAAAGCAGAGGGTGAAAGTATATGTATAAGAGAGAAAGAGAAAATAGTCACTCACCTAGACTGCGACCTACATAACATGCATGCAACAAACATGATAGACGATTCAAGTACTAATGCACACACTCCAACCAATAATGTCCGTCACAGCCGAGGATTTGCAAATAATATGGGAATAGTGAGGTTCAGGTGAGAAAAGGCAAAACCAGTTATGGAAATGTGGAGGTAAAAGCGTCAACCTAGTTCCTAACAGGACCATAATAAACCATCCGGATCTCAACTGACTGAAAGACTAAACACAGGTGCCCTTCAATTGGCACAAAACTCACTAGACTCAAGGCACAATCTCCTCAAAAAATATAGAATAAGAGTGGAGGAGTCAGACGGTCACAAAGTTCCCTTTTTTAAACACCGTCTGAAAATACTAACTGGAACAAACAACCTTTTTCAATTGTACATCTTCAAACATCTTCTCAACTCTGACAAGAGGGTACAACTGTTTTCTCAACAAAATTTTTTTTTTCTTTTCCTTTCGTTCCAGCTCTCTTTTTTTTCTGTTTTTCATTTTTTTTTTCATTTTCTTTTTTTTCTTTCACGTTTTCCTTCTTTTTCTTTTTCAATACTTTTTTTTTTCTTTCCTCCTTCCTTAATACAGACACCAACTCCAACAAGAATGACAGACCAAACTGCAATGGAAAACATACCACAAGAGGACAAACTAACTAGCTTGACTAGGCAGGCTTAGTTTGGAATGTAGCTAATGGGTCAAAAAGGCAAGTTTTGGCTAAAGTGGAGCTAAATGGGTGAAAGATGTAAAGAAAGGGGAATTTGCAAGACCCTCCCTGCATGTGACACCAACCACAAACCCGAATATGTGCATTTGACGAGTAATTGAATGTCATAAATGTGCAAATGAGATGAACATGCTATGCAAGGAGTACTACTCTCAAAATTCCTAATGAACTGGTCATGAATGGCACCAGTTATGGCTCTAAAAACTCAGAATTTTTAAGTAGTTTGCCAGTTTATAGGTCAAGTCTAAACAGTCAGCTATTATTTGAACAGAAATTCGTAGATTATGCGTATGACAAAGCTAAAAAACCATCAATAAAGTGCAAGGCTCAAGTAAATTGACAAGTTATAGTGCGTTGTCATCATGGAAATCTACAGTTTCGACTCAACCTAAATGCAAAAATAAACGTGAAATTTTTGAATTTTTGGAATTTTCTATTTTTTTTTTTTTTTTGATTTTTATGAAAATAAACAACAAATACAAACTGAAAAATTAAACGTGAATGCAAAACAAATGCAGATGCAGACTCAAAAGGATGCAATACCCTCCCTAAACCAAAACGGACAACGCCCTCGTTGTCCTCCAAAGATACACCAAAGAAAAATGGGGATGGGAGTATACAACCAACAAAAGAAAAATAAAGGAGACGAAATAAAAAGAGTAAGAAAACATACAAAACACGAACTTCCCCAAACCAAACGGCCCGAAAATCGGGAAGTGAGTAGACCAAGAGCTACTCGTCGTCGGCACCGCCGTCTCCCAGGTACTCCGACTCAACAAAACGGTCTCCCCAAACCAGCAACAAACAAAGGGGACCTCTAGTCGTCACCTCCAACCAAGTCCTCCGCAGTCGGTGTAAACGGGGGATCCCTCTCCTCCTCTCTCGCAGCTCGCTGTGCCGCCTGCTCAGCCCGCAACCGTACCTCTCGTGCTACCGCTGTCTCCTCCTCCTCCTCCGTGTCAGAAGGAAGTGGAGGGTACCCGTCCGCTGGGTATCGGTAGAAGGAGGGATGCGGCCACCCCTCTGGAATCGGTCGGCCGGCTCGGATATGGTACTCGTAGAGCGGGAATACGGCCAAAGCCATATCCCGTCGCATCTCAGTAATGTACCTGCACATATCCAAGAGCAGGGGATCACGACGGCCTTGGTCCATGATCTCGGGCGCCCCTAAAACAGGAGGGCAGACAAAATTGGCCGGCAAAGCCGAACCAGAAGGAGGGTCAAGTGGAGGAAGGTTAGAAGTCTATGTGGGTGTAGGCGTAGGCGTGGGGGTCGGTCCAGCCTGGGCTTGAGTCTGACCCTGAGAGCTAGAAGATGCTCCGGCCTCCCGCTTCCTCTTCCTAGAAGAAGAAGTAGGGGTGAAGGTAAGGTGGTAGGTAGGTGGAGGTGGCCTCGCTCCCTCAGCAGCAGACGGGAGCGGTACGAGTGGAGGAAGGGTAGAGCACGGTAAGGTAACAGATGTGGAACCACAGATCTTCCACGTCCTCGCGCTCCCCTTCGCCTTTGGGAACCGGGCGAAGTCAGCCATGGCACCCAGGTCAAGGTGAGCCATCTCATCAGGTGCAGTGAGTCCAGGCTCAGTGGGGTAAAGGTGGCGGGCAATCCTAGTCACTAGCCCGCCGCAGACAACAGCGGTCTTGACCCGAGTCCCAATTCCGTTCCAATGCTGAGCTACTAGATAGGCAATGTTTAGAAAAAACGGGGTACCGTAGTCAATGTTAAGGTACCCCGCGAGAATCGCTAGCTCAGTGTTGGTCACGTTATTAGGCTCAGGTCGCCCAAAGATGGTCTCTCCTATCAGACGCAAGTAGTAACGGGGCGCAGGTAAGTGAACGTGAGCTCCCCTCCGTGAGGGGAAGGGAGTGTGAGTAAGCGCAACCCAAAGTGGCTGAAGGAGGTCTCGAGGTGGGTCGGTGGGACCGTCACTAACTAGGCCTAAAACCTGCCCAAACCTGGCCAAAGTCCAGTGGTGCGACTCATTGCGGAGTCAAAAGTGAATGCAAGAACTGGAGTGGTCAGCATCGTAAGAGTCGGTGTCAAAAGAATAGGAGCTGAAAAACTCGTATGTAGAGGTACGAATAGTAGCTTCCTGCATGGTAATCAGACCCGACATACCCGTCCCGTTCAACAAACTACAGACCTCCTCATAAATCCCTAAGGTCTCTAGGTCAGTCCGCGCAAGGAAACGGGTGGGGGAGAGGGGGCAACGAAGTAAAGCGGCTAACCGAGTCCGGTGAGCCTCTGAAGTGAAACGTACCGTGGGCATCTTCGGTAAAGGTGTGAGAGCGCCCTCTCCCGTAACAGCAGCCTCAGAAGGGCTGGAGGTGATGGCTAACTGGCTAGCCTGCTGGTTCGGCCTCGGTGGCACCATACCAGGCTGCGGGAAACGAGGGGTGAATACGCAGTCCAGCAAGGAGAAGGGCCTGGTAGGAGTAGTGGCTGGTGTAGCCTGAACCGAGCTCCCGGCTGCGCTAGCCGCGGTGTAAACTGTCCCTGCAGTTGAAACAAGGAGAACTGGTGCTGCAGTGGTGACCAAGGCGGAGCTAGTGGCAACAGCAGGGACCACTGGCTCGGTCACGGATGGACTAGAAGTGGTACTAGTAGAAGGTAGAGAACTAGTATCCATCCTGCAATCAAATAAAGGGCTTAATAAGAAAGAATGGCTGCTAACCGTGGCTAAAATGAAGCGTTAACCAGCATGTGACAGCAAATAATGGCCCTATTAGTCGAAAAAATCGACTTACAGCAGCAAAACCCAATAATTCCTCAAAAAATTCGAAAGGCGGCATGTGAGTGGTGATAATGTGACAAAATAATGACTGCGAAAGGAGACTAGGAGGCATGAAAGCCGCATATGAAAGCATGTAGGACTCCTAGCAGACGAAAAACACTCACAGTACAAGATTCCCAATGATTCACAGCATGTAATGGCGATAGGGGACGGAAAAACAGATAACAGCAGCAACAAGTAGTCAAGAACTGCAGTTAGACATAGCATGGCAGCATAAAAACCGTCTAGCAGTCGAAAAATTCGACTGAGAAGCCCTAGTCGCGGAATCTCGCGCAAAATTCGAATTAAACATGTAACAACAGCGAGGAATTGCGAAAAGATCATCAACATGCTAATTAAGGGCATATAAACACAATTAAATCGAAACAAAATCGACTAGACATGGATTTTCGAACCCTAATTGAAATCACCTCAAGAAATTCAAATTAAATGAAGAGAAATTGCAAAGAGTGTGAAGGAAACACTTACTTGATGATGATTATCCTACAATAAGCAATTAAACTTCAAATAACAAGCGACAAAGGCGGATTTTCGATTGAAAAACCCGCGAACCCTAATTCCCTTTAAAAACCGCGAAAACGAGCACAAAAGAGGGGGAAAATAAGGGGATATTGAAGATTAATTAGCTATGAAGGGATTGTAGGTGGCGGATTTGGAGATTGGGCAAGAAATGCAGGGATTTGGGGGTGAAATCAATCGCAATTAAGAAGGAGTTAGACGGAAATTAGGGGTGAAATGAAATAGAATTAGGAAAATAAAGAGTTTTAAGAAAGAAAACTCCCGTGTCCACTGTTCATTTCACTCGATCGAGTGGTTTTAATCACTCGATCGAGGACTTTTGATGTCCCCTTTGCTCGATCGAGTAACAATCCCCTCGATCGACCTGTTCCTCTTTGGCTTTTCTCGATCGAGTAACCAGACAGCTCGATCGACCCAATTTCCACTCGATCGAGTACAAAAAGTACTCGATCGAGGGCTTCCTCTTGTAGACTCCTTGAATTTCGTCCCTTCTTCCTCGAATTGCGTGAAACTTCCCCAAACCTGCGTAAAACATATCCAAACACATCCCAAAATACCAAATACGCAGAAAACACAGTCTATAGTCTTAGTCTAAGCTAAAGAATTGTCTAAACTAATTGTCCTAATTAAAAACGTAATAAAGAAATTCAAAAGAAATCCAAACGAATTATCTATTACAATTTGTTACACGGGCATTTCCCCGTTTAATTCCCATCAGCTTTCAGTAGCCCCTTGGTGGGCTTCTGACTGGAGGACGTCACTTCAGCGATACTGACCGTCCTCTTTGATTTCCATGAGCTTGAATTACTGTTTGCAAGAGGAGGAGGAACATAGTTCCAATCTATGTAGGTTCGAACTTTCTTCGTTCTCGCTCCTCTGACATCTTCTTTGGCATCCTTGGCTCCAGTTTGATTGATAATGGTTGCACCATGTCCCTTGACAGCTCCTTTCTTGCCCTCATCTGTACCTGCAGTAAGGAAAACAGACGAACTTTCCTCCTTTTTGCTCTCAGTATGAGGCGGAGGGTTAGCAAGAACAGCAATATTCCCCAAATTTTCATCTGGAGTGTCAATAATAGGGTCAACAGAAGAGAGGGCATTGCAAGGCTGAGCTTGCATGGGAGCCCTCCGGAACTTGGACTGATGAAAAGTCAGCTCCTCGTCCCCTACCTGAAAGGTCAAAGTCTTCCCCCCGACGTCTATTACTGCACGGGCAGTGGATAGAAATGGTCTCCCTAAAATGATAGGGGTGTGCACATCTACGGGGATATCTAAGACGACAAAATCAACGGGAATAAAGAACCTCCCGATCTGAACAGGTACGTCTTCTGCTACACCTAGTGGCCGTGATAAACTACGGTCGGCCATCTGAACAGTCATGTTGGTGCAACTCAGCTTTGTCACACCAAGTCTCTTAGCTAGAGACAAAGGTAAAACACTTACGCTAGCGCCTAAATCGCATAGCGCATTATTAATCAATTGCATACCAATGTGACAAGGGATCGAAAAACTACCCGGGTCTGATTGCTTAGGAGGTAGCTTATTTTGAAATAGGGCTGTCCCCACCTCAGTCAAAGCTACGGTCTCATTATCATTTATAGTCCTCTTACGTGCTAAAATTTCTTTCATAAACTTTAAATAAGAGGGTACCTTAGTCAGCAATTCAGTGAACGGCACGGAGACTTCCAAACTCTTCAAAAGTTCAACAAATTTACCAAATTGTTGATTAACCTTGGTATTCTGCAGCCGCCTCGAGAAGGGAACCGTAATTGGTATCTCGAGCCCCTTGTTTCTCGCTTCCAAAGTGTCTTCCGGAGCAAGTTCGGTATCCTTTGGACGCTTCTTACCTCTCGAACGAGGCCTTTCTGGTAATTCCTCGCTTAAACGAGCACTAGCAGGCTCTCGAATAAGCTTCCCGTCATCAATATCATTCGATCGAGCAATGTGCTCACTCGATCGAGCAGTTTCTTCATCAACATCAGTCGATCGAGCAACGTTCCCACTCGATCGACCATCTTCAGCTTCCTGTTCACTCGATCGAGCAGAAAGACTACTCGATCGAGGGCTTTCTTCACCATTTCCACTCGATCGAGCTCCAGATTTCAGTCGATCGAGTAACTCATTTGTCGTGAGTCCTTTTCTCTTAACAGATCACTGTTCACCATCAGTGAGAGCTTCCCTCGGGTCTGATTTCTGTACTTCCGGTCCCTCATAAGAAAGACCGCTTCTCAATTCAATCAAATGTACCGTCTCATTTGGGTTCTTCTCATTTTGAGTCGGTAAATGACCGGGCTTCCTCGAGGATTGATTCGCGGCGAGTTGGGCAACTTGAGTCTCAAGTGCCTTTATGGACGCATCTCTCTGTTGATCACTTGAGCTTCTTTGCTGATCACTCGCATGAAGCTGCTTTGTAATGGCTTGCATCATAGACTTTAACTCGCCTATTTCACTCACCCCACTTGAAGATGAACCGTGGTTAGGAGGGTTAAAAGACGGAGGCTTCTGATAGCCTTGTTGAGTCTTATGGGGTGGAATATACGGCTGCTGCTGCTGATTTGGAGGGGCGGTGGGGTTGAGTACGTTCTGGTTACTCCACCTCAAATTGGGGTGGATATTCGGCTCGTAATGAGTGTTGTTTTGCCTGTAATGTTGAAAGGCAGCACATTGCTCATAAGGACTAGGACAATAATCAGAGACATGTCCATCTCCCCCACATCTTGTACAGACGAAAGGACCGTCTGTCATAGCATTAACCTGGTACATCCCTCCCTTGAGAGCTCCCCCTAGTTCATACTTGTCAAACCTCGCGGTAAGGGCTTCTAATGCGGCTACTGAAGAGGATTCAGCGGCTCTCCTTTGGTTTCCTCTTGAATTCCCATATTCAGCCCTATGAGTGGCTAAATCATCTATAATCTTCCACCCTTTGGTTGCTCCCAAGTTGTCAGCAAATCGACCATTGGCTGCAGCATCTAAAATGGCCCTCTGATCATCATATAAACCATTGTAAAAATGGTTGCACAAACTCCATTTTTCGAAACCATGATGCGGTATGGTCCGCACTAGTTTCTTAAATCGAAGCCATGCCTCGTGGAAGTTCTCGTCAGGCCCTTGTTTGAAACTTGTTATCTGAGCTCTAATGGCGATGGTTCTCGAAGCAGAGAAATACTTCTTATAAAACGCTAATGCTAGCGAATTCCAATCCGTTATGCCGTGAGCAGCTCGGTCCAAATCCCTATACCACTCCCTTGCAGCATCGCGGAGTGAGAAGATGAACATGGTTTCTTTTATCTGATCAGCTGTCACGCCGGTGGGAGGAGGTATGGAGCAGCAGTAATCAATGAAGGTCTCCATATGCTTTGAGCTGCGTCTTGATTGCGCTCCCCCCCGAACTGATTTTTCTCGACCATATTGATGTATGCAGGCTTGGGCTCGAACTTCCTAGCATCTCCTGGTAATTCGAACCCTTTATAGAGATTGTCAGCCGTGGGCTCGGATTGACTAGCAATGGTTGCTTCCTCAGCCATTTCGGGAAAATCTGGGAAAGTAATAGATTCAACTGATGAATTGGAAACTGGAGAAGACGGTGGATTCTCCTCGAAAAGCTCGTTCTCGTAAAAGTTACCACGAGAACTAGGCTCTTCCTCTGCCTGTTGTTCTTGAAATAGTCTCCTTTTTACGTGCAGAGATCTCTCAATCTCGGGATCAAAAGGTAGTAGTGGACCACCTTGCGACCTGCGCATAAGAAGAAACTACAGACAAGATATAAGAATAGTCTAAGGAACGATGTTCCTTAAACTAAAAGAAGAATTAAAAATAAAACAGCTAGTAAATTGAACAATTGCCTCCCCGGCAACGGCGCCAAAATTTGACACGTCTGTCGCGTACCTGTCAAAAATAAAACCTAACGGTCTCAACTAAAAATGTAGCAGAGGCAGTCAAGTATTGAATCCACAGGGAGGTAATGCAACTACAGCTATCTATTTCTAATCCTATGGTAACAATTGGTGTTGAATTGAAATTGGTTCCTAAACTACGGAATTGAAAGGAAAGAGAAATAAAGTAGAGAGCAGTAAAGCAGGAAAGTGATTTAAAACTATCAATAAGAGAGGGACATGTCGGGAATTCGGTTCACTACGGTAGTCCTGTGACTCAGCTTTAAATGATTCAGACGAACTAGGTGTGAGACGGATATTAAAAGGTCCTTTCGGTCCACTTTCTATCCTAAAATACCACTAACTTAACTTTCGTCCTCATTAGGGTAGTCTACTGTTTATAGCAGGCCTGTTTAGTCCAATCTTTCGATCCAGGATCAAATTTAGCCAGATTAATGGGTGACATAGAAGCGTGCACTCAACTAGGTCGGGAATTACAGTTAAATTGCTATAGTGACAGAGTCTCGTGATTAATCCATCTAATTCATTTACTACATCGTCACATTTCTACCGTAGATCCCCTAATCCCAACATGAAGGGGTTTAGCTACTCATATTCGTAATTAATCTAACAGCAAATAAGTTTCCAGCAGAAGACATAATAAAATAATAATAAAAAGCAATAATGATAAATTAGGGCAAGAGAATAAATAACATAAACAAGAAATTAATGCAACAAGAAGGTTAATTATTATTAAGGGAAAAAAGAAGATTACAATCCAAGCAAATTCCGGCGTAGAGAACACGAAATTCAATGAAGCAATCCCGAAAGTACGAGTAGCAGTCGAAAGTAAAAGTAACGTTGGAAAGTAGCAGTCGTTTTCTAATGTAAAAACTTAGATAATAAAAGAGATGATCCTAATAACCTAGTTAAACGTAGGTTAAATAGGAAAACAAACAATGTTTAGCGAAAAATTAAACACACGGACTGAATTAAAGCCCACGCCCGTGAAAACCTCTCGATCGAGTGGATTAAACCACTCGATCGACCAACATCTCAGCAGAAGTCCCTCGATCGACCAGCAAGTTACTCGATCGAGGACTTGGTCATGTGCAGCTTACTCGATCGAGTAAGGAGTAGCTCGATCGAGCCTCAGGGGGCCTAGAAACCACTCGATCGACCAGCAAACAACTCGATCGAGCACTTGTATCTTCAATTCAGCTCACGTCTTCACCCAAGTGCCTCGTAATGCGTGCCACGACGCTTCCAAATACAGTATCTCACTCTGGGACAATCCCGTCTCCTCTAAATGCATGCAAAAAGGACGAAAAGGAGTATGGTTCCGCTAATTCCGCGATCATTCCTACAAAAAGGACCGAATACACCAAAGTAGCCAATTCGGGGCAAAATACTATAAAAACAGTATAGAAATGCATAGAAATACGTGCTGAAATAGGCCAAAAAGACTATACATTAGGCACGTATCAATACTCCTTATTCCACATCCTTATTCATCATTCTTGCCTCCTCTTCATATTAGTCCATCCAATATCGTCAACAATCTTCCGAATATGCACGGGAGACGGGGATTCCACCTCATTATCTTCTTTCCTACAAGACACATAAAATGCAATAGGAAAGCAAAATAGGAAGGAATTGACGGATAAAATGGCCATGAAATGCTATATTAGTATGCAAAATGGGTTCAATTAGGGGACTAAATGTGAGCAATTAAGAGTCACATCAAAGTTGTTAAAGTATTATTCAAGCATTCATGAGAAGATGAAGCTTATTTAAAGATTAATCAAGCTTTAATAATGAAGAAGCCTACATTCGAAGATCTCCTAAGAAGATTAGAATAGTGTAGGTGGTTATCTCATAATGGTAACGTAAGAATGCACTTCTTAGATTGGTAAAGTTATAGTCTCACAGTTATAACACTGCTTATATAAGAGCTCAATGTTATAGCTCTTCTACTATAACATTGAGATGTGAAGTTTATATAATACACGATTAAAATGTTTTTGATTCTTTTAAATGTTTTAGCAAAAAATATTTATTATGCAAGTGAGGTTATATTCTTATTGAGGATGGTTTTATTATAAGCTTATAATTAGTAATTGTATTGAATCAAGTTATGAGTTGAGTCATGTTACTAATTAGGGTTTCTAATATTTCATACTCTAAAACCCTAAATCTAACCTAATGTCAAGCTAGGGTTTTCACGAAAAACAAGGCCTATGAGCCGTGTGGACTCTCGTGTAAACCTAATAATAAAAGTTAAGTATTGTTAAGATTTTATTCTCTAGAATTATCTTAACATATCTTTTATATCTAGCATGATATGGTTATATATGATAAGATATTTTTTTTATGGAAAAAACTTATCATATCTTAAGATTTAAGAAAAGATAATAGGAGAATAATTGATAAAATTATCTTTTAGTTATTCTCTATTATTTCCTAAGATTTTAAGGATAGAAATAATAAGATATGATTTGTTTACATATCTTATATTTCGGCCATCTAGGGGTTTAAGGAAAATATATTAAGTATATATTTGATTGGATTATCTTATAATTATCTTATATCTTTTCTAAGAGATTGCTTAAATAAAATGAGTAATGTTGTTTGATTTTTCCTTATTTTCATTCGGTATATCTAGGGTATTGAGGAAAGTATATTAGGTGAATATATGATAAGATAATATATTAACAACTTATATCTTTTCCTAAGATTTTATGGATAAAAATAATAAGATATGATTCTAGTTTCATATCATATTGTTTCGGCCATATTAGGGTTTCAAAGAAACCGAAACTCCTCTCACCCTTGCTCCTCTTGCGCTATAAATACATTACTCTTTGCTACATTTGAAAGTAAGACCCTTGAGCAAAACTTTGATTTATTTTCAAAAAGCAAAAACCGTTGTGTTATTTTTCGAAAAAGGGTGGTGTCATTTATAAACTTGTGCATTCGTTCTTTCGTTATCGTTATAAGATAATAGTGCTTAATTAATTGATTTCTTACTCGTTCATTAACGTGAACTTTTAGTAGAATCATTAGTGCTTTCTCATTAGCGTAAGTTAGTCACTCGAGTATTTAACGGTACTCACTTGAGTTACAACTAAGGTTAGTGGTACGAGTTGGGTTAGAAAATTTGTAATCCGTAGAAAAGTACTAAATTTATTAATCAAGAATAGTGGACGTAGGTTTCTTTTTGTGAAACTGAACCACTTCAAAAATCCGTATGTCTCTCCTTCTCATTCGTTTATTTCGTGTTCTTTCAATTGGATCAATTACTTGGTGAAAGTTTGATCAATAAACTTTGAGTAAGTAATCAATCCTTACGCTTAAACAAATCATTTAAAAACTGGGCAAAGTTTTTAATCCTCAATTCACCCCCCCCCCCCCCTCTTGAGTATTTCGGATCGATAGACTCTTGAAGGTTGTTTAAGGATTATATCAAAAGAGAATATCCTCAGTTTTCTATGACTGAGGATATTTGGAACAAATTTGAAACAAGATTCCCTGACTGGTTTAGAGGTCAAGTAAGTAAATAATATATATTCTATAATGCTTATTTAAATTATATTATTATTTGGTCAATAATTGGTTCATTATTATTAATAATAGGTAAATAATTTAAAAGATCTAGTTTTAATTGCCTTAGAAAATGTGAAGCAGGAGCTCAAGGCCAAGGCAACCAAGTTCAGAGTCCAAACAATACAAGCTCAGGCAATGCAAGGTAAGCTCTCAATTCAACCAGTGCAAGGTCCTGTTCTAAAGAAAACTCTAAGAGTTCCAAGTCCAGCCACCAGTGGCCACCTTGGCCAATTGGTCCCAAGTTTTATTAAGCACAAAAAACTCCTAGGGAGGCAGGATTATTTTGTACAAAAATCTCACAAAAACTGGCCAAGTTGCAGAAGAAGACAACCCTGGAAAAGCAGAAAAGTAAATTGCCATTTCTGGCTAACATTTGAGGACTGAAGCTGTGAAGTCTTTTGCCATGTCTTACCAAAACAAAGATACTACCTAAAGCAAGGTAAGACCTTGATCTGACCCAAGGACAAGGATAGAGAATTTGGCAGAAAATGTGGATACTTTGCTCAATGCTGTCCATACTGTCATGGAAATATTTCCAAACCATGACCCAAGAAGGCAACCACCACCTTTTAGAGGAAGAGGAAGGGGAAGAGGGATTGCAATGGGAGCACGAAGGAGGCAGCCACAACATGATCCATATGAGGAAGCCATTTCTGAATCAGATGACTCCAGACTGGAGGAAGGTATCTATGATGCCAGAGACAAGGATGTAATAGTAGACATTCCTGAATTCCATGGTAGTTTAAACCTTGAGGATTAATTAGATTGGCTTAGATCTGTTGAAAGGATTTTTGAATTTAATGAATATTATGATAGGAAATCCTTTAAAGTTGCCATTTTAAAATTTAAGAGGTATGCTTATCTGTGGTATGAGAGCATGAAACACCAGAGAATTAGGGATGGGAAGGAACCAATTAGATCTTGGCTTAAGTTGAAAAAGAAATTGAAAGAAAAATTCATAGCCAAAGACTATACCCAGGACATTTTTATCAAGCTAACTTAGTTAAGGAAGGACCAACAAACTGTTGAGGCCTATCTTAGGAGCTTTCAACACCTAACCCTGCAATGTGAGGTCACTGAAAAACCTTAGCAAAAGATTGCTAGGTTTGTTGAGGGTCTAGATCCTACGATTGATAGCAGGGTAAGGATGCAGCAAGTTTGGTCATTTGATGAGGCAGTCAATCTGGCCTTAAGAGTTGAGAAGCTGGGAAAGGTGAAACCTTTAACACCTAAACTCCCCACCAAAGTAATATTAAAGCCTTATACTGGTATTAAGATCACTAAGACACCTAAACCAACAACCCAACCCACAGGAGAAAAGGGGAAGGCACCTCTAACTTCAAAGGTCAATCCTGTTGTGACAAGAGACAAGATAAGATGCTTCCAGTGCCAAGGGTTTTGTCACATTAGAAAGGATTGTCATTCTATTAGGGCTCTTACCCTGATGGAGATTGAAGAATGGGAGAGGGGGGCCTCATTGAGTATGAGAAGGATGAAACTATGGTCTTAGAAGAGGTAGAAACAGAAGAGGAGTCAAGCTAGGGATATGTTGTTGCTCCTCCTGACATAGGACACAACTTAGTCTTATGGAGGGTCATGCACTCTCAACAGGCTCCTTTGGAAGCTGGCCACAGGTCCCTGATCTTCAGGAGCAGGTGCACAGTCCAGGGAAGGATTTGTAACATGATAATTGATGGGAGGAGATGCACTAATGTTTCCTCCACCACCTTGGTTAGTAAGCTAAGCTTACCTACCCAGGACCACCCAAACCCATACAAGCTGAGGTGGTTGAACAAAGGATCAGAGGTAAGATTTGAAAATCATTGCATTGTGTCATTCTCCATTGGAAAGGTGTACAAAGATGAAGTGCTATATGATGTAGTGCCCATGGATGCTTGTCATCTCTTGTTGGGAAGGCAATGGGAATTTGACAGAAACACTACTCATCATGGCATTAACAACACTTACAGTTTCAAGCACAATGGCAAGAAAGTCACCTTGACTCCCTTACCACCAAACTAGAGAAATTATGGGAGTCCCAACATGCCTGAGGAGCTGAGTGGTGTACTATTTCTATCAGAAGCAGCTATGATAAAAGAAATCAAGTAAGAACAACCTATATTGGTTCTACTTGTTAGTTATTTAGACCAAATAAGACTATCTTAGTGAAAATAAAATTACAACTAATTTTATTATGTGGTCTAAATCAACATGCATGCAAAGATCAATAACAAGAAAATGGTATAAAACCATCATAAGAGAAAATTTTCTTACATTAGAATAAGGCAAATTTGGGCACTACAAAGGTATCCTACCTTTGTAGTTCTTGAGCTATTACAAAAATATGATCCTCCTTAGTCTTCTAGTACTCAAAGAAGAGTACCTCCTATGGTGGCACCCAAGATTAAAACCCAAAAGTACTACAAATAATATTAACTAGATATTATTTGAGTAATATATATATATATATATTTGATGTACTAAATATTATTATTACTTTGATAATATTATTAGTTTATTTTACATGTGTTTTTAATGTTTAAGATGAACAAAATAAGAAGGAAAAAAAAGTTCTTTAGATGCTGCAAATGAGCCGTCCAAAACCAACCAAAAAGGCCAATTTTTTTTCCAATTTGTCCAACTTAAGAAATGGTAGAGTTTGGTGGTATTTATAGGCTATTTGGGGGGACAATTATGAGTGGAAAATGCCACCAATTGGACACTTGTAATGCCCTAAAAAAACAGTACATATGGACCATTTTGGGTCCATTTCGGTTTTCAACATTTGCCCCACAAATGCTTATAAGTCTTATATGTAATTATCTTACACAATTAAATATTAATTTAATTATTTAACACTTAAATAATAAAAATTAACTACTAATGACTACTTAACTATTAAGTAATCATAAGACCATTTTTTCAACATACAATGTGTCAATATTACCCCATTTAGCTAATTTTACAACCTCTTGTAAATTTAAATAGCTAATTACCTCCGCTTCAAAACTTAAACACATATCGTATAAAATTAATTAATTAACTATTAATTAATAAATTTTCATTAATATTTATTAATTAATTATCACATAATTAAATAATAATCCACTTGGCCCGAGTTCGTAACCCGTCATCAAATAATATATTCACATGACTTATTAAAAGTCAATTAAATACAAGGATTTAATTAATTTGTATCTCATACAAATAATTAATTTTTCCATTTGGGCATCATCCTAAAGGTGTGACCTAAAAGGGATCACCGTCGTCACACGACAGTAATGTCAAACTCTAGTTAGCCATTCATTACCGATTAACGATGACAAGCTGACAAATAAATAAATATATCCCTGATATTCCTTTAACGAGATTTAATAGGTAAACGCACTTATTGTGGAGGACACTACTCCAACAATCTCCCACTTGTCCGACACAAGTGTGCGTTACCAATTCTCTTGTCCAATAATATCTCCCACTCAATACAAGATGTCTTTCAGGGCGTTCTTGCACGTGATCATTTCATAAAGTGGTTTCCTCGATCAGGAGAATGACTGTCTGACCGGATAATCTACTATAGATTTCATCCGAGCGTGGCCACGCATTTCCAGTCACCTCTCCTCGAGTGGCCTTGAGATAAGATATGACTTGGGTGGACAATCCTGTTGACCTATTTTCTTTGTTCGATACAGATCACAATGACCCAGTAAATGCTCATCGGCCTCCTTTTACGGTGCGACCTAGAACAAAAACCTAAGCCACTGGAAAACCATACCAACTCAGACAAACAGTCACCCGTCTAAAGAATTGACTCGAAGGAATAAATTGAAATCCTTGCCACGACACAGCAACAAAAGGACTCTACAAACGGTCACTGTCCGACAAATCGTTTCACAATCTGCCTATGTAATCGATCAGCCATCACTATGACCATATGACTGTCGAACTTGTCATATATCGCCTTATAATCTAGTCACTCCGAGACGTCACCTCATTAAGTAACTAGGGACAAAATACAATGTTAATCCAATTCACTTTAATAGGGTTCGATGTTGTCACTACAACCTATTTGGACAAAACAAAGTATTTAAATTCACATATAAAATTGAATACAACGATAAATGTAATTATCATATATGAAATAATAAATAAAATATCTTAATTATTACATATTATATAATTTACAACAATTTTGGCTTTCGTCTCAATCCCATCGAAACTACATGACTATCATGTTTAGCTTGAGACAATGGCTTGGTTAAAGGATCAGCGATGTTTTCAGCTGTCCCAACCTTACATCCTGTAATTTCTTTCCTTTCAATTAAATCTCTAATTACATAAAATTTCCTAAGTACATGTCTAGACTTGTTACTAGACTTGGGCTCTTTTGCTTGAAAAATCGCCCCATTGTTATCACAATATAAAGTGATAGGATCCTCGGCGGTCGGAACTACTTTCAGTCCCTCTAAGAATTGCCGAATCCAAACAACTTCCTTTGCAGCTTCAGAGGCGGCAATGTACTCAGCTTCCATTGTAGAATCAGCAGTCATGGACTCCTTAAAACTTCTCCAGCAAACCGCCCCTCCGTTCAACAAAAAGACAAAACTAGGCTGGGATTTCCAATCATCCCTATCAGTTTGGAAACTGGCATTCGTATAACCTCTTATACGTAATTCAGATTCTCCTCCAAACACTAAGAATGAATTCTTAGTCCTTCTTAAGTACTTTAGAATATTCTTGATGACTATCCAGTGAATCTCACCTGGAGTTTTCTGATAACGACTCGTCATACTCAAACCATACGAGACGTCAGGACGAGAATACATCATAGCATACATGATCGATCCAATAGCGGAAGCATAGGGAATTGATTTCATGCGTTCAATATCCTTAGGTTCAGTAGGACACTGTGACTTACTCAAAGTAATCCCACTGCCTATAGGTAAAAAACCTCTCTTGGAGTTTTTCATATTGAATCGGTCAAGAATCTTATCGATATAGGCTTCTTGACTCAAAGCTAATATCCTTTTGGATCTATCCCTATAGATCCGGATACCTAAGATGCGCTGAGCTTCTCCCAAATCTTTCATTTGGAAGTGATTTCCTAACCACTTCTTGACAGAAGTAAGCATATCTACATCATTTCCAATGAGTAATATGTCGTCCACATAAAGAAGTAAGAAAATAACTTTACTCCCACTAAACTTCATGTATAAACATGGTTCCTTAACACTTCGAGAAAAACCATTTTGTTTAATAACATGATCAAAACGATGATTCCAACTCCTTGACGCTTGCTTAAGACCATAAATGGGTCTCTTAAGTTTGCATACTTTGTCAGGATTTTTAGGGTCCACAAAACCCTCAGGTTGTGTCATGAACACTTCCTCTTCCAGAAACCCGTTCAGGAAAGCGGTTTTAACATCCATTTGCCATATCTCGTAATCATGAAATGCAGCAATCGCTAACATTATCCGAACAGATCTAAGCAAAGCAACTGGTGCAAAAGTTTCATCATAGTGTAAACCATGAACTTGGGTGAAACCTTTTGCCACCAATATAGCTTTGTAGACGTCTTTATGTCCATCCATGCCGATTTTAGTCTTAAATATCCTCTTACACTGAAGAGGTCGAACATCTTTAGGTAAGTAAACCAGGTCCCATAGCTGATTTTCGTACATGGAATCCATTTCGGATTGCATGGCCTAGAGCCATAGCTTAGAGTCAGAACTAGTAATAGCTGCTTTGTAGGTCTTAGGTTCATCACTTTCCAAAAGTAAAACCTCATAGTCACCATCTTCCTGTTGGAGCTTGTGTCCTCCACAAATTAGTGTGATAACATTTGTAAATCTCTTACAGGTTCACAAGGGTATACTTCGTATTTTAATCAGTTGATTAACGATTACCTAATAACGGTTAGCTTGCTAGAAAGTTTGACGTTATTATCATACAGATGGCGGTGATCAACTTGTCCCTAAAGGTCACACCTATAGGATGTGTTTGAGGGATGTGGTTATAGAAATATAATCACATTGATGCCTTATATGACTAAATAGTTAGTCAATGTGTTGATGAGACAATTATTTAATGAAGATTAAATAATACTAGTTGAGACGAATTAACTGTCAATTCGTAAATTGAATATAATAAGTTATATTTAATTAAATGTATGTAATGTTAGCTTGGACGAATTAATCTGTTAATTCGTAATTAAATTTAATCGGTTATATTTAATATCAACAAGATGAATGTGTCATAGTGGTAATAGTGAGGGTACTCAAACCAAGAAGTCATGGGTTCGATCCTCACAAGATGACAATTTATATTTAACACATTTTTACATTTTTGGAAACCGAAAATAAGGAATTAATACTCCTTATTGTTTCGGTAATTGGGCCGGAAATTAGAGGATGAAAAATCCACCCTAATCTACCCTTATACACGGTTTAAGAGGGTGAGATGGGTGAATTCATTCTAACCTAATTTTTCCCCTAACTCAACCTTGCCTCCTCTCATCGAAAAAAACACAAAAAAAAACCTAAAAATTAATCCGTTAATTTTTGGATTGATTCTAGCAAAATCAAAGGGCATTTCTCATATCGTCTTGGGTGCAACTGATAGGAGAATATCATTGCGATATTTTTCATAGGCCATAAAAGCTAGGACTGATGGTTATTTCTTAATCCTTTACGTTTTGTTTATGCCTTTTAGTTTTATGACTCGTAATCATCACTTTATAATTCGTTATAATCCTTAAAAATAAAGGGATGCATACAGATAAATCCCACAAGTTGTATCAGAGCCAAGGCCACGAATTTTAATTTTGATGATTCTCATAAAATTGTTTGTAAACAATAATTAGGGTTTGCGAAAAAAATATAATCGGCTGGAATTTTTTTTTTAGCCGTGAAATTTTTTTTCGTTTCCGTTACTGTTCACGTTTGAACAGTATTTTTTTTAAAAAACAAAATCTGTTTTTTTTCTTTCCTTCGGTTTCTCCTGAAAAACCGATTAAAGTTTTTTGCGGCTGTTTTTGTTTATGCCGATTTGAAAAGCATCCGAGAAAAGAAAATTTTTTTCCTGTTATTGTTCACGTGGTTACTGTTCACAGAGGATAGATTTTAAAAAAAAAAAAAAAAATTGTCTTGTTTCGGTTTTTACAGATAAAACCGTGTACAAAATAAGGAAAGTTGTTTTCTGTTTTCAGTTTAGCCGTGCTGAAATTATAAAAAAAAAAAAATTAGTTTTTTTTTTACTGTTCAGCCGAGACCAAAAAGAAAAAAAAAAGGATTTTGTGTTTTTTTTGTTTTGGCCAATTTTGTTTATACATTAAATTTATAATGTATGATAATTTTTGTGAAGCGGTTCACAAAATTTAAAGATACCTAATTATTTTAAAGCAGTTTAAAATATTGATGGATTAAATTCATATTACAAGTTTAATATGAATTAAGTTTGAAATTAATGTGATTAATTGAGGAATTGTCACTTAATTTGTTAATTTAAATAGGTGGTTTGGATAAAATTAATCAACATAATTAAGGAATTGTGTCATGTATGTTTAATTTATTTTTAGTTGATACATTTTATTTTTGTTGAATGAATCGTTGAATGAATTTATTTACGTATTTTAGCAATCGGTTGTAATTTGTAATACTTAGTGTGGCCTTAGTCAAATTATGTTTTCGTAATGAAGGAAAAATAATTTTTTATGTAATTATGAGATCTCGTATCTCCTTTTTTTTCTTTAGTTTTGGGTTTTGAAATTAGAATGTAATAAATAGGTTTATTATGTAATTTATTTATTGTAATTTCAAAGAAGACTAAAGATGGAGATTGGAGCTCACTCCCGCTACAAGGATCAAGATGGAACATCGAGACAAGCTTCTCGGGTCCAAGGATGGATTCCAAACTTGTTTTTAATGTTCATTTTGATAGGATAGGCCACACTAGGACTTTATTATTGTTTTTACGTTTTCATTCCTATTGCTTTTCATTCACATGATAGTTTATGCATCATATTCCGCCTAAACCAAACCACCTACTACTAAAATGCATGAAAATTGACACATATAGGTTGTATGTTAGTTTTCATAGACATACAGATGTCACATGTTTATTAAGCCATCACCTTAGTTTATTCATTCACGCATGCTACATATTAGTTCACTTAAAATGAATTAAAATTAAGTTGATGGGATCTTCCTCTAAAATGGAAATAGAGATTAGTCTTTATAAGGGCAAACAACTATGAATCCCTTCTTCGTCGGTAGGCATAATATGACCCCTTCTACGTTGGGTAAGTAGTTTGTGTTGACTTAGTTTATCTCAACATTATAGTCCGAAGAGTTTCTCGTGATTATGATGGACTAAAGATAGAATTTACAGAAATTTATCGAACAAGAATTCTAACGGTAGAATTAGCTAAAAGGTTAGCTTATCAATTTACAGATAATTGAGTCTTGGGATCATTTATATAATTCTTGAGGAAGGTCAATTGTATAAATGTTTTGAGTCTTCGCGTTATGACAGTGGTTCATTAGACTTAAAAATATAAACGATGCACATGCTTATTATTTATTCTTCTTTTCGCAGTGTAGAACACGTTTATTTTACTGTTACAACAAAAGGTCTGGAAATAACGCAATCCAAATGCCTAGTGCGACACTTGATCGCGCGTCCTGGCTTAAAGTTTTTATGGACCAAATGAATCAGTTCACACGTCTAAAAAACGACGGGTCCAACTTTGCGGACTGGGAGGCAAAGACTACGGAATGCGCCATTGCCGACGGTAAGCTCGTGTACTTAACTGAGCCAATACCGGTAAACCCAGGCCCCAATGCAGGAGTCAACGAGTCACTCGCTTATAGTGACTTCGTTATGGATGCGGGTGCGATAAAGAACGTACTCATCTTTGCAATGGAAACCAATTTGCAGAGACGCTTCATTGCTTAGGGTACAAACAAGATTTTCACCACGCTCACTAACGATTTCTTAAAGGCACCGAGAATCGTTACTTATGAGCATACTTGTCGCTTCTTTGATGCGAAACTCCAAAAGAGCTAACCGGTTAGCCCACACATTCTTAACATGATTGAGAATGTCGAGAAGTTGGAGGCACTTGATTGCAAAATCAGTGAGAGCATTGTCATTGACCGAATGCTTCATTCTCTTCACGATGGTTTTGCCCTTTTCAGGGCGAACTACTACATGAATGACTTGAAAAAGAGTCCTCATGAGCTACACTCCCTTCTCGTACAGACCGAGAAGGATATGAAATTGAGTAGGAGCATGAAGCAGGATGTTCTCACGATTTCCAACAAGGGTAAAGGTAAGGGCAAGGCTCATGGCGACCTAGCTGTAGGTAAGCCAAAGTTTAAAAAGCCAGAAAACGGTAAGAGTGGGCCTGGTGAGACTAGTGGCTCACAAGGCAAGGCAAAGAGCAAGGGCGGTGACATTGAGTGCCACCATTGTCACAAGACTGGACATTGGAGGAGGAACTGTCCCGTCTACCGTGAGGACATCAAAGCAGGCCGCGTCGTTCCTGTTGGTATGTCATCTTATATTCATATGATTGAGATTAACCATACAAGTTTTGGAACTTGGGTACTTGATACTGGTTGTGGTTCTCATCTGTGTAATAATTTGCAGGACCTAAAGAACATCATACCTCTCGAAAAGGGTGATGTGGACGTGCGAGTCGGGAATGGAGCACGAGTTGCTGCAGTCTCGAAGGGAACATATGTAATCCAACTCCCTAGTGGTTTTGAGTTATTTTATATAACTGTTACTATGTACCCAGTTTATCTAAGAACATTATTTCTATTTCCGTACTCGATATAGACGGTTTTCCATTTTCAATAAAGGATAATACCTGTATTTTCTTTTTAATGAAATGATTTATGGCAAAGCAGTTTCCATGAATGGAATTTACATCTTAGATCAAACCACGGAAGTATTACACATGAATAATAAGAAATTAAAGGTTGGTGACAAAGATCAAACATATCTATGGCATTGTCGAATGGGACACATAAATGAGAAACGCATAAAGAAACTCGTCGATAATGGGACTATTCCAGCATTTGATTTTTCTACATATGGCACGTGTGAATCATGTCTCATTGGCAAAATGACTCGAATTTTATTCAAAGGTGTTGGAATGCGCGCTAGTGACCTATTAGGACTCATACATACTGATGTTTGTGGACCTATGGCAATTACCGCTAGAGATGGCTATAGATATTTTATCACTTTCACTAACGATTTGAGTTGATACGGATATGTCTACTTAATGAAGCATAATAGTGAGTCCTTTGAGAAATTCAAGGAATACCAGAACAGGGTTGAGAACCAACTGGGTAGAAAGGTTAAAGCACTTCGTTCAGATCGGGATGACGAATATCTTTCAAATGAGTTTGATCAACACCTTAAAGACTGTGGAGTCGTTCTACAGTTAACTCCACCTGGAACACCTCAATTAAATGGTGTGTCCGAACGGAGAAATCGAACCTTACTTGATATGGTTCGATCCATGATGAGTCACACGGTAGTGGCTGATTCATTATGGGGTTTTGCTCTTTTGTCAGCTGCTCTTATACTTAACCGAAGTCCGACTAAAGCTGTCGACAAGACTCCATATGAAATGTGGAAGGGAACGGTCCCTAACTTGTCCTTTATTCGGGTTTGGGGCTGCGAGGCTTATGTCAAGTGGAGACACGAGGATAATCTCGACCCGCGATCGGTCAAGACATACTTTATAGGTTATCCAAAAGGAACATTTGGTCATTACTTCTATTCGCCTACCGAACATCGAGTTTTTGTTGCGGCTAGTGCGACGTTCATAGAGAAAGAATTTCTCGAGAACAAGACGAGTAATAGAACCTTCGAGCTGTCGGAGATTCCAGAACCAACAACCGAGGAACGGATGGAGGAAGTTGTTCCTCCAACTGATGACACGGTTCATATTCCTGAGGAACCTAGGAGGTCGGGTAGAGTCTCTAATACTCCGGACATATACATTGGTATGGTCGAGGAGAATGACGTTTTACTCCTTGAGAGTAATGAACCCACTACCTATAAAGGTGCTATGGCCTGTTCCGACTCAAAGCTATGGCTCGAAGCCATGCAATCCGATATGGACTCCATGTATGAGAATAACGTATGGGATCTAGTTGATTTACCTAATAAGGTAAAACCTCTACAGTGTAAATGGCTTTACAAAATAAAGCATTCTGTAGACGCGCAACCAGATACCTATAAGGCACGACTTGTGGCAAAAGGTTTCACTCAAGTGCACGGATTGCATTATGATGAGATTTTTATAGCTGTAGTCATGCTATGTTCCATTCGGATAATCTTAGCGATTGCCGCTTTTCATGATTATGAAATTTGGCAAATGGATGTGAAAACCGCCTTCTTAAATGGTTATTTGGAGGAAGAGTTGTACATGGTGCAACCCGAAGGTTTCATAGATCCTGAACATCCTAAGAAAGTATGCAAGCTTAAGCGTTCCATTTATGGACTTAAGCAAGCTTCTCGGAGTTGGAATCATCGTTTCGACCAGGTGATAAAAGAGTATGGTTTCACTCGATCGGTCGAAGAACCATGCTTATATATCAAGTCGAGTGGGAGCAAGATTTTATTCTTGATACTGTATGTCGATGACATACTCCTGATTGGGAATGACATTCCTCTCCTATCTTCGGTTAAAGAATGGTTGAAGAACCATTTCCAGATGAAAGATCTGGGTGAGGCACAACGCATTTTGGGAATCCGTATCTACCGAGAAAGATCACGACGGACGTTATCACTAAGTCAGGAGTCTTATTTGGATAAGATTCATGAGAAGTTCAGCATGACCAACTCCAAGAAGGGGAACCTTCCAATGACGTCTGGGATGCAGTTCAGCAAGTCTCAGTCACCCACAACGCCTGAAGGGATTGAGCGCATGAGTCGTGTTCCTTATGCATCTGCAATAGGATCAATCATGTATGCCATGATATGCACACGTCCAGACGTGGCATATGCATTGAGTATGATGAGTCGGTACCAAAAGAATCCAGGTGAAACACACTGGATAGCTATTAAAAATATCCTCAAGTACCTACGGAGGACTAAGGATAGGGTATTGACTTATGGAGGCGATACTAAGCTATGCGCAATCGGTTGCGCAGATGCTAGCTTCCAAACAGATCGAGATGATTAGAAATCTCAGTCTAGATTCGTTTTTACTCTTAATGGTGCTGCGTTCAGCTAGAATAGTTCCAAACAGGAAGTTGTAGCAGATTCTACTACTGAGCCATTGAAATATGATAAGCATGGAGGGCACATTATTTTCATGAGAATTAAACGTGTACCTGAGTTATAGCAGTTGATTATGAATTCGATACGTTATCTTTTTCATATACTATTTATAACTTCATCGTTTTATTATAATATTTTGTTTTTCATGTGGATTGTACTGATAACTTTGAACGCCACAAAGTGAACTAAATTACATTATATTTTGTTTGGTCCGTAATCGCCTCCAAGAGCTGATAACTCTGGCTATTATATTGTGCAGTCGATTGATGGTGGGTTCAACGAGCCATAAGTCAAACGGTTGACTGATCGTTCACAAATACGAGATTATAACGATACCTCGTAGGAAAAAATTTTTTGTGACAACGTAATGGAGTCCTAAATGTTTAAAAACATTCGGTGCCAGGTCGTGGATAGAACATCCATTGTGTTCCTAGAGTCGATTCTTTTGACTATCGACTGTCTCTTGAGATTAAGGCAGTTTTTGGGTGACTTTGGTTTCTTTCTCACGGTCTGCCATAACTGGAGGCCAAGTAGTTTTTTTCTGGGTCATTTCATACTGTGCTTACATCTGCAGGATTCGAGTTGAGGAAAATATCCAACCCTTATCAGGTATAGTTATTTCTCAGGGCCACTCGAGGAGTTGTAACTGAAATGCATGGCCATGCTCGAATGTTGATTCGTTTATCAGTTAAGTTACTCTCTAGTCGGGGAAACCACTCTTGATACAGATCACTTGTAAAATACGACCTTTGTGAATACGGATTTTGCAAATTGTTTTACATTGATTGGGAGAAATTTTAGGATATGAGAATCGGTTATCGCACATACACTTGTGAGGACAAGTGGGAGTTTGTTGGAACTTGTGTCCTCCACAAATTAGTGTGATAACATTTGTAAATCTCCTACATTTTCACAAGGTTATACTTCGTATTTTAATCAGTTGATTAACGATTACCTAATAACGGTTGGCTTTCTAGAAAGTTTGACGTTATTATCATACAGATGGCGGTGATCAACTGGTCCCTAAAGGTCACACCTATAGGATGTGTTTGAGAGATGTGGTTATAGAAATATAATCACATTGATGCCTTATATGACTAAATAGTTAGTCAATGTGTTGATGAGACAATTATTTAATGAAGATTAAATAATATTAGTTGAGACGAATTAACTGTCAATTCGTAAATTGAATATAATAAGTTATATTTAATTAAATGTATGTAATGTTAGCTTGGACGAATTAATCTGTTAATTCGTAATTAAATGTAATCGGTTATATTTAATATCAACAAGATGAATGTGTCATAGTGGTAATAGTGAGGGTACTCAAACCAAGAGGTCATGAGTTCGATCCTCACTAGATGACAATTTATATTTAACACATTTTTACATTTTTGGAAACCGAAAATAAGGAATTAAAACTCCTTATTGTTTCGGTAATTGGGCCGGAAATTAGAGGATGAAAAATCCACCCTAATCTACCCTTATACACAGTTTAAGAGGGTGAGATGGGTGAATTCATTCTAACCTAATTTTTGCCCTAACTCAACCTTGCCTCCTCTCATCGAAAAAAACACAAAAAAAACCTAAAAATTAATCCGTTAATTTTTGGATTGATTCTAGCAAAATCAAAGGGCATTTCTCATATCGTCTTGGGTGCAACTGATAGGAGAATATCATTGCGATATTGTTCATAGGCCATAAAAGCTAGGACCGAAGGTTATTTCTTAATCCTTTACGTTTTGTTTATGCATTTTAGTTTTATGACTCGTAATCATCACTTTATAATTCGTTATAATCCTTCAAAATAAAGGGATGCATACAGATAAGACCTACAGTTCCTCGATAACACCAAGGTATCTATCAGGCTGGCGACTAACCCTCTCTGACCTCTTAGGTTCAGAAGGAACAATAACCGACTTAGACGTAGAAGGAACAACTTCCTGTAGTGTCACATCAGTTTGTGGCTCTTGAACTTCATCAATTTCAAATTTTCTCCCACTCTGTCTTCTAGAAATAAACTCTTTTTCTAGAAAGACAGCTTCACGAGCCACAAACACTTTGTTCTCGCTACTATTGTAGAAGTAATATCCACAAGTTTCCTTAGGGTAGCCTATAAAAATACATTTTTCAAAACGAGGTGCAAGTTTCTCGTTGATGTGTCCTAATCGACAATGCCATAAATACGATTGATCAGTATCACCAGTTTTGAGTCTTTTATTATCTAAATGATAAACATCGTTGCAAGTGTCTAGAATATAAATACCATTAATTGAAATAGCTTGGCCATATACAATCCCATTAAGGGAAAAAGTACAACACTTGTCTTTCATTACAAAAGAAAAACCTTCTGTGTCTAACACAGATACTGATATTATATTCCTAGACAACATTGGTACAAAATAAAAATTATTAAGAAAGAACTGCAACCCCGAAGCTAAATTAACTACATAAGTTCCTACTGAGACGGCGGCTACTTTAGAACCGTTTCCCATTCGGAGATCAACATCACCCTTGTTTAGCTTTCTTATGCTTTCTAGGCCCTACAAATGATTGCACAAGTGAGAACCACAAGCAGTATCTAATACTGAAGAGTCTATCGATCCAAAATACTCAAGAGGGGGGGGGGGGAGGGGGCTGAATTGTGGATTTAAAACTTTTACTTCTTTTTCGATTGTATGAATATAATTAATTATTTAAAGTTTATTGATTAAAGTTTAACTAATTAACTAACAAATGAGCAAGAACGAAATAAATGAAAGAACGAAAGAGAGAGACACACACGGTTTTTGAAGTGGTTCAGTTTCACAAATCGAAACCTACGTCCACTATTCCGGATTAATAAATTTAGTACCTTTCTACAGATTACAAATTTACTAACCCAACTCGTACAACTAACTCTAGCTGTAACTCAATGAGTACCGTTAAATACTCGAGTGACTAACTTAAGCTAATAAGAAAGCACTTAATGATTCTACTAATTTGTTCACGTTAATGAACGAGTAAGAATTCAATTAAAGCACTATTATTTTCTAACGATAACAATAAGAACGAATGCAGAAGTTTATAAATCACACGACCTTTTTCGAAAAATATCAAAACGGTTTTTTGCTCTAAAACACGGTTTTTGCTTTTTGAAAATATATGAAAGTTATGCTCAAAGGTCTTAACTTTTAATGATGTAAAGTATAGAGTTTTTATAGTAAAACAGGAGCAAGAGTTTCGGTTTATTAAAAACCCTAAGTGCCGTGTGGAAATCTTGTAAAGCAAGAAAGGATTAGGTTAAATCTTCCTTAATTCTTCTCCAAGACTTGCCTTATTAAATAATATCTTCCTATCTTAACAACTCACCAATACCTTGGAGATTAGGAAAGATAATATATGGAGATAAAAAATCTCTATCAAATATTATCCTAATACCTTAACCCTTATCCAAGCAAAGACTTATTGCGCAAGAAAGAAATTACTATTCACGTTTTACTATTCAGAGCACTATTCACGGCAGTGTTCACGTGGCACTATTCATCCCTAATATTTTTATAAGATAGAAAGGAATAAATCAAATAATAAAGAGATAACAAATCTCTAATCAAATATTATTTTAAAGATTTACTCAATCTTTTCCTTCTATCTTTGCAAAAATAATATCTTATAAGTTAGGAAAAAATAAATCAAAATAATATAAAAGAGATATTAAATCTCTAATCAAATATTACAAAGATTTACATAAAACCCTAACTTGTACAAACGGTTACCGTGTACGAGAAAGAAACGACTCATAAGCCCAAACCTCTTTCAGGAAAACCCTAGGTAAGATAAATTAGGTTTAGGGTTTTTTTAGAGTATGTAGAAACTAGAAACTCTAATTAGCAAGATGCCTCAACTCATAAGTTGATTCAATCATATTTGCTAATTATAAGCTCATAGTAAAACCATACTTAATATTAAAATAGGCTCCCTTGTAAAACAAATACTTTTACTAAAACATTTAAAACGGTTTTCCAAAAACAATTTAAAAACTATTTTGTAGTGTATTTTATAAACTTCACATCTCAATGTTATAGTAGAAGAGCTATAACATTGAGCTCTTATATAAGTAATGTTATAGCTATGAGGCATAACTTTACCAATGTAAGAAGTCCATTCTTACGTTACCATTACGAGATAATCACCTACGCTATTCTAATCTTCATTAGGAGATCTTCGAGTGTAGGCTACTTCATCATTCAAGCTTGATCAATCTTTAAATGAGCTTCATCTTCTCATGAATGCTTGAATAATTCTTCCACTATCTTGTAATATCTTGATCCGTGAATGAGGGCATGATCATGATATGTTCTTGTATACTTCCGTCACAATTCTATAATGCTTGCGATTAGTAAGTCTAATCTAAAAGACTAAACAAACAATTACGCGCAACGAGTATAAGAATGTAAAGCACTCTTGACATCATCAAAACATAAACATATATTCTATATGGTTCAACAAATTCCCCCTTTTTGATGATGGCAAGTCTCCTAAAATTGTGACTAAGTATGTAGTTCCCCCTGAATATAATACCGTCATCTTTATAGATAAAGATCAACGCAAGAACAAACAATTATATTCAATACCAAAGCTTTAAGGACTATAAGAGATAATCGGTCTTGACAAGGAGCAAGCTTAGGCAAATACTAAAACATAGTCATTTCTTCCCCCTCTTGACATCATCGAAAAGACGAGAACATACATTAGACGACAAGAATGATATCAACCGAGGCAAGAAATATTAATCAAAGCACATATTATAGTATAAGAACGATTTCAACATATGCAAGCTCTAAATATAGAGTGTGTAATGCATACCAAGTTGAGTATAGATTTTGTAGGAGAGAAGGAAAGTAGTCACTCACCTAACTACGACCTACAGAAGCATGCATGCAATCTAACATGATAGATATCTCTAGTAACCGTACATATACACTCCAACCAATCGAGGTCCAAAACACATGCTGAGGACTTACAAAGTAAAGTGAGGTGAGGTAATTGGGTAAGAAGGGGCAAAATAATTTGGATATGTGGAGGTAAAAGCCAAGCTAGCACCAATCACAACCAAAAGTAACCATATTCCACTTTCCAACCCAACATAACAGATGATGCACCATGCCAAGTATGGCACAAACTCACTCACAACAACAAGTTCTTCTTCTCAAGTAATATGGAATGATAAGAATAGGAGTAATAAGAGATTTTTGCCTTTTCATCTTTTATAGTATCATTTTTCTCCTTTTTTTTGTATTTTTCTTCTTTTTTTTTGTTTCATTCCATCCTTTTCTTCTTCCTTCCAATATCCATCACAAAAGCAACAAAATTGACCACAACAAGACTTCCAAACTTACCAACAAGACTAGCTTGACAAGGGTAGGCCATATGGAATGTAGTAGAATAAATAGGTCAAAAAAAGGCAAATTTGGCTAATGTGAGGTTAGTGGGTAAAATGTAAAGGAAGGGTCGCCTCTCCACATGTGTAACCACCACAAACCCGAGTGTATACAGGTAATAAGAGACCAATTTCATACTTATGCAATTTGATGTTATATGCCATGTAAGGAGTACTACTCACATCCTAAATGAAACCAATCATGAATGTCATTGGTTTATGAAGCTCTAAACCTTAGAATGTATATGTAGTTTCGTTTATGCATGTATATGTGATGGTCGAAAACATGGTTTGTATACAACACAAAATATAATAGACTAGCAAACGGAATATTCTCATAAAATAATAGAATACTATATAAGAATGTACTTGCTGCGGAAAATACGGACACAGACATACAATCTCGTCTTAACTAGTTAGTCATACGGTTAGGAAATAATTATGATAGTTTAGGTGCCACCGATTAAACCAATTTCCAACCTTAAAGTCTCAAAACGTTCTCTAGCTAAAGGATTTTTCAAAATGTCTGCCCATTGTTTTTCAGTACTAAAAAATTCGAGTTTTATATTCCCTTTGTCAACATGGTCACGTATAAAATGGTGTCTAATTTCAATGTGCTTGGTATGCGAGTGCTGCGCGGGGTTTTTAGAAATAATAATAGCACTCGTATTATCGCATAAAATAGGAATACAACCTACATTAACACCATAATCACATAACTGTTGCTTAAGCCATAATAGTTGAGTACATACCAGTCCTGCTGTAATATATTCAGCTTCTGCTGTTGAAAGGGCAACTGAATTCTGCTTCTTTGAACCCCATGTTATAATACAAGGTCCAACGAATGTGGCAACACCTGACGTACTTTTACTGTCTAGAGAACATCCTGTGTAAACGGCATCTGAATATCCGACAAGGTCGAAATTGCATTCCATCGGATACCATAAATAAAGTTTAGCCGTGCCGATAAGATATCGTAAAATTCTTTTTACGGCCGTCATATGCGATTCTTTGGTGATGATTTATATCTCGCACAAACGCATACGCTAAACATGATATCTGGTCTACTTTCAGTTAAATATAGCAAAGACCCTATCATCCCACGGTAGGTTGTTTCATCATCAGGTTTTCCGTCTTCATCTAAAGTTAACTTTTTATCTGCGACCATCATAGTAGGCATAGCATGAGAATTTTACATTCCAAACTTGCAAATCAATTCCTTGATATATTTTTGTTGATGGATTTTAATGCCTTCATTGGTTTGTTGTATTTGCAGACCTAAGAAGAATTTCAATTCTCCCATCATGCTCATTTCGAACTCGGAAGTCATCAACTCAGAAAAATATTTGCACAGGCTTCGGTTGGTCGATCCAAAGATGATATCGTCAACGTAGATTTGAACAACCAAAAGGTGCTTTCATAATCTGTCATACCACGCCCTTGGTGCTTATTTAATCCATATAGGGCTTTGTCTAACTTAAAGACATGGTCTTCAAATTTGTTATTCTTAAATTTAGGGGGTTGTTCTACGAAAACTTCTTCCTGTAGATACCCATTTAAAAATGCTGTCTTGACATCCATCTGGAAGAGCTTCATCCCTTTATGTGCTGCTATTAGAAGTCTAATAGCTTCAAGACGGGCAACAGGTGCAAAAGTCTCGTCGTAATCTATACCTTCTTGTTGATTATAACCTTGAACCACCAATCTTGCTTTGTTTCTGATAATGACTCCGGCATCATCCAGTTTGTTCCTAAAAACCCACCTTGTACCAATGACAGAATGATCCTTTGGTCTAGGAACTAAGTGCCAAACCTTATTCCTTTCGAACTGTTGTAGCTCTTCTTGCATGGCTATGAGCCAATCTGATTCTGCAAGAGCTTCATTGATATTTTTGGTTCGATCATAGATAGGAATGAGTAGAAAGAGCAGAAGTTATTCAGGGATCGTCTTGTTTGAACACCCTTCTTAATATTTCCAAGAATATTGTCCATTGGGTGTGAGCTCTTGTATTTCCATTTGGTAGATGTACTTGGTTCTTCATCATTATTTGAGCTTGACCCAACTTCATTTGGCTCAGAATTGGAGGAAGTTCCCCGTGAATCCAATCCAGGTGTTGTATTAGAACCGTTCATAACTTCGTACTCTACATCTTGATTTGGATTCAATGTTATAGTAACATCACCTATAACATTAGTTTGGGAGTCCATATTTTGAGTCGATGTTATAGTATCATCAACTATAACTTTGGTTTTCTCCTTTTTATCTTTTGAGGAACGGTCAAGTTCATCATGTTCCTTCAATCTCATTGTCCTCCAATTCCAATTCCGGGGGATCGTCTCTAGAAAGAGAGAAAGTCGGGTTCATCCAAGTCTTCTTCCTCATCCTGTAAGGGCTTATCAAACATGTTATCTTCATCAAAAATAACATGAACACTTTCTTCAATATAGAGAGTTCTCTTGTTGAAGACTTTGTAAGGCTTACTATGATCGGAGTATCCTATGAAAATCGTCTCATCACTCCTAGGGTCGAATTTGCTTAACCTATTTTTACCATTATTGTGAACGAAACATTTACTCCCAAAGCAACGAAGATGGGAGATATTGGGTTTGCGACCTCTAAGGGGTTCATAGGGGGTTATCTTAAGAATAGGTCTAATCATAGCACGATTATGGATATAACAAGAAGTACTAATGGCTTCAGCCCAAAAGTTACGAGGTAAACCACTACACAAAAGCATTGTACGAGCCATATCTTCCAATGTTCTATTCATACGTTCAACGACACCGTTTTGTTGAGGAGTTCTTGGTGCAGAAAAGTTATGCCCTACACCATTAACTCTACAATATTCTATAAAAGCTTGATTGTCAAACTCGGTGCCATGATCCGTACGAATAGATATAAGATTAGTCTTATACTTATTTTGAACACGTTTCATAAGACAATCAAATTCATCAAATATTTCATCTTTTGAATGAAGAAAGATAGGCCATACGTACCTCGAGTAATCATCTACAAGAACGAAGACGTACCTGGATCCTCCTCTACTCCTTACCTTCATAGGACCACATAGATCCATGTGTACTAGTTCCAAGGCTTGATTTGTGCTTACTACTCTTTTACATTTGAATGATGATCTTACTTTTTTGCATCTAGCACATTTGTCACACATTTTTTCTTGGTCGAACTTGATCTTAGGTAACCCTTCAACCAAGTCCCACTTCTTGATTTTGTTCAAGGTTACTGAGCTAATGTGACCAAACCGTTTATGCCACAAACAAGGATCATCCAGTGTAACTTTCATGCATGAAAAAGAGTTAGTAGGCACAACATTTAAATCTACCATATATACATTCCTTTTCCTGTGACCTTCTAGAATAACATTGCTAGTTCCTTCAATAATAATGCGACAACTATCAGTATGGAAAGCAACTTTGTTACCTTTGTCGCATAGTTGAGATATGCTAAGCAAGTTATGCTTTAGACCATCCACTAGATAGACATCACTGATCGCGTGTGACTTAGAAATTCCAATTTTGCCAACGCCGATCACTTTTCCCTTTTTGTTGTCCCCAAACGTCACATTTCCTCCGTTGAAGGGCTTGAGTGAAAGAAACATATTCGTATCTCCGGTCATGTGTCTTGAACATCCACTATCAAGATACCATTGAATGTTTTCTTTCACTACTTCCTGTAGAAAGGATTAGATACAGTTTTTAGGTACCCAAGCTAAGTTGGGTCCCTTATGATTAGTTACTCTATATACTAAATCCTTTCGTACCCATACTTGCCTAATAATTGATTTTCTAAACCTTGGGTTATTTTGCTTAGAAGGAGTTCTAGGTTTAGGGTTTTCTCTTGGTCTGGGAATTTCTCTAGGTCTATCATGACTGTTTCCCTTGTGAACAGGTTTTCTTGGTTTAGCTCGACAAGGGTTTTGTGAAGTTCTAGGTTTCTTGGTGTAGTCAAAAGCCATATCATAGAACCAACGAAAGTTATTGTTCCTTTCTTCGTTAGGTTCATCTATGGGGGATTCATCATCCTCAATAGTTGTGTCAACAGTTTTAGCATGGTCGGCATTTTTTCGTATATCATGAGCCTTTTTGACACAATTGTTTTGGATGTGACCCGTATGACCACAGTAATTGCAAATCAAATATTCAGGAAGATCAGCGTATTTCTTTTTTCTAAAATAAAAATCTGAAGGTGTTGATTTGCATTTAGAGTGATCTCTACGGTTGTAGCACTCATGTCCTAACCCCATCTTCTTATTATTGTCAAATTGTTCGGTTAGGAAGTTCAGGACTTTTGTGCTACCTTCCCACTTATCATGGACTTTCCTAGTATGTAAGAGTAGGCCTTTTAGGGTTTTGATTTCTTCTTGACATTTCGTGTGATCTAAGTCATTCTCCATCTTATAATTGTCACAAAAGTCGTGGAACCTTTTGTTAAGAATGAGTACAACATCTGAGTGTTGTTTCATAACCTTGATCATCTCTGTTTTATATTCTTTCAATTGCTTTGTGAGAGAATCAATTTCTTTCTTTTGTTTTAAAATCACTGCTTCATCAGATGTGATTTTAGTTAAAAGAAGTTCCTTAACTTTTCTTAGTTCTAAAGTTATAGCTTCATTAGCTATAACTTTGCCTTGTAGATGCTTAACGTTGAGTTTCAGATCTGAGGTTATAGCTTCATTAGCTATAACTTTACACTCAAGATCCTTTTTCTCAGCGTTTAGTGTTTCTAAAGTTGTAGCAACATTAGCTGTAACTTTAGATTTCAGCTTTCTAGCTTTTGCCTTTAGAATTTGATTCTCTTCAGCAATATCAAGAAACTGTTCTTTCAGATCCTTTAGTTCCATATCCTGTTCATGACATTTATCAAGGGAATGTTCGAAGTATTCAATCAAGGCATTTCTAGATAATTTCTTAACTCCTTTCTTAAGTTCAAGATAACTTACCTCATCATCGTCATATTCATCTGATTCTCCTAGAAAGCAATAGTTTGATTGAGAATTCGTGCTTTCATCGTCGGTGTCGGAGATTAGGTCAAGGCTAACGCTGCTTAAGCAAAGATGAGCTACTTCTTCATCTTCTAACTCCTCATCATCTTCTGTGTCAGGATCTCCCCAACATGACGCCAATATGACTTACTTGAATTCTTTCTTGGTCTTTTCTCTTTGAGCCTTGTCCTTAATTTTCTTCCAAGTGGGACAATCCTTAATCATGTGATCAGATTCTCCACACTTGAAGCAACCTCTGTTAGTAAAAGACGATTTTGATTCTGTTGTTTTCTTGTTAAAGGACTTGTTGTTGGTAGAAGTAGACTTTGTTTGCTTGTTTCGAAAGTTCCTATTTTTAATACGACGAGCAAACAATACGGTCTCATCCTCTATGTCGGAGCTGACATCCTCGCTTTTCAAGGCCATGTTTTTACTTCTACTCGGTTCTGCTTCATCAACATTTAGAGTGATTTCGTGGGCCATGAGAGCACCAATGAGTTCTTGATAGGATAAGTTGTCAAGATCTCGCGATTCCTCCATTGCTGTGACTTTGGCACGCCACTTTTTAGTCAGGCTCCTAAGAACCTTCCTTTCAATGTCCTCGATACTGAACTTCCTTCCTAGGTTTTTCAATTCGCTTATTATGCTTGAAAACCGTGCAGACATGCTATCCGACGACTCATTAGGCTCCATAATGAATATCTCATATTTCTACATTAGCAGATCTATACGGTGCTTCTTAACAATGGAAGTACCTTCATAAGCAAGTTCAAGGCCATCCCATATCTCCTTGGCCATTGTACACGAAGAGAACCGATCGAACTCTGTAGAGGTCATGCCGTTTTGCAATAGACTTATAGCTTTAGAGTTCTTTTCGGCTTTCTTGTAGTCGGCCTCGACATAGTCGTCTTCTTTCTTCTCATAGGTAGTGCCTTCAGTGGATGCAACTAGAATTTTGTGCGGTCCCTTTTGGATAATCCTCCAACACTCCCAATCATGACCTTTCACATAGAGAGTCATCATGTTTTTCCATAACCCATAATTCTTCCCATCAATGACAGGACATTTGAGGTATTTGGTATCCATTTATCACGTGATAGGCAGCGGAATATAAAACGATAAGATAAATAATAAAAAGATAGAGCAGCCTCTTTGCGGTTAGGCAATCAAGAGCACGAGGCTCTGATACCAATTGAAGAGTCTATCGATCCAAATACTCAAGAGGGGAGGGTGAATTGAGGATTTAAAACTTTTACTTCTTTTTCGATTGTATGAATATAATTAATTATTTAAAGTTTATTGATTAAACTTTAACTAATTAACTAAAGAATGAGTAAGAACGAAATAAACAAAAGAACGAAAGAGAGAGACACACACGGTTTTTGAAGTGGTTCAGATTCACAAATCGAAACCTACGTCCACTATTCTCGATTAATAAATTTAGTACCTTTCTACGGATTACAAATTTACTAACCCAACTCGTACAAATAACTCTAGCTGTAACTCAATGAGTACCGTTAAATACTCGAGTGACTAACTTACGCTAATAAGAAAGCACTTAATGATTCTACTAATTTGTTCACGTTAATGAACGAGTAAGAATTCAATTAAAGCACTATTATCTTGTAACGATAACAATAAGAACGAATGCACAAGTTTATAAATCACACGACCTTTTTCGAAAAATATCAAAACGGTTTTTTGCTCTAAAACACAGTTTTTGCTTTTTGAAAATATATGAAAGTTATGCTCAAAGGACTTAACTTTTAATGATGTAAAGTATGGAGTATTTACAGTAAAAGAGGAGCAAGAGTTTCGGTTTATTAAAAACCCTAAGTGCCGTGTGGAAATCTTGTAAAGCAAGAAAGGATAAGGTTAAATCTTCCTTAATTCTTCTCCAAGACTTGCCTTATTAAATAATATCTTCCTATCTTAACAACTCACCAATATTTTGGAGATTAGGAAAGATAATATAAGGAGATAAAAAAGCTCTATCAAATATTATCTTAATACCTTAACCCTTATCAAAGCAAAGGCTTATTGTGCAAGAAAGAAATTACTATTCACGTTTTACTATTCATAGCATTATTCATGGCACTGTTCACGCTGCACTATCCATCCCTAATATTTTTATAAGATAGAAAGGAATAAATCAAATAATAAAGAGATCACAAATCTCTAATCAAATATTATTTTAAAGATTTACTCAATCTTTTCCTTCTATCTTTGCAAAAATAATATCTTATAAGTTAGGAAAAAATAAATCAAAATAATATAAAAGAGATATTAAATCTCTAATCAAATATTATAAAGATTTACATAAAACCTAAACTTGTACAAAGAGTAACCGTGTACGAGAAACAAACGACTCATAAGCTCAAACCTCTTTCACGAAAACCCTAGGTAAGATAAATTAGGTTTAGGGTTTTTTTAGAGTATGTAGAAACTAGAAACCCTAATTAGCAAGATGCCTCAACTCATAAGTTGATTCAATCATAATTGCTAATTATAAGCACATAGTAAAACCATACTCAATATTAAAATAAGCTCCCTTGTAAAACAAATACTTTTACTAAAACATTTAAACGGTTTTCCAAAACCAATTTAAAAACTATTTTGTCGTGTATTTTATAAACTTCACATCTCAATGTTATAGTAGAAGAGCTATAACATTGAGCTCTTATATAAGTAATGTTATAGCTGTGAGGCCATAACTTTACCAATGTAAGAAGTCCATTCTTACGTACCATTACGAGATAATCACCTACGCTATTCTAATCTTCGTTAGGAGATCTTCGAGCGTATGCTACTTCATCATTCAAGCTTGATCAATCTTTAAATGAGCTTCATCTTCTCATGAATGCTTGAATAATTCTTACACTATCTTGTAATATATTGATCCGTGAATGAGGGCATGATCATGATATGTTCTTGTATACTTCCGTCACAATTCTTTAATGCTTGCGATTAGTAAGTCTAATCTAAAAAACTAAACAAACAATTATGCGCAATGAGTATATAGAAAGTAAAGCACTCTTGACATCATCAAGACATAAACATATTTTCTATATGGTTCAACAAATACCCAAGTGGTATTTGAAGCATAATTTATGTCTATCATAAAAGATTCAGTTGAGAAATTACATGTTTGCTTCACAATGCCAGCTTTGATGTCATCCAAGTATTTTGTGCAATTACGCCTCCAATGTCCCTTGTTATTACAGTAATTACAAGTATCTTTAAGAGGATTACTCTTTTTAGGGGTAGGCTTGGTGGAGCAACTCGCAATTGCTTTACCTTTGCCCTCCACCTGTACGGGCTTCTTACCTGCGTTCCTCTTAAACTGCTTCTTCCCCTTCACGTTAATCGCAAGTACATTCCTCCTCGTACTCCCACTCAATCCCATGTCCTTCTCTGCTTGCACAAGCAGAGAATGGAGCTCATGTAAACTTTTTCTCATGTTCGTCATATTATAATTTACCCTAAATTGGGTAAATCCTTTGACGTGAGAGAGAGAGAGAGAGTGGAGCACTCGGTCCACCACAAGTTCGTCGGGGATCTTACATCCCAACCCCTCTAAAGTTTCCACGTACTCAAACATTTGAAGTACGTGTGAACTTACAGGTTGACCATCCTTGAGGTTAGCCTCAAAGAAACGAACTGCGGTATCATTCTGAATTATCCTCGGGGCTTTAGAAAACATAGTAGAAAGCCTCGAGAATACTTCATGTGCATCGCGAAACTTGACACATTGCCTTTGTAAAGCAGGATCCATTGAAAAAATCAAAACATTTTTAATCGCGGCAGATTCCTTTTGATAATTTGAAAAAGCCTCCCTTACATCGGCAGTGGCCCTAGTACTAGGCGAAGGGGGAGAGAGATCGACAAGGTAGCGTAATTTGCCATCACCTGCGGCAGCTAATCGAAGTTGTTCTTCCCAATCTTTAAAATTACTACCGTCGGCTTTTAAAACATATTTGTCTATAAAAGAAAGTAGCCATGAATCTCTAGCTATAGTGACGGTTTGACTAGTAGAATCCATCGTGATTACTACAAAGGAAATGAAAGGAAAGATTAACATATATCGTCTAAATATTTTAACTTGTGAAACTATTTTAACCAGTTCCCATTTATATAATGATCTCCCACTGAATTATATAAATGGTTCCAAGATCCAATTTTTATATAAACACGGGCACAGTGGACCGATTCAACCCATATTTATATAAATTTGGTGAGTCAACAACTTTGAATAATTCTACTACTAGAACTCTTGGTCGACGGATTTTCTTAAAAGCTATCTTTTAGCCCCAGAAATAATTATGGGCACGGTGGACCGATTCAACCCATAATTATTCTGTTGAGTCCAACCAATTTTCAGGCGTAATAACTTTTATTACCCTACTTACCCAACGTAAAAAGAGTGTACCTCGCCAACCTTGGTGATCCGAACCTACCTCTAATGAAGAAGGGATTCATAGGTGCTATTATTTGGTAAGGCTAATCTCAATTTTCAAACAAAGGTGAGAGATCTTATTAATTTAATTGTCTATCACTTTTAAGTGAACAAAATTGATGAATGCGAGACAATTAAATCGTTAACAACAAAATAAAACATGTAGTGACGATTTGGCATGAATGCATATAAAAATTAAAACAATCAAGTCCTAATATGGCCACCTAGTTAATCTAGTTAATTTAAACTATTACACTTCGGAAACCAACTCCTTGGTCCCTTGAGTCTTCATAAAATTGGCCTCCTTGTTTAGGATTTCGGAACGCCTTTCCGAAAATACCGTCTTCATGAAAACTCCGCCTTTAGATGCTTGTTTTAACTACTAATAATTAAATTACATAACAATTTCCTATTATACAATTTGTAATAAAACTAAAATAAAAACTATTAATTAATTAAAAATTAGGCGATACGAAATCGCAATTAATTACAAAACAAGTCGATATTCCCTTACATTACGAGAAATGTAACACGCACCATTTTAATAAATCTCATTTATTTGATTTTCATTAAAGAGGTTTATTTTTATTTCTTTTTATACTAATTTTGGTTTAATGTTTTATTTAACACCATTTTTATTAATTTTAGTCCTATTTTATAAATGTACTGACTTTTAATTATATGTCACATTTTTATAATATGGAAAAACGATTCTGGTTCATCACCTTTTTGGACAGTGTTAATAGTAATTTTAATACAAAGCATTTTATAGACTTTGTATTTATTAAAACTTATGAGATAATATTTGCATCATCCCTTTTATTTATTCTTATTTAAAATATTTATTCTTATTTAAAATGGGAAGATATTTTTGGTTGTTTAAACAACCATTTTGGCCAATCAACTTAAAACTTTTAAGAAGCTTTATTTCTTATTTTAGTCTCTTATAAACCCTACCTTTTGTATAAAATCATTAGGGTTTCATTCAAACAAAAAAAAAAAAAAAAAAAAAACTTAAACCTTCGGCCGTTGTTTCAAAAAAAAATTACGTACGTACTTGTCTTCTTGCTTCTTTATTTCCGTTTTACAAATTATTCTACGTATGTGCTTACCTTGTTGCTTCTTTATTTAGATCGACCTTCTCTGATCATCCGTTCATCCTATTCTAAGAGTTTGTAGAGGAGATATTGAAGGCTAGCATATGTGAATTCGGATTCGTAACAAGGTAACAACGACGTTACTCGGTATTACATTGATTTAATTGTTGTAGTTGTATGAATTATTGCATTTTTGTGGTTTTATAAATATTTATTCATTAATATGATTTTCGAACCATATGATTTCTGATCCCTTAATGTTTATAAATTATTTTGACTATGTATAAATTTTATTTTGTCATTAGGAATTTATTTGGTTGATTTGCAAGTTTTATGATTAAACCGATTAATATGATATAAGGATGGTATAAATTTGTTTTTATGATTTCCAGGAGGTGTAAATTATTTTTCTAGGTTAAATGATAGATTTTAAAATACCATGAATTTTCGTGGTAATTGTTTTGGAGTTTTAGTATTTATTTCGTATTTTAAAGTATTGATGCAGTTTCTGCGATTATAGCGATTCTGTTCGGTTTTAATTATGTTAAAAATAGTAATCAATTTCTTAATTCACAAAATTTTAATATGTGGCATAGACACGGAGTGTTAGGTTGTGTATAAAATTTTAGATCTTGGATCATTATTTTCGATTTATGGTGTATTTTACAAGTTTGATGAAAACCGTTGTTAAATCAGTCAAATATGTTCGTCTGTTTGTAAAACTCATATCACCTGTTTTTATTTCGAATTTGAAAAAGTGTAAAGAATAGACTCCTGTTATTTTAAAGTGTAGAGTCTGCATAAAAAATTTCATAAGATTTAAACTTACGGTTTGGTCAAAATAAATTACTTGTGAACAGCTCGCCTGTAAAACGCGTTTCTAACTTTTTCTCAAAGATTCATTTTTAAAATATTTTTTTTTGATACAATAGCTAATCTTTTTCTCAAAGAAGATTTATTATGTTTACTTATGTTTAAAATTATGCCTTTGCTTAAAATGTTTTCTCAAAGTGGATTTATGAACTAAAACATTATGGGTGACGTTTTTTGACAGTTTTTAAAAATGAATTTTTAGACCCTGATACTTTCGTAATTTAAAGTTGGTCAAAAAATGAAAGTTGTAGTTAAAAGCTACAGGAAACCATGAAAATTGGCCTTGCGTAATTTCAATTTTTCTGTAATTAATTATGAATTTTACAATACTGTTGTTCAGTTTTATAAACTAATGTAAAACTCCGTCTCATTAAAGCCTAAGTAATAAGTCTTTACTAAATTATCTTAAGTCAAACGATGGTCTTTAAAGTTTAATTTCATTAACTTGATTTATATAAAGTCCTTAAATAATTTTATACTTTTGGATTTATGTTGAAGTTTTCTAATTCGAAAAATAAAAATAAAAGTGCAGTTCACTTACGAACCATTTGAATAATATACTATATCACTTGGGATATTTTTAAGTTTGGAATAATGAAAGTAAAGGAAAAGAATAATAAACTAAGGCATACGGTTTTACTAAAACAGCTATATGGTTGGGTATCCTGCGGGCAGTACAGATCGTCGTAGAGTCATGTACATGTTCTTAGACTAGGACGTCGCACTGCGTGGTAACTCGTGTCCTATTATAGTTTGTTGTCTAGTTAGCGAGCTTGGAGTTGGTCATCTTAGCGTGACGCTGGGTTCCCGATACTAGTAAAGATGATGCGGTGTCAAAAGTATAGCTAAAGTGGATATCTAGCCTGAACTAAATTATTTCCATTCTATCTTTTGAATATTTTGTTTTTAAGCATGCAGCACATTGGTTAACGTGATTTGGTAATCATATTTTGTTACTTATATTTTATAACATTTCAATTTACTTTGATATATTATTTGCATCTGTAACATTTATATCATGTGATATGACTGGGAGAACGTCGTGTTACTCCCCACTAATTGTGGTTGTTATGTTTATAACATGACAGGTGTTAGCTTTGCTGGGGATTTCTGTGTGAGCTAGCGAGTAGTTTGCAGATCCTACTCTATTCTTTCTGCTTTCTTTTACGGTTTTAGTCTTGAACACTTTTGGAGGTTTTCTTTATTTTCGCCCTTTTATAAAAGTGGCATTTGTTTAGACTTAACCATTTAATTTTATCCTAGAGAATTTTATACATTCTCAATTTATAACAGTTAGAATCTTTATCTTTGTGTATTTAATCCCATTCGACAGTGTTTCCGCCACTGTTTTGCACTAGATTTTATAGGGGATTACAGGAAATACCAACTTCTACCTATGGCCATATTAGAAAAAATAACATAATTAAAATACTAAAAACCATTCATCCAAATGAATAATAAAAATGCATTATGTAAAATGTAATGCCAAATCGTCTAACTTACCAACAACGATTATTTGAGCTTGCTTTGACGAAATTTTTACCATTAAAATTCCATAATCAATTCTTAAAATACTTTTAAGATATACTTATCATACTAATCTGGTCTAATATCAAAATAATTATTCTCACTAATTATCTTGAATTTATATGGGATTAAAACATAAATTATAACAAAAAGACATAATAATTCACAATTATTATGGAAAAAAAATCCATTTAGTTAAAATATTTATGGAAAAATAAATTTTAAGGTTTTATACATTCTGGTCTTTCACCAAAATGACATGCATGTGAAAATTTTTGGTTTTGAAATTTATTTAAAACAACTTCACAATTTTCTCGGTAAAACGACAATTTTTACGATTTAATTCTAAATGAAATCATAAAAATTGAAACGACTTTGAAATAAAATTTTGTACATTTTGGAACAAGTTTCAGGAGCTAAAAATCCAAAAATTCGAGCCCAAAAATTAAATCAATATTTATTTGTAAAATAACCATTATTTACCAATTTTTATCAAAAAAAAAATCAATAAACAACCTAAATTAAACACATTAATTTAAAGTTTCTATTTTTCTCATAAATACAACATGCATGTGGTTATTTCTAAATAAATATGTATAAAATTAACATGCAACAAAATTTAATTAACTCTTAATTAATTGTGCATTTTTACTCAATTTCATGCCATTTTAACTCATAAAAAGTGATTAAATATAACAAAAATCAAATTTTCGTCCCATATCATTCTAAGACCAGATAATTTATATTCAAGACCATATTATGTGATAAAACTAATTTCAACATCATAATATCAAATTTTATTAATTTTTCTCATTAATTACAAAAATCGTCTTAAGACTACATGCATGTATGTGACAATGCTCTGATACCACTTGTTAGTTATTTAGACCAAATAAGACTATCTTAGTGAAAATAAAATTACAACTAATTTTATTATGTGGTCTAAATTTACATGCATGCAAAGATAAATAACAAGAAAATGGTATAAAACCATCTTAAGAGAAAATTTCCTTTCATTGGAATAAGGCAAATTTGGGCACTACAAAGGTCTCCTACCTTTGTAGTTCTTCAGCTATTACAAAAAGATGATCCTCCTTAGTTTTGTAGTACTCAAAGAAGAGTACCTCCTATGGTGGCACCCAAGATTAAAACCCAAAAATACGATAAATAATATTAACTAGATATTATTTGAGTAATATATATATTTGATGTATTAAATAATATTATTACTTTGATAATATTATTACTTTATTTTGTATGTGTTTTTAATGTTTAAGATGAACAAAATAAGAAGAAAAAAAGGTCTTTAGATGCAACAAATGAGCCGTCTAAAACCAACCAAAAAGACCAATTTTTTTTCCAATTTGTCCAACTTAAGAAATGGTGGAGTTTGGTGGTATTTATAGGTTATTTGGGGAGACAATTATGAGTGGAAAATGCCACCAATTGGACACTTGTAATGCCCTAAAAAAATAGTACATATGGACTATTTTGGGTCCATTTCGGTTTTCGATATTTGCCCCACAAATGCTTATAAGTCTTATACGTAATTATCTTACATAATTAAATATTAATTTAATTATTTAACACTTAAATAATACAAATTAACTACTAATGACTACTTAACTATTAAGTAATCATAAGACCATTTTATCAACATACAATGTGTCAATATTACCCCATTTAGGTAATTTTACAACCTCTTATAAATTTAAATAGCTAATTACCTCCGCCTCAAAACTTATACACGTATCGTATAAAATTAATTAATTAACTATTAATTAAAAAAATTTCATTAATATTTATTAATTAATTATCACATAATTAAATAATAATCCTCTTGGCCCGAGTTCGTAACCCGTCATCAAATAATATATTCACATGACTTATTAAAAGTCAATTAAATACATGGATTTAATTAATTTGTATCTCATACAAATAATTAATTTTTCCATTTGGGCATCATCCTAAAGGTGTGACCTAAAAGGGATCAGCTGATCACCGTCGTCACACGACAGTAATGGCAAACTCTAGTCAGCCAATCATTACCGATTAACGATGACCAGCTGACATATAAATAAATAAATCCCTGATATTCCTTTAACGAGATTTAATATGTAAACGCACTTATTGTGGAGGACACTACTCCAACACTACTGTCAAAGGAAATTTAGAAAGAAGAGAACAATGAGATGCCTACAAAAGTTGAACCACTGATTCAGAAGTAAAGGGAAGTTTTTCCAGCTGAGTTGCCTAGTGGGTTACCCCCACTGAGAGGGATTGAACATCACATTGACCTGGTGCATGGTTCTGTGCTACCTAACAGACCAGCTTACAGATGCGATCCCACTGCAACCAAAGAATTGCAGCATCATATTGAAGAGATGATGACCAAGGGATTTGTGAGAGAGTCACTGAGTCCATGTGCAGTGCCTGCCTTACTAGTGCCAAAGAAAGATGGGACTTGGAGGATGTGTACTACCAGTAGAGCAATAAATAACATCACTGTCAAGTATAGGTTCCTAATCCCAAGATTGGATGATATGTTGGATGAACTCAGTGGAGCCACTGTCTTTTCAAAGATAGATCTTAGGAAGGGTTACCATCAAGTTAGAATCAGGGAGGGAGATAATGGAAAACTGTATTCAAGACTAAGCATGGCCTCTAGGAGTGGCTGATTATGCCATTTGGGCTCTCTAATGCCCTTAGCACATTCATGAGGTTGATGACAAAGGTGGTGAGACCATGTTTGGGCAAATTTGCTATAGTTTACTTTGATGACATTCTGATATATAGCATCCGCTCTTCTGAACATCTCAAGCATCTAGAAGCTGTGTTCAAAATCCTTTAGGAACAGAAAATCGTCGAAAAGTTAGAGAAGTGCACTTTTATGGTTAAGGAAGTGGCCTTCTTAGGATACATTGTATCTGGGAGGGGTATCTCTGTTAATCAAGAGAAGGTAGCAGCAATACAATCATGGCCAACTCCTAAAACAATCACTGAGGTTAGAGGGTTCCATGGATTGGCTTCTTTTTACAGAATATTCATCAGGAATTTCAGTACAGTTGTTGCTCCCATCACTGAATGCATGAAGAAGGGAGAGTTTCAGTAGACTGAGAGTGCTCAGCACTCCTTTGAAAAGATAAAGAAAATGATGTGTGAGACCCCTATCCTGAAACTACCAGATTTTAATCAACTATTTGAAGTTGAGTGTGATGCCAGTGGGGTGGGAATTGGAGCAGTTCTAATCCAGTGCCAGAAACCTGTGACTTACTTTAGTGAAAAATTGATTGGTGCCAAGCTAAAATACTCTACATATGATAAGGAATTTTATGCGATTGTTAGATCAGTCATGCACTAGAGCCACTATCTGAAGCCAAGGCCATTTATGTTGCATTCAGATCATGAAGCTTTTAGATTTATCAATAGTCAGCATAAATTGAGTCATAGGCATGCCAAATGGGTTCAATTCCTGCAATCATTAACATTTTCAAACAAGTATAATGAAGGAAAACTTAATGTTGTTGCTGATGCACTATCAAGAAGACACTCTCTGCTAACAGTTATAGAGTAAAGGGTGTCGGGGTTTGAGTTTATGAAGAAGCTGTACAGGGAGGACCCTGACTTTTCTGAGAAATGGATTAACCTTTCTAAAGGAGGTCCAACTCAGGGAAGCAAGTACCTGATGCAGGAGGGATTCCTGTTCCATGGAAACATGTTGTGTGTACCTAGAGGGTCCTACAGAGATCTACTGATCAAGGAAATACATTAAGGAGGGTTAGGAGGACACTTTGGGGTTCAGAAAACCTTGGATATCCTGCAGGATTAGTTCTATTGGCCAAGGATGATGGGTGAGTCCAGGTAGCCCTTAGAAGGTGTTCAGTGTGTCAAAGGGCCAAGAGTTCATTCCAAGCAGGACCTTATACTCCTCTACCAGGTCCAGAGAGACTTTGGGAAGATGTCAGCATGGATTTCATAGTGGCTCTTCCAAGGACAGTTAGGGAAAAGGATTCTATAATTGTTGTGGTGGGCAGGTTCAGAAAAATGGCTCATTTCATAGCCTGTAAGAAGACTGAGGATGCAGCTAGTGTAGCCGAGCTATATTTGAAAGAAATTGTGAGACTCTATGGGGTTCCTAAGACTATTGTATCAGATAGGGACACCAAGTTCATGAGCTATTTTTTGAAGACACTATGGAAACTAATTAAAACCAAGCTCTTATTCAGCACTACTCACCACCCACAGACAGATGGCCAAACTGAGGTCACAAGCAAAACTCTAGGAAGGATTCTGAGGTGCATAGTGAATTAATCTCTGAGCGACCGGGATCTGAAACTGGCTCAAGCTGAGTTTGCTTTCAACAGGGTTCCATCTACTGCAACTGGCCAAAGTCCATTTCAGCTAGTTTATGGGACGAACCCTCTGATTCCATTAGAACTATCCAATATACCCAGAGAAGAGATGAACTTTGAAGCCAAAACAAGGGTAGGACAAATGCTGAAGCTACATGAAACAGTCATGAAAGAAATTCAGAAAGCAAATGAGAAATACAAACAACAATCTAAGGTCCCAAGAAGGAAGAAAGAGTTCATGCCAGGTGACTTGGTCTGGGTTAATCTGAAAAAAGAGAGGTTCCCTGCCAATAGGAGGAACAAATTGATGTCTATGGCTGATGGACCCTTTGAAGTTGTTGAAAAAATTTGCCCTAATGCTTACAAGATTGATCTGCCAGGAGAGATTGTGTCCATAGTACGTTTAATGTGAGAGATTTAAGTCCATATTATGATTCTGAGCAAGAGGAAGCACCTGGCTTGAGGGCAAGCCATTTTCAACTAGGGGAGGTTGAAGTACGAGCTCAAGGCCAAGGCTGTTAGAAATCAATAATCTCTTAAGTTAACATATTCATATATGTAATAATTTATTTAGTCATAAAATAAATGCTAGATCTTATGCATGCAAACTAAAACAAGATAAGAGAAGAAATCATCAATATTACTATGTGATTTCGGATTTAAGGGCACCAACAAATTCACCTATTTGTTAGTTCTTGAGCTTTCCTTATAATGGATGAACAAGGTTCAAATTAGAACCTCTCACAAAAGCAAATACCCAAAGAAATCTCTTAATAACTTATAAATTTATGAACTAGTAAAAATATAAGTTTTTCACTTAAAATATGACACAAAAATATTAATTTGTTCTCTTGAATATTTCGGTCAAGAGAGGAGTGATTTGTGAGGTTTTTGTTTCTCTAAGTTTTCACAAATTATAGAGAGAATTCATTTTCTTACACTAGAAAAATATGAGTTGAAGTTGTGAATGAAATGATAGAGGAAAAACTCTATCTTTTCTCTTGGAAAAACCGGTTGGAGGAGGGAGTAGGAGCCAATGCATGAGCTTGTTTTTCTACCCAAGAAAAATAGGCATGCAAGGCTAGAAGTAGGGTTTGATCATTGTGTTTTCCACTTAAAAATAAAAACACAATATAAACCTAATACTCCTTCCCTTTTTCGGCACACTTAAATAAAAAGGGCAGTCCATTTTATTTTGTCATTTGTCAATTGTGACAAATGTGATATGTTACTTCACATGTGAAATTGTAATGTATTTTTAACATATTAAAAATCAACATACTCATAAAATATGTCATATACAAAATCGACTAGTAATTCGTAATTACTTGTACCAAAACGGTTTATCAATTATAAATCACAACGTCTTGTATTTATAGTAAATTATTCATTCAATTTCAATTTCAATTTTAATTGTTTCGTAAACAATAATTTTATCCAAGTAATAAAACAATTCTATTACTTAGACCGTATCTAATTTAATCGAATTACAGTAAGACACGTTAACTTTACTCACAAAATCATCCGTCAATTTTAAGCAATTTAATTAACTTGTATCAGCATACGATTAATTAAATAAGCAATCAAGAGTATTTCCCTATAGGTATGACCTAAGGGGATCAACTGATCACCACCGTCGCACGACAATAATGTCAAACTCTAGTCAGCCAATCATTACCCATATGTGTGGACCAGTTGACTATAAAATATTACATCCCACATGCATTCTTAAAATGAGATTTAAACATGTGGTCATCATGATCAACAGTTGTGACAAGTGTGCGTCACGAATTCTCTTTTCCTATTACTATCTCCCACTCAATGCAAGGTGTCTTTCAGGTCGTACTTGCAAGTGATCATATCGAGAGTGGTTTCCTCGATCTGGAGAATAACTGATTGACCGGAATCATCTACCATAGATACCTTCCGAGCGTGGCCACGCATTTCCAGTTCATTACTCCTCGAGTGGCGCTGAGATATTGTTATAACCCTGACAAGGGATGGACAATTCCTATGGCACTTATTCCCTTCGACTAGCCACAACCATCATAACCCAAAATATGCCCATTTGACCACATTTACGAAGGTCGTAGTAACATAAATCAAAGTTAATCTGAAACCGTGCCACCTTAGGCGAACAGTCTTTAGTCAAAAGAATCGACTCATTAGAATACTATAGTAGCTCTCGCCACGACCAGGCTATATAAATTTGCCAGAACTCTATAAGTGGTCATAAGGCCCGACAAAGTGTTCCTAACAGTCTGCCTATGTGATCGACTAGTCATCTCACATAACTCTATGGCACTTGAACTTGCCATCAATCGCATCTTACTCTAGTCACTTCGAGACGTCACCTCATACAAGTGACTATGGGCGAATACCATGTTAATCCAGGTTCACTTTAACGGGGTTCAATATTGTCTCTACAACCCGTTTGGATGTAACAAAGTATAAAAGGAGTTTTCAGATTTAAAAAACTCGAACGACAAATGTGATTATCATATATGAATAGTCAATACCTGATTACTACTTCATATTTTTATAATCCATTTTCATCTTATATGTAGTTGTTCATCTCAATGCAATTGAAATGACATATGACATGACTCATCATGTTAAGCCCATGAGAAGGCTTTGGTTAGTAGGTTTTATCAACTTCTTGTACCTAACTCAGCCTTACTACATACTCGTTTTCCTTTGTAATGTATACATTTGTATTACAAAACTTTCTGAGTACGTGTCTAGATCCAATCTAGACATAAGCTCTCTAGTCATAGAATAGCTTCCACTGTTTTCACAGTGTGCGAGACTCTTCCTTCTTGCACATCTCATGATTGCAAGTGTACTCAATTTCCGTTGTAAACATCTCTCATTGTTCTTTATTGCCTAGTACAATTCTAGCAAATCCATTTCTTAAATAACATAGCCACAATGGTTCCTTAACCATTTTTAGGTGTTTCGAATACAGTTTTTGTCCGAAACCTTATGCAATCTCAACAGTCATTAGTGTAAGCCCTTACACAAATTTGTGAATTGCATCAAAAACACTTAATTTTGCATCTTTAATGCTTCTTCAAGCACTTAAGAATAATCAATATGGCTATTTGGTAACTATTACTTAAATTCGATTTTGAAACAATTCATTATACTCAAAGTATATGAAGTGTTGTACATCATTACTCATTTAATTGATCCGGCAGCGGAAACAAATGGAATCAATCAAATATGTTCAACTCGATTGAACTAATCATGAATCTTATCAACATAAGACTTCTTATTTGATGCTAATATCATGTATATTTATCTCCATAAATCCGGATATTAAAGATGCATTATAATACTCCATAAGTGTCAAATCATTCCCAATGATCAATATGTCATCCATATATTAGACTAATTAAAATTACCGTAACTCCCACTAAACTCCATGTATAAACACAACTTCTCGACTTATAGAGAAAAGTTTTATAACATGATCAAAACATTGATTCCAACTCATTGATGTCCTACTTAAGACCCTCTCTTAAGTTTCACATTATCTTAGGATTGCAAGAATCTACAAAACTCAAGACATGTATTGAATACATTCCTTCTAATTGAAGAAGTGGGTTTTAGATTCACTCGCTATATATCTCATAATGAAATACAATCCCTAAGAAGATCCAAATAGACTTAAGCATTTCAACTAGTGCAAAACCCTTTGTCACCAATCAAGCTTTGATATCTAACAATTCACTTGGAATTTATTTCGGATTTTCATGGCTCTAAGCCTTGTATTGAGTTGTGACTTAAACACTCTCATGTAAGTCATATATTCATTACTTTCCAGATGTAACTTGAATCAAACAATTTCTTTGTAAGTTGTAAGCTCTTTAATTTCTTAAAAGTAACATGAATTCATCATCTTCAACAAGTGATGAATTTAACCTCCTAGGTTTCGAAGAAACAACGTCATATAGCCAAGAAAATACAGTTTCTTGCGACATACAATTTCATACAATTTTTGACACAATTCTTTTGTGGCTCTCAATTTTTGACACAATTCTTTTGTGGCTCTTGAATATTTTTTCCCACTCTGTCTTCTAGAAATAAACTTGTATTCTAGAAAGACAGCTTCACTAGCCACAAACTCGTTGTACTCGTGATTATAGTAAGGAAAAATGAGTATTTGTTTCTTGTAAAAACTTACAAGCATGGTACTCTACCATATCATATCTCATATGATTCGCTTTACATTTAGTGGAAAAATAATTTAGACAAAATGATAAAATCCCCAAAAGGATCAAGTAACTCAAAGTAACTTGATTGAAGTCCAAACCATATCGAATAGCGTTTGATTTCTTTATCCAACCACACATTATCCCATAATGCGTGCTAAGAGAGATTAATTTGTGATACTATATCACATTTCCTTTGGCTTATATCAAAGTCTTCACTTTGATAATCACATCACGACTAAATCGTGATTCTTTGAACTCTTTGAACTTCTTCAAAGATTTATCTATTTACCTTATTAAGTGAAAACATTAGCGTCAACTTAAATCGTTGGTAAAAGAAAATGATCAACCTATTTTGGATCAATGATTTACAACCTCGATCTCCTTTTCAACCAAAAGGCACGAGACATCTTGCTTTGAATACAAGATACGCATATACCACAAGATCTAATGGTTTCAAGAGTACTCGATAACTCTTTGCGTTCATCATTCCAGAATCTAAGGTTTAATCTTGGGTTACCAATTTGAGTCTTGCATCATCTTCATGATATATCATCCTAGTTTGGTTTAGAATATAATCACCTTGATAATGGGCTAGCCATACATCAAATCAAGGTGTATAGAGTCACAATAGTGAAACCTCTTTTGTATCTTAACAAGATTATATTCTTATTCAGAGTTTATGCACTTAATAGTCATAATTAAGGTACAACTATAAACCCAAAACTAGATTGATTACACAATGACTCTATCTCTCGACATTATTTGATGCTAGTTGTCATATTATAATCATCTTATGTATCGAATACAATGATGAAAACCACCATCGGTTTCTAATATTTACGAAGTAGTACTAGCAAAATTTATGTTAATCAAATAAACATTTAAAGAAGAAGGTCCCATTAGATGTCCCACAACTAACTTGCTGATTCTTCAATAATTTGGGGTAGTTTCCTTTCTAGCGTCCAACAATTAAGACAATGGAAACTTTATTGGTCGTGATTGATAGGTTTAGTATCGTTATTCTCAATAACTTTACTTTTAACATTACCTTGTATCAATTCCATTCTAATTTTACTTCTTTAAACCTCATCCTTTTCTTAACGGTTTAAGAGAATGCTCCCACTCATTTCAATGAATCTTTGCTAAGAGAAGCAAAATTGAATTTCATGAAGACTACTCTTCAATTCATTTGTTTAGTCTAAAAACTTTCATTGAAGTGGTTGTGGTATTTTGGTCAATTTTGATTTCCTACAAATCTAGTTACCAAAATGATTTAATGTTTCATAGTACTTAACTCAATTAAGCATATGAGAACCAATTCATTGTAAGTAGATATGTTAGTCAAGAATCAAAAACCCTTTTGATCACGAATAACTTTTATCTATACTCTTCACAAGAGATCCTTGTAATGGATAATACGAGGTTTTTTGAAGAAAATTCAATTTTGTCTATCGTTACGATGTTTTAATGGAGATTTGAATCGAAATGATATCGTATATAAATTGTGGTGAAGAAATAGAATGATGCGAACGATGCGACAAAGGAATGATGAAAACTAACATTTATCGTTATAATAATACTTGTAAACAAGTAAAACATTTACATAGTGACCTCTACCCAACTATGATAAATGATTCCAAGATCCAAATTCATATTAACTTGGGCACGGTGTGGCCGATTCATCCCTTATCAATATAAGTCGGTGGATTAACTCTTTAATCGATTCTACTTTTAGAACTCTTGGTCGATAAAATTACATTAATATTTATCTTTAGCCCAAAACACATCCGCCTATGGTCGACAATACTTTTGTTGAGTTTAACCCAAATTTCGAATAAATGTGTCCATGATCCAAATCCACATCAAGTTGGGCACGGTGTAGCCGATTCATCCCTTATCAACAGGAACTCGGTGGATAGACATTTATCACCCACTTCCCCTATGTAACAAGGTTTGTACCCCGGTGTGGCCGAGCGCACTCCCTCACGAAATAGGTGTTCATGGATTCTACTTTTTGGTAAGGCTAAGTCTCAATTGTTTATTTTAGCGAGAGGTCATGTCAATTTATTATCTATCACGTTTTAAGTGAACTAAAGCGGTGAACTACGATAATTGTAATTGACACGGTCGATAAACTCGATTTAAAATGCATGTTTAGTTATGGCGATTTAGCGATGCATGCAACATATAAATAAAATGCAAAGCATAAAAAATAAAATCCTAGTATGGCCTTCCTAAAATAGTAAATCTAATAAACTATTACAAATTCGAAAACCAACTCCTTTGGTCCCTTAAACTTCTGTCTTGGCACGCATCTCGAGGTAACACTTTCTTTGATGGACCGCCTTCTCGAATGGCACCGTCTTCAAGGAACTCCGGAACAATTAAATTACAAAATGAATTACAAAATTTCCTATTATACATTTGCAATAAAATAATAATAAATCTATTAAATTACAAAACAGTGATACGAAATCACAATAATTACAACCGAATCGATATTCCCATACATTTGAGGTAATGCCAATTAAAAACTAAGTCCATACTAAGTAAAATTACATAATTTCAAAAATTACATAAAAATTAAAATATGACAATCATAAATAAAATGCAGCATTATAATATGTATGAACATGCTTAATTTTATGCTAAATCGCCTTTAAAGAGCCAATATCGTATATTAATTGGTTTTTACGGATTTGCGTTATTTAACTTATTAAAATCACAATAATTACATAAATTCATATTTATGTACAATTTAATTACTCTAACCATCTTAGGACTCAAAAATTAGTCTCCACTAACATTTTGACAATAATTAAACTTGATTTCTTAATATTGTTCATAAATGGACCCAAAAATACAAAATTATGCTATAAACTTCAAATTAAATTATAAAAATTTCAAATAATTTCGAAATTTGAAACTTAAACTCATGAACATTCTGGAAAAAAAAACCATGAAACTCATAATGTTCAAAACTTAGGTTAAAAATTTCGAAAATTTATCGAGAAAAACAATGTTGCGGTTTATCGGTTTTAACAAATATGACCATAAAAATATGAGAAAAATTATTTTCATCAACTTTTCACATTTAGATCTGAAATATATGATAAAATGCAACATGTGACGTTTTTCCTTTAGTCATGAAGTATGTTTTAGCATTATTACTATTTATAGTCACTATTTATGTGATTTTTCATCAAAAATTCATAAATCATGCATAAAGACTTCATTATAGCCAAATATTTTACACACATCTTTTAAAATTGCATGTGACAACATACTAAATTTCCATGACCAGATTCGAAATATAACACATATTAACCTATTTACCCATTTAAATACGATTTTAAATTAGAAAATTCATATTTCGAGCAAAACAACTTATTTTAACATGAAAATTTACAGGCCATCAGCAGATAATATATGTGGAAACATATCCAAATACCACTGAAAAATTCGAAGTTTAGCTATTTTTCGTCCAAAAATGACATTTTTATCATAAAAATCACATTTTAATGCCAAAAAAATATAAAATGAACAATAAAATCCATAAATAAACCAAAATGTCCTAAAAATCACTTAGGACCAGAAACTTTTAACATGCAAAGTTATTTTTAGGTTTATCTTCATAAATCCAAATTAATTAGTTTTGTATGTTAATCTTATAACTCGGAAAAACTATAAACCGATTTGCATGCAAACAACCTAAGGCTCTTGATACCGCTTGTTAGAAATCAATAATCTCTTAAGTTAATATATTCATATATGTAATATTTTATTTAGTCATAAAATAAATGGTAGATCTTATGCATGTAAACTAAAACAAGATAAGAGAAGAAATCATCAATCTTACTATGTGATTTCGGATTAAAGGGCACCAACAAATTCACCTATTTGTTAGTTCTTGAGCTTTCCTTAAAATGGATGAACAAGGTTCAAATTAGAACCTCTCCCAAAGGTATATACCCAAAGAAATCTCTTAATAACTTATAAATTTATGAACTAGTAAAAATATAAGTTTTTCACTTAAAATATGACACAAAAATATTAATTTGTTCTCTTGAATATTTCGGTCAAGAGAAGAGTGATTTGTGAGGTTTTTGTTTCTCTAAGTTTTCACAAATTATAGAGAGAATTCATTTTCTTACACTAGAAAAATATGAGTTGAAGTGGTGAATGAAATGATACAGGAAAAACTCTATCTTTTCTCTTGGAAAAACCGGTTGGAGGAGGGAGTATGAGCCAATGCATGAGCTTGTTTTTCTACCCAATAAAAATAGGCATGCAAGACTACAAGTAGAGATTGATCATTGTGTTTTCCACTTAAAAATAAAAACACAATATAACCCTAATACTCCCTCCCTTTTTCGGCACACTTAAATAAAATGGGTAGTCCATTTTATTTTGTCATTTGTCAATTGTGACAAATGTGACATGTTACTTGACATGTGAAATTGTAATGTATTTTTAACATATTAAAAATCAACATACTCATAAAATATGTCATATACAAAATCGACTAGTAATTCTTAATTACTTGTACCAAAACGGTTTATCAATTATAAATCGCAACGTCTTGTATTTATAATAAATTATTCATTCAATTTCAATTTCAATTTTAATTGTTTCGTAAATAATAATTTTATCCAAGTAATAAAACAATTCGATTACTTAGACCGTATCTAATTTAATCGAATTACAGTAAGACACGTTAACTTTACTCACAAAATCATCCGTCAATTTTAAGCATTTTAATTAACTCGTGTCGGCATACGATTAATTAAATAATCAATTAAGAGTATTTCACTATAGGTATGACCTAAGGGGATCAACTGATCACCCCCGTCGCACGACAGTAATGTCAAACTCTAGTCAGCCAATCATTACCGATATGTGTGGACCAGTTGACTGTAAAATATTACATCCCACATGCATTCTTAAAATGAGATTTAAACATGTGATCATCATGATCGACAGTTGTGATCGCATTATTGTCGGAGGACATTTATTCCAACAAAGGCAACCAAGTTCAGAGTCCAAACAATACAAGCTCAGGCAATGAAAGGCAAGCTCTCAATTCAACCAGTGCATGGTCCTGTTTTAAGGAAAACTCTGAGAGTTCCAAGTCCAGCTACAGGTGGCCACCATGGCCAACTGGTCCCACATTTTATTAAGCACAAAAAACTTCTAGGGAACCAGGATTATTTTGTACAAAAATCTCACAAAAATAGGCCAAGTTGCAGAAGAAGACAACCCAGGAAAAGCAGAAAAGTAAATTGCCATTTCTGGCTAAACATTTGAGGACTGAAGCTATGAAGTCTTTTGCCATGTTTTACCAAAACAAAGATACTACCTAAAGCAAGGTAAGACCTTGATCTGACCCAAGGACAACCATCACGAGAAGCAACCAAAAGAAGCCATTAAGACGGAGAACCTGTCACTGTCACTCAGTTGCAACCTTTTGTCCCTAGCCTGTTTTAGCTTAGTAATTTACTTTCACCTTATGCAACCGTTATAAAATAGTTCACTTATCTTTATACATTATTTAAGCAACAAATCCTGGCCCTTGGATGAGATTTCTTAGGATTTCTTTTGTACTGAACTTGAACCAAGGCCTATATAAGGACCTTTCAGCAATCTGTAATATTCAGACTTTGATTAATGAGCAAAAAACCTGATATTTCTCTCAAGCTTTAGAAATCTTAATTCTTGCTGAGTCCTAGAGTTAAGTCAGGCTTAATAACACCCTCCAAGTGTTGATTAAGTACCTATGGGTGGGTCTCATTCAATCCCGTGCTTGATGTGGATTGTCTGATCCTCATTGTGTGTCTTGAGTTTGATGCTTCATGTGCTTGCTGTGATTAAATCAAATTTAAGGCTTAAATTGTTAGACTAATTTTCTGTGCTTGATGTGGTTATTAGTTTGATAATTATATCCTTTTTATTCCAGAAAATACCAAAAGAAAGACAGTCACTTGTCAATCCAGTGATTTTGCCTCATTCTGTCTGCATCAGTCTGTTGTGTGAATTTCTAAAAACACCTAGAGGGCTTGAAAAATCTTGAAATTTATATCATTGTTAGTTTACCATTTTAACTGAAGTTCAGTGCATTTCTATTAAATTACTGAAGTTCAGTGCATTTCTGAGGAAGTCTGTGTTTGTGGCTTTGTCAGGATTGATCATTTCTGTCAAAGGTCCATATTTTACACTACAAAATGGACCTTCAAGAAAGGTAATAACATGGAAGCGTTATTCCATCAATGGTTACAAATTTCGAGCTTTCACAGATGGGAAAGATTTGGAAAAATTGACAATTAACAATAGAGTATGTGTGATTTCGACTGAAGGAGCTGACTACTATGGAACCCTAAATAAAGTTGTTTAGTTGTCTTTTACTGGCGAGAAGGACACTCACAACGTTATTTTATTCAAATATAATTGGATAGATAATTCAGAAAGAGGAATGCAAGTACATAAGGAACATAAACTTGTGGATGTTAATCGGAGCAGAAAATTTCCAAAATATGCCCCATTTGTGTTAGCATATCAAGTGGAACAAGTTTGTTATGCTCCTTATCGAAATATCAAAAGGGATAAAGATCGGTGGTCAGCAGTATTTAAAACAAAGGCCAGATCACAAGTTGATGCTCCTACTGATGAATCTATCTTTCAAGAAGATGTTAATAATGGTGATACAACATTGGCAATAATTGAAATAGAAGATGAGAATGGAAATGTGGAGGAACAAGAAGAAATACAAGGAGAAGAAATGCAAGTACAAAATGATGGTAGGGAAGAGGAGGAAGATGAGGAAGAGGAGGGGGAGGAGGCGGAGAAGAAGTATTTAGAAGAAGAAGATGATGAGGATTTTATAGATTCACTTATTAAAGGCAACGAAGACACTAATTTAAGTGATGATGATGATGATGACGACGATGACTAGGATTTATATTAGTTGTAGATGTTTTGTACCTTTTCATTCAATCTTACTTTGTTGGTACTATTAGTTCTAAATGCCGTATGACTTAATTTTAATGAAATCTAGTTTGTTTTCATTCAATCTTACTTTTCATTCAATCTTACTTTCATTCAATGTTACTTTGTTGGTACTTAATTTGATTTATTACTTTGTTGTTTTTTTAATCTTTGTGCCAAAAGCAATAGATAACAATTGACTAAGACGGAGGGAGTATTATTTAACTTCTTACTTTGTTGCTATTATTTGATTACTTGATTTCTTACTTTGTTAATTTCTTACTTTGTTGCTATTATTTGATTATTCGATTTCTTACTTTGTTGTTTTCTTACTTTGTTGATTTCTTACTTAGTTGTTACTATTTAATTTCTTACTTGTTGCTATTACTTAATTTTTTATTTTGTTACTACTATTTGATTTCTAACATTTTTGAAGAATTTAGTCGGTTTGTATGGCGACGAGGGGACGAAGAAGAGGTAGTTGTAGTAATGTAGGAAACCGAGGAAATGAAAATGAGAATGAAGAAGTACCAGGAGGTCATCAAGAGCAACAGCAAATTGTGCCAATTGAGAAAGTTCATCTCGATCCTCTTGAGCAAGATGGCGTCTGCTGGTAACTATATCATTTTTTTCATAATTAATTATTTTTATAACTAATTATATATATATATATATTTATTAAATAGTCATTTTTTTTTCAGGTTCAGTCATTCATCCGTTGTGAACTTGATATCAGACAATATTGGATGCAACTATAAAGAACATGCTCCTTGCTAGAAAATGGCATCATCTACTCTAAAGAAGCATCGGTGGAATTGGTTTGAGGTATTAGCAATTGTCATTTATTTTAATATTATGTATTTTATTCATTTATTTTATATTTATTAACAATGAAGTTTATTTTCTAACTTTATCATTTATTGAACAGTGGCGTGTTAGTTACCATCCCCGCGACAAGGGTAGGGTTAAGAAGGCTTGGGAAGATGCCATGAAGACCTGTTTACGCCAAATGATTTACCGAGCTTATAATAAGGAAGAGGATGAAAAGCCACAATGGATTAGTCTTGACTTGTTCCGTAAATTGAAGAAAAGGCCTGTTCAAGAACCTTCTTTTGCGGAAAGATCGGAGCAATATTCGGCTAACCGTAAGTCGGGATGTGGCGAGAAGGGGAAGGCGTTGGGTACTCACCTAATGGGTCGAAAAAACACCTTGCAATATATGGACTCAATGGTAATTTCTTCACTTGCTTTTTTAATTTATTACCTTTTTTTTTTTTACTTTCTTTATAAGTTAGTAGTTATATTTAAAAAGTATAAAAATTGTAGGTCGATAAAGATGGAGTTGGAGAAATTCCGTCCGGTTTGCAGTTGTTGGAGAAGACAAAGAAGCATAGCACAAAAGGATGGTTAACCAAAAAGGGTATTCAACTCTTTGTAAGTTACTATAATTATTTAATTTAACTCATTTTTTCAATCATGATTATTTAGTAGATGGTATCTAATCTTTCGCTTTTTAATGATGTAGGGTAAGATCATCTCAAAGAAAGCTCAGCTTCAGAGTGAAGGGGTCGAGAACATCAATGATAATGAGATTTATTATGAAGAACATGGAGGATTTGATGAGAAGGGTAGAGTACATGGCACGGGACCAGCAGCACCACACATTTGGGAACACTGCTGCCACTCTACTGGTACCGCGACTTCTACTCCTCATACTCCGGGTTTTGTGGGTAGAGTAGCAAAAGAGAATGCCCGAATTAAGCAAGTCGAAGCCGAACAATCTCAAAGGATTGCGGCAATAGAGGCGTTCTTGAGCCAACAAGGTTTTACTACTCCAACTTGTAACCCCGGAGGTGTATTTCAAGGTCGAAATGGCTTTGATGATGATGGTGGCGACAATGCTAGGCCTAATTCTACTCCTTTCACCACATTCACTCCCGTGCATTGATGAGTAACTATTAGTTGGTTTATGGACTTATTTAGCTTTATTTGTTGAACACGTATTTAGTTTAAGTTTGTTGTGTACTAAACTTATGTAAACCTTTTATTTTAAGGTAATATGAGAAAACGTTGTTTGGAAATCTCGTCTTGAACGAGTTGTGAATTTGTCAAATGCTGGAATTTTTGGTATGTTTGCAGGAACCGTATGTAATTGATTTAGAAGCTTTTTGGGGGAGCTGAAACTGTTGTAAACCCCCTGGACCATTTTATCTTTCGACGGAATTTGCAACGGAATTTCCGTTGCAATTGTTGACTTTTAGTTTGCCTGGACAACCACGTGGCCTCTATGAACAGTATTTTGCGACGGAATTTCCGTCACATATGTTGACTTTCTGTTTGACCTGACAACATGATGTGGGCCCCATGCACAGTGCTTTGTGACGGAATTTCCGTCGCAGGCTCAAATTTGGTGACAGATTTTTGCTACGCCTCTGTCCGTCGCTGGAATTTATTTGCTACGGAATTTCTGTCGCAGGATTTGATTTTGCGACAATTATTTGCGACGGTCGAATTACGTCGCAAGACCGTCGCAAATTATATATTTGCGACGGTATATCTGTATTTACGGCGGATTCCGCCGTCGCTATGGAACCTTTTTTTGTAGTGCAATTTAAGTCAAGCTAGACTTCAGAGTCACGAACAACGCCGCCGAATACGAAGCATGTATAATCGGTCTACAAGCAGCCATAACGCTTGGTATCAAAAGGCTGAGGGTCAACGGCGATTCCTCACTCATCCTTAATCAGATGTTCGGATCATGGAAGATCCGAAGTGACAGCCTACCACAATACCAATCAAAGATCAATGAAGAAGTAGAATTCTTCGGCCAAGTCGACCACTTCCACCTACCTCGACAAGAAAACCAGTTCGCCGATGCCCTTGCAAAATTTGCCTCACTCGTAAACATACCTGATGATATGACGTCCATGCCCTTAGGTATCAAAAGAAGTTGTGAGCCAACTCACATATGTGCCATCAACAACGACGAAGAAAGCCATGACAAACCTTGGTACGAAGCTATCCTGAACTACCAAACAAAAAACGAATATCCTCCCAATTCCAACGAGAGCAATCTGACTAATTGCATCACAATTCGGGGTAAGCCATGATGAACTCTATAAATGAACACCTAAAGGCATTCATCTCCTTTACATCAACAATAACAAAGCATAGAAGGTCATAAAGGAAGTCGGCAACGCATAATATGGTCCTCACATGAGCGCAATAATGCTAGGTAAAAAGATCATGTGATTAGGCTACTACGGGACAATCATGGAAGCAGACTGCAGAAACTATGTCAAGCATTGTCACAAATGCCAGATCTTCGCCGTCATACAAAAAGTAACACCATCACTCTTAAACACCCTGACACCTCCTTGGCTTTTCTTAACATGGACCTTCGACATCGTCAGGAAAGTCAGCCTAATAGGTACCAAGGGGAATTATTTCGTCCTCGTGGCCATCGACTACTTCACCAAGTGGGTAGAAGCACAATCATACGCCCTCCTGTCCGCCAAGCAGGTGGCCAAGTTCATCCAAGAAAACATCATTTGCCTATATGCGGTACCTTATAAGATCATCAGTGACCAAGTCTCCCACTTCCAGGCCGAACCACAAGCCTTGCTAGAAAAGTACAAGATCAAATGATACCGTTTATCTCTCTATCGTCCTCAAAACAAGGGAGCGGTAGCAGTAGCGAACAAAATGCTCGTCACCATGATTATGAAAATGCAAGACGACGACCGTGGTTGGCTAAGAAAACTCCCATTCGCATTGTGGAGATGCTAAACTTCCGTTGATGGAAGTAGTGCAGCTAGTAGAGCTACAGATCCCATCCCTGGGCATAGTACTAGAGAGTCAAATCCCGTAGGCGGAATGGATCCATCAACGGTACGAGCAACCCATCCTCTTGGATGAGCGTCGGCTTAATTTTTTACACAACGTTCAGCTTTACCAACGACGTATAGAAAGAGCATTCATTAAGAAAGTCAAACCCAGAAATATAAAAGAAGGCGACTTGGTCCGCAAGTCAGTTAGAGCACCTTTACCCATCGATCTATGGTGAAATTCAAACCCAATTGGGTTGATCCATACCTAGTTAAGCAAATCCTTTTGGTTGGCACAGTAAGATTGACTGGTCTAGATGGGGTGGATTTTACAAACCCGACCAATCTAAACAAACTCAAAAACTATTAGCCTTGAAACCCAACACCTACAACTTTCCCTAGTCTTTACGACTAACGATCGCACCCATTTCTAAAGTCAGTTCCTTAAATAGAGTCCTAAATAATTGAAATGAGCTCAATATTTGAGTTTGAGGGACGGTGTTTGTTATTGAATTGTTACTGTATGGTTGGGGATTGTTTGTATTAGGTTAGCTGGTTGATACAAATAAAGTCCACGTGTACTATATTTTTTTGATATATATATTATCTCACATTTCACCAAAAAAAAAAGTTAGTTCCTCAATGTTCTGAATGAAATTGCATGTTTTTATCTAGTCTAAGCTGCGGCACCTTGTCATACTTCCACTCGCTTTTGACCTATTAAAAGCACCATCCCTTAGCACAAACAACACAACACAAAACTACCAACAATGTTGGATTTCTTCTCTTGAGGTAAATACTTAGGTAGTCCTTTCTTATAAAAGAAAGATACAACCACCTCTACTTCCAAACATAAATAAAAAAATCCAGAACTACGAGCATGGTTTGATTTCGTCTCTTCAGGCGAATACGTAAGCAGTCCTTTCTTATATAAGAAAGGTACAAACACCCCACCTTCCGAACATTTACAAAAAACCGAGAACTACGAGTACGCTTTGATTTCGTCGCTTCAGGGGAATATGTATACAAGAAGGATACAACCACCCCACCTTCCAAACATCAACAACAAAACCAGAACTACGAGCACAGTTAGATTTCGTCTCTTCAGGCGAATACATAGGGAAACCTTTATTGCATAAGAAAGCTACAATCCTCCCCACCCACAAAAACAACAACCCATCAAGAACACAATTATCAATTAAACACCACAATACTATCACCATAAGAAATCATACAATAAAAAAAAACCCTAGGAAGGCGATTATGAACCCTACAAGGAAACCATACGCAGCCTTCTCCTAGACTCTTTGTCAGCTTGATTTCTTCATTATGGCACGTAATTCATCGAGTAAAACGAAGCATAAAAACTCTAGTAGGCTTCAGAAGATGAAATCAACAAGAAGAAGCATTGATAGTAAGAAAAAAGCTCAAAAAAAGGGACCATCAGAGGAGGATGTGCTAAGAACAAAACCTATGCAGGAAGTCAATGGTATTACTGGTTTGAATTTTGATGAGGACCCTAATGACAGCAGTCATGTCCATGATGAGATTCTTGTTGAAGATATTACAGAAAGTGAGATTGAGAACAATGTATGGATCACGAAAAGAGGAAAAAGAAGTGTCGTGGTTACAGAAGAAGATGAAGATGATGATAACATCCTACAATTTACCACAGAGGACACTAAAGATGAGATTAAGTTCTCGAATAATGCATTATACTGCTTTGTTCTAGGTGCAAACCCTCCCTGGGAGGTATTGCAAGGATTTATTCATAGAATATGGCAGAAGCATAATGTGGACAGGATATCATTCATGCCAAATGGGATATTTCTGGTACGCTTTAAGAACAGTAGGGATAAGGAGACCATGTTGCAAGCTGGGCACTTCATGTTTGACCATAAGCCATTGATCATTAGGTCTTGGGATGTGAATGTTGAACTGTTGAAAGAGGGTGTCAAAACAGTTCCTGCATGGATAAGGATTCATGATTTGCCACTTAAATTTTGGGGTAAATGCTTGCCTTCCATTGCAGGACTGGTGGGCAAATTTCAGAAAACTGATCAGCTTACACTGGACAAAACTAGGTTGGGTTTTGCACGAGTAATGGTAGAATTAAATGTTGGCCAAAAGTTTTCATCTAAAGTGAAATTCATGGATGAGTATGGAAAGATGATACATGTGGGGATTGAGTATGAGCGGAAGCCTTCCACTTGCCGTAAGTGTAAAGGAATTGGTCATGAGATGTCTACTTGCAGGAAGGTTTCAACCAAAAATCAACAGAATAAGCCTGTTCAGCAGGTATGGAAGCCAAAGCCTATTACTGTCACACCTAGTGTGCATATCAGTCCAAAGAAGGTGAGCTCTCCAGTGTGTACTCCTTGTAATTCCCCTACGCACACTTCTATCAATCACAATCCTACACCAGCAACACCCCACAGGTCTGCTTCAAACAGAGATGTTGTGGAAGGAGATGTGACTCTAAAAGTTAGTATTGGCCAACAGGGTAACCCTACTTCCACTCCTATTAATGAATAACATTGGTCTTTGGAATGTTCGGGGTTTGAACAATGTAAATAAACAAAAAACTGTAAAATGGTTCATTCATAATAATGATATTGGTCTGTTTGGACTAATTGAGACTAAAATAAATGGGAAAAATGTGAGAAATATTTCCACAAATATGTTAGATGGTTGGTGTGTTACTACTAATAGTAGTCAACATAAAGGTGGTCGTGTGTGGCTCCTTTGGAAACCAAATTTGTTTGATGTTCTGGTATGTCAATATGATGCGCAATTTATCGACACAAGAGTCATTTCTAGAGCCTCACAGCAGCAATTCTTGTTCACTATGGTGTATGCTTATAATCACTACTACAAATCCTGCCAACTACAACGGCCCTTTAACAACGCTTATTCACGAAAATCACCAAAAGACGTTGTAGAATGGATAATTATCTTTGCGCGAAATTTTACTAAACTTAATTACAACGGTTATGTTTTATTAACCGTTGTTATTAGTTTTAACAACGGGTCACACTTGCACAACCGTTGTAAATATAAAAACTAATAACAACAGTTTACTCTGTAATACAGTATAACCGTTGTTAAAAATTTGGCGCAAAATTAGTGAAAACTAATTACAACGGTTGTATTAGAACCCGTTGTTATTAAGTTTTAACAACGGTTGTATACGCAATAATTGTTGTTATTGAAGTTATGAAGATCTAAAGAACAACAGATCGCTTTATTCTGCTATACGCTACAAAACACAAACACAAGCTAATACTGCTACACAAATATCATCCTCCATTCCTCCCTGATCGTGTCTCTCTGTCTTCATCTCCGTCACTGTTGTCACCGTCTTCTCTCCCTCATCGTGTTTATCAATCAGGTATATATGTTTCTTAGCTTATTAACTATTTCTTATTAAGATTTTCAAGCTATATATAGATATAGGATTGTTCAATTTCCTGGCCTATGAATGACGATTATTTTTGAATTTGTTGGGTATTATCTAATTTGTTAGCTTAATTGATTTCCTGAATTTCGTTTATTTGTTTGCCTATTATTGGATTTTCTGAATTAGTTGCATATATATTACGAATGTAGAAAAATGACTCGAACTTGGATGATTGCTGCAAATATGAGTGACCCCAACTATAAGGATGGTTTAGCTGAATTTTATGAAGTCGTTGCGAACAATTTCAAAGCTTCTTCTAGTATTCCATGTCCTTGTGAAAGATGTGGTAATATTAGGTATATGGCTTTTCCGGACGTTAAAATACACCTAGAAAAGTGGAGATTTAGTCAATCCTATACACGTTGGATTTTTCATCGGGAACCATTAGAGGACAAGAATAGCTTTGAAGAAGATGATGTTGAGGTATACGAAAGGCTAACTAATGATCCTGAGTTTGCCGAGTTTTTTGAGTTGGAAGAGTTGGAAGCAGACAAGTTGAATGTTGGGTCTATAGATAATGAAGAGAATGATGATGAGTCGAATGCTTTTGAAGATGTAGGTGATGACACTATTAATTGGGATGACCTTAACAACATGTATAAGAAGTTGGTGAGTCTGAAGCACCTTTGTATCCTGGTTGTAAGTTCACGAAAATGTCGGCTGTCGTGAAATTGTATAATATCAAGGGGGCAAATGGGGTGAGTGACACGTGTTTCACTAGATTTTTAGCCATGATAAAGGAGTTGCTTCCATATGGTAATGTTCTACTTGTTAAGACATATGAGGCTAAAAAACTAATAAGAGGAGTGGGTATGAAATATGAGAAAATACATGCATGTCCAAATGATTGCATATTGTATCAGAAATTATATCAAAACTTAACTAATTGCCCTAAATGTTTGGAGTGGCATTATAAGGATAAGGAAGGGATCCCGGCTAAGGTGTTGTGGTATTTTCCAGTGATACCAAGTTTCATAAGGATTTATGCGAATCCCGATGATTCAAAATTGTTAACTTGGCATGTAACTGGAAGAATAAATGATGGAAAGCTAAGACACCCGGCAGATGGTATGCAATGGAAATCGTTCGACGCTAAATATCCCGAGTTCGGTAATGAACTTATAAACTTACGTCTAGCGTTGTCCACTGATGGAATGAAACCACACGGAAACATGAGTAGCCAATATAGTACTTGGCCAGTAGTGTTGGTGTGGACATGGGCCACAGGCCGGTCTATGGATTTGGGCCATCTACCGATCTGCGGTCACGGGCCACCTGCACGCCAAGCCAATCTGTGGACATGCAACGGTCTTTTGAAAGCCACGCTCGGCGGCGTAAAAATGCTTTCGACCGGATCGTTTTAGATCGGTCGGTTTCGTCTCGGTAAAGGTCTCGAAACGATTAGAGATGTTCGGAGTCGCAACTAAGCATTTGTGGGATGCTTGGAACCTATTCGAATCCACTTTATACCTAGGTCAATCAAGGCAAAAAGCTGTGTTTGACATAGGTACTAAAGATAAGGACTCGTCCTCCTTTTAGCATTCTATGCCTAAAATGACTCTCGTGCGCCCTGGATAAGGCAATCCACTATCCAAAGGTTCTGAGTAAGGGGTGAGGGTACGTATTGGGAAGCCCTTTAATCGGACACCCAATCCCGCCCGCGTTAGCGGCCTCTACTGTTCGATCGTGGTTGTTTAAGTGCAAGAGTTGATAAAACGGTGTAAATGCATGAATGCACATCCAAAAGTGTTAACCTAACATGTGAGCTTTCTAAGTCGGTTTGTTAATCCAAATATCAAGTATAAGATGTCAAGTTGGATTTATGGTTGATTTGCATGTGAGAACGGAAATTAAACATCCATTTACCAAATTCGGGTTATGATGCTTAACACGATCCATTTATTGAAAAAGGGTGTCAAATGACAAAGTGTAAAAACGTAAGCTTGTCAATTTGATCCGTCATGTATTCGGATTAATCGTAATCGGGATCGTCCTAGACTAGTGCTAAGAACGAGGCAGAACAGTGCCAGGCAGCCCTGTTAAGACGCGAACCTATTGGCGAGGTAAGGGGCTCTGCCCAGGTTTTGAAATATTAAAGCAGAGGGCCTCTTGGGGCGCGAGCCATGGGGCGAACCAAGAGAAGCCTCCTGGTTGTTAAAATGGTTGTTTAAAACCGTATTTGTGAATAAATGATTTGCAAGTATGATTTGCATGACTCGGAATAATTATTATTGTGTTAGTAACATTCGTTGTCGGATTTGCATGTTTGAAAAGTATAGTTTACAAATAAAAATGTCAAATGTTTGATTTGAACTAATCATGTTAAGTTCATTTCTTTGTAATTAGTCAAGTTAATCATCGTACTCGGATTAAACCGACATGGTATAAGGAACCAAGGATGATTATGAGTTATGACTAATATATTTACAAATATAAACAAAATGAGAAAAATGATAAATAAAAGAAAATAATTTCCTTTAAAATGTAATTAACCAATTAATATCACCGAGTCACGGATTAAACCATCATGGTAATAGGAACCAAGGATGATTTTTGTAATGGTCAAAAAGTTTGTCATAAAAATGAATCAAAACATTTGAAATGGTAAAAACCGTAAAAGAAAAGAAGTAAAAATAAAAGAAAGTGTTGAAGGAAAGACAAACTCAAACACATTTGAGTCTGACCTGGGCACCTCATTGAGGCGCGAGCCACTTTGCAAAATAAGGGGCTTCTGCCTCAGGCCAAAACTCAGTTTTGGCTCGTCTTACCTAAATTTGAATCGTGTTATGCATCGTTTGTGCTTATAGACTCATCAAAACAGTAAAGATATGAATTAAAGTGAGATATTTACACCCTCAAATTTACGTATTTTGATGTTTGCGAAGTAGACGACTTTAGAGACGGTTTTCTCGTTGTGACTAATCGCGATCAAAGAAGTTTAAAAGAGTGCCTTAACAAAGGATTTGGTTTTGAAAATGAGTTGAAAATATATTAATTAAAACATGTTGATTAATGAGTTGAGTTGGTCGAATGGGTCGGTCGAATGCACGGCGACGGTACCAAACAATATGTGTAAGGCTTGTGTTTACGATCGGTAGGTCGTAAACACGTGTCGATTTTGTGACTTAGGAAGTCGAGTATAGAAGTTTAAAGGAGATGTGAGGGAGCGGACTCTCGCGTGAAGATTATGGTGTGTGAAGGGTGGTATTTATAGAGAAATGTGGGATGGTAGGTCGGTTGTGTTTGCTTGGAGGCTAAGCAGACACCCCATTGAGGCGCGAGCTACCTCGTGATACAAGTGGGTGTATTGTCCCTTTCAATTTGGACGTGGCCTATTCTCCATCCATTATTGATTTGTGGTAATCAAATAGGATGTCGTGTAACAATATGGGCATTTAATAAGATGATTTTTGGTGTTACTTGAGGTAGGTGTTTTGTGTGCTTGACTCGGGTTTGACCCGTGCGAGTCGGGATTTGAATTTCGAGTGGGTTTTGGCTCGGTGTCGGTTTTGACTCTAATTAGGGTCATTTTAATGGAAATGACATGATAAAGACAATCATGGCATTATTTTCGACATTCGAGATTTGGGTTGACTCAGGTTGACTCGAGTTGCGGGTTTCTTAGTCGGTTTTGGGTCCGAAGACGGTTTTCACTCTAATTAGGGCCATTTTAATGGAAATGACATGATGAAAACATTCATGGCATTATTTGTGATATTCAAGATTTGGGTTGACTCGGGTTGACTCAGGTTGACGCGAGTTGCGGGTTTCTGAGTCGGTTTTAGGTCGGAAGACGGTTTTAACTCTAAATAGTATTATTTTAATGCAAATGAAGTTAGAAAACTTTTGAAATCATTTTTCATATCCGAGTAGTGCATTAAACCATCTCATGTATAGCCAATCCACGTACGCATATCAAATACAAGTTACAGTCCGATCATCATCGGGTGGTTTTTGGAAGGTGCAGATACTGGGTATCTACAGAGCCCCCACTTTGACTGAGGCTTGGACTGGGCGAAAGTCAAAGTATGATCTCCAGGTCACTCGAAGATTACAACCTGAAGACCATTGCGACGTCAAGGCGACTCAAAAGGGTTTGAGCCAAGGACCTGCCGTCGGGAAGGGCGACGTCGAGGCGACTCGGGGATTCTAGTCAAGGACCTGCCGTCGGGAAAAGTTTAGATTCTGTCGACTTCCGATTCGGGTCGTTTAAAGTCCATTAGACTACGTATAAAAGCTCGCCAGCCATAAGAAGGAATCATACCTGAGGCATATTCGGGATACGTCCTTGAATCATTTGCGCGCAAAGGCTCGCCAGCCGGTTGAAGGTAAATTTTAAGGCTCGCCGGCCATAGGAAGGAGTCATACCTAAGGCATCTTCGGGATATGTCCTTATATTTTTTGCGCGCAAAGGCTCGCCAGCCAGTGAAAATGAGTCGTACCCGAGGCATCTTCGGAATACGTCCTTGAGTTGTTTGCAGACAAAGGCTCGCCAGCTGTGATAAGGAGTCGTACCCGAGGCATCTTCGGGATACGTCCTTGAGTTGCATCTTGTTTGCGGACAAAGGCTCGCCAGCTTGATGCGGATGTGAAGGGGCTCACCCGCCGCGGTGCGTTGTAAGGCTCGCCAGCCATTCATGGTCGAATGATCAACTGTGAAAAATAGCATGTGTGATATCCATTTGAGAATCAGCACTTGCTGGGGAGTTAGAAACTTCTCAGGACTCGCCGGGGATATGAGTTGTTGCTCGTTGTAAGGTAGCGTATGCCATGTAATTGATGCGGTTGAAGCCCTTGGACTTGACGGGTGGCCGGTTGTTGGGAAGAACCCGATACTTAGTTGGAGTGAGTTTGTCTTCTCAAGATTACCTGCATGGTTAGTGACCATACAAATCCGCAGTCGCATAGACAAGCACGTTGAATGCAAGCATATAACCACGTAAGCACATAAACATGTGAGCAATTTGCATAAAAACAACTAGCACGTAAGCATATAAACACGTAAGCACATAAGCATGTGAGGAATTAGCACATAAACAACTAGCATGTAATATCTCACGTGAGGGGAGAGAGAAATTTTGAACGTTGTGAAGCTTGAAGACGAGTCTTGTTACTCGTAGATCTGTGATTTGATAGATTAGAGACACGTGACCGTTGTGACATTGACTCATACGGACGCATACTGCCAGACTAACAAACAGACGGTCGTGAACGTGATGTAGACTTAGTGTTGACACGACACGGGCTGACCCTGACAAACTTTGCACATGTGTGCGCAAGTCCTAGCCAATAAAGGGTGACAACGCGCATCGAATTCCTAGGGTAGAAGGTTCGCTCGACTGGGGAACACGAATTGATTATCTTCTCCAGACATCTTTGCCCTCGCTTGCTTGTTTGAGATCGCTCCTTGAGGCATGATGATTCGGAGAGCAGAACCAAGACCTTGTCATCGTCCGAACCGAGCATTAGGCTATGGGCGGTTTTATTTTAGACTGTAGTTGAGACTCAAAAGATGTTTGAGGATAAAGGACGGGTGGCGTCTTAAAAGAGAAGCCCCCAGAGTGAGAAGGTGGGATTTTGACAAAATAAGGAATGGGCGACGTCTTAAGGAAGAAGCCACCAGTAAAGAGGTATAAGATTAAAATTTGCAGCTGGGTGGGCTGCTTTTGAAGATTGATGTTGATGGTTGAGATTGAAATGGGTGTGCGGTTGTGTCCTTATTGGGGGACTGCCTACGTATTCGCATGTTTGCGAAATCAAACCAGATCGTAGTTCTGAGCTGGTTATTGAGGATTGAAAATTAGAAATGTTGTGAAAGGAGTATGCGGTTGTGCCCTTGTAATAGGACTGCCTACGTATTCGCGTGCGTGCGAAATCAAACCCGATCGTAGTTCTGAGTGTGTCTGTGCAATGGGTTGCAAATTGAAGGTTTGAAAATTGAATGTGTGTGAGGGTGTGGTTGTGTCCTTGTAATAGGACTGCCTACTTATTCACGTGAAGTGAAATCAAACCAGATCGTAGTTCTGAATGTGTGTGCCTAAGCGAGTTGTTAGGACCTTAAAGTGTGGAGGTCACTACGGTAAACTCCGTTTGGTGACTCGAAAAATTGATTTGAGATAATTCCTCCTTGATCAAGAATCGAAGAGATGTAATTTTTGAAAATGTCCCTTATCATGTGAGCACACTAAAAAGTGGACCCTAAGGGTAGATTGGGTATGTCCCATTCTCGGTAGCAAAGCATTCGAGGACTCCGTATCTGGGTCAGTGTGAAAATGGCTTCGACATTATGGAATGTGGAGCGTGGTAATAATGGTTTGTTTGACAAATAAAAATCTGGAGTTGAGCGTCACGACGGAAAATTCCGTTTGGTGACTCGAAGGTTGATTGGAGATAAATACCTCTTGATCGTGAATCGAAGAGGTGTAATTTGTGAAAATGTTCCTTATCATTTGAGCACACTAAAAAATGGACTCTAAGGGTAGATTAGGTATGTCCCGTTCTCGATAGCAAAGCATTCGAGGACTCCGTGGGGATTGTGGTGAAAAATGGCTTCAACATTAGGGAATGTGGAGCTTGGTAATAATGGGTTTGCTTAACAGATAAAAATCTGGAGCAAGAATTTTGTGGTGTTTAGGCCGATGAGTAACGGCTTGTAGTGTGGTGCGGAATGGGGTCTCCCGCTTGATGTGGCCTGAGCACGAAATGGTTGGTAAATAACATGGGATTAGATTTCCATGTCTGGACCTTAAAGGTTAAGGTGTGGTATTACGAGCATGAGGGGGAATCCTCAGAAGCCTAGATAGTTCTCCCTGCAACAGTCTCTAGAAGGACTTAGGGGTGAAGCAGTTTTGGTTATGATCTTGAGGGGAATCCCCAGGATCCTAGATAAGTCTCCTTGTAATAGTCTGTAGAAGCACTTAGGGGTGAAGTAGTTTTGGTTGAGGTTTTAGTGTTTTGGACTTGTGGGTCCGGGATATGATGTGTTGGACTTATTGGTCCAGGCTTTGGACTTGTTGGTCCTGGACTTGGTATTTTTGACTCACTTGTCCAGGATTTTGTGTGTTGGATGCTTTCTTTGGATTTTGGCCTTTTTGGGAAAAGGGTTTCAATCTTGTTTTGTTTTGATTTTGGCTTGAGTCTTAGCCTTGACGTTGGGTGAGTAGCCTTTTGCTTTGGTTTGTTTGCTTTGAGCGAATTGATTTCGGCTTTGGTTTTTGCTTTGGCCTTGAACTTTGCCTTTGGGTGAATGGATATTGGCTTGGGCCTTTGACTTTGGCCTTTCGCTTTGACTTTGGGTGAATGGCTATTGTCTTGGGCCTTTGATTTTGGCCTTGAGCTTTGGCTTTGGGTAAATGGTTGTTGACTTGAATGACTTTTGGGCTTGGGCTTTCGCTTGGGCTTTGGCCTTCAGTGAATGGATATTGCCTTGGCCTTTGATTTTGGCCTTTCGTTGTGGCTTTGGATGAATGGCTATTTGTAACACCCCGATTTATGAAGGAGCCTATAGCAAGACATTCCCTAATAAACCGGACTGTTACCATCTCGGTTTCCCGAGGTAGTGAATAACAAATGAAACTCCAAGGCAAATTATATAATTACTTTAACTTAATTATTACAAAACCTCTTTTACCTCAAATTACAAAGAACTAACATAAATGAAAGTGAAAGTCTTCTAAATGATGATCTAGCTACTAAGTCTTCTGATCCAGTGTCGCACGCCCATCAAGCTCCCATCCCATCTCATAAACCCTCACAAGTCTCTCCCCCAATATTTGGATCATCACATGTGTTCACGAATACACAGGGTCAAGCACGAGGTTGAGTAGGGAATACAATGAAACAACAAAATATGATATGCATGCTCCTCCGTCACCTCCATCTCCATCTCAACTCATATCTCATAACCCGGAACGCCCGGCCATACCGATCCCCGGCAGGCACAACAATCGACCGTCGTCGATATACCAGCTCAACAGCTGAGGACCCCAGGGCAAGTCCTGCAGAACTAGCCTAGGCCTTATCACAACATCACATCGTATCTCAATATCGTCACTACCACACCATCCTCCAACTCCAATGCATATGAAATGCTCAACAGTAATCAATGCAACACAATATGTATATCAATGAATGAAATCATGCCAGCTACCGAATGTTGTGATAACATACTCAACACGATCAATTCAGTCAACCACATTCCAATATATGAATCATAACATAAATCAACAACCACGAAACAAGTCAACGTTCACAGCTTGGTCATACGAAACACAACAAGTCAACCCAATTTAACAACAGCGCTGATAAGTCAAGTGTATTTCCCTACCTTTTTGCAATCCAAGCACGCACAAGCAATCAATTATGATCCTTCACATATCCATCACCTACATAACATAATTATGTATAATTACCACCTACTCAGTCAATTAATCATTCACATAACCTAGACTCATCGTAATTTAATAGGAATATCAACTTAAAGAACAAACACGACTTTTCCTGATTTTCCTGCACATGGCAGACTCGGTATAAAATGAATAACCAATTCCAGAAAATTCAAATTGATGCAAGGCCAATTGAATTGGAACCCCATGAGTCTTAGCTACAAATTATATCCAACGTGTTTTTCTCAAATTCCAAACTTATCAAGGGTTTTCAGACTGATTTCCAAAAACTGACAGAAACCGTCGCATAAAAAGTATTGATTCATAAAAGGAGTTTAAAACATTATTTTCCAGAAATTCCAAATCCTAGTATCATCTAGACTATACAAAGATGATGTATGAAGAAGTCTCATAACTGAATCGACATAAAAATTAGGGTTTCAATTCATTTTCCACAACCAAATCAGATTCGAGGACTTTTCAGCGACATGTTCATAAATAAATTACCTAGGACAAACCATAAAGAATTTGACTACAAGATTTTATATGCATAAACTACACATCAAATAAACAGGACTCTCTTTTCAAACTTTTCGAAGAAGACGATTTAAAACAGTATAAACAATGGAATGAAATCAACTTACAAACAGGGAAATCGAATTAGGTTGAAATCGATGAGAAATCTTCAATCAAATGAAAGGCTCGACAATTATTCTTCCTCTCCCTCTCTCTAGGTTTAGAAATGGTTTTATTAATGATAAAATGAAATTAGAAATGACTCAACTGTTAAAAATAAAAACCTTGGCCAAAACATAAAAGAAACCGTCAACTCGCTGAACCGGTTTACTCGGTCAAGTGCACTCGGCCGAGTAACACACACTCGACCGGGTACCAACCAAGTACTCGACCGAGTACTCCAACTAAAATACGGAGTATTACAATTGTAGATGGGTAAATGGGTGATACGATTCTTGACCCAAAAGACAAAATGTGATGTAACCCGACTCAACATATACGATATAAACCCGACTTAATAACATTCACGATATTACGATGCAACCAATATAAAATTTATAATAACTAATATATAATAATATCCGTTTAATCGATTATATAAAATACGGGGTATTACAGTCTCCCCCCTTAAAAAGAACTTCGTCCCGAAGTTCGCTCCGGTACTCAAACATCAAAAGGGTATTGTATATCGTACATACGGACATCACGCATTCCTAACACAGTTAACACACACTTTTGACACATCAATTAAATATAACAGACACGAAATGTTACACTATTGGCCGAATGGCTTTTGGCTTGGGCTTTTGATTTTGGCCTTTCGCTTTGACTTTGGGTGAATGGAGATTGGCTTGGGCCTTTGATTTTGGCCTTTCGCTTTGGCTTTTGATTTATTCGTTCTTTGCCGTCCTTCGTTCGAGGCAGGTAAAGGTGCGGACGGGAATGTACCCGTTGGTGAAAGGTTGATAATTGGTGATGGGATGTTTTTTGTGGGGAATGGCTTGCCTTCCGTCATTAAACATGAACAAGGACATGCCTGGTTTGTTATCTAGGTTTGTGGTAGAATCCCTTTGATAAAAGCTCATCCTAAATAGGGTGCTAGTGAAAGGTTTCTATTGCCAGATATGGAATAGGTAAAGAGAATGGACACGGAGTTTCGAGTCCTCTGCTTACTCGGTACGGAACGTCACTCGAGTGTACTCACATTGAATTGGAACGTGTTGCTTGTTTTAAATCAATTCTGAAATCAATTCTCGTTGTCAACGGGAAATGGTAAAGGAGAGAATATATGATAGATGGAAATCGTTCTTTTATTTAGATAAATAAGAGGTTAGCACAGACTCGATGAATACATGTGACTCATGGGGACAGCCCCCAGTTGTCGTTTAGGAATAAAAGGACAGACGCTAGGATAAATATGAGAAAGCCTAAGACTCGGACTCGGACTCAATCGTAGATACGAACTCCTAAACATCATTTTCCTCCTCAAGGATCTCCTTTGCAGCATCCAGCGGCTTGAATGTTTGATCTTGAGCATCGACCCACTTGAGCACTTCACTCTCGTTGTTGGGGACGCCAGAAGGATGAGGTCCTAGAAGGTTGTCCTGTTTTTGAGGAGTAAGCCGTCCATGGGGACCATTCTTTTCCATTAAATAATTCAGGGTTGATAAAGACAACCTGCCACCATTGAGCATATTTTGGATGATATGTTTGAGCTTCCAGCACATCTCTATGTTGTGCCCATTACCCCTATGGAATAGGCAATATTGGAAACCGTCACAAAACCGGCCTCTTCACTTGGGTGTAAGATCTGGAGTGGGGCCAATCGGTTGGATTAGTCCTTCAGAGACAAACACTCTAAAAGCAATGGCATAAGGCATGCCCAAGTCTGAAAATTGTCTTTGCGGGTGTGTGGCTCATTCTGGCGAAGGCTCCACAAATTTTACTTCGGTAATGCGGAAGACTTGCTTTTCGGGAGGGGTCGCAGATGTTGAACCTCTTTTAATGATTTCATCGATGCAAGAAATTTCTGTTGATAGGTCCTCGACGCTTTTGATGTTACAACCCTTCAAACGGGATGCATAATTTGGCTGAAGGCAGTCAATGACATGTTTAACTATAGCCCCATGTCCTTGCTGATAGGATGGCGTTGAGTCTACAATTCTCATTTTTACCAAATGATTGGTAGAATACTCACCTCCTCGATCACCCAAATCGATGAACTTCCTCTTAGCCCAGGTTCTTTATCTGGAGTGGTTAAGAGTTAGGTGGAAAACCTGCCATCCTCAATTCCATCTTGTATGGCGTGCTTGGGCTCGTAGCACATTTCAGTTTTATGCCCCTTGCCCCTGTGATATCGACAATATGCGTACCCATTCCAAAATGGGGTCATGTTTTCTGGTTTTGGATCCGGAGTGGGACCAATAGGTTGCAGTAATACTTCGGAAGAAAGTATCCTCAGAGCGGTGCCATATGTCATTCCCAGATCTGTGAATACCCTTTGATGTTTTCCCCTGATTCCAACATTCGTGTTTTTTGGGATGTTTTTGTGAGTTTTGTTTTTGTTTTTGTCAATCCTGGGCGGAAGCAGGATTTGGTCGTTGTCAATGGCCAGTTTTGAGGAAATTGCTTGGTATTTTGAAGGGGAGTTTGGTGAGGCAATTTTATGTTCTTCGTTTGTGGGTTCATGGATGTCGGAACCATCGGATGACTCCTCATTTTCAACATTTGTTTGTTTGGGAATTGGGTGTTGGTCTTCTCCTTGATGGTTAGGTTCATTTTCGGCATTACCAATCTTTTTCCCCAAATTAGCTACCTGAGTGTTCAAATCATCGATAGCCACTCGCAGCTTTGAGAATATGTTGTTGATGGAGACGGAGATCGTGGGTATATCACTTTGTAGTCCATCTTCATTAATTGCACGAATTTTCTTATCGTCGGGAGGGATGAGATGAGAGCAATCCAAGGAAAGTTCCTGACTGTGTCCAATAAGGTTTTCTGGAGGGTTGTTTTTGTTGTTGGCAAGTAGTCGACTTTCAAGGAGCTTAACCCTTTGCTCAATATCAGAAGAGGGAAAATTCCCAGTTATCATTTTGTCGTCGACTTGGGAGAGACGAGTGCTCAAGTCTTCCACGGTAGCTATGAGTCGAAGGACCATGTTGTTGGTTTCAAAAGAAGTCATGGGAGATGCAGATTGATCAGCTTCTTGAGTTTCTGGTTGGCGATCGATGGCACCCAAGGGATTCCAAATGACATAACGATAGGCGTTATAACTTGTGTTGGCAGGGGATTGCACAAACAAAGGCAAGTACGACACATATGTACAAAATGTCGTTTTGTTGTGGAGACGCGATGGTGTGACTAGGTTATGAGTTCCTTAAAGATCGTGAATGACCTCTTGTGTTTGAACTCTTGGTGCATGACTTGAATTTAGACTCGAGTGTCGACTTTGGCATAGTGCTGCCTAGACAGACGACTTCTGACTCAGTTTGGATGTGTGTTAATGGCGTGACGCCATTGGACGAGAGATGTACACAAACTTGACCTTTGACCCGTAATGTAGGGGAAATGCGAGTTTAAAACCCGACAGGTTTTGACTTTGCGAACGCCATTGAAGATGTCTCGACAATTAGGCGACACGACCTAGACCAGAAGGTAGGTGCTAATTTCGGGGGAGATTCGATGTTACTAGACGACTTGACTTGAAATCGAATCGACTCCAATCGACTAGAGGCTGAATCGGAAAGGTGGACTGAAATTTTTGAAAAGAGAAATTTTCAAAAAGATTCATTTGTCGCTTTATGGACGGCTTCTGAAGAGTAGGGATCTTCAGAAGTCGGTTAGTTGAAAAGGTTGTCTTAAGTTTGTTTTTAAAAGACGGTTTGAGTTGAGATTGCGGCGGCTCTGAAAACAAAGTGTTGTTTCCGAAGATGGGTTTTTGAAATTCCGAATTACGGATTTGAAAATCGAGAATTGAAGAATTTGGAATTGTCATCACAATGGCCATGAAAACAGTTAAATTTATTTTCAAAGGATTTGAATTTGGATTTGAAATCTGAAAACGGTTAAATTTGTTTTCAAAGATTTGAAGTTGGATTTGAAATTCGAAAACAGTTAGATTGGTTTTCAACGATTTGATTTTGAAATTGAAATTTGAAAACGGTTAAGTTTGTTTTAAAAGATTTGATTTTGAATTTGAAATTTGAAAACGGTTAAATTTATTTTCAAATGGTTTGATTTTTGATTGAAATTTGAAAGCAATTAAATTGGCTTTCAAACGATTTGATTTTTGATTGAAAATTAAAAGCGGTTAAATTGGCCTTCAAATGATTTGATGTTGAATTGGAATTTGAAAACGGTTAAATTCGTTTTCAAATGATTTGATTTTGAATTGTAATTTGAAAACGGTTAAATTCGTTTCAAATGATTTGATTTTGAATTGGAATTTGAAAACGGTTAAATTCGTTTTCAAATGATTTGATTTTGAATTGGAATTTGAAAACGGTTAAATTCGTTTTCAAATGATTTGATTTTGAATGGAATTTGAAAACGGTTAAATTTGTTTTCAAGATTTGAAATTGGAAATCGTGAGGATTGAATTCGTCATTACGACAGGTTAGAAAACCGCTTAACTTTTGAAAGACGGTATGCAAATCGAAAAGTGTGAGAATTGAAATCGTTATTATGACGGCTTAGAAAAGCCAAATTTGATTTCGAAAACGAGATTTTGGAATTCGGAAAGTTGCACGTGTTGAAATCGTCATTACGACGGTTTGAAAAAAGTTTTTTCTTGAGAATTGATTTCGATGATCGAATATTCGAGGGTAGAATTCGTCATTACGACGGCGTAAATGGGCGCTTTGAGAATGCAACGATCGGCGAGGGACCGAGATTTGAAACGGCCATTATGACGACGTAAAAGGATCTTTTGAAATGGTTTGTGAAAACCAAGGTTTAAAATCGTCATTACAACGGTATCAAAAGGTGCATTTTGAAATGGTTATAAAAACCGGGTTTTGAAATGGCCGGTATAACGGCATAAAAAAGGTGCTTTCAAACGGTTGTAAAACCGGGTTTGAAATCGTCATTACGACGGCATAAAAAGGTGTGCAACGGTCGGCGGAAGACCGAGGTTTGAAACGGCCATTATAACGGCATGACAAGGTGTTTTGAAACGGTTGTAAAAGCCGAGATTGAAAATCGTCATTAGGACGGCCTAAAAAGGCGTGCTTTTTGAAATGGTTGTAGAAAACCGGGTTTGAAAATCGTCATTACGACGGCCTAAGAAGGCGCGTTGTTTGAAATGGTTGTAGAAACCCGGGTTTGAAAATCGTCATTACGACGGCCTAAGAAGGCGTGTTGTTTGAAATGGTTGTAGAAAACCGGGTTTGAAAATCGTCATTACGACGGCCTACAAAGGCGTGTAACGGTCGGCAAAAGACCGAGGTTTGAAACGGCCATTATAACGGCGCAAAAAGGTGTTTTTGAAAGTTTGAAAATGACACGGAAGGACTAATGATCACATAACATATAAGCACTCACAGTTCATTATATTATGCTTAATGCTGACACGGGTTTTGGCTTAAAAGGGTGGGTTACACACCAAGAAATCAAACCCCGATTTTCGAGAGGGATACCAATCCAAACAAAATGTGTAAGGAGGATGCCCTAGCCTCGTGCACGAAGGAAGTGAAAGCTCTTTGACGAAACAGAAATGTGTAACGTCAACGGCATGCTTGACTCAATCGGGATTCGAAACGCGGGAATGAGAAAACTCACGCCGACGAGACGAGCCAATTTGTCGATAAAGGTTAGGTTGTGGGCCCGGACAAGGAACCCGACTTATGACCGTAATATCAATTAATGCACTTTAACCACGACCTCGTTCGAGTTTCACCTATAAGGATCACAAAGACACAAGTGTCCTAGTTATCCCCAGTGAGTCGCCAAACTGTGGACATGGGTCACAGGCCGGTCTGTTGATTTGGGCCACCTACCGATTTGCGGTCACGGGCCACCTGCACGCCAAGCCAATCTGTGGACATGCAGCGGTCTTTTGAAAGCCACGCTCGGCGGCGTAAAAATGCGTTCGACCGGATCGTTTTAGATCGGTCGGTTTTGTCTCGGTAAAGGTCTCGAAACGATTAGAGATGTTCGGAGTCGCCACCAAGCATTTGTGGAATGCTTGGAACCCGTTCGAATCCACTTTATACCTAGGTAAATCAAGGCAAAAAGTGGTGTTTGACATAGGTACTAAAGATAAGGACTTGTCCCACTTTTAGCATTATATGCCTAAAATGACTCTCGTGCGCCCTGGATAAGGCCATCCACTATCCAAAGGTTCTGAGTAAGGAGTGAGGGTACGTATTGGGAAGCCCTTTAATCGGACACCCAATGTAACACCCCGTATTTTATTAAGTTGGATAAAATTCTTTTAATTGCTATTTAGAATTTAATTACATCATTTAACGATTTATATATATATATGCTTAGCTAATTAATTAATTTCATCATAATTCGATACGTTAATTTTAATAACCATTAATAAGTTTATTTAAAGTTATTTCGAGTTTATTGAAGTTAGTTCGAGTTTATTTATTTAATAATTTCCGTTTCTTTACGAGTCCTTATGAAAGTTGTTTTAAGTGAACCCGAGATGGATATTGGGAACAAAACCGTCCAATTAGCTATTTTGAGCTTATTTCACTAAATTAGCAATTTTTATTAATATCCGTTAGTTTCGTAAAAATCGCTAATAATTCCGTTTCAAGCCGATTTCTTATTATTTCCGTTAACTATCTGAGTTTATTTTATTTTTCATTCTTTAAACTTATTTATTATTGATTCCATTTCATTTATGAGACTCTTTCTTAAACCGGTTAAATTTAACTCGAAACGGTTTTAATAACTATCGAAGTTTCTTAACGACGAAGAAACGTACGTATAATAAATAGCAGGCTGGCAGGCTGTTGCCTCATTTTTTATTTCCCACGTCTCTTTCTTCTTTTCCTCTTCTTCGCCCTTCTTTTTCCTTCATCATTACCTCTTCAATTTTTGTCTATAATCCGTCCTGGTGCTCCGTTTGTCATCCGTTTTCAACAGTTTTCATTCCACAGTGGTCCTCTTATCGTTTCCGTCAATCCGTTGTAAGTAAAATTCATTTTCATTACGAATTTTTACAAACCCAAGTTATATTTTCAGCTTTATTTATTATAAGACGGTTGTAGATGCTAAGATAGACGGTCTTGTAGAAGATTTGTTAGTCATAAATGATTAGTTCAATCGGAAAAAGGTAACAATTATAGGTTACTCGATATTACTTGTAAAATATGTTTATTTCGAATGCTGGTTAGTCTGTTTTATAATTGAGACGGTGTATAATTATATATAGGGATCCTTATGGATGTTAATTAGTCAGTTGTATAGTTGAGATGGCGTATACTGATATGTGGAGATGATTGAGACGGTGTATACTGACCTCTAGGGATCATATGGGATGCTAGCTAGTAAATGGTATATTTAAGACGGTGTATGCTGACATGTATGGATTGTTTTGGGTGATAATTGGTGTGTTTTATAGTTGAGACGGTGTATACTGACATGTAGGGATTGTTTTGGACTGATTTGGACTCTGTGTTGGGGCGATTTTTGTAGTCTTTAGGGACTGTTTTTGAGTTGCCTTATACTTGTGGATTTCCGCTCTGAAACCGTTTTAAATGCTGACTTAGTTGGCTCAGCTAGGACTGTTTTTAGGCGCGAGAATGGAGTCTTAAGGGGACGATTGGTACTCTGTTTTGGGCAGGGACGAGAGCTGTAATCGTGGGTTTTCACTTTGCATTTGAGGACTGGAGTTGGGGTCGAACTTTGGCATCTTTTGGGTTCTGTTTTGGACTGATTTTTGGGTCAGGTTATGAAGTAGGGTGAAGGGTGGCTATGGGTAGTCGAGTGGTGGTCGTGTCGGACTCCTTGTGGCTTGCTTTTAGGCGAGTCTGATGGCCTGGCAGTGGCCTGGCTGTAGCTTAGCAGTGGCCTGGCCGTGGCCTAGGCAGTGGCCTAGCTAAGTCACGAGTTTGTGGCCATGTGTAGTTAGTGGTTAGGCCGAGTTTGAGGTTGTCATAATAACTTTTGAGCCGTGTTTATAAATTGTTTTGACGCTAGTTTGGTTTATTTAAAATATAATTAAATTAATTTCCGTCTCATATTATATATAACGATAATTCGTTAATATCGTCCTTTCACATAATTATTTTAGGTGACTCATATGTGGTTGAAGATGAAGAGTAATTTTGGGTTTTAGAAGCTTTCTCAAGTTATTATTTGCCATTTTCTAGCGTAAGGTAACTATTCCGAGTTACTCGACGAATTAATGTCACATTAGTAGTTAATGTTGTACTTGTTGTTTGTTAAGTGTTTAGGTGATTGATAATGTGTTACTTTCGTTTTTCACATGATAGAAATTGGAAATAGCATGAGAATAATATTGCGATAAAATTTGTGATTTGGGCCAAAGTAGGCCAAGACTCGGGGGCGGATTGACCGAACGAGTTTGGTCAAACTAGGTTTAAACCAGTCAGCCTCGATTTGACCGATGACCCGTCGCGGGACTCGGGTCGAGGGTTTGACTTTGAGGTGAGATTGGTTGTTATTGAAAGTTTTATGTTATGCCTTGATATTTGTAATTATCATTTCACATGTTGGTTGTTGGATGCTTTGGATACCTTATGCTTGAGTCTTCTTGCCTTGTTGCCATTTTAGCTTGTTCTCATGAATTATGAGATTAACGGTTAGCTGGAATTTGGATTATTATTGATATTGGAGATATTGTTGGATTGTCAGCTGATTATGCTCTTGCGTAGCCTTTCATATACTAGGGTGTGTATGATCTTTTGTGTGTACAAGTTTGGACTCTTTGTCCCTTTTATGGTTAATTGGGAATCGTACTTGTCTTGTGTGGTGTGGGCTAAAGTATTCAAGCTGGGACTAGTTGGGACTAGGTCCTAGGTGAGTATTTCAGCCTTCATCATAGATAGACCTTTATAGTCTTTGACGAGTGTATGTTCACTGCTCAATAGCCTTTGTGTTCCTGACTTGGTGGGTTTATATCCAAGTTGGGGCATGACCTCGTTACTTATTTTGAGAGTAAGTGGTCATCTTAAGTACTAGCCAACCCTTTGGTGGACTCCTTAGGGTACTCACATGCTTTTATAAAATTGTGGGTCTTGGGTGCGGTGGTGTGTATCCGCATGTCTAGGTCTGCGCAGATTTAGGACTTGGGTTGTGTTGTGTCTTGGCCATGTTTTGATAGAACCTCTGAGCCAGGATACCGGTTCGATTACCTTCCCTACCTCGTGGTATAGACTCGATTTACAGAGTGACTATTGACCGTGCTAAAAACTTATGCCTGTCTTTGATATATTGTCCTTTCTTGTTTGATGATTCTATGAATCATAGAAGGTGGGATGCAAGCCGGCTATGGTTGATAGAGTTTGGATTCCTGGATGTTATGTGATTCACATGATAGTGTAGTATGAGTCGGTCTAGTATTCGCATGCTAGGACTATGTGTTGTTATATTGTTGTTCACATGATAAGCACGATTGTCTAGCATCTATATGCTAAGGCATTGTGTGATTCGTATTCATATTCTTATGTTTACATGTTATATTAATTATGACATTTCGTGGCTGGGAGAACTCGGAGTTACTCCCCACTGACTGTGGCTTTCGTATTTGTATAAAATGCGAATGACAGGTAGGTGATGCATATATGGGGTACATGGACGAGCTAGCGAGCAAAGTAACCTTGGAACCTAGATTGGCTTTAATTTTTTTGTGACCCTTAAACACTTTTTATGTCACATACATTTTAGGGACATATGTCTCCCTCTTTACATTTGGTTGTATAATTTGCTATTCGCGACTTTAGCGATGGTTATGTTGTGAAACTTCTAGTTAGACCTTGTATGTTTGACACCTTCCAATTTGGATATCTTTATAACAGGTTCAGGTTTTAAAAATTACAGGTTTTTACCCAAATGAACCTATTACAAACATATCTATGCAGTTTTATTCTAGAATTACGTGTTTATTTTTCCGCAATAATTGAGGGTGTCACAGTTGGTATCAGAGCATATTTGCTCCCGACGCACGTTTGTGCACCCCAATATAAATAACTTGACCTTAAAATAATAAACTTGAGAGATGGGTAAGATGGGTAGACTTAGGACCTTATTTTGTAGTCTCTTTGTGTTTGCTCTTTGTTAGGTACTAACCTGTTTGTTGATTGTCATTTAATAATTGTTGCGTTCTTGGATCAATGACCGTGAGCTTATCTATAGCTAATGGAGTTATTACCCTTATTATAAAAAAAAAAAAGATTTGAACTAAAGGTTTTGAAAATATTTTAATGTTTTTCACTGGTTTTAACGTCAATTAGTGTTAAAGCTTGTTATTGGAGACGTCTGATAATTAGTTTTATCATTTGTTGGTGTAAAAATGTATTTTTATGTCTTTGAATTGGAATATTGATGTTCTTGAGTGATCGCCAAGAGTATCTCCGTTCCATTGAAAGGACACTTATATTTTACGAAGATCAAGATTTAGTGCCTATTCTTTGAGGATTGAAGATTTGTTCAACCTTTGAAGAATGCTTCTACTTCCTTGAAGATGTTTCTCGTTCTTTTTGTATCTCGCCTTATTCTTAATCTCTTGGTGCTTATCCTCCTTCTAAACTCCCTTCTATTTTACTTTAAAAGCTACGCTTGTACTCCTAACTTGTCCTTTGTTCTTTGCTTATCCTCCCTTAACGCCATTAGATAGTACTCTTTCTTGTGAGGAATGTTGACCTTGGTTGGAAAATTTGACTTTTGAGGAGATTGTTTGTGTCTGACCCTTAACCCTGGCTTTGAGAAGTCGTGATGTTAGAAAGACTTAGGTAATGTGATGAGACATACTTAGTGATTCTTATACCTAGTTCCTTGACAAAGTGAGTATAATCGATTGGTGGATTCTTTGTGTTAGGAATGAGTTGCCTATTTAATTAAAGTTATAGAACTTGGCTTTGTTGTTTATGTTTGGGATTTGAAAGCTTAGTAGGTTGAGCGTCGTCGCCTTAGGAGTACACATGAGATAAGTTTAGAATATGAATTTGGAAGAACACCCATTTTTAGATGTTAACAATACCGTATAGATTGGGAATGTGATTTGGTGTTAGTTGTTCCTTGAGAACTTTGTTGAGAAGTCTTTGTCAATTCATTCTTTGTTTTTTTAAAACATTGAGGTTGTGTCGAGTGCTTGAGATAAAGAGATGCTTTTATACTTAAGTGGTAGATTTGCTTTAGGGAAATCCTAATATGTGATAAGATAGGTGGAAGAAGTATCTAACCGATTTATCACCCCTTAAGCGAGCGTTTATTTTACCTTGACCCTTATTTGGGATTTGGTCGTTTTGTCATGAAGGTACAATACCCTAATAGGCGTGACCTTGTTAGAGAGAACCTTAAGTTTTAGGAAGCGTATGGTTTAAGCCTTAAAATCCTCTTTCATACCTTTAATCGTTTCCTCCCTTTCGTTCATACCTTGGTTGGATTTGATTCTTAAGTATAAAAGTTTACTCGTTATTTCCTTTTCTTGAATACCTCCCTAATTCTAATATCTCTTACTGGTTGTTAACTAGTTATCTTTATGATTCGACTCTTTTAGTCTCACACCCTGACATGTTGCTTAAGTTTCCTTGTCTAAATTCCCTTTCTCCTCGATCCTAAGCGTTACCGTTCATACCTCCTTTCCTCGCTTCATCTTGCTCCTCCTTTAAGTTTGACACTCGTATCTTGTGAAACTCTATCTTTGACATCCTTGTAATTTTGACTTCAATTTTTACCCTATGAAAGTCATTATAGCTCTCTTGTTGGTTAAGTTTGAGCTCTCTTAACATACTTTGTTTTTATGCTATCTAAGTTACTTTCCTTTTTGGTACAATTTCTAAACTTTCAAGCTACCAATTTCGTTTCGTTGTTAAAGTTTATGTCACTTCTGTAAACCTAACCTATTTTTAAAGTTTTGAAAATGAAAATTTGATTTAATTCCATATTCGTTCCTTGAGTATAGACTTCTTTATCATGATTTTAATCGCTAAACCCGAGATTTCTTTAAATTTTATCCAATTTCTGTTAACTTTGATCTATTTATGACTTCTTTGTCAAAGTTTAATATTATATTTCCGGAATTTAACTCCCCTTTTAGTTTAATGGTGAAACCTTTATTTCTATTTTGGCTTTTTGCAAAAGAAAATTTGAGTAGATTACCTTTTCTTTTGATTTTAACGTTGATCGGATGTTAGAACTCGTTATTAGAAACGTTTAATAACTTGTTCTACTCTTGTCGACGAGTGATTTTCGGTTTTAAATTTGTCTTTGACTTGGAGGGTTAGCGTTCTTATGTGCACAACAAGAGCAATTTCGTTCCATGAATGAGACTTATACTTTTGAAAACTCATCATTAATGTTTTCGAAAGTATTTTGATTTTTGATTTATACAAATGATTTGCCTTTGACCTTATCTTGGATTAGGAATGTGATGTTCTTGAATGCGCAACGAGAGCACTTCCGTTCCTTTGATGAGAATCTGGTTCTGTCGGAAAATTTTATTTGAAACTTTTGAAAGAATTTTGATTCTTACGATAAGTGACCTTTTAAATGTTTTGGTTACCGATTCCAATTTCAGTTTTATTTTTATAACATTTCATTTATACTTTCAAGTTTCGAGGACGAAACTTTTTAAAAGATGGGGTGATTGTAACACCCCGTATTTTATTAAGTTGGATAAAATTCTTTTAATTGCTATTTTGAATTTAATTACATCATTTAACGATTTATATATATATGCTTAGCTAATTAATTAATTTCATCATAATTCGATACGTTAATTTTAATAATCATTAATAAGTTTATTTAAAGTTAGTTCGAGTTTATTGAAGTTAGTTCGAGTTTATTTATTTAATAATTTCCGTTTCTTTACGAGTCCTTATGAAAGTTGTTTTAAGTGAACCCGAGATGGATTTTGGGAACAAAACCGTCCAATTAGCTATTTTGAGCTTATTTCACTAAATTAGCAATTTTTATTAATATCCGTTAGTTTCGTAAAAATCGCTAATAATTCCGTTTCAAGCCGATTTCTTATTATTTCCGTTAACTATCTGAGTTTATTTTATTTTTCATTCTTTAAACTTATTTATTATTGATTACATTTCATTTATGAGACTCTTTCTTAAACCGGTTAAATTTAACTCGAAACGGTTTTAATAACTATCGAAGTTTCTTAACGACGAAGAAACGTACGTATAATGTTGGAATATGTGTCCTCCGACAATAATGCGATCACGACTGTTGATCATGATGATCACATGTTTAAGTCTCATTAAAATGAATGCAATTGGGAAGTAATATTGTTACTGTCAACTGGTCAACATATATCGGTAATGATTGGGACTAGAGTTTGACATTACTTGTCGTGTGACGGTGGTGATCGATTGACCCCTAGGTCATACCTAAAGGGCAATACTCTTAATTGATTATTTAATTAATCGTATAATGTTACGAGTTAATTAAATTACTTGAAAATTGACGGACGATTTTGGAAGTATATTTTACGTATCAAATTGAAATGTGATTAAATGAGATACGGTCTGAGTAATCAAATTGTATAATTACTCGGATAAAATAATTGTTTAATGTAACAATTAAATTGAATGAATTATTATAAATACAATTTGTTGTGATTTATAAATTGGTAAAATATTTTGGCACAAGTAATTATGAAATTACTAAGTCGATTTTTGTATGTGACGTATTTTTATCAATACGTTGATTTTTAATATGTTAAAAATTACATAACAAATATATGTGACATATGACATGTTACATATAGACAATTGACAAAAATAATATGGACACCATATTATGTTTGTACCGAAATATTGGGGTATTAGGTTAATAATTGTGTTGATTAATTTATTAACTAAACATAATCATTACCTAATTGTATAGCCATGCATGCCTATGGACTTTGTTTAGAACAACAACTTCATGCATTGGCTCCCCAAAAACCCCCTCCTCTTACCCGGTTTTGAGAAGGCAAAAGCCATCATGGCTTTTGTTTTTATTTTACCAAATAATATACAAAAGTGTTGTATTTTATTTTTCATTCTATTCCATCATCTTAGAAGAGATTTTAGTGAGATAAAAAAGCTCTCTTCTCCTCCCTCTCTAAACCGAAAATATTCAAAGTGTTAACAATATTTTTGGTTCAATTTTCTCATAGATTAATATTATACTAGTATTGTAATATTAATTAGATTAAGTGAAAGCCTTGGGTATTAAGCATAGGGAGAGATCTTACTCTTAGATCTTTGTTCTTACATTGGAATAAGCTCAAGAACAAAAGAGAAAGGTGATCTCTTTTGTGCCCTTATAGCCGAAATTTACCATGTAAGAACATGATTTCTCCTCTATTCATTTTATTGTTTGCATGCATAAGTTCCGTTATTAATTTTATGACAAATTATTAGACATATAAGACTATGTTATTATGTATATGAATCTACATTTCCTTCAATCGGTATCATGAGCCACGGTTGTTTGCATGCAAATTGGTTAAAAGTTTTTCCGAGTTATATGAATAACAAAATAAAACTTGTAAAATTTGTGTTATTATGATATATCACGAAATAATTACATGCATGTTAATATTTCTGGTCCTAAAGTGTTTTAGGATATTTTGGTTAATTTTTCGGATTTTTATTGTTCATATTTAATAATAATGACATTTAAATGTGATTTTATGAGTAAAAATGTCATTTTTGGTCTAAAAATAGCTATACTTCGAATTTTCACTTGGTTTTTGGATATGTTGTTACATATATTATTTTGAGATAACTTGTAAATTTTCATAATTTTTGCACTTGTTATGCTCGAAAAATGAATTTTTCATTACTAAATGCGGATTTAAGAGAAAAATAGGTTAATATGAGTTAAATTTCGAATCTGGTCATAGAAAATTTATATGTTGTCACATGCAATTTTACAAGATGTGTGTAAAATAATTGGCTATAAAGAAGTCTTTTAGCATGATTTATGAATTTTTGAAGAAAAATGACATAAATAGTGACTTTATTAGTGAAAATTAATAAAATATAATCTATGACTTAGGAAAAACGTCTAATGTTGCATTTTATTATATTTTTCAGATCTAAAATTGAAAAGTTAATGAAAATAATTTTTCCATGTTTTTATGATTATTTTATTAAATATCGATAAACCGCAACATTGTTTTTCCGGAAAATTTTCGAAATTTTTAACCTAAGATTTTGAACATTATGAGTGTCATGGAATTTTTCCAGAATGTTCATGAATTTAAATTTCAAATTTTGAATTTATTTGGAATTTTTGGTTTTATTTGAAGTTTAATAGCTTAATTTTGTATTTTTGGCCCTTTTATGAACAATTTTGTAAATAAAAGTTAATTATGGTCAAATTATTAGTGAAGACTATATTTTGAGTCCTAAGAGGTTAGGGTAATTAACTTATGCATAAATATGAGTTTATGTATTTTTGTGATTATAAAATGTTGAAATCACGCAAATCCGTAAAAACCGAGTAATATACGATATTGGCTAATTAAAAGGCGATTTAGCATAAAAATTGAGCATGTTTATACATATTATAATGCTGCATTTTTCTTTATGATTGTCATAATTTTAATTTATGTAATTTTGAATTATGTAATTTAACTTAGTATGGCCTTAGATTTTAATTGGTATTTCCCTAAATGTATGGGAATATCGATTCGGTTGTAATTTTTATTGTGATCTCGTATCACCGTTTTGTAATTTAATAGATTTATTTTATTTTAGTTACAAATGTATAATAGGAAATTATGTAATTTATTATGTAATTTTATTCATTCCGGAGTTCCAAAAGACGGATTTCTTCAAGAATGGCGATACATAAAGACGGTGTTACCTCGAGATGCGTGCCACAACCGAAGATCAAGGGACCAATGGAGTTGGTTTCCGAATATGTAATAGATTAATAGTTTTTCTATTTTAGGAAAGGCCATACTAGGATTTATTTACTTTTATGCTTGCATTTTATTTTATGTCACATGCATCGCTAAATCGCCATAACTAAACATGCATTGTCTTCTTTTATCGAGTTTTTCGACCGTGTCAATTAGAATTATCGTAGTTCACCGCTTTAGTTCACTTAAAACGTGATAGATAATAAATTGACATGACCTCTCGCTAAAACTATCAATTGAGACATAGCCTTACCAAATAGTAGAAACCATGAAAACCTATTTCGTGAGGGAGTGCACTCGGCCACACCGGGGTACAAACCTTGTTACGTAGGGGAAGTGGGTGATGAATGTTAATCCACCGAATTCATGTTGATGAGGGATGTATCGGCCCCACCGTGCCCAAGTTAATGTGGGTTTGGATCATGGACACATTTATTCGAAATTTGGATTGAACTCAACAAAAGTATTTGATAAGGGATGTATCGGCCCCACCGTGCCCTTGTCGATGTGTTTTGGGCTATAGATAATAGTTAATGTAATATTATCGACCAAGAGTTCTAAAAGTAGAATCGATTAAACGTTAATCCACCGAGTTATATTGATGAAGGATGTATCGGCCCCACCGTGCCTAAGTCGATATGAATTTGGGTCTTGGAATCATTTATCTAGTTGGGTAGAGGTCACTAGAAAAATGCGTAAAACTTGTTTAAATCATACATTTTTACGAGTATAATTAAAACGACATTTGTTTTACTCCTTATTTTTGTTTTGTAGACCACTTCTTATTCATAACAAATGGCAACACCAACTCCTAATGCTACACCACTCGCTACTTCATCATGGCTCCGATCCTTTATGGATCGATGTAAACTTGAAAAGAATGGGTCAAATTTCTCCGAGTGGGATGCCCAACTCAAATTAGCCGCCGAAGGTGACGACAAGCTTCGTTACCTTACCGAGGCCTCTCCACCCGAACCCTCCACTAGGTCCACCGCGGCCACTAGGGAAGCCTATGAGGCTTACCAAAAGGAGTCCGCCGCAATGAAAAATGTATTAATATTTGCGATGGAGGCGGAGCTCCAAAGGAGAGCCTTCAAAATGGGCAATGCTAATGAGATTTACTCCAAACTTGTGACCATGTTTTCACAAACTCCGCGGATCGTCCAATATGAGGCGGCCGCGGCATTCTTTGATCTCGACTTCAAAGAGGGCCAAAAGGTTAGCCCTCATGTGCTCAAACTCATGGAGCTTGTCGAGACCTTGAAGATTCAAAAGGTTGAAATCCCCAAAGAACTCATCGTAGATAGGATTCTACACTCCTTGTCTAAGGTTAAGGCATATGTGCAATTCCGGGTGAATTTCAATATGCAAGACAAGGATGTGTCTCTTGAGGAGTTGCACAAGTTACTTGTGCAAGCCGAGAGGGACATGGGGTTAAATGTGAACCCTCCCAAGGATGTGCTTAACATAAGCACAAAGAGTAAGGGGAAGTTCAAAAAGAATGGGAGAAAGGGCAAGAAACAAGCTCCCACATTCACCAAAGCTAAGTCTTGTGAAGCTGGCACCTCCAAAGTCAAGAAGGGTCCTCTTGACAAATGCCATTATTGTAATGGCATGGGACATTGGAAGAGGAATTGTTCCAAATATCTTGGTGATATCAAAGCTGGAAAGATCACTCCAGTAGGGCCTCCACCAAGCAAAGACAAGGGAAAAGAAAAACAAGCATGATAAACCATGGAGAAGCTAAGGATAGCTTTTATGGAGCCTTGTTTTTCATTGTCTTATTTTAAGTTATGTTTTGAATTTTTAGAACTTTAAGTTTCCGTGTTCGACATGGAAAGGTATTTTGGATAATGGTTTGTATTTTGGATGATGGTGACTTGGTTTGCAACCCAAGTCACCCGTTTTATCATTTATCCTTTTAATGTTCTAAATTTCATCTTTAAAATGCTTGCGTTTTGAAACATAAGATTATTCACTTAAAGTGATCTAATAGACAAATATAATGACCGGTTTCATTATATGTCCACATGCTTAAGGCTTGTGTATGATCATTTATAAAGTGACTTTGAGTCTATGAACTCTCTTAAAGGTACGTCAACCACCAAGTACACATATGAAATCAATGACTATTAGTCTACCTATGAGGTAGTTCTCCTTATAATTCAACATCATTAATTTGTGTCTCATATGCTATCTTTGAATGCTTAGTGTATTCATTCTAAAGATAGAGTGGGAGAAAAATGAGGACACAACACACAAGGCAAGATATAATTGTGTACTTGTGTAAATGAAGATCTACGCAAGAGAGAATGATTTGAAGGAAGGTATATCTATTTACATAGTATACCAAATAGATGAGATCTATAGTCTCAAGTTAGTTCTAAATGACTTAAGAGACTAAGTGAAGTAATCATAAGAGTTTATTCTCAAGATAACTACACGAGGAGACCAAAAGAAGTTTTGGAAGAAAAATGACTAATGTAAAGTCTTAACAAGCTTTTGACTAAGGTTATGAATCATTTGACCAATAGTTTCAATCATGAGTTTTACTTAAGAGCCTAAATGAATCAAAGTAACATACTAGTTATGATCAAGTTGCAAAGATTGATATTCCGATATCTTCAATAGCCAACGTTTTAACCACGCAAATGTCATTGTTTAACCTCGCTATGAAATGGTTAAACCTCCTTCCGAAAGGGTATTCCGAAGGACCTATTCTAAATATTATTTGTATTTGAATAATGACATTGCTACACATCATCATGACATGAGTATGTTAGAGATTTAAAATCTCTTTCCGTAAGGTTGAGATGAGACCACTTCAAAATAGGCATTTTGAAAGGATATGATGGGAACATATATGGTTTTATCCTAGTAACTTGGCAAAGCGATTTATATTTATATTCTTGACAAATTTCGATTGAGAAGTCAATTTCGAAATATGTAGAATTGAGTGGGAGTTAGGAAATTCTCATGTGAAGACATGGGATTTAGTGGGAGCTATCATCCTTGAATGTATAAAACTCATTACTCATTAAAGAATGACGAGCTAATACCTTCTTTCATAAAGAAGCTTTCGAGTTTTCAATTCTGGATGAAAATGGACAATGATGAATCAAATTACATCATGGGATGTTGGATTAGTATTAAGAGATACACATCATGTCAACATACATAGGTTATTAATATGAATGAAAATGGAATTACCATTAGCAGTCATGGTAGTTCATTGAACCTGAGAACGGTTGATCTCATGATTATTAGTAACTAATGTTTCCGCCATTAGAATAATCATGTACATGTCCAATTTTGAATCGTATGCATAAGAGCATGATGATAGGTTGGTGAGCCATAACAGAAACGTCATGAATTCTCGAGTAGAATCCGATGAGCGATTTCGGTGATTGACGGAATGTTCCATTGTGTGTTAAGAGGTTGCACATACTGTAGAAAATCCGAGCACATATGAGGATTTATGAGAATCCCAAATCTTTCAAGTCCAGAAAGAGAAATGAGAAGTTTTGGAAAGATACTTGGTTAAGTAAGAGGTTATTCAAAACAATCTTTCCTAATAAAGCTAGGACTTGTGAGAAGTACTAAGCTTATAATCTTGTCAATTGTTGCAAGATTCTACAAAACATATACCTAGTGCATTGTGTGTGGATGAAATACTTGATCGGTACAAGTTATATTATTCATCGCAAATTCGTTCGTTATGAGATGAGCAATGAGAAAGTTCTTTCAAGTTGAAGAACCAAAATCAAGGTCAAGAACCTTAATGTGTACTTGGTAAGATTCATGCTATGAGAACATGAATGTGAAGGAAATTGCAAGTGTAAGAAGTTTGAACACATGGACACATGGGATGTTAGACTTCTATTGCAATCAATGAGTGTTTACACTTATGATATACATCACAAGGTTGTAATATGATATTGACTACCCGAGTGTGATGCCGACATTTGTCGTTTGAGTTATTATTAACTCACTTGGTACATTGTTATATCCAAACGGGTTGTAGAGACAATTGAACCCCGTTAAAGTGAACATGGATTAACATTGTTTTGCCCATAGTTACTTATATGAGGTGACGTCTCGAAGTGACTAGAGTGTGAGGCGATTGATGGCAAGTTCAAGTGCCATACAATCATGTGAGATGACTAGTCGATCACATAGGCAGACTGTTAGGAACATTTTGTCGGGCCTAATGACCGCTTATAGAGTTCTGGCAAATTTATATAGCCTGGTCGTGGCGAGAGCTACTATAGTATTCAAATGAGTCGATTCTTTTGACTAAAGACTATTCGCCTAAGATGGCACGATTTCGATTAACTTTGATTTGTGTTACTACGACCTTCGTAAATGGGGTCAAATGGGCATATTTTGGGTTATGATGGTCGTGGCTAGTCGAAGGGAATGAGTGCGATAGGAATTGTCCACCCCTAGTCGGGGTTATAACAATATCTCAGGGCCACTCGAGGAGTAATGAACTGGAAATGCGTGGCCACGCTCGGAAGGTATCCAGAGTGGATAAATCCGGTCAATCAGTTATTCTCCAGATCGAGGAAACCACTCTCGATATGATCACTTGCAAGTACGACCTGAAAGACACCTTGCATTGAGTGGGAGATAGTAATAGGACAAGAGAATTGGTGACGCACACTTGTCGAGGACAAGTGGGAGATTGTTGGAATATGTGTCCTCCGACAATAATGCGATCACGATTGTTGATCATGATGATCACATGTTTAAGTCTCATTAAAATGAATGCAATTGGGAAGTAATATTGTTATTGTCACAACTCGGTCAACATATATCGGTAATGATTGGCTGACTAGAGTTTGACATTACTGTCGTGTGACGGTGGTGATCAGTTGACCCCTAGGTCATACCTAAAGGGCAATACTCTTAATTGATTATTTAATTAATCGTATAATGTTACGAGTTAATTAAATTACTTGAAAATTGACGGACGATTTTGGAAGTATATTTTACGTATCAAATTGAAATGTGATTAAATGAGATACGATGCGAGTAATCAAATTGTATAATTACTCGGATAAAATAATTGTTTAATGTAACAATTAAATTGAATGAATTATTATAAATACAATTTGTTGTGATTTATAAATTGGTAAAATATTTTGGCACAAGTAATTATGAAATTACTAAGTCGATTTTTGTATGTGACGTATTTTTATCAATACGTTGATTTTTAATATGTTAAAAATTACATAACAAATATATGTGACATATGACATGTTACATATAGACAATTGACAAAAATAATATGGACACCATATTATGTTTGTACCGAAATATTGGGGTATTAGGTTAATAATTGTGTTGATTAATTTATTAACTAAACATAATCATTACCTAATTGTATAGCCATGCATGCCTATGGACTTTGTTTAGAACAACAACTTCATGCATTGGCTCCCCAAAAACCCCCTCCTCTTACCCGGTTTTGAGAAGGCAAAAGCCATCATGGCTTTTGTTTTTATTTTACCAAATAATATACAAAAGTGTTGTATTTTATTTTTCATTCTATTCCATCATCTTAGAAGAGATTTTAGTGAGATAAAAAAGCTCTCTTCTCCTCCCTCTCTAAACCGAAAATATTCAAAGTGTTAACAATATTTTTGGTTCAATTTTCTCATAGATTAATATTATACTAGTATTGTAATATTAATTAGATTAAGTGAAAGCCTTGGGTATTAAGCATAGGGAGAGATCTTACTCTTAGATCTTTGTTCTTCCATTGGAATAAGCTCAAGAACAAAAGAGAAAGGTGATCTCTTTTGTGCCCTTATAGCCGAAATTTACCATGTAAGAACATGATTTCTCCTCTATTCATTTTATTGTTTGCATGCATAAGTTCCGTTATTAATTTTATGACAAATTATTAGACATATAAGACTATGTTATTATGTATATGAATCTACATTTCCTTCATATAATAAATAGCAGGCTGGCAGGCTGCTGCCTCATTTTTGATTTCCCACGTCTCTTTCTTCTTTTCCTCTTCTTCGCCCTTCTTTTTCCTTCTGTCTGTTACCTCTTCAATTTTTGTCTATAATCCGTCCTGGTGCTCCGTTTGTCATCCGTTTTCAACAGTTTTCATTCCACAGTGGTTCTCTTATCGTTTCCGTCAATCCGTTGTAAGTAAAATTCATTTTCATTACGAATTTTTACAAACCCAAGTTATATTTTCAGCTTTATTTATTATAAGACGGTTGTAGATGCTAAGATAGACGGTCTTGTAGAAGATTTGTTAGTCATAAATGATTAGTTCAATCGGAAAAAGGTAACAATTATAGGTTACTCGATATTACTTGTAAAATATGTTTATTTCGAATGCTGGTTAGTCTGTTTTATAATTGAGACGGTGTATAATTATATATAGGGATCCTTATGGATGTTAATTAGTCAGTTGTATAGTTGAGACGGTGTATACTGATATGTGGAGATGATTGAGACGGTGTATACTGACCTTTAGGGATCATATGGGATGCTAGCTAGTAAATGGTATATTTAAGACGGTGTATGCTGACATGTATGGATTGTTTTGGGTGATAATTGGTGTGTTTTATAGTTGAGACGGTGTATACTGACATGTAGGGATTGTTTTGGACTGATTTGTTCTCTGTGTTGGGGCGATTTTTGTAGTCTTTAGGGACTGTTTTTGAGTTGCTTTATACTTGTGGATTTCCGCTCTAAAATCGTTTTAAATGCTGACTTAGTTGGCTCAGCTAGGACTATTTTTAGGCGCGAGAATGGAGTCTTAAGGGGACGATTGGTACTCTGTTTTGGGCAGGGACGAGAGCTGTCATCGTGGGTTTTCACTTTGCATTTGAGGACTGGAGTTGGGGTCGAACTTAGGCATCTTTTGGGTTCTGTTTTGGACTGATTTTTGGGTCAGGTTATGAAGTAGGGTGAAGGGTGGCTATGGGTAGTCGGGTGGTGGTCGTGTCGAACTCCTTGTGGCTTGCTTTTAAGCGAGTCTGATGGCCTGGCAGTGGCCTGGCTGTAGCTTAGCAGTGGCCTGACCGTGGCCTAGGCAGTGGCCTAGCTAAGTCACGAGTTTGAGGCCATGTGTAGTTAGTGGTTAGGCCGAGTTTGAGGTTGTCATAATAACTTTTGAGCCGTGTCTATAAATTGTTTTGACGCTAGTTTGGTTTATTTAAAATATAATTAAATTAATTTCCGTCTCATATTTTATATAACGATAATTCGTTAATATCGTCCTTTCACATAATTATTTTAGGTGACTCATATGTGGTTGAAGATGAAGAGTAATTTTGGGTTTTAGAAGCTTTCTCAAGTTATTATTTGCCTTTTTCTAGCGTAAGGTAACTATTCCGAGTTACTCGACGAATTAATGTCACATTAGTAGTTAATGTTGTACTTGTTGTTTGTTAAGTGTTTAGGTGATTGATAATGTGTTACTTTCGTTTTTCACATGATAGAAATTGGAAATAGCATGAGAATAATATTGCGATAAAATTTGTGATTTGGGCCAAAGTAGGCCAAGACTCGAGTGGGCCGTTGACCGAACGAGTTTGGTCAAACTAGGTTTAAACCAGTCAGCCTCGATTTGACCGATGACCCTTCGCGGGACTCGGGTCGAGGGTTTGTCTTTGAGGTGAGATTGGTTGTTATTGAAAGTTTTATGTGGTGCCTTGATATTTGTAATTATCATTTCACATGTTGGTTGTTGGATGCTTTGGATACCTTATGCTTGAGTCTTCTTGCCTTGTTGCCATTTTAGCTTCTTCTCATGAATTATGAGATTAACGGTTAGCTGGAATTTGGATTATTATTGATATTGGAGATATTGTTGGATTGTCAGCTGAATATGCTCTTGCGTAGCCTTTCATATACTAGGGTGTGTATGATCTTTTGTGTGTACAATTTTGGACTCTTTGTCCCTTTTATGGTTAATTGGGTATCCTACTTGTCTTGTGTGGTGTGGGCTAAAGTATTCAAGCTGGGACTAGCTGGGACTAGGTCCTAGGTGAGTATTTCAGCCTTCATCATAGATAGACCTTTATAGTCTTTGACGAGTGTATGTTCACTGCTCAATAGCCTTTGTGTTCCTGACTTGGTGGGTTTATATCCAAGTTGGGGCATGACCTCGTTACTTATTTTGAGAGTAAGTGGTCAGCTTAAGTACTAGCCAACCCTTTGGTGGACTCCTTAGGGTACTCACATGCTTTTATAAAATTGTGGGTCTTGGGTGCGGTGGTGTGTATCCGCATGTCTAGGTCTGCGCAGATTTAGGACTAGGGTTGTGTTGTGTCTTGGCCATGTTTTGATAGAACCTTTGAGCCAGGATACCGGTTCGATTACCTTCCCTACCTCGTGGTATAGACTCGAGTTACAGAGTGACTATTGACCGTGCTAAGAACTAATGCTTGTCTTTGATATATTGTCCTTTCTTGTTTGATGATTCTATGAATCATAGAAGGTGGGATGCAAGCCGGCTATGGTTGATAGAGTTTGGATTCCTGGATGTTATGTGATTCACATGATAGTGTAGTATGAGTCGGTCTAGTATTCACATGCTAGGACTATGTGTTGTTATATTGTTGTTCACATGATAAGCACGATTGTCTAGCATCTATATGCTAAGGCATTGTGTGATTCGTATTCATATTCTTATGTTTACATGTTATATTAACTATGACATTTCGTGGCTGGGAGAACTCGGAGTTACTCCCCACTGACTGTGTCTTTCGTATTTGTATAAAATGCGAATGACAGGTAGGTGATGCATATATGGGGTACATGGACGAGCTAGCGAGCAAAGTAACCTTGGAACCTAGATTGGCTTTATTTTTTTTGTGACCCTTAAACACTTTTTATGTCACATACATTTTAGGGACATATGTCTCCCTCTTTTCATTTGGTTGTATAATTTGCTATTCGCGACTTTAGCGATGGTTATGTTGTGAAACTTCTAGTTAGACCTTGTATGTTTGACACCTTCCAATTTGGATATCTTTATAACAGGTTCACGTTTTAAAAATTACAGGTTTTTACCCAAATGAACCTATTACAAACATATCCATGCAGTTTTATTCTAGAATTACGTGTTTATTTTTCCGCAATAATTGAGGGTGTCACACCCAATCCCGCCCGCGTTAGCGGCCTCTACTGATCCATCGTGGTTGTTTAAGTGCAAAAGTTGATTAAACGGTGTAAATGCATGAATGCACATCCAAAAGTGTTAACCTAACATGTGAGCTTTCTAAGTCGGTTTGTTAATCCAAATATCAAGCATAATATGTCAAGTTGGATTTATGGTTGATTTGCAAGTGAGAACGGAAATTAAACATCCATTTACCAAATTCAAATTATGATGCTTAACACGATCCATTTATTGAAAAAGGGTGTCAAATGACAAAGTGTAAAAACGTATGCTTGTCAATCTGATCCGTCATGTATTCGGATTAACCGTAATCGGGATCGTCCAGACAAGTGCTAAGAACGAGGCAGAACAGTGCCAGGCAGCCCTGTTAAGGCGCGAGCCTATTGGCGAGGTAAGGGGCTCTGCCCAGGTTTTGAAATATTAAAGCAGAGGGCCTCTTGGGGCGCGAGCCATGGGGCGAACCAAGAGAAGCCTCCTGGTTGTTAAAATGGTTGTTTAAAACCGTATTTGTGAATAAATGATTTGCAAGTATGATTTGCATGACTCGGAATAATTACTATTGTGTTAGTAACATTCGTTGTCGGATTTGCATGTTTGAAAAGTATAGTTTACAAATAAAAATGTAAAATGTTTGATTTGAACTAATCATGTTAAGTTCATTTCTTTGTAATTAGACAAGTTAATCATCGTACTCGGATTAAACCATGGTATAAGGAACCAAGGATGATTATGAGTTATGACTAATATATTTACAAATGTAAACAAAATGAGAAAAATGATAAATAAAAGAAAAGAATTTCCTTTAAAATGTAATTAACCAATTAATATCACCGAGTCACGGATTAAACCGTCATGGTATTAGAAACGAAGGATGATTTTTGTAATGGTCAAAAAGTTTGTCATAAAAATGAATCAAAACATTTGAAATGGTAAAAACCATAAAAGAAAAGAAGTAAAAATAAAAGAAAGTGTTGAAGGAAAGACGAACTCAAACACGTTTGAGTCTGACCTGGGCACCCCCATTGAGGCGCGAGCCACTTTGCACAATAAGGGGCTTCTGCCTCAGGCCAAAACTGTAACACCCCCATACTCCTAGTGCCTTACCAGGACCACTCAGGTATAAGGATACTACCATCTCGGTTACCCGAGGCATGATAATCATAAGACAATAACGAAACAACATTTAATAGTATAACTTTAGTGAAAAGTACAAACCAAGCCAAATCACAAAATATGAGTACAAGTTCTCAAACCAACTGTCTAATCTACTAAATGTAAAGTTTATTAAACGACTAAGCTACAGCGGAAGACTTCTATCATCTGACAGTGGCAATCCCAGCAATCCCATGTGACTCAACTCAAACCTGCTCAATTACTGCTCACCATCCCCGAATGGATCACCGCAGGTTTTACAAACAACAACACGGGGTCAGTACTAATCACACAATCTATATATATATCAACAATACGATAAACAGATGTCTCACACCGTCACACACATAATCACATCAGTCCCATCAATCTCAATCGCCGACTGTCCACTGGACCAGCCCTGCCAGTGGGGGACCGCAGCCGTACCCACCAAATCCCCGTTCCTCATAATGAGCGATAACCCTGTCCATTAATGTGCACATCCCCTTCCGTGGCGGGTTCCATGAAGGGCGAAACTAGGGCGTGAAGCCACTCCCGCAAGTGATTCCACTAAGCCGAGAACGCGTCTCGAGAACCAGAGACAAACAATCACAATCAACATCCGTCACAATACAATTACTATATTATTCAATCAACCACAACACATCAACATCACATTATGGGACTAATACTGAGTAGAAAATCCTACCTGGAAAGCACAACTATCAGACGGTCTCAACAACTGTATCAAAAAACCTCTTCTATAAAACCTCCTCTTATCATACAAACACATAAACACTACCAAATCACAATCTACACAAAACCCCCAAATCCCCATATTAGGGTTTTAACAACTTAAAGGAAATACTATAAAAACGGTACATAGGTCTTACCCTCGACGCAAGGATCTCAACGGTATAACGAACGATGAGATCCGACCTTCCAAACTCCGGGATTTGCTAACAATGCGATTAAAGTGAAGAACGTACTTTGCTTTCTCTCTTGATAGTAATTTAGGTTTTGAAAAGTGTTTAGAACAATGACGGAAAAGATTATATACCTTAATCACATAATTAACAAAACCCGAGAAATAACTCCCCGTAAACCGGCTACTTGATCGAGTAGCTAAGGTACTCGATCGAGTGCCCCCTTACTCGATCGAGTATCTTAGTTACTCGATCGAGTACCCAACAGGTCAGAAACTATTTTAAAACGCAACTCACCGTTACTCGACAGAGTAAGGCCTACTCGATAGAGTACCTAGAGACTCATTAATACGGAGTATTACAGTCTTCCCTCCTTAAAAAGAACTTCGTCCCCGAAGTTCAACCCATACATAAAACAAACATACTGACTCGATCAAGACACAACAACGCAACTAATAACTCAAAACAAAACCCCAACCTATAAAACATGAACTCTCAACACCAACTCCACCAACTATTCCTACCTCCACAACATGGCTCACGATATCGTATCAAGTACATCATAGACTCTCCCGACACCAACTTCATACACTACCAACTACCGTCCACTAACGCTGCTAGCTCCGTTTCACTAACCTATTATCCACTAGAAAATCCGCTATCAAGACACTCATAAACATCAAACGTAATGCTACATTCTACCATCCTTAAAAGGAACTTTGTCCTCGAAGTTTACTCACACTCATAACATCATCATCCAACTGTCATGACCTTTAATAAAATCAAAACAAATATCCGTCCTTTATGCTACACCAACACTCTACTTCCAAATATACCACCATATGTACAACCATCAAAATCTCTTTTATCGCATCCTACTCCTGTTAAGATAAATGTTACGTCCTCGTAACTCACTAATACTAAATCCTAGCTATATCGTCTCATTATCCTCATCACCACCGCATGTCAAAGATAGCCACCTATAATCTAAACACTCGCCATGTATATATCCAAAGCTCTCTTACTTAAACATTTCTCATATCTCAACTCATTCGGCCCATCACCTAACCTATACCATAAAACTCGTAGCAAAATCACCATACTAACTCTCCATTATTACTGCAAAACAACATACCTCTCTATGTAAAGCACCGATCTCCCAAAAGCATAACTCATGATCCACACTCGTTATGTACACTCACACTAGATCCTCAAGTTCTTTCCTTGATTACCGCAAAACTCATACATAACTTCACATGGCACTAATTCCCCCAACACCCTACACTCACTGTCTCCACAAAGGATTATGAACCCCCTGTATCTTTCAGGTCATTACCACACATGTTTTGTGAATCACTTGCCATTACCATGTCTACGAAAGCCTTATCTAGAACAAGATCAGAATTACTGTAACAACCTCTCACAACCGTGTCCCATCAACAGAATGTCACAATACCATGACAACAACAAAAACATATACAACTCTATTTCATATCGTACTCTACCCTCATTCCCAAACTTAACCTGGTAAAGAAAACATCAATGATCAAGACAACTGTCTATCTGCACAAACTGAAACTCGCAGGGAGCAACATCAAACGAAACAACAATCTATGTATAACTGGTATGTACTTCTAAAACTCGAATCATAATCATCCCGCCTACTCCACCACAACTGGTGACGGCATCGCAACACCGTCACCAACAGCCACACCGCATTGCGAAAATACCCGCACCACAACACTAGGTACCGTGCCCGGATCACCACCCGAGGCACAACAACCACATCGATAGACATCACAACTGCATACAATTCCCATAAACACTGACTCAGAATAACTTCTCAGACAAGGAAAACCTACTGAAATCCACTTTACTAAATCACAACGTAATATATTTTGATGAATTAAACTGATAATAACCTCATGAATATCATCCCCTTACCATATCACAGATTGACATGTATCATGAATATATACAGGTATAACCAGTCATGCCAGATCACTCAAATTATTAACTTTTTAATCATCATTCAATTAGATTAGCGTACCCAATATGCAGTACAGAACATTCAAATAACAACTTTATGATAATCACACCATATCACGTCTTGTGAGGTCAAAATCTCACACAAACATTTATATATATATCACAGACCCGTAATCACATCCAACCAGTCAATCCTGATCACGTAAGTTACCACTCAACAAAGGTTATCTGTCGCCCGAGCTTAACTCATATGCCCCTCATAACATATTCTCCCATTCGCATATCTATCACCCCTTGCCACATGTAACCATACTAGTAATACTCAACTACTAACAACCGCCTCATATAACCACATCTTATACTCTCTCACAACCATACATAGAAATCTGGTCTCTGCAAAATCAACCTCTTTAGAATTGTTACCCTTCTAATATACCATCACCCTTAACCACTAGTCACAAACCATAACACTACCACTGTCCGGACATCAAACCTCTTACACTCATCTCTAAACATCACGATTTCTTTCCTATCTTTGGTTAACATCCCAAATAACGAACATCGAATCGATCAACAAAATTACCTCAACATTCTTCCCAATACTATTCTTAATTGTGTCGTCATCTAATTCTCCACAAAAATCTCATATCATGCAGATATTCTACCAACTTCTTACTCCCTTAATTCCTCGAAACTCATGATTAATCATGTTGTCCTGAAACTTCTGTATAACCATTGACTTACTTACTCTTGATAGTATCATACATCTCGACGATTCCTTACTTTTATGTTACATAACTCCGGTGAACATTTTTCTCATCTTACTTTTATCCTTCTTTTCTCTTTATACTCATCAATATCATTTAATAGCTCAACTCTTTATTAATTCTATCTAACCCTTTAGTGCACCAATTACCTTCTCATCGCTCCAAAACTCAAATCCCATTATTTTATATCGATATCATCTCACTCTTTCTTACCATGGATCTTCTCTTATTATGCTATCACTCACACTTGCCACTAATCTATCCATAAAATCAACGTTCACTGTTTAAACAATTGTATCTCCTTTGTACCTCTTTTGAAATCAGAATTCATTTCATATCGTTAATTGCCCGAGGAAATCCCACAGTAGTTTCATCTCTTAATAAACCAAATATCCCAAACTCACTCACTGTGTACAAATCTACCTCGCGACATGACTCCATAAAGTTCACTGTTTACCACTCTTCTCAACCCCTTTAAAACGAACTTTCACTACATATATCCATAACCCACACGACTCCTAACCATCTCCCTCCATAATTCTTTACACATCTCAAGCTGCCACTATCCACATCCTTACTTTCAATCTTTTTATTCTCACGTTCCTTAGACTTACATCACCCCTTGCCCATATTCACTTGTTTTTACGTTACTCAACACACAATCATATCACTCATCTCATCTCATAAAACATGCTCTATGTCTCAATTAAGCCATAACGATCTTCCTTTTCTTTTTTTACTATCTATCGCAACCACATATAACTAATGTCCTCCCACCGAACTCATACTCACCACAGGTGCCACTCCTTACATCATAAGATTGGGTAACTTACGCATCAGGATCCACATACATATAAAACAATGCATAAAGAAGCAAAATAACACCTTTGAATTAAACATAATATGCAACGAAGTCAAAAGATAAGCATATGACCCAAAACAGGGGTCACTAGATCGAGTAGAGGCCACTCGACCGAGTAAGGGACTTACTCGATCGAGTAGGTGAACGTCAGAGGCACGTAAAACAAATCACCAGTGCTACTCGATCGAGTAACTGAGGTACTCGATCGAGTGTCCCCCTACTCGATCGAGTGCCAAGGCTACTCGATCGAGTACCCTACGCAATTCTCAGCATTGTCCAGTTTTCGTAAAACAGTCATAACTCACTCGTTTCTTGGTCGATTTGGGCGTGTGACCCATCGTTAGAATCGTAAAAGGACAAGCTATCACCTCCAATTGGAATCACATCAAAATCATTTATGCATATCAAGATATAACAGTTTAAAGACAACTTTGCTGTAATCAAACGACATAACTATTTGATTTTTACTTCCAAACAACTTAGACAACAACCAAGCAAACAAAACCAATCCAAAACTCATAAAACCAGTATTCCTAGTCATCTGTTACTATCTTCAAAAGCCAAGCAACAAATAACTCGATGCACATATATCATTCAACTTACCAATCACATATTACCCACATGTTTTTATTATATAACTTTACGTAAACAAAATTACAATGATATGACAACAAGTATCATATTCACATGTTACTAGCATAACAAAATTATAACATCTCTTCCATCATACAACATCCTTGAAAAAAATATCATATTATCATGCAACAATTATCATCTTTTTCCACCAATTATTCATGCTCTTACTCAAACTTTCAGCTATATAAACTCGTACAACACTACCAACAACATATATGTATACATAACTCTATGTATAACTCAAATCAAACGAATTTTCCTCCCGTATCTCTACAATGCCATATCGTAAAACAACTATCATGCTTTCAATCAATAACTTACGAAATCACATCATCACCATCTTTTCTACACATTCCCCATTCTCCACATACATACATCCACTGATTCATGCCACACATCACCATATAGGTACACAATTCACAAGATAAACACATAGCGATCCCGACTCATATCCCATGGGGACCGGTTACAAATTGTAGGGCGAGTTCGCGACTTTAGGACGTCTCCCAAGTCTTTGCATTAGCTCCTACAACCTTTACCCCGGGTTCATTTTAATTGACTCCCTATATTCATTAAATTCATTGGTTATAGGTTTCAGGATCGTCACTCTGATACCATTTGTAACACCTCCATACTCCAAGTGCCTTACCAGGACCACTCAGGTATAAGGATACTACCATCTCGGTTACCGAGGCATGATAATCATAAGACAATAACGAAACAACATTTAATAGTATAACTTTAGTGAAATGTACAAACCAAGCCAAATCCCAAAATACGAGTACAAGTTCTCAAACCAACTGTCTAATCAACTAAATGTAAAGTTTATTAAACGACTAAGCTACAGCGGAAGACTTCTATCATCTGACAGTGGCAATCCCAGCAATGCCATGTGACTCAACTCAAACCTGCTCAATTACTGCTCACCATCCCTGAATGGATCACCGCAGGTTTTATAAACAACAACACGGGGTCAATACTAATCACACAATCTTTATATATATCAACAATACGATACACAGATATCTCACACCGTCACACACACAATCACATCAGTCCCATCAATCTCAATCGCCGACTGTCCACTGGACCAGCCCTGCCATTGGAGGACCGTAGCCGTACCCACCAAATCCCCGCTCCTCATAATGAGCGATAACCCTGTCCATTAATGTGCACATCCCCTTCCGTGGCGGGTTCCACGAAGGGCCAAACTAGGGCGTGAAGCCACTCCCGCAAGTGACTCCACTCAGCCGAGAACGCGTCTCGAGAACCAGAGACAAACAATCACAATCAACATCCGACACAATACAATTACTATATTATTCAATCAACCACAATACATCAACATCACATTATGGGACTGATACTGAGTAGGAAATCCTACCTGGAAAGCACAACTATCAGACGGTCTCAACAGCTGTATCAAAAAACCTCTTCTACAAAACCTCCTCCTATCATACAAACACATAAACACTACCAAATCACAATCTACACAAAACCCCCAAATCCCCATATTAGGGTTTAAAAAACTTAAAGGAAATACTATAAAAACTGTACATAGGTCTTACCCTCGACGCAAGGATCTCAACGGTATAACGAACAATGAGATCCGACCTTCCAAACTCCGGGATTTGCTAACAATGCGATTAAAGTGAAGAACGTATTTTGCTTTCTCTCTTGACAGTAATTTAGGTTTTGAAAAGTGTTTAGAACAATGACGGAAAAGATTATATACCTTAATCGCATAATTAACAAAACCCGAGAAATAACTCCCCGTAAACCGACTACTTGATCGAGTAGCTAAGGTACTCGATCGACTGCCCCCTTACTCGATCGAGTATCTTAGTTACTCGATCAAGTACTCAACAGGTCAGAAACTATTTTAAAACGCAACTCACCCTTACTCGACAGAGTAAGGCCTACTCGATAGAGTACCTAGAGACTCATAAATACGGAGTATTACAAAAACTCAGTTTTGGCTCGTCTTACCTAAATTTGAATCGTGTTATGCATCGTTCGTGCTTATAGACTCATCAAAACATTAAAGACATGAATTAAAGTGAGATATTTACACCCTCAAACTTACGTATTTTAATGTTTGCGAAGTAGACGACTTTAGAGACGGTTTTCTTGTTGTGACTAATCGCGATCAAAGAAGTTTAAAAGAGTGCCTTAAAAAAGGATTTGGTTTTGAAAATGAGTTGAAAATATGTTAATTAAAACTTGTTAATTCATGAGTTGAGTTGGTCGAATGGGTCGGTCGAATGCACGGCGACGGTACCAAACAATATGTGTAAGGCTTGTGTTTACGATCGGTAGGTCGTAAACACGTGTCGATTTTGTGACTTAGGATGTCGAGTATAGATGTTTAAGGGAGATGTGAGGGGGCGGACTCTCGCATGAAGATTATGGTGTGCGAAGGTTGGTATTTATAGAGAAATGTGGGATGGTAGGTCGGTTGTGTTTGCTTGGAGGCTAAGCAGACACCCCATTGAGGCGCGAGCTACCTCGTGATACAAGTGGGTGTATTGTCCCTTTCAATTTGGACGTGCCCTATTCTCCATCCATTATTGATTTGTGGTAATCAAATAGGATGTCGTGTAACAATATGGGCATCTAATAAGATGATTTTTGGTGTTACTTGAGGTAGGTGTTTTGTGTGCTTGACTCGGGTTTGACCCGTGCGAGTCGGGATTTGAATTTCGAGTCGGTTTTTGGCTCGGTGTCGTTTTTTACTCTAATTAGGGTCATTTTAATGGAAATGACATGATAAAGACAATCATGGCATTATTTTCGACATTCGAGATTTGGGTTGACTCGGTTTGACTCAGGTTGACTCGAGTTGCGGGTTTCTGAGTCGGTTTTGTGTCCGAAGACGGTTTTGACTCTAATTAGGGTCATTTTAATGGAAATGACATGATGAAAACATTCATGGCATTATTTTTGACATTCAAGATTTGGGTTGACTCGGGTTGACTCAGGTTGACTCGAGTTGCGGGTTTTTGAGTCGGTTTTGGGTCCGAAGACGGTTTTAACTCTAAATAGTGTTATTTTAATGAAAATGAAGTTAGAAAACTTTTGAAATCATTTTTCATATCCGAGTAGTCCATTAAACCGTCTCATGTATAGCCAATCCACGTACGCATATCAAAAACACGTTACAGTCCGATCATCATCGGACGATTTTTGGAAGGTGCAGATACTGGGTATCTACAGTTGGCTATTTATAACTTACCTCCATATGTGTGCATGAAAAGAAAGTATTAGATGTTGTCGTTGTTAATTTCTGGTCCTAAACAACCTGGAAATGATATAGATGTCTATTTAGAACCTCTTCTAGATGATTTGCGAATGTTGTGGGATAGTGGGATAGAAGTATTTGATGCATATAAGAACGAAACATTCAATTTGAGAGCGATGTTATTGTGTACAATATCTGACTATCCGGCTTATGGCAACCTTTCTGGGCACACAGTTCATGGAAAGAGGCCTGTCCATTGTGTGGGGAGGATATCGAGTCTGAATACTTGAAGTCTTCTCATAAGTATGTGTATATGGGAAATAGGAGGTTCTTGTATCATGACCATTGTTATCGCAAGTTGCAGAAAGCATTCAATGGAAGACAAGAACTTCGTAAACCTCCTAGAATTTTGAGTGGGCATGAAGTTTATAAGAACGTAAAGCATATTGAGATAGATTATGGGAAGAAGAGCGGCTCTAAATTGTCTACTCGTGGGTATAAGAAAAGATCCATATTTTTTGATAAACTTCCATATTGGCCTGACCTGGAGGTCAGGCCTTGCCTCGAATTCATGCACATTGAGAAAAATGTCTGTGATAATATTATCAATACCCTTCTGAATGTTCCCGGTAAAATAAAGGATAACGCCGCAGCTAGGGAAGATATGAAAATGATGGGTATTAGGTTAGAGTTGGCACCACAGAAGAGAAGTAATCGTACATTTTTACCGCCAGCAGCTTATACCCTTCCACGGAATGAGAAAAAAGAGTTTTGTGCATGCTTGAATGGAATTAAAGTGCCACATGGTTATTCGTCGAACATCAAAAGCCTAGTGTCGATGCAAGACCTAAAACTCACCGGGTTAAAGTCACATGATTATCACACATTGATGCAACAATTACTACCAGTGGCTATTCGTTCCATTTTATCTGAAAAGGTAAGATATGCTATAACTAGATTCTGTCTCTTCTTCTAGTCTATATGCGAGAAAGTCATCGATCCCGATGACGCGAATTCATTGCAGGACCTCATTGTAACCTCTCTTTGTCAGTTGGAAATGCATTTTCCACCCTATTTTTTCACTATCATGATTCATCTGACCATTCACTTGGTTAGGGAGATTTTGTACCTTGGGCCTGTGTACTTAAGATACCAGTATCCTTTCGAAAGATTGATGAAAGTCTACAAGGACTATACATCTAATCGGTATCGTCCGGAAGGTTCTATTGCTGAACGCGCTATTTTAGACCAAGCTCTTTCATATTGTTATGCTCATCTCTCCCCTGAGGAGTTCATTGACGTTCCTAAGAATCGTCATAGTGACTGGTGAAGGAAATATAGATTCATATACATACTAACATACTCATATATGTCAAAATTAATTTGTCATAAAATTAAATGTGGATTTTATGCATGCAAACAATATAAAAATAGAAGAGAAATCATGTCCTTACATTGATGATTTCGGTTTAATGGGCACAAGAGAGATCACCTTTCTCTCTTGTTCTTGAGCTTTTCCTTATGGAAGAACAAAGATCCAAGTATAGGATCTCTCCTTAGGATTAATACCCAAAGCTTTCTCTTAATTTAATTAATATTACAAGAACTAGTATAATATTAATTAGTTAGAAAATTGAACCAAAAATATTATTTAACACTTGAATATTTCGGTTTTTATGAGAGAAGAAGAGGAGGATTTTTCTTCTCTCTAGAACTAATTTTTGGATGATGGAATGAATGAATAATAGACTAACTCATATTAGTGTATAATTAGGTAAATAAGATGAAAAACCATAATGGTTTTTCATCTCAAAAACCGGGTGGAAGGGTGGCATGGGAGGGAGCCAATGCATGCTCTAGTTGCTCTTCACAATGAGCATTATGGTTGCATGGCTACAAGGGTAGGTAATCATTGTGTTTTCTATTAATATAATTAACACAATATTAGACTAATACTCCCATAATTTCGGTCCATTTAGATAATATGGACTCCATATTATCTTTGTCAATTGTCAATATGTCACATGTCACATGTCACATGTCACATAAATTTGTTATGTATTTTTAACATATTAAAAATCAACGTATCATCAAAAATACGTCATATACAAAAATCGACTTAGTAATATCATAATTACTTGTACCAAAAATTTTACCAATTTATAAATCACAACAGTTTGTATTTATAACAATTCATTCAATTTCAATTGTTTCTTTAAACAATAATTTCATCCGAGTAATCATACAATTTGATTACTCAGACCGTATCTCATTTAATCACATTTCAATTTGATACGTAAATTTTACTTCCAAAATCGTCCGTCAATTTTCAAGTAATTTAATTAACTCGTAACATTGTACGATTAATTAAATAATCAATTAAGAGTGTTGCCCTATAGGTATGACCTAGGGGGTCAACTGATCACCACCGTCGCACGACAGTAATGTCAAACTCTAGTCAGCCAACCATTACCGATATATGTTGACCAGTTGACAGTAACAATATTACTTCCCAATTGTATTCTATATAATGAGACTTAAACATGTGATCATCATGATCAACAGTCGTGATCGCATTATTGTCGGAGGACACATATTCCAACAATCTCCCACTTGTCCTGGACAAGTGTGCGTCACCAATTCTCTTGTCCTATTACTATCTCCCACTCAATGCAAGGTGTCTTTCAGGTCGTACTTTTAAGTGATCATATCGAGAGTGGTTTCCTCGATCTGGAGAATAACTGATTGACCGGATTTATCCACTCTGGATACCTTCCGAGCGTGGCCACGCATTTCCAGTTCATTACACCTCGAGTGGCCCTGAGATATTGTTATAACCCTGACTAGGGGTGGACAATTCCTATCGCACTCATTCCCTTCGACTAGCCACAGCCATCATAACCCAAAATATGCCCATTTGACCCCATTTACGAAGGTCGTAGTAACACAAATCAAAGTTAATCTGAAACTGTGCCATCTTAGGCGAATAGTCTTTAGTCAAAAGAATCGACTCATTCGAATACTATAGTAGCTCTCGCCACGACCAGGCTATATAAATTTGCCAGAACTCTATAAGCGGTCATTAGGCCCGACAAAATGTTCCTAACAGTCTGCCTATGTGATCGACTAGTCATCTCTCATGACTCTATGACACTTGAACTTGTCATCAATCGCATCACACTCTAGTCACTTCGAGACGTCACCTCATATAAGTAACTATGGGCAAAAACAATGTTAATCCATGTTCACTTTAACGGGGTTCAATTGTCTTCACTACCCGTTTGGATATAACAATGTACAAGGTGAGTTAATAATAACTCAAACGACAAATGTCGACATCACACTCGGGTAGTCAATATCATATTACAACCTTGTGATGTATATTGTCAATGTAAACACTTATTGATTGTAATAGAAGTTTAACATCCCATGTGTCCATGTGTTCAAACTTCTTACACTTGCTATCTCCTTCACATTCATGTTCTCTCTCATAGCATGAATCTTACCAAGTACACATCAAGGTTCACGACCTTGGTTTCGGTTCTTTAACTTGAAAGAACTTTCTCATCGACTATCACATAACGAACGAATTTGCGATGAATAATATAACTTGTACTGATCAAGTATTTCATCCACACACAATGCACTAGGTATATGTTTTGTAGTATCTTGTAACAATTTGTCAAGATTATTAGCTTAGTACTTCTCACAAGTCCTAGCTTAACTAGGAAAGATTATCTTGAATGACCTCTTATTCAACCAAGCATCTTTCCAAAACTTCTCATTTCTCTTTCTAGGCTTGAAAGATTTGGGATTCTCATAAATCCTTATATGTGCTCGGATTTTCTACAATATGTGCAACCTCTTAACACATAATGGAACATTCCGTCAAGCACCAAAATCGCTCATCGGATTCTACTTGAGAATTCATGACGTTTCTATTATGGCTCACCAATCAATCATCATGCTCTTACGCATATGATTTATAATTGGACATGTACATGATTATTCTAATGGCGAAAACATTAGTTACTAATAATCATGAGATCAACCGTTCATGGGTTCAATGAACGACCATGATTGCTAATGGCAATTCCATTTTCATCTACATGAATAACCTATGTGAATGTTGATACGATGTGTATCTCTTAATACTAATCCGACATCCCTTGATGCAATTGGATTCATCATTGTCCATTTTCATCCAGAATTGAAAACTCAAAAGCTTCTTTATGAAAGAAGATATTAGCTCGTCATTCTTTAATGAGTAATGAGTTTTATACATTCAAGGATGATAGCTCCCACTAAATTATATGTCTTCACATGAGAATTTCCTAACTCCCACTCAATTCTACATATTTCGAGATTGACTTCTCAATCGAAATTTATTCAAGAATTGAAATATAAATCGCATTGCCAAGTTATTAGGATAGAACCATATATGTTCCCATCATATCCTTTCAAAATACCTATTTTGAAGTGGTCTCATCTTAACCTTACGGAAAGAGATTTTAAATCTCCAACACACTCATGTCATAATGATGTGTAGTAATGTCATTTTCAAATATAAACAATATCTAGAATACGTCCTTCACAATTACCCTTTTGGAAGGAGGTTTAACCATTTCATAGGGAGGTTAAGCAATGACATTTGCGTGGTTAAAACTTTGGCCATTGAAGATATCGGTATATCAATCCTTGCAACTCGATCATAACTAGTATGTTACTATGATTCATTTAGGCTCTTAAGTAAATCTCAAGGTTGAAACTATTGGTCAAATGCTTCATAAACTTAGTCAAAAACTTGTTTAGACTTTACATTAGTCATTTTCTTCCAAAACTCTCTTTTGGTCTCCTCGTGTAGTTATCTTGAGAATATACTCTTATGTTTACTACACTTGGTCTCTTTAGTTATATAGAATTAACTTGAGACCATAGATCTCATCTATTCGGCATACTTATGTAAATAGATATACCTTCATTCAAATCATTTTCTCTTGCGTAGATCTTCATTTACACAAGTACACAATTTTATCTTGCCTTGTGTGTTGTGTCCTCATTTTTCTCCCACTCTATCTTTAGAATAAATACACTAAACATTCAAAGATAGCATATGAGACACAAATTAATGATGTTGAGGTATAAGGAGAACTATCTCATAGATAGACTAATAGATATTGATTTCATATGTGTACTTGGTGATTGACATACCTTTAAGAGAGTTCATAGACTCAAAATTGCTTCATAAATGATCATACACAAGCCTTAAGCATGTGGACATATAATGAAACCCGTCATTATATTTGTCTATTAGATCACTTTAAGTGAATAATCTTATGTTTCAAAACGCAAGCATTTTAAAGAAGAAATTTAGAACATTAAAAGGATAAATGATAAAACGGGTGACTTGGGTTGCAAACCAAGTCACCATCATCCAAAATACAACTCATTATCCAAAATACTTTTCCATGTCGAACACGGAAACTTAAAGTTCTAAAATCCAAAACATTACTTAAAATAAGACAATGAAAAACAAAGCTCCATAAAAGCTATCCTTAGCTTCTCCATGGTTTCTCATGCTTGTTTTTCTTTTCCTTTGTCTTTGCTTGGTGGAGGCCCTATTTATAATAAAAAGGGAGATACATTATCACAACTTTGCATCATAATACCATAGTTGAATTAGAAACATAAAAGAAGGTTAGTCATTTACCTACTGGAGTGATCTTTCCAGCTTTGATATCACCAAGGTATTTGGAATAATTTCTTTTCCAATGTCCCATGCCATTACAATAATGGCATTTATCAAGAGGACCCTTCTTGACTTTGGATGTGCTAGCTTCACAAGACTTACCTTTGGTGAATGTGGGAGCTTGCTTTTTACCCTTCCTTCCACTCTTCTTGAATTTCCCCTTACTCTTAGTGCTTATGTTAAGCACATCCTTGGGAGGGTTCACATTTAACCCCATGTCCCTCTCGGCTTGCACAAGTAACTTGTGCAACTCCTCAAGAGACACATCCTTGTCTTGCATGTTGAAATTCACCCGGAATTGCACATATGCCTTGACTTTGGACAAGGAGTGTAGAATCCTATCTACGATGAGTTCTTTAGGGATTTCAACCTTTTGAATTTTCAAGGTCTCGACAAGCTCCATGAGTTTGAGCACATGAGGGCTAACCTTTTGGCCCTCTTTGAAGTCGAGATCAAAGAATGCCGCGGCCGCCTCATATTGGACGATCCGCGGAGTTTGTGAAAACATGGTCACAAGTTTGGAGTAAATCTCATTAGCATTGCCCATTTTGAAGGCTCTCCTTTGGAGGTCCGCCTCCATCGTAAATATTAAGACATTTTTCATTGCGGCGGACTCCTTTTAGTAAGCCTCATATGCTTCCCTAGTGGCCGCGGTGGACCTAGTGGAGGGTTCGGGTGGAGAGGCCTCGGTAAGGTAACGAAGCTTGTCGTCACCTTCGGCGGCTAATTTGAGTTGGGCATCCCATTCGGAGAAATTTGACCCATTCTTTTCAAGTTTACATCGATCCATAAAGGATCAAAGCCAAGATGAACTAGCGAGAGGTGTTGCATTAGGAGTTGGTGTTGGTGTTGCCATTTGTTATGAAAAAGAAGTGGTCTACAAAACAAAATATAAGGAGTAAAACAATTGTCGTTTTAATAATACTCGTAAAAATGTATGATTTAAACAAGTTTTATGCATTTTTCTAGTGACCTCTACCCAACTAGATAAATGATTCCAAGACCCAAATTCATATCGACTTAGGCACGGGGTAGCCGATGCAACATTTATCAATATAACTCGGTGGATTAACCTTTTAATCGATTCTACTTTTAGAACTCTTGGTCGATAAAATTACTCTAATGTTTATCTATAGCCCAAAACACATCAACAAGGGCACGGGGTAGCCGATGCAACCCTTATCAATTACTTTTGTTGAGTTCAATCCAAATTTCGAATAAATGTGTCCATTATCCAAACCCACATCAACTTGGGCACGGGGTAGCCGATACATCCCTTATCAACATGAATTCGGTGGATTAACATGCATCACCCACTTCCCCTACGTACCAAGGTTTGTACCCCGGGGTAGCCGAGTGCACTCCATCGCGAAATAGGTTTTCATGGTTTCTACTATTTGGTAAGGCTATGTCTCAATTAATTGTTTTAGCGAGAGGTCATGTCAATTTATTATCTATCACGTTTTAAGTGAACTAAAGCGGTGAACTACGATAATTTTAATTGACACGGTCGATAAACTCGATAAAAATAAGAATGCATGTTTTAGTTATGGCGATTTAGCGATGGCGATTTAGTGATGCATGCGACATAAAATAAAATGCAAGCATAAAAATAAATAAATCCTAGTATGGCCTTTCCTAAAATAGAAAAACTATTTAACTATTACATATTCGGAAACCAACTCCATTGGTCCCTTGAACTTCGGTTGTGGCACGCATCTCGATGTAACACCGTCTTTATGTATCGCCATTCTTGAAGAAATCCGTCTTTGGGAACTCCGGAATGAATAAAATTACATAATAAATTACATAATTTCCTATTATACATTTGTAACTAAAAATAAATCTATTAAATTACAAAACGGTGATACGAGATCACAATAAAATTACAACCGAATCGATATTCCCATACATTTCGGGAAATACCAATTAAAATCTAAGGCCATACTAAGTAAAATTACATAATTTCAAAATTACATAAATTAAAATTATGACAATCATAAAGAAAATGCAGCATTATAATATGTATGATCATGCTCAATTTTATGCTAAATCGCCTTTTAATTAGCCAATATCGTATATTACTCGGTTTTTACGGATTTGCGTGATTTCAACATTTTATAATCACAAAAAATACATAAACTCATATTTATGCATAAGTTAATTACCCTAACCTCTTAGGACTCAAAATATAGTCTTCACTAATAATTTGACCATAATTAACCCATATTAACAAAATTGTTCATAAATGGACCAAAAATTACAAAAATAAGCTATTAAACTTCAAATAAATCACAAAATTTCAAATAAATTCAAAAATTTGAAATTTAAATTCATGAACATTCTGGAAAAATTTCCATGACACTCATAATGTTCAAAATCTTAGGTTAAAAATTTCGAAATTTTTCCGGAAAAACAATGTTGCGGTTTATCGATTTTTAATAAAATAATCATAAAAACATGGAAAAATTAATTTCATTAACTTTTCAATTTTAGATCTGAAAAATATAATAAAATGCAACATTAGACGTTTTTCCTAAGTCATAGATTATGTTTTATTAATTTTCCACTAATAATGTCACTATTTATGCTATTTTTCTTCAAAAATCCATAAATCATGCAAAAGACTTCTTTATAGCCAATTATTTTACACACATCTTGTAAAATTGCATGTGACAACATATTAATTTTCTATGACCAGATTCGAAATTTAACTCATATTAACCTATTTTTCACTTAAATCCGAATTTAATAATGAGAAATTCATTTTTCGAGCATAACAAGTCCAAAAATTATGAACATTTACAGGTTATCTCAAAATAATATATGTGACAACATATCCAAAAATAAACTTAAAATTCGAAGTATAGCTAATTTTAGACCAAAAATGACATTTTTACTCATAAAATCACATTTAAATGCCATTATTGTAAATTATGAACAATAAAAATCCGTAAAATTAACCAAAATATCCTAAAACATTTTAGGACCAGAAATATTAACATGCATGGATTGATTTCAAGATATCTCATAATAACACAAATTTTACAAGTTTTATTTGTTATTCTTATAACTCGGAAAAACTTTTAACCGATTTGCATGCAAACAACTGTGGCTCTTGATACCGATTGAAGGAAATGTAGATTCATATACATACTAACATACTCATATATGTCGAAATTAATTTGTCATAAAATTAAATGTGGATTTTATGCATGCAAACAATATAAAAATAGAGGAGAAATCATGTCCTTACATTGATGATTTCGGTTTAATGGGCACAAGAGAGATCACCTTTCTCTCTTGTTCTTGAGCTTTTCCTTATGGAAGAACAATGATCCAAGTATAGGATCTCTCCTTAGGATTAATACCCAAAGCTTTCTCTTAATTTAATTAATATTACAAGAACTAGTATAATATTAATTAGTTAGAAAATTGAACCAAAAATATTATTTAACGCTTGAATATTTCGGTTTTTATGAGAGAAGAAGAGGAGGATATTTCTTCTCTCTAGAACTAATTTTTGGATGATGGAATGAATGAATAATAGACTAACTCATATTAGTGTATAATTAGGTAAATAAGATGAAAAACCATAATGGTTTTTCATCTCAAAAACCGGGTGGAAGGGTGGCATGGGAGGGAGCCAATGCATGCTCTAGTTGCTCTTCACAATGAGCATTAGGGTTGCATGGCTACAAGAGTAGGTAATCATTGTGTTTTCTATTAATATAATTAACACAATATTAGACTAATACTCCCATAATTTCGGTCCATTTAGATAATATGGACTCCATATTATCATTGTCAATTGTCAATATGTCACATGTCACATGTCACATAAATTTGTTATGTATTTTTAACATATTAAAAATCAACGTATCATCAAAAATACGTCATATACAAAAATCGACTTAGTAATATCATAATTACTTGTACCAAAAATTTTACCAATTTATAAATCACAACAGTTTGTATTTATAACAATTCATTCAATTTCAATTGTTTCTTTAAACAATAATTTCATCCGAGTAATCATACAATTTGATTACTCAGACCGTATCTCATTTAATCACATTTCAATTTGATACGTAAATTTTACTTCCAAAATCGTCCGTCAATTTTCAAGTAATTTAATTAACTAGTAACATTATACGATTAATTAAATAATCAATTAAGAGTGTTGCCCAATAGGTATGACCTAGGGGGTCAACTGAACACCACCGTCGCACGACAGTAATGTCAAACTCTAGTCAGCCAACCATTACCGATATATGTTGACCAGTTGACAGTAACAATATTACTTCCCAATTGTATTCTATATAATGAGACTTAAACATGTGATCATCATGATCAACAGTCGTGATCGCATTATTGTCGGAGGACACATATTCCAACAACTGGATGACCGGAAAAGGTATTAGGGGCCGGGTTGAAAAAATTGTGACACGTGAAATGTTGCATTTAGCACATACGTATGTGCTAAACAACGAAGATGAGGTGCAACGTGTAGATACCCGTATCCGTCGATATTGGAATTTATAGAGAACCCGAAAAACACCCGATGATGATAGGACACATGTATTTATTAGTTGTCATTGTCATTATTTGGAGCTCGTTTTACGAGGTAGAATGGGCGTCGTCGATGAAGTATTTTATTAATTTAAATAATATTTAAATTAATGTTTTTTAGTGAGTTCATTTTATTAATTTAAATGATATTTAAATTAAAGCTTTTTTTAAAAGTAATTTCAATTTAATTTATCTTATTTTGAATTTATTTTTTCCAAGTTTATTTTATTGAAAATAAAATAAATATTCGATTTGAAAAATCGTTTTATGAATATATTTGATTTGAAAAGTCATTTTTTTTAATTTATTAATTGATTTGAAAAATCGATTTTAAAAGCGAAGAAAACTCGTTTCAACCATGTTTTTTTTAAGCTCGTTTTTAGCTCGGTTTTTGAGCCCGTTTCCTTTACGAATTGGCACGAATCTCGAGTACACTAACCAACCTAGACCAATACCCATCCACCCTTGTTCGAACCCCCTATCCACGGCCCAAATTCCAACCCCAAGCACCCCCAACAGCCCGCGCATTAAACCGAGCAGCCCCCTGTTTTGGCAGCTCAATCCCGAGCCCAAAACCCGTTCCAAACACCACCAAAACCCGTACCCATTAACCCTAACCCATACCCTAGTATCCTACCCATATTACCCTAGCCTAATCACCAAGAAAACCCCTCTCAAACCCTCACAAAAGCTGCTGGACAGCAGCTATGCGTGAGCAGGCCCGACTGCCTCTCCCTCTATTTTACCCTACTTTAACTCCTTATAAATACCACCCCTTCACCATACATTCATTCCTCTAAGTTCTCCATACATCCTACCATCACCCACAAGCTTTAAACCTCAGAAACAAACCCTAATTGCCTCCCAAAAACCCTAAACAAAACCGACACACAAACTGAAACTGTTTGTGTGTCCTCCTCGAAAAACAATTCGTTCCTCCCTCAAACCTCCATCAAAACTCGATTTTCTTGTTCCTAATTAACCACATAACATCCATCTACACATTAGACAAAGATTTACGAGCCAAATTGCCCTTAAGAGTACACGAAATCCCTCGAAAAACAGAGTGTTATACACTCTGTTTTCGCGGTTTATTCTTGTCGGTCCAGTTCTGTTTGTGCTCGTTTTTCGTGCCCAATAACCCAAAACGAGCAGGGGTTGCTTTAAGATCCCTGTTCCCCTCTCTTTCTAGTTTTCAAAACATCTTTTAAATCGAATTTTCGTCGTGAAACGAGGGAGATATCATCGTTTGAAAGTTGCTGTCCAGATTTGTCAAAAAACGCGTGTTGCTTTGTTTCTTCGTCGACGACGGCCTCTCGAGATAAAATCTACCATCGATTACGACCCAAGACGGTGTCAACGATACATGTAGGTTGAGGGTGCATCAAATCCTCCTCTTTTCCCTTTTATTTCGTTTGTTTTATGCTTTTTTTTATTGTCTTGTTTTTGTTTGTTTTTTACGTTTTGTTTATCGATTGTTTAATTAATTATGAAACTAGTAAGTCCGAGTATGAGTTAAAGTACCACCATGAACACCCGCGTTGACTTGAGATGGGAAAATAAACCGCTACTTCAGTCGGTCGTACACCCCCGTCTCACTTACATATCCTCGTGTTCAAGGTAGGGCATAAACAAAACGAATTTCTAACTTCCGTTCCTCGCTTTTGACCCTTTGTTGTTTCGGCCAATTCGACATACCCTAGGACCCGTTGTATGTTAGTTTAACCTCTGATTGTTAACCTATGACGTATTTAGACGACATTAAATTAATTTAATAACCTAATTAGACACATAAGGGTACATCGACATAGCTTTAAAAATAAACTAGCAACTTTGTAAATAATTGAACGCATCTTTCTTATCACTTGATTTCTCGCTAGCGTAGGAGTGCGTGATTAGCACCTCCCTATTAAAACATGACGAGTAAGCATTAATCTTATGATATCTGACCTAATTGGACCCCTTTAGGCCGTGTAGAATAACACACTCGCGCGTTTCTTCTCAATCGATCAACTTGTTTTCTAATCCGTTTCGCAATCATTCGATCTAACCAATGAACCTAACTTAGGAACTAGGTTGGCCTTGTCTTGGCCGTGAGGGTGGCCGTTGGTTTGGGCCGTGAGGTGGCCGTTTTCTTTACCTTTCTCGTTTTGTTTTCTCGTTGTTTCGTTGTTTATAATTTATCGTTTGTTTATCGAGTTGTAATTTTCGAGTTAGTTTTCTTTTATTAAGTCAAAACCCTTTTCAAAAAACCTTAGTCTTGTTTGGTTAGACGGTTGTTCCCCAATGCTTGTAGGAGCGTAGTAAACCGCGTGTTGTCTAAAGCAACATGGCCCGGTTTATGCTAATGCATGCTTTGGTGCATAGCCCTATGTCTAATTCGATGAGATTAAGTGAAAGCACGCATTACGAGGAGTGACCCAAGGCCGTGTGTCATGTAGGCCGTGAGTCACCCCCTTTGTGCACGGTTTCTAGGCCAAACGGCCGTGTGAGTTGTCGTGTATGGTTCCGTATGTAGCAATTGTATTTAGATCGAGTTGTATCTTTTGTTTGTTGTTGTGTCGGCATGAAATGCCTGGTTTGTAATAGGTAGATCCCAACGGCTCCCCCATTCCCCATCAAGCCTTGTTTGTTTCGTTTGAATGTTGTTAGATTAATCAACCCGCATGCTAAATTACAACTTTGACAAAGTTAGTTTAGTTGCATCTAAATCGACATAGAAACTTCACATGATAGGGTTAAAACGATGTTTGCATTTCATATATCGTAGTAGCTATGACCTTGTTTGAAATCCATACTTGACTTAGTAGAGGCCGTTATTGACGGGCGGGGTTGGGTGTCCTTATGGGCTTCCTAACACGTACCCTCACCCCTTACTCAAGATCTATTGTTTGTGGATCCGTCTAAATACCATTGGATTACGAGAGTCATTCAAATCGAGTGATATAGGGTACAAGTCTTTATCTTTAATCACTCGTAGTCGATTGGCTTTATGCTTTTCGATGAAAGGTGTAAAGTTGACTTGAACGGTTCCAAGTTCCCATAAAACTTGGTGGCGACTCTAATTTGTCTTAATTCGATTCGAAAGAACCTCGAGTCGATTATGCCTGGTGTGGATCCCGCGGACGCAGTTCCCGAGGGCCTTGTCCACGCTTTGGCGACTCACTCATTGGGGAAAAGAGGACTAGTTACACTGTGTTTCTAGGGTCTTTTCCTCCGAGGTGAAACTTGAAAAGAAAGTGTTGGAAAGTAAAACATTACTCATAGTGCTACGATTCATGCATAAACCCTTAAGGACTTGCCCGGGCCGTCCCAGCGTTTCTTCGTGATGCGTGGGGGGCGACATCCCACTATGCTAGGAAGCTGCACATTGCTCGCTTCCACTTCGCCTCGCGTGGTTCTTGATGGTGGGGACGATCTTCTAGGTACTTTACCTTAAGACACCTTGCTCTATAAGACCGCAAAAGGATGGAGGGCATAGACCTTCTTGTAGAAGACTTGCCGAGACTTAGAGATGTCTAGGAGCATACATCCTTATAGCATGAGAATGACAATGTGCAATGTGCTTTCCCGAGTCTTTTTTTCGAAAATTCCCATGTCCTTTTCAAAACCGAACTTTTGAACAACTTATTTTCAAAATAGCATGGTTTTAAAAACGCGGAACGCTGCCCAAATAGGACTAGAAATTTCGGCCCAAAATGAGCTTTTATAGCCGGCATGCTGCCCATTTCAAATCTCATTTTCAAATCAATCCTTCTTTTTTCAAAATCAATCCAAAATGTTTCTCGAACCTCAACCAAGCATGAAATGCGTCAAGTCGTGTCCGGGTCATGGCCGTGTTAGGCCGGGTGTGTTTCATTTTAAGAGTCTAGAAATCGACCTTGTTGGGTCACCCAAGCTCACCTCTTGGGCTTTGAGTCATGTTGGTCGACCCTTTGGGTCTAGGATAGTCCACAAAAAACGTCCAAGCTAGGCCCTTTAGGACTTTTCACTCGAACCCATGGGCTATGTTAGCCCAATCACGGGTTTAGTCACACCAAGTCCAGTTTAGAATCGAGTTATGAGAGTTTGAGTCATGTCGTTTTGTCGAGTCTAAAATGAACCGATGTCTAAATCAAACCGTGAGTCGAACCCTTATTTAATCAATCTCAAGTCGAGTCTTTGTTTGAGTCAAGTTGGGGTCGAGTCCTTAAGTGTGCAGGGGCTCTTACTTTAAATATTGACTCAGTACGGGGTTTTCTTGTAGAAAGGCCGCCAAAAACCCGACGTCAAGCAATGGAAGATGCTGTTAACAAGCTTACTGAGGCCGTGAACCTCATGATGACCCGAATGGATGCAATCGAATCTAAGCTGAGTGAAGATTCACCCCCATCTACCCCACATCTGACTGATCTGGAGAAACGGTTCAAGTTCATCGAAGACCGTTTGAAGCTCTCCCAGGGGAAGAACATTCACTATGAGAATGCTAGGGCCTACGCCCCAGTTCAGGATAAGTTGCCCACGAACATGGTACTCACTGACATCCCAAAGTTCAAGGGCACTGAAGATCCAGTCCACCATGTTAAGGCCTATAAAGGGTACTTAGCACTAAAGGGAGTACCTGCTGATATGCTCTCTGAAATTTTCGCCCAATCTCTGGGTGAACACCCAAAGGCGTGGTTCTATAATCTGGACCTCAAGAACTTCCCCACTTTCGAAGATATTACGGTGGAGTTCTGTAAGCACTATGCTGACAATGTTGAGATTCAGACCAACATAAGAACTTTGGAGGTTATGACACAAAAGGAGAAAGAGGGCTTTACTGAATTCCTCGCAAGATGGCGCGCTGAAAGCGTAAAACTAGCTAAAAAGCCTGATGAAGTTGAAATGGTAGATAAGTTCGTGAAGAATTTACGACCTGTTTACCGTAATGCTCTGAAATACCAAAACTTTGGTTCTTTCAAAGAATTGATAAGGATCGGGATAAAGGTAGAGGACGATGTCCGAATTGCTTTGCCGAGAAGCCAAAGGGATACCAAGGGGCTTCGTCATCTAAAGCAAAAGCACCCGCAGCGACCCACTTTGTTGAAACTGTCAATCTCTTAGATGGACAGTAAAAAAAGGCCTCCGCGCCAAGCTCCGAGGGTATTCACCGATATCGGGTGCACTTACGCCTATGCTCTCCAAAGGCTCATGGCCCAAGGAAAGTTGAAGCCCATTGGTCCAACTCCGGATCCACCTGCTGAACAACAAGGCAAATGGTACAAACCAAATGCCTCCGTGCCTTTCATCAAGGGAAGGGACACGATCTTTTTGAAAGGTGCTTTAGACTAAAGCACGAAATTCAAGATATGATTGAGAACGGAACGCTCCCAATCCTGGCCATAAAGCCCAACAACGTCACCAATCCGTTTGGCGACCACACTAACTTTGTCTCTACCGAAGATAGTGTCGATTACTCTCACTTGATTCGCCCATGTCGTCTAAAAGGGGTTTTCGTCGGAAGAATATTTGTAGATTGCTCCGAATTCCTACCAAGCTCGAGAAACGAGATCACATTCGGGGATTTTGTTGTCGATTGTACTCCCTACATACTCCGAAGCGGCAATGAAATCAATGGCGTTTGGGCTGATGACGAGGATGATGTTTACCTCGTCAAAGGCGCGACAATCCCTCACACCCAAGAAGAAATCCTAAAAGTGAGGCAAGATGCCCTAGAGTCAAACCATTTGACTAGATCCGGACGCCCGAATCGTGTGGAGAAAGCTAAGGATACCCCGAACAAGACGCCTCTCAAAGAGCCGGTAGTGGTCGAAGTTCTTGGTGAAGGGTCGACCTCTGAGGCTTCCCTCATCAAGCAACTCCAAAAGACTAAGGCCGACGTATCTATCTGGCAACTTATCCTGAGCTCTTTCGAGCATCGTCAAGCTTTGTTACAAGCTTTGATGAACATGACCGTGTCGTCAAATACTACTCCTGCGGACATGGTCACTCACATCGCCCAGAATCGGCCTCAGATTACCAACGCTGTGACATTCTCCGACGAAGATCTGCCGCCGTTCGGGCCTCGACATAACCTGGCCCTCTATATTGCTACCGTGTATCTCACCAAGCATATCCCTATGACCTTGGTTGACGACGGATCGGCTGTCAACGTACTCCCTCTGAAAACGGCGCATATTCTGGGCTTGGAGAAGAATGACTTCATCCCCACTACGCAGACAGTTCGGGCATTCGATGGCACTGTACGTCGAGTGAGTGGACTTGTCGACCTGGTAGTACAGACTGGGCAAGTGGAAAAGAAAATAAGTTGCCAAGTAATCGACATATGCTCATCCTTCAACCTATTGCTGGGAAGGCCCTGGATCCATGCTGCGAAGGCCGTAACATCAACGCTGCTGATGCGTGCCATTTATATGATGTTTTACATCTCTTTTTACACGCATTTCAGAGCTCAATTGTGCTATATATGCCCATATTTCTCTATTTCCCTCTACTTTCGTGCTTTTGTACTTTATTGCAGAAATGTGGAGAATTTAGCGGGAAATCAAGCCAAATCTGTTTCCGAGTAAGCTGCATTGCAAATGACGTAAAGGAGTTGCTTAAGGAACGAGCTTGGTGCGCAATCCAAGGCCCGAAAGACAAGTCCACGAGTTAAAAGAAGTCAAGTAAGCAGCTTAGCCAGTCGACCGACCAACCTAGTCAGTCGATCGACCAAGGCTCGGTTCCCAGAAGCTACTTGTTTGATATTCGATCGATCGACCAGCCTCTTCAGTCGATCGACCAGACTTCGATTCCAGACGAGATTTAGAAAGCCCGTGAAGTTTTAGGTTTTGGAATAAGTTGTTGCGTTAGTTCCTATATAACGTAATAGCAGCATATCTAAGGAGCATCAAGTCTTTTATTCAGAATTTTAAGTCGAGTTTTAAGCATTAAGTTTTCATTCAATTTCCTTATCGAATAATTAGGGTTTGGGTTATTTGCGAGCATCGGAATTCGGTTCTTAATAATAAATCTTTCCCCTGCAATTCGGTATTGTCTCTGTTTAATTTCAGTTTTATTTGTTTTGCTTCTATTATTAGCGTAGAATTGATAGTTAGTGTTCCCAAGCCGATTATCGTTTCATCATCATTGCTATTTATTTCAAGTATGAATTCCATAATTATCATGAGTATTATTGTTGTTCTTACCTTCGTCATGAGTAGCTAAATAGCTTGTGCTAGGATGTAGGCGATTTATGGCTAGGCGGCAATAGGTTAGACACGGACTGAACCCGCGTGTCAGTCGATCGACTGACATAGTTGGTCGATCGACTGACCTTGTAAGGTTACCTTCGTTTTAATTGTTTTTAATCTTGTATCTGACGAGTTGAATGCATGCGACCAGTTAGATACCTCTTTTGTGACTGACCCATTAGACCGAAAGGTAGGGTAAGTTATTTGACCATCAATTAATTCGACTAAACTGTGCTAAAGATCGAAAGATAGGTATAGTTTAGACCATTAGTCGCTTTTCAGGACGAAAGTCAGTATTAGTGACATTAGGGACCTATAGCGAGATCGAGAGATGCTATTTGACAGGAGTGGACCGAGAGGACCTCTTATTTCCCGCCTTACCTGTGCTTATTTCAGACCGACCTAGTTTGCTGCCGCCGAAGCTGTAATGACCCGACCATCCTAGTACCTTTCTTTTATCTGTTTAATCCATATCTTTAGTTTATTTTCTTCTTATTGTTATTAGTTATAGACCAATTCAACCAACCCCCACAATAGTTACCTTAGACTGATCATAGAACAACCAAAGTTTACAACTGCCTCCTTGTGGATCGACCCTGTTACCACTAGCCTAGGTTAGTCCTAATAGGAGTTTATAAATTTTATCTTTGGTACTCACAGCGACGGGTATCAAATTTTGGCGCCGTTGCCGGGGAGGCAATAGTCCTAATTTTAGTTGTTTCTGTTTTTAGTCTTCCTTTTATCTCAGGGAACCTCGGTTCTTCGAGACCACGCCCATGTCGTTCTTTGTGAGATTTCCGCAGAAAGAGAACGAACTCTTTGGGGCTTATGTCGCCAGGCTTATGGAGTGGGTAGAACCCAGAAGAGAAGCATTCTCTCCACTCCAAATATTCTTGACCATCATCCATGGGGTGACCGACCCTACGCGAGCATACCTAAACTCTAAGGTGGACTTCACAGGAATGTCCGAAAATGAGGCATTAGAGTTTTTTGATCAGTTCGCTGCTGAGTCTCTTAAACCCAACTTTGTGCTCCCTGAATCTACTGTCCCCATTCCTACTGCTGTGTTAACCCCTCCGCCCCAGATTGGGAGCAAGAAGGAGGAAAAACTTGTTGTTTTAGACATTGCAGGAGCTGGTTTGGGGAAGGAAGAGCCGCTGGATGCTCCAGCTGTGACAGAGCAGATTGTCTCGAGAGGAGGTCTTGGATGCTTAAGCTATGGGACTGATGAAGAAGTAGAGGATGAGCCAGCCAAGGTGAGATGGGATGATTTGGACTCCGATGGTTCTGAGGGAGTCCTTGATTGGGAAGATGACGACGCTGATCAGCTGCATTCTCCGTCTGTCGAAGCTGGGAAGGGTGCAACTGACAAGATAAGCACCATTGAGGCTACCTCTAGTAGCCAGAAGCCGACGAAGTGGGCCATACCATGGTCCTTTTTGATCAACTACTAGTTGATCAAATTCGTTATAAACTTCATTTTATTGCTTTCGGACCATTTTTTATTGCTTTTGTGTGCGCGAAAACTTCGCTTTTATTTTCGTTTGCTAGGGTTTTTTTAAGTACTATAGACTTCGTTCTGGGTTTTGCGCAATTTTGGGCGCGTACTATTATGCTTTTGCAGGTAATTAGAGCTTATAAGCTCAAATCATTGAGCAATTACGAAGAAATAAGACACTGCAGCAGTGTTTTCAGTCGATCGACTGGTATCATTGGTCGATCGACTGAGTTGCGGGTTACAGGAGCTACTGTTCACGACCATCTAGTCGATCGACTGCATCTGTAGGTCGATCGACTGCTGCTGCTGCTATTTTCCTTCACGACCTCTCCCCTGCTGTGATTGGTCGATATGCGGATCTAAGGGAGTTTTCTACTCCACTTCATTTCCGTCATATTGTCTATTTCTTCTATTGCTTCATTTTTGCACAATACTTACGTTCCAAAATTGTTTCTCTCAGTCTTATGCGTGGTTTTAATTGTCTTTTCAGGTCTCTTATTGGTAGCACTGCTGGCTACTGAAACCTCCTAGCTCACGCTGGTTTGGGGAGGTTTCCTTTGCTGCGCTTAAAGTCTTGTGAGTTCCCGAGTCTTTACTTTATGTCTTTGTTCTATTTAACTTTTTATCGCAAATTCCCATTTCTCTTTTCTTCATCACATGATTTTGCACAATGGGGACATTGTGCGATTTGGTTTGGGGAAGGGTTTTGCGTCGCACTTCATTCATTTGTTTGCATTCACGTTTACTTTTTGTTTTGCATTGTTTATTTCATTTCACATATATATACAGAAAAAATCAAAAAAATTGAAAATTTTCAAAAATTTCCATAAAATGCATGTTTATTTTAGCATATAGGTCGAGTCGGAACGGTAGTATTTCTATGATGATTTAGCATTTGCGCCTGTTTTGCCTGAGCCTTGCTTGACTTACATGTTATTAGTAGAATCATAAGTGCATATCTACGAGTTTTCGTCAATTTATTTGCTGAACTTTAGACTTGACTTTAATAATTGGCAAGCTACATCATATATTCTGAGTTTTTAGAGCCCATAACTGGTGTCATTCATGACCAGTTTATTTAGGAATGTGAGTAGTACTCCTTATGAGGCATGTTTCCTTAATTTGCATAATTATGAATTTGATCTACTTAATACCTGTATGCATTCGGTTTGTGGTTAGTTGACACATGTGGTAGAGGTCCCCTTTTCTCATTTTACCCATAAGTTTCACTATGCCAAAAATATCCCTTTTTGTCCTATTTACTACATACTACACATAGCCTGCCTTTGTCAAGCTAGTAGCCTAGTTTTTGGGATTGTTACGCGTTTTTGGAAGCATTTGCTCATGTTTGAGATATTGTTGGGAAGATGAAAAGAAAGAAAAGAAAAAAAATAGAAATGAAAATGAAAAAAAAAAAAGAAAGTTCCTGTACTGTTCAACGCAGTCGATCGACTGCTCATTTAGGTCGATCGACTGACATGCGTGGAATAGGAAAAAGAAAAGAAAAATCAATTCGCATACTTTATCCTGTATCTTTTGGCAATTTTTGCTCCCATGTTTCCTTTATATCTTAAGGGGAGTTTTATTGATTTGATAGTTGGAGATTGTGAGTTTTGTGCTCGTTATAGCACCGTTTCGTTCGTTATTGAGCAAGAAGTTGGATTTTGTCACTTGGTTCCGTTTTGGTACTAGCTTGATCACCTGTACCTCCACTTTACCATAAAATGTTTTGCCTCTTCTTACCCATACCTCACATTTCCATAATTATACCTCGGCATGTGTCAATGGTCATCTGTTTGGTTGGAATGCGTATGTACGGTCATAGAGGTCGTCTTCATAATTTATTGCTGGCATGTTTTCATAGGTCGTAGTTAGGTGAGAGTCACTACAAAATTAATTCTTTCTATCTTACGAATATATCACCTGTTCTTAATTGAGTGATTTGAGCGACCCGCGAGAGTCCGATTTGATAAGTCTCTATAGTCAACGGTTCAAATGCTTTTTGACGACTTTATAATTCGTTTGCATGATTCATATTACTAGTTGATTGTTGGTTATGCATTAAATTGGTTTAGGCCTTACAGTTTGCATTTCGCTCTGAGTTTGAACTCGTTCCATTAGGTCATTAGATCGAGTCTAGTTCTTGCTTGGGGACAAGCAAGGTTTGGTTTGGGGAGATTTGATGCGTGCCATTTATATGATGTTTTACATCTCTTTTTACACGCATTTCAGAGCTCAATTGTGCTATATATGCCCATATTTCTCTATTTCCCTCTACTTTCGTGCTTTTGTACTTTATTGCAGAAATGTGGAGAATTTAGCGGGAAATCAAGCCAAATCTGTTTCCGAGTAAGCTGCATTGCAAATGACGTAAAGGAGTTGCTTAAGGAACGAGCTTGGTGCGCAATCCAAGGCCCGAAAGACAAGTCCACGAGTTAAAAGAAGTCAAGTAAGCAGCTTAGCGAGTCGACCGACCAACCTAGTCGATCGATCGACCAAGGCTCGGTTCCCGAAGCTCTTTTCGATATTCGATCGATCGACCACCTCTTGATCGATCGACCAGACTTCGATTCCAGACGAGATTTAGAAAGCCCGTGAAGTTTTAGGTTTTGGAATAAGTTGTTGCGTTAGTTCCTATATAACGTAATAGCAGCATATCTAAGGAGCATCAAGTCTTTTATTCAGAATTTTAAGTCGAGTTTTAAGCATTAAGTTTTCATTCAATTTCCTTATCGAATAATTAGGGTTTGGGTTATTTGCGAGCATCGGAATTCGGTTCTTAATAATAAATCTTTCCCCTGCAATTCGGTATTGTCTCTGTTTAATTTCAGTTTTATTTGTTTTGCTTCTATTATTAGCGTAGAATTGATAGTTAGTGTTCCCAAGCCGATTATCGTTTCATCATCATTGCTATTTATTTCAAGTATGAATTCCATAATTATCATGAGTATTATTGTTGTTCTTACCTTCGTCATGAGTAGCTAAATAGCTTGTGCTAGGATGTAGGCGATTTATGGCTAGGCGGCAATAGGTTAGACACGGACTGAACCCGCGTGTCAGTCGATCGACTGACATAGTTGGTCGATCGACTGACCTTGTAAGGTTACCTTCGTTTTAATTGTTTTTAATCTTGTATCTGACGAGTTGAATGCATGCGACCAGTTAGATACCTCTTTTGTGACTGACCCATTAGACCGAAAGGTAGGGTAAGTTATTTGACCATCAATTAATTCGACTAAACTGTGCTAAAGATCGAAAGATAGGTATAGTTTAGACCATTAGTCGCTTTTCAGGACGAAAGTCAGTATTAGTGACATTAGGGACCTATAGCGAGATCGAGAGATGCTATTTGACAGGAGTGGACCGAGAGGACCTCTTATTTCCCGCCTTACCTGTGCTTATTTCAGACCGACCTAGTTTGCTGCCGCCGAAGCTGTAATGACCCGACCATCCTAGTACCTTTCTTTTATCTGTTTAATCCATATCTTTAGTTTATTTTCTTCTTATTGTTATTAGTTATAGACCAATTCAACCAACCCCCACAATAGTTACCTTAGACTGATCATAGAACAACCAAAGTTTACAACTGCCTCCTTGTGGATCGACCCTGTTACCACTAGCCTAGGTTAGTCCTAATAGGAGTTTATAAATTTTATCTTTGGTACTCACAGCGACGGGTATCAGCTGCATCGAAAAATCAAGGTCCCACTCAATGGCAAAACCGTCACCATTGACGCCACGCCAATTACTGTGGCAGGAGGAGACATTACTTCCGAAGTAAGGGTCGAAGCTACCAATGACACATGTGGTTTCGAGATTGTCAATATGATCGAGCTGAACTCCGAAGCAGAGAATATGGATCTATACACGGGAAGCCATGCTTGCGAAGTGATTCTCAAGACTGGGAAATACTTCGGTTTCTCTTTATACCCTAGAAAGGAGGGTACATTCGAGTTGAAACCACCAATAGCCAAAGGAGTAACGTTCGGGCTTGGATATGAGCCCACTGAGAAAGATCTACAGGAAAAGAGGGGAAGAACGATCGAAGATCGAGATATTAAAATGGGACCGTATCACCTAACTCTCAATGGTCACTTCGTGAAAGCTGGGGAAGAACTCCCTTGCATGGACTTCCCCGAACCTATCTTTGACCCAAAGAAGAACCTCATGGTCCCAGGAATCGAAGTATTCCAAGACTGCTACTACATCCCTGAAGACATTCTGACCGTGATGCCAATAGAAACCAAACCGGATCCAATGGATGACGGGAAAACCATGGGTCTCCTTTTCGGTGAAGAGAAGAAATCACCAATACCAAACGAAGACTTGGTAAGCATGATCCTGAGGAGCGAGCGGTTCGACCCATCTACCCTCATCACCGATGTGGATCCTCTTAGGACCAACACGGGATGGCGGAAAACAATCAAGTGGACTGACAACAACGGACTTCTTTTCAAGTTGACAACGGGAGAAGGAGAGATGTTCAAGCCAGATGATGTTACCGATTCTGAGTCTGAGTCGGAGTCTGAGTCTGAGTCTGAGTTAAGTCCTAAGATTGAGTCTAAGGAGTCAGGTGTTGAAAATACCCCTCCCCTAGCTTTCCCTTCCTGTGCACCTTTTCCTAATGGTGGTATTCCGGGGCCTGTCCCGAATACCCCTATCTCGCCACTGAGCTCTGACCAGTTGGCTCAAATGTTAACGCATTTCGCGCAATTTCAAATCAATAATAATATGAACCAGTTTGCTTACGACTTGTCTTACTTACATTGCAATTCAAATTTTGAAAATGATTGTTTTAATAATGACATTGAGACTGAGGTCGAAGATGAACAGTTGGTCGAAGATGAAGAAGAAGAAGAAATGGAACCATCTCTACAGTTGATAAAAGGGTTGGACGAGTACGAACAGAAAACTTCGATCATCGAAGATACCGAAACTATCAATGTAGGTACAACCTTAGAACCACAGGAGCTTAAAATAGGAACTACTTTAAGTCCCACCGAAAGACAGGGGTTCATTGATTTGTTGCATGAGTTCAAAGATGTTTTCGCATGGTCCTACAAAGACATGCCAGGCATTGATAGGGAAATTCCAGAGCACAGGATCCCAATCAAGCCGGGATATAAGCCGGTCAAGCAGAAACTACGCAAAATGCATACAGATTGGTCTCTGAAGGTCAAAGAAGAAATCGACAAGCAACTCAAAGCTGGGTTCATCAAGGTGTCGAATACTCGACCGGGTGGCTAACGTCGTTCCAGTGCCTAAGAAAGATGGTAAAGTTCAGGTTTGTGTTGACTTCCGGGATTTAAACAAGGCAAGTCCTAAGGACGATTTCCCATTACCTCACATCGACATCCTGGTCGACAACACAGCAAAACACGCGTTACTATCCTTTATGGATGGGTACGCCGGTTATAATCAGATCAAGATGGCGAAAGAAGATATGCATAAGACTGCGTTCAGAACGCAATGGGGAACCTATTGCTACACAGTAATGCCTTTTGGGTTGATAAACGCAGGGGCTACATACCAGAGGACCGCGAAAACATTGTTACATGATTTGATGCACAAGGAAGTCGAGGTTTATGTCGACGACATGATTGTCAAGTCAAAGGAGCGTGATGGCCACCTTGGTACATTGCGCAAATTCTTCGAACGATTGCGCAAGTATAACATGAGGTTGAATCCACAAAAATGCGCATTCGGAGTCACCTCCGGCAAACTATTGGGTCACATCGATAGCCACCGTGGCATCGAGGTGGACCCATCGAAAATAAAGGCCATAATGGAAATGCCTCACCCGAAAACCGAGAAGGAAATTCTAGGTTTCCTGGGAAGAATCCAATATATAAGTCGGTTCGTGGCAAGGCTCACTATGATATGCGAGCCAATTTTCAAGAAATTGAAGGTCGGGGAACACGTCGTATGGGATGATCACTGTCAAGCTGCGTTCGATAAGATCAAAGAAATACTATCTTCCCCTCCCGTTCTCAGCCCACCAACGGCTGGGTTACCACTTTTGTTGTATCTTACGATTCGGATCTTTAATGGGGGCAATCTTTGTCACAGATAGTCGATAAAGAGGAAAGAGCGATTTACTACATTAGTAAAAAGTTCTTGGAGTATGAAATCAAGTATACTCAGCTCGAAAAGACATGTTTGGCTTTAGTATGGGCTACAAAGAAATTACGGCACTACATGCTCAGTCATAGTGTCTGCATCCACTCGAAGATGGACCCAATCAAATACTTGTTTGAAAAACCAGTTCTGAACGGTAGGGTGTCAAGATGGACTTTAATGCTTTCCGAGTTCGACCTGAAATATGTACCGCTAAAAGTGATAAAGGGAAGGGCGGTTGCAGACTTCCTAGCGGATAACCCGATAGAAGAAACTGAGGTTGTGGATACATGGTCGTTCCCCGACGAAGATATCGTTCACATAGACAATGATACGTGGGACCTCTATTTCGATGGAGCATCGAACTATAGGGGATACGGGATAGGAGTTCTACTCATTTCACCAGAAGGTGAACATGTTCCCATCTCGATCAAATTGGACTTTAACGTCACTAATAACGCGGCCGAATATGAAGCATGCTTACTCGGTTTGCACAGTGCTCTCGAGTTAGGCATCAAGAAGCTTGTAGTACATGGAGACTCGTCATTAGTGATCAATCAAGTGGCCGGGACGTGGAAAACCCGAAGTGATAGCTTGGCTCCGTACCAAGCAAAAATCGAAGAACTAGAAAAGTTGTTCACCGAGGTCAAGTACGTGCATCTCCCCAGAGACGAAAACCAGTTTGCTGATGCACTATCAAAGCTAGCTGCTCTGATCAACATACCTGATCATATGGATACTATGCCGATATGTGTCGAACGAAGATCATCACCTGCTTATGTTAATGTAATCGGAGACACAGAAGAAACCGAGGCCGAACCTTGGTATCATGCTATTCTGAAATTTAAAGAATCAGGAGAGTATCCACCCGACATGGATAACCGCGGAAAGTGCGCTATTCGAATGCTAGCCGCTCAGTTCGTTAGAACCAATGACGGACAATTGTACAAAAAGACCGCGCAAAATATCCTTTTGCGATGCATAGACTCACCAACTGCGAAAAGAGTCATGGAAGAAGTCCATGACGGAGAATGTGGCCCACACATGAATGCCCATATGCTGGTTCGTAAAATCATGAGACTAGGGTATTATTGGACCACGATGGAGACAGATTGTCGCCAATATGTCAAACATTGCCATAATTGCCAAATTTTCGCAAACATACAAAGACGTGCCGCCATCATCATTTATATACTTTGACATCACCATGGCCTTTCTCAACATGGGGAATCGACATTATTGGAAAGGTCAACCCATCTGGAACAGGTGGGCATTGTTTCATGCTAGTCGCCATCGATTACTTCACGAAGTGGGTGGAAGTGAAATCATACAAAGTTCTACAAGCAAAGCAGGTAGCAAAGTTCATTCAGAATGAAATCATTTGCAGATATGGGGTGCCACATGAGCTCATTAGCGACCATGGCACTCACTTCCAGTGAAACTAGCCGTAATACTTGAAAAGTATAAAATCAAACACCACAAGTCGTCACCTTATCGACCTCAAACAAATGGGGCGGTGGAAGCCGCCAACAAGACAATCACTGTGATTCTCAGGAAGATGACCGACAATTATCGCGAATGGCCAGGAAAGATACCGTTCGCACTGTGGGGATACAGGACGTCTATTCGCACAGCCACTGGAGCAACTCCGTTCTATTTGACATATGGGATGGAAGCAGTCCAGCCTATCGAATTAGAGGTACCTTCTTTAAGGATTCTCGTTAGAAAGTCGGTCCTGGCCGATCGGCTGCAAGCCAGGTATGATTCCTTGGTCATGCTCGACGAGCGACGGTTAAATGCGTTGCACCATGTTCAACTCTATCCGAAAAGGATACAAAGAGCGTTTAACAAAAAGGTGAAACCTCGAGGAATAAAGGATGGGGATTTGGTCCTAAAGTCCGTTCGCGCTTTACTACCAATTGACCCGAGGGGAAAATTCAAGCCGAACTGGGCCGGTCCTTACCTGGTAAAGAAGATATTATCGGGAGGCGCAGTCAGACTAACAGATCTAGATGGAAATGACTTTGCGAATCCAACGAATTTGGATCAACTGAAGAAATACTATCCGTAGAACTCATTCTCAATGTCGTAAAATAAAATTTTGAATTGCAGTGCTCGTGAGCGAGTCTAGGCCGCGGCACTTTTGCTCCGCTGCTTTTTGTGCGTTATAAATCGATGATTGTAGCGCGTTTGTTTTGTGGAACTACGAGCTCGGTTTGATTCTGTTGATAACAGATACGTAGGCAGCTCTTTAAAAGAGTACAACCGACCCTTCCTTTAAGTAAAATGAAATTTTATGCAGAAACTGGGAATTTTAATAGATAGTAAGTCTTATTAAAGATCGGGCGATGCCCATTACATCCTTCAAAAGAAAAAGGAAAACAGCTAGCAACGAATAATAAGTAGTAGTATTAAATAATAAATTGGAGTCGAAGGCTCCTACATCTTCTTTTTCCCTTTGCCTTTTGGGTCACGTGACCGAGGCTCCTGCAGAGGAGGGGTAGTTGCGTTCTGTCTAGCGCGCTTCTTAGGAGGGATCGTCATTTCCTCCCGAGGGCCCAGCCTATCTTTTACACTCAAGCGAGGACCAAGCCTCCCTTCTAAGGCTGAGCCCGAGTGTGCCTTTGAACCCAACCGTTTCCACACACCTGTCGCCTGTGAGTCAGTCCTAGGAGTCTTCTCAGTCTTAGTTTCAGGTCCAGATGCAGACGAAAGATCGTTAACAAAAAAGTCGCGATTGCTTCTGCTTTTGTCATAATATTTGATGTCGAAAAGCTCATCCTTCCGACACAAATCCTTACCTGATTCGGTCTTCTCTTTAAGCCATCTAGTATAAGATGGGGATACCCAGGTAGTCTGAGGGCACGCAGATACGTACCAAAGACGCCTTTGGTGCCACCTCTTGAGCCAATCATCACATATAGAGGAATTCAGCTCTCTTGCTCGTCCCAGAACAGCCTCACACTTGGGAATTATTTGTCTGCGGCCCATCTGACGCAGGACGCGGTCAGGGTAAATGTGAATAGACCTCTCTAAACCCAGTAGTTGCAAACGTCTGGTCTTGTCATCTTCCGGAAGGATAGTAAAGGATTTGAGGCGAAGCCAAGGCATGAACCAGCAAAGAGGGCGACCTTCCCCTCCTGTCAATTTGTTTCGCCAATAGGCAAGGTCATTTTGATGCTCGTCTTCATACCGCTTGGCACGCATAGTCAGCATACGAGCAAGATACGAGCTGGGCTCACGCGGCGGGGCGAAAAGCCAAAATCTCTCGCAAAGCCACACCTGAAAAAAGAAAAACATGAAGAAAAAAAAGGAAAAAAAGAAAAAAAAGAAAAAAAGAAAAAAGGAAAAAGACGAAAAAAGAGAAGAAAAGAAAAAAAGAAAAAAAACGTGACAAAAAACGAAAAAAAAAAAGAAAAAAAAAAAGAAAAAAGAAAAAGAAGGAAAAAAACAAAATCGTGGCAGAATGCAGCAAAATCGTGACAAAATCGTGGCAGAATGCAACAAAAACGTGACAAGAATCGTGGTAAAAGGAAAATCAATCAAGGATGCGAAATCAGGAGAATAGATCTTGTTACCTGCAATAGACGGGAGCATCCCGACCAATCGGCACCAGGGTTCATTTTCTTAGCATCTAAACCCCGGAGGGTTTCAAATGAGAATAATCCAGGAAGGGTTATGTCCCGTCTCCATCTGAGACACAATAGACAAAAGTTTCGCTTGTCCTACACAAGTTGTCTTGTTCATCCTACCTTCGAAGACATAAAGGTGTAGCATGATCAATCCAAAGGCCCTGCGGCAGTACGCTGGCAGTAAAGTACTGTTTCGCAAGATACAAAATTTCCGATAAATAGCAAAAAGGTTGACTTCGTCACCAGAACTATCCCCTCGGACTCCGTCCCGGAAAGGCCAAGGCAATCTAGATATGTTCCACGCCACCCTGAATGAAATTTAGGTATAGCCGGTATGGCCTCAGCATCCCATCCTCCCAGGGCGGAAAACTCTTCGGGTAGAGGGCAGATCTCCCCCTCAGGAAAAGCAAAGACATGGTTATAAGGATCCCAGTAGCTAAGGCAGTGTTCCAACAGCGCAGGTTAAAGGGGGATTTGGCGTAAGGGAAGTAATTGCGCCAAGTGAGCGGTCTTTAATTCTTGTCTCTCTGCGCTAGTGAAGTCGGTCTCCCATGCTCGCATAGCACTCGCTAGATTATTCATAATGATTTATGTTATTTGCACCAGTTTGGGGGAAAGCGAGAATAAATTTGGCGATCTGACTCTTCCTTATATATAGAAAGTATAAGGGAAGGAAGCACCTAGGATGACACCCCTAGGGTGCCGTTTTTTTGAGCCGTGTGGGCCTTGGGTCGCGCGCCTCTTAGGCCCGCCCCAGCTCACACCAAATATATTACAACGGGTATATGTTAACCGATGTAATAAAGTTATGACAACGGTTGACTTTTATTGACCCGTTTTTGTTAACATATCACAACGGCTTTGTTTTTAGAACCAGTTGTTAATAGTTTGTCTTAATAAAAAACTAATTTACAAACACATACAGGTATACAGCATACAACATCAGTTCAACCGTTGGTATCCTGAGTTTATTCTCTCTTCCCCGCTTTCTACATTCTCGTTGCCGCCCGTCGCCCAGTTTCCGACGCCCAGATTCCGTTGCCTTCCCTAATCATCCTGCTCGTTCTCTTTATCATCATCATCATCAGGTATGTTCACTTTTGTGTTTCGTCATTAGGGTTTTAAGATCATCTTTTTTGTTTTTCATCTGTTTGTTTTTCGTCTTCTTTGTTATCTTTATCATCCCGTATCATCTACTTCATACCTCTTATTAGGGTTTTAGGATTTTAGAAGCTCAAACTGTTGTTTTAATTAATTTTCATTCCTCTTTAGGGTTTTAGATAATACTCTGCATGTCGTTGTTCATTTCCTATTTCATTCATATTTAGGGTTTTAGGATTATCATGGGTGAAAAATGGAAAAGAAGTCAAAAAAATAATAAGCCTGATGGGGATAATAAGCCTGGTGAGAGGGGTGCTACGAAGTGCCCTGCAGCCCTTGCAGCTATAGCGGCTAAACAGCCGCTTAAAATAACATGGAACTCGAAGGGTTTCCCTACTGGTCCAAATGCGGGTCATTTACCACTTGGATTGGATGTTGCACAAGACAGTTTGTGCCTATCCATTTAGATAAAATGGAATTTGAATCCAAAATTGGCGCAGTTATTGTTGGATCGTATAAAGGAAGCCTTTGATATTGCCGAATGCTATGATAAGTATTTAATACATAAGGCAGGGGGTGCCTTAAGGCAGTGGAAGTATGACGTTGGTAGGGATTGGTTGTATGTGGACAAAAAGACGGGGGAGATGTGTAAGAGCCCACCGTCAAACAAGTGTCCCATCATCACTCAGGAACAATAGGATCTTTTCAAAGCGATGAGAGCTAGTGAGAAGTTTGAGGTTAAGTATCCTCGCCTTTTAATGATTTACCTATCATTTTTTTAATTAATGAGTTCTCTATAATCTTTTTATTATCTCATGTACTTGCGCTTTTATATAATTTGAAGGCCGTTAGCAAAAGAAATCGTGCTATCATTTCATGCAAGAAGAGGAAATGGTATGGTTCTCGAGGCGGTTACAGATTGATAGAAGACAACCTCGTAAGTAGCACTTAATTATCCCCCTGTTTATTTGACTTTTTTAATCACACTTGGACTTGATACACATTTATATATATAACTGTTACCATGTTAATGTGTAGGCGGAAAAGGGAGTGACCGACTTGAATCGGCACGTAACTTATAAAGAAGGGCACATGCCTAAAGGATCCCGGTCGTGTGACAAATATGATCAGGAAGTGTTGGCCAACATAGTAAGCATTATTTTATTACGACGAGTTCATTACTAACTTTTATTATTTAAGTCACAAATATAATTTGAAGTTTATTAAATATATTATAGGGGAAGGTATTGAAGGAGGTAGAAGAAGGGAAATTCACTCCCAATGGTCGTGAAGACATTCTTGCTAGAGCGATCGGCCGACCCAAACATCCAGGTCGATTAAGGGGCGTCCCGTTACATGTTGGAGTCCCGAAATGTTATGGGACAACTGCCCCGAAAAAGAAGAAAATGAAGGCTATGGCTGACATTGTATCATTTATTCTATTATTTTCATTTAATTTCACATGTTATTGTTTTAAACAAATTGCTGAAACATTACATTCTTGGCACGCAGGTTCAGTTATTGGCATCCGTGATACTAAAGATGAATTCTGGAGGCAAGCCTTTCGAAGAAGAATTGAAGATGATGGAGGATGTCATTAAAGGGGGTAAGGTACAACAGATTGGTCAAGAGGCCAAGAACACTACGACCTTGGTAATACATGAGAATGAATTATCGGTCAACGAGATTCAGAAAGATCAGGTACCTAATGCTTCTGAAGTTGTAACAACTAAAGCCGATAAGGTAAATATATGACTTCCTTATTTTTCTTTTCTTTTTTTTTGGGTAAGATCAGGGGGTGTGTTCCCTGCCAGCTCTAATGCTATAACTTCTGACATCGTGCCATTGGTTAATTTTATTAGGTAAATAAGTCTAAAAAGGAGATGCAACTTGAGTTATCCGCCACAGCTGACAATAATCAGGGGATGCAACTTGAGAAGACGGCTGATGGAAAACAGCAGCATACATCCCCTTCAAATCAGTTCACAGTTTTCGGCAAGGTATGCATGAAGTGAAAAGAAAAGAAATGAAATGAAATGAAAAGAAAAAGTTTGCAAAATGCATCAAATGAAAAGAGGGGCAAAAATAGACTCCTAAAGCTTCAAATATAAGGCACCCTCACTACATATGGGGTGACTTTGAAAATGTTCAAAAAGAAATGCAAAGAAAAGTTGAAAGTTTTCAAGTGTTGAATTGCCAAAAATTAGAAGAAATGGCAAAAGAAAGTGTTCTCAAATGTCATATGCCACAAGAAATTGGGGGGAAAAACAAACAACAAAAGCAAACTCCCAAATGAAACTTAAATACTATCGATCCCTTTATCCATCGTATCCAGTTTTGTGCATGGTAGAGAGGGCACTACCCTTCTTCTTGTCTAGGCAAGAGGGGGAATTCCGCGATCCTCCAGTGTTTCTAACGCCATAGGGAGTCTATTCTTGACAAAAGCATTTAACGATTGAGGATAAAGGTACCCTAGCTTGACACAATTTGTAGGTGATTTATTGGTATCCTTCTAGGCTTAGTAGTTTGAAGAAATTGCATCTATGAAGGAGTGTGTACCCTTGAATTGCTTCCCTTGTAGATAATTTCCGCCACTTAGATGAGGAAAGTAGCTATTCTTTTGTAGATGCATCCATTACTTGATTTTGTGTGCTTAATGTTTGGATGTGTCGCCATTTTGGCAAGACCCACCTTGCCTTGCAAGAAGGCATCCTACCTCATGGTTGTCTTGTTGTGAGTTGAAGGGGCGGAGTGAGACCCGCTAATTGTCTCATATCAGTTATATTAGTATGATAGTTTAAATAAAGGTCTAGTTTTTGTCACCTCTTTACTCGGGACGAGTAAAGGTTCGGTTTGGGGATATTTGATGTGACCATTATTTGAGCATATTCAGTCCCCTAATTGAGCCTATTTTGCATACTATTATATCATTCCATGACCATTTTATCCGTCAAATGCTTTCTATTTTGCTTTCCTAGTGCATTTCGTATGTTTTGTAGGAAAGATGATAATAACGCGGAAATTCCCTTCTTTCGTGCATATTTGGAAGCTATTTGACGATGTTTGATGGACTAGTATGAAGGGGAAGCGAGAACTAAAGACCAATCCTACAAGAATAAAAAGAAAGTGAAGAAAAAGGATTTTGTCACAGAATCCGAGCGGCCTCACAGGCGAGATGCCCGTCCAGAGTGACAATCCGAGCGTCCAAGCAACAATGACGCTCGGATTCCTCCACTACAATCCAAGCGGATTTGCAGAACGACGCCCGTGCACCTCCTCTAGAATCCGAGCGTCTTCCCTTCCTGGACGGACGGACCGCAACGTCTTCAGCCGAGATGCTCATCCCTCCAAAAAGTGTAATTACTAATTTAGCCTTAGTTAACCTAATAAAGCTCTACGATATATACCCCATTTGTAATAGTCATGAAGTTTTTATTAGATTAGAATCAAGTTTCCTTAGATTAAATCAAGTTCTCTTAGATTAGATTAGGAGTAGATTAGAATAAATTACTCTTTAATCTTTCCACAAATTACACATTAATCTTTCCTTAATCATTGTTCAAGTTTATTATTCAAGTTTATTATTGGGTAATTGAAGATTATTGGGTTTATTGGGAGATTGACAACCTTCCATCAATCATCAAGTTCTTCTATTATTCTTTGCTTTATTATTTGGATCATCTTAAGTTGGTACAATTCCTTTACTCTTTACTCTTTATTGTTCATTTCTTCATTCCATTATCATGTTTATACTTGTTGTGATGATTGACACCATTAATGACATGTTTCCCATGATAATGAGTGAGTAGTTCTTTAACTAAGATTAATGGGTAATTAGGGGAGATAAACATGGGAAATAATCATGCTTAATCCAATATGTTTCCATGATTAAATTGCTTGCTTGTTGTGATGTCAACCTATGCACATGTTATGTTTGATGAAATGCTAAGCCTATGAATCCTTGCATTTATACCCATCACTTACCCATTCAATGAGACTTGTAAGATATAAACCAACTCGAGTCTTGTTAGACCATGCATAGAAGTTGAATAGGAGGAAAGTAAGTCGACTTGTAGGTGTTGTACAATCTAATCGATTCGGCTCCGGGACCCAACTCTTCCTATGAACCGTAAGACATAAACCAACTCGGTTCCTCCACAACAATAATTACTTGCAACTTTGTAAACATGTTTGTATGATCAACACCATGAATCCCCTATGACCCCATGATATCCTAGTACTTTTAATCATTTGTTTACATCCTTCCTAGTTCATTGTTTGCTTTACTTTTTTACTTTCATTAGTTTAGAATACAACTAAAAACCCCATCAATTGTCACACTAGCATAAATTGAGATAGATAGACTTAGAACCCAAAGCACACTGTCCCATGGATCGACCTCGACTTACCACTAACTAGTTGTATGTTGAGTATTGTAAATGTGTTTGATTGGGAGACCCGACGAAATCAACCCACACCAAAATGGCGCCGTTGCCGGGGACGGTGCTATGTGATTAAGTTCTTACTTGTTTGTCTATTTTGATTTTGTTTTCACCTTGTGGAACTTGTGAAGGAAATGTAGATTCATATACATACTAACATACTCATATATGTCGAAATTAATTTGTCATAAAATTAAATGTGGATTTTATGCATGCAAACAATATAATAAAAGAGAAGAAATCATATCCTTACATTGAAATTTCGGTTCAAATGGGCACAAAAGAAATCTCCTTTTCTTTTGTTCTTGAGCTTTCCTTAATGGAAGAACAAGATCCAAGTGTAGGATCTCTCCTTAGGAATAATACCCAAAGCTAACTCTTAATCTAATTAATATTATTTGAGCTAGTATAATATTAATCTTAGTGAAAAATTGAACCAAAATTGTTTGATTTTTACTCTCTAAAACCGGTTAGAGGAGAGGGATTTTTAGAGGTTTTTCTCTTTCTAAAAATATTTTGAAGTAAGAATGAATGAATATCTACAATCTTGCATGTAGTGTATATTCAAAAATAAAAGACAAAACTCTTTTTCTTTTTCTTTTGTGAACCGTGTAAGAGGAGAGGAGAGGGGAAGAAAAAGACCCAATGCATGCATTAGTTTGCCTTCACAAGGTAAATAGGGTTGCATGGCTACTCTCCTATTTTAATCATTATGTTTACCACTAATTGTAAACACAATATTAATCCTAATCCTCCTCCAAATTTTCGGCACATGTATAATATGGATTCCATATTATTTTTGTCAATTGTCAATATGTCACATGTTACATGTCACATAAATTTGTTATGTAATTTTTAACATATTAAAAATCAACGTATTATCAAAAATACGTCACATACAAAATCGACTTAGTAATTCAGAATTACTTGTACCAAAATATTTTATTGTTCATAAATCGCATTTATAATAATTCATTCAAATTTAATTGTTTCCTTAAACAATAATTTCATCCGAGTAATGATACAATTCAATTACTCAGACCGTATCTCATTTAATCACATTTCAATTTGATACGTAAATTTTACTTCCAAAATCGTCCGTCAATTTTTCAAGTAATTTAATTAACTCGTAACATTATACGATTAATTAAATGATCAATTAAGAGTATCGCCCTATAGGTATGACCTAGGGGGTCAACTGATCACCACCGTCTCACGACAGTAATGTCAAACTCTAGTCAGCCAATCATTACCGATATATGTTGACCAGTTGACAGTATAAATACTTCCCAATTGTATTCTTTAAAATGAGATTTTAATAATGATATTTAAATCACATGATCGCACTATTGTTGAGGACACATTTCCCAACAACTTGTTCCTCAAGGATCGTTCTTACCGTTTTTTGTGTAGTTTCCATGCTTGTAGTTGTTTCCTTGTCTTAGCTATGATGGCCCAAGACTCGGCATATGGAGTATGTGGTAGATTCTTTGAGTATGACTATGGGTATGGGGAGTTTGAGAAGCAAGTCAACACAAACCTACCTTATTATTCATACAATGAAAATCCTAACTACTACCCCAACTTTTCCCACCAAAATCACCACATCCAATATCCACAACAACCACCCACCCAATACCCACTTCACAATGAACTCCAAATGCCACGATACAACAACTTTCACACCTACCCACAACAAGAAGATGAACCCATTCTAAATGTGATTCTCCAAATGATGGGAGATCAACAAAACTTCCTCAAACAAATGCTAGAAGAGAGCCAAAAGAGGGACAATGTTCTTCAAGGCATTGTTACCCAAAGTGAGGAGTTGGAGATTCAAATTGCCAAATTAAAGACCACCCAAGAAACCACTCCCCACCAATCCTTGGACATTGATCATAAATGTGAATTTGAAGTAGTAACATTTGACATGAAAAATGAAGAATGGGAAGAGCCAATCTCCGTGAGCTCTTGTGAGTATGAAAGTGTTGTGTTAGATGAGGAAGATTTGAGGTTGAGTAAGCCGAATACTCTTAACCTTTGTGAGTTTGAGGGTGTGTCATTTGAAGTGAGTATTGAGATGTTGGAGGAAGAAATAACGAAGAATAATGAAGCCCCCATTCATGATTCATATGGAGATAGCATCAATGATGATGAGCCTAAAGGATGGACTTGTAATATCACCTTGCTTGAGGAGCCTATCCTTGAGACATTTGAGATACCCTATCATGAAGGAGAACGTCCTTCCCCTATTCCTCATGAAGACTACTTGACACCTATCATGGAGCCAATGATCATTGAAGAGGATATGGTGGACCTTCTTCAAAAGGCCAAAGCATCGTACAAAAGCGACTTGGTGAAAAAGATCAAGGAGAAACTTGCTCGTGAAGCTACTTGTGGAAGTTTGGCACCCACAATGACAAATTCTAAGGAGCTCGATCATCAATGCCATGAGAATTCTCCTTCTACTCTTGAAGGATTGACAAATTCAAATGCTATCATCATTACCAAAATTGAAGAAGAAGTTGGTGAGTTGAAGTCTACGGATGAAAATGAACCATACTTTATACCTAGTGTCGACGAGAATCATGGGCTTATTGGTTTGAAACATTGGGAAAGCTCTAGTGCCGAGGGCAAAGCAAAAGAAAGAACATATTACAAGCTTCCTTGGCCAAATTTCATGTTCAAATGGAGCAACCCATACTTGTGTTTATTTGGAGCTTGTTCACAAGCTTTTGATCTTCTATTAAGAGCTTTGAGCTCTATGGACAAGAATTTCTACAATTTGAACTGGTTTGGTGGAGTCCTATCTTAAACCACCATTTGTAAGATATTTCTTGGATTCCTTACTTTGTATAATATTGTACATTTTTACATTTGTATTTGATTTCTTGCATGAGAGTAGTGAGAGAGAGTCTTCTTACATTTTTATTGAGCAAATTTCAGAAAAAGATAAGGAGGAACAACAAATCGGTGAAAGGGTATGATTTTGCAAGGAAAAGAAAGAAAAAGAAAAGAAGCCAAAAACGGCCGCCCCGAGGCCTGGACGCCCGTCCAGGGCCTTCATCGCATTACTGTTTAGCACTGTCTTAGAATCCGAGCGGATTCAGCACAAGACGCCCGTCTTCCCCTCAAGACGTTCGTATTCTCCACGGGACGCCCGTCCTAAATAACATCTGAAACAAAGTTTTGAAACTGCCTGGAAATCCGAACGGATTTTTGAGAAGCCGCTCGTCCCGAGTAAGACGCCCGTCCTAAAACAGAAGACGCTCGTCTTCTGCATGCTCCAAATTTTGCTGAGGTTCTGTCTCAAAATCCGCGCGGATTTAGAGGAAGACGCTCGGTTTCTACAAGCTAAAGACGCCCGTCCCGCAACAAAGACGCTCGGATTGTGTTTTTTTTCTCGAACAATCCGGCCGGGCCCCACTCTTATCCGCTCGGCTTCCCCTCTTCTTCTATAAAATCACCCCCTTTCTCCTTCATTTCTTCACCTTATCTAACCCTAAAACACTCATCTTCATCCTCAAAAACACTCCCGTCACATCAAAAGCCAACAGAAACCCCATTTTCCTCAACTTCAAGATGATGAACCTCAAGGGCAAGGCTAAGACGTTTGTTGAATCCACCGGAAGGAAACGCAAGGGATCATCCTCTTCAACCTCGCGAGAGGTAGTGCCACCAAGGAAATTCCGTCCCATCATAAGAGGAGGAATAGAGCAACTTGAGTACTTCCAAGAGGTGCTCTTCGAATCCGATGCCCACCGCAAGAACTTTGTCAAATTGCTAGGTAAGAACTATGAACCCACTCAATTCATAGATACTAAGGTGTTGGAAATCCTTAGGATAAGGTACTACACCGAGATGTTCTTTGATGGCTTAGGGATTGGAAAAAATTTTCATGCCCATGAGGAGACGTACCTTAGTCTCACCCTGGAATTTTTGAGTAGCCTTCGCATTGTCACGAATACTCGAACAAATGTGGGCATGAAGTTTAGGTTGAGCAACCTAGACCATAGACTTACACTTGATCAATTTGCCCACATTTTCGGTCTTGAAGTGCCCACCAACTATACCGAAAAACCCGATGATTTCGATGTGGACCTACTTTGGAGGGCTATTTCCGGGAGGAATTTTACTGGTTTAAAGCAATGCTATACCTTCGCCATCCAACATCCGGTGATTCGAATCACCGAGCGCTTTGTGGCCGGTACCATCAATGGGAGGTACGAACAAGATAGGTGTACTCTCATGGATTTAACTTTTCTTGAGTCCTATTTGAATGTTCAGGGGACGAGGCGCTATAACTTCAACACCCCCCTTGAGATACTTACAAGGTTTCATGATTTTGCTCAAGGGACCACCCAACTCAAGACCTTCGTAATGGGAGGTCTCATTACTGTTTTGGCCAACTACCATTGCCCCGGGTTCAACGCCCAAGGGATTTATACTCCTCTTGAGGGGAGTACTTTAATTGATGAACACGCCGTCTTCACCCACCACCGGTGGTGTAACCACACTCAAGAAGGGCGTGTAGAATGGCTCACAAAAGGGTGCACCTCCATCATCCTTGAGGGTTGGAATATACCGGGCACCAACCCAAGATTGAGCCCATATTCGCCTCCACCAAGCTACCTCCTTGATATCCAAATCCTCGACAATCCCCCTCAAAGGGAAGAGCCGCCCCGCCAACAAGAAGTACCTCGTGGGGTACCGGCAAGGCCCACTCGCCCACCTTCCTTTGTGCCTATCCCACCATAGCCTACTCCTTATACCCAATTCCGACCGGAAATCCCCAATACCCCGATTATTAATGATTTGATGAAACTCATGAATAGAGTAGACCTCGGGGTACATGAAGGGAGGGTCGACAACTACTTGGCCCTCTATCCCCAATAATATAACATGGCTCAACAAGGGTATGTTGACCCCAATGGTCCTAAGCCCTCTTGGGCCCAACCACAACATTTGTTCCCTAATCAAGGGAATCAAGCTTGGAATCTCGGTGGTGGAGGGTACTCGGGCCAAGGAGGAGGGCATGACCAAGGAGTGTTTGACCAAGGAGGGTACTGGGGCCAAGCAAGAGGGTATGACCAAGCCGGGAGTTCTCACCGGTATGGTTACCCCCAAGATGAGGAGGATGACGAGTGAAAGAGGCCTACCTCATCACCTCTATTTGTATGATACTCCTCTCTCCCTCTTTCTTTTGTATATACATTGCATTTAGTGTAGCTTTCGCATGCATTTGTATCATATTTCATTTGCATTATATCATTGCATTTGTACTTCAATTTCCATAAAATCAAAAATTCAAAAACATGTATTTCCTTTTTATTCCTACTCCTACATGTACATTGAGGACAATGAATAAAGTGGGGGATGGGAATTTATATTCCAAAAAATGCATAAAAATTGAAAAATTTCGAAAAATCACAAAAATATGTCTTTAATTTCATAAAAATAAAACCCATAAAAATTTAAAATTTTAAAAAATCCAAAAACATGTTCATTCCTTTTTTTTATTTTTTTAGTATAGAATTGTATATATTGTATATACTTGTCTGTTTGTTTGTCCTTTTTCACATTAATCGACTACGCCACATCCGAGATATGAGGATATTGAAGACCGCATGGTATGATCTTTCCAATCTCCTTTTTCCTCTTTATGTTAATGACTATGTGGCTTTATTTTGATTGATGCGGTAAAAACAATGTGAATTTAGGGTTGCATTTAGTTTATTTGGCATACTAGTTGTTAGAAGCATATGCATTAGGATGTATATACGTTAGTTGCATCATGGCATGTAGTTTGCATGGTTAGAAAAATTTTGTGAAACCGTCTACTTGGGAAGCTTGACAAGTGTATATAGGCCCTAGTAAATGCTTTTTCTTCTTAAGACTTTGCTTGTTAGAATACTTGTAAAACAACCTAGGATGTGTCATGCTAGTATCCTTTGACCCATGGATTAAGGCCTAGTCAAGAGTACCTTGTGGTGTGATAACTCCTTGGCTACCGTTTATTCCAAGGTGACCCTTGAAACCATGCATCCATCATCCATGTTCTACCACATTTTTTGCCATCAAAGGGAATGGGCACAAAAAGAAATTGATTTGAGTTCAAAGAAATGAAAAGAAAAAGTTTGCAAAATGCATCAAATGAAAAGAGGAGCAAAAATAGACTCCTAAAGCTTCAAATATAAGGCACCCTCACTACATATGGGGTGACTTTGAAAATGTTCAAAAAGAAATGCAAAGAAAAGTTGAAAGTTTTCAAGTGTTTTCAAGTGTTTAATTGCCAAAAATTAAAAGAAATGGCAAAAGAAAATGTTCTCAAATGTCATATGTCACAAGAAATTGGGGGGAAAAACAAACAACAAAAGCAAACTCCCAAATGAAACTTAAAAACTATCGATCCCTTTATCCATCGTATCCACTTTTGTGCATGGTAGAGAGGGGACGACCCTTCTTCTTGTCTAGGCAAGAGGGAGAATTCCGCGATCCTCCAGTGTTTCTAACGCCATAGGGAGTCTATTCTTGATAAAAGCATTTAACGATTGAGGATAAAGGTACCCTAGCTTGACACAATTTGGAGGTGATTTATTGGTATCCTTTTAGGCTTAGTAGTTTGAAGAAATTGCATCTATGAAGGAGTGTGTACCCTTGAATTGCTTCCCTTGTAGATAATTTTCGCCACTTAGATGAGGAAAGTGGCTATTCTTTTGTAGATGCATCCATTACATGATTTTGTGTGCTTAATGTTTGGATGTGTCGCCATTTTGGCAAGACCCACCTTGCTTTGCAAGAAGGCATCCTACCTCATGGTTGTCTTGTTGTGAGTTGAAGGGGCGGAGTGAGACCCGCTAATTGTCTCATATTGGTTATATTAGTATGATAGTTTAAATAAAGGTCTAGTTTTTGTCACCTCTTTACTCGGGACGAGTAAAGGTTCGGTTTGGGGATATTTGATGTGACCATTATTTGAGCATATTTAGTCCCCTAATTGAGCCTATTTTGCATACTATTATATCATTCCATAACCATTTTATCCGTCAAATGATTTCTATTTTGCTTTCCTAGTGCATTTCGTATGTTTTGTAGGAAAGAAGATAATAAGGCGGAAATTCCCGTCTTTCGTGCATATTTGGAAGCTATTCGACGATGTTTGATGGACTATTATGAAGGGGAAGCGAGAACTAAAGACCAATCCTACAAGAATAAAAAGAAAGTGAAGAAAAAGGATTATGTCACAGAATCCGAGCGGCCTCACAGGCGAGACGCCCGTCCAGAGTGACAATCCGAGCGTCCAAGCAACAAAGACGCTCGGATTCCTCCACTACAATCCGAGCGGATTTGCATAAAGACGCCCGTGCACCTCCTCTAGAATCCGAGCGTCTTCCCTTGCTGGACGGACGGACCGCAACGTCTTCAGCCGAGATGCTCATCCCTCCAAAAAGACTAGCATTTCCTTGCTTAAAACTCAAAAGTGTAACTACTAATTTAGCCTTAGTTAACCTAATAAAGCTCTACTATATATACCCCATTTGTAAAAATCAAACCATGAAGTTTTTATTAGATTAGAATCAAGTTTCCTTAGATTAAATCAAGTTCTCTTAGATTAGATTAGGAGTAGATTAGAATAAATTACTCTTTAATCTTTCCACAAATTACACATTAATCTTTTCACAAATTACACATTAATCTTTCCTTAATCATTGTTCAAGTTTATTAATCAAGTTTATTATTGGGTAATTGAAGATTATTAGGTTTATTGGGAGATTGACAACCTTCCATCAATCATCAAGTTCTTCTATTATTCTTTGCTTTATTATTTGGATCATCTTAAGTTGGTACAATTCCTTTACACTTTACTCTTTATTGTTCATTTCTTCATTCCATTATCATGTTTATACTTGTTGTGATGATTGACACCATTAATGACATGTTTCCCATGATAATGAGTGAGTAGTTCTTTAACTAGGATTAATGGGTAATTAGGCGAGATAAACATGGGAAATAATCATGCTTAATCCAATATGTTTCCATGATTAAATTGCTTTCTTGTTGTGATGTCAACCTATGCACATGTTATGTTTGATGAAATGCTAAGCCTATGAATCCTTGCATTTATACCCATCACTTACCCATTCAATGAGACTTGTAAGATATAAACCAACTCGAGTCTTATTAGACCATGCATAGAAATTGAATAGGAGGAAAGTAAGTCGACTTGTAGGTGTTGTACAATCTAATCGATTCGGCTCCGGGACCCAACTCTTCCTATGAACCGTAAGACATAAACCAACTCGGTTCCTCCACAACAATAATTACTTGCAACTTTGTAAACATGTTTGTATGATCAACACCATGAATCCCCTATGACCCCATGATATCCTAGTACTTTTAATCATTTGTTTACATCCTTCCTAGTTCATTGTTTGCTTTACTTTGTTACTTTCATTAGTTTAGAATACAACTACAAACCCCATCAATTGTGACACTAGCATAAATTGAGATAGATAGACATAGAACCCAAAGCACACCGTCCCATAGATCGACCTCGAGTTACCACTAACTAGTTGTATGTTGAGTATTATAAATGTGTTTGATTGGGAGACCCGACGACATCAACCCACACCAAATTCCCTGAGGCGGATAAAATAAACGAAACAAAAAAACAGATAGGGCAATTGCCTTCCCGGCAACGGCGCCAAAATTTGACAGGGCAGTCGTATACCTATCAAAAATAACTGACTAAACTAACTATATAGCTAGGGAAGTCAGGTCGATCTCCTCAGGGAGGCAAGATATCTGTAAAGAGTCCGTCTATTTGGTCACAATAAAGAAGGAACATGTCAGGACTTCGGTTCACTACGGTAATCTAGTGACTCAACTGCAAATAGTCTAGATAAATTACTGTGAGACGGATATGGAAAGGTCCTTCCGGTCCACTTTATATCCTAGCTTTCAACTAACTTAACTTCCGTCCTCGTCAGGGTAGTCTACTGTTCATAGCAGGTCTATTTAGTCCAATCTTCCGATCCAGGATTAAATTTAACCAGATTAAAAGGTGACTCAGAAGCGTGCACTCATCTAAGTCGGTAAATACAGTTATATTGCCATGGGGACAGAATCTCACAAATAATTCATCTAACCTATTCACTACATCGTCACATTTCTACCGTAGATCCCCTAATCCCAACATGAAATGATTTAGCTACTCATACTATTAATATTGTCAAAACTAATAACAATGAAATAACTAATATTAAACATGATGAAATAATAATGAAATTGCATAAATAAAGATTAGGGCAGGAGTTAAAAAGGAACAAAACAAGTAATTAAAGCAAATGATTGAAAGATTAAGATTAAAAGAGAGTAAGAGATTACAATCGCAAGAATCCGGCGTAAAGAACAACTAAATCCGAGCTACAAAATCCGAAAGCAAAAGTTACAGTAGATAGGAGAAAGCAACGTAGTCTCTTTGCAGTGAAAGATGAAAATAAAAGATATCAGATTATTGGATCCTAATGACCTAATTAATGTACGTTTAAATAGAAAAATGCTAAGTTCAATAACTAAAAACAAGTTCACGGACTAATTAAAGCCCATGGATGACAAAACCACTCGATCGAGCAGTCTGAAACAGCTCGATCGAATACTTATCCAGGCAATCTACTCGATTAAGTAGAATTAGTGCTCGATCGAGTAACCTCTATTTCCAGCACTATTTGATCGAGTAAAATACTGCTCGATCGACCATCCTCAGCCATAGAAACCACTCGATCGACCAATAAAAGGCTCGATCGAGTATTCTTCCTCTAAAACAACTCAAACTCGTAACCGACTGCTTCGTGGACCATTCCGTCACGCATCCCAATGCATGATCTCGCTCTGAAAAATCCTGTCTCCTCAAAATGCATACAAAGTAGGACGAAAATGGTACGATTCCACTACTTTCACGTTCATTCTACAAAACAGACAAAACGAACCAAAGTAGCCAATTCGGGGCATAAAGCGATATAAATAGTACAAAAGTATATGGAAATACGTGCTAAAATAGGCTAAAAAGACTATACAAAATGCACATATTAATTCCGAGCTAAGTGTGAAGGATTAAACTGACTCAAGCATTCAAACTGATAGGGATGATTTGAAATCCCAGGCTGGTTTAGTTTTCATGATTAATGGTGGGGCGGTTAGCTGGAGGAGCTTTAAAGAGTCGGTCATGGCGGATTCTACTACGGAGGCTGAGTACATTGCAGCGTTTAAAGCTGCCAAGGAAGACGTGGGGATTAGGCAATTTTGGAGGGGATAAGGATAGTTCCTACTGCCAAAGATCCTATCACGATCTTCTGTGATAATAGTAGGGTCATCATTCAAGCTAAAGAGCCCAAGTCTAGTAACAAGTCTAGACACGTACTTAGAAAATTTCATGTAATTAGAGATTTCATTGAAAGGATGAAATTAGCGATTTGTAAGGTTGGGACGGATGATAACATTGTTGATCCTTTAACGAAGCCTTTATCGCAGGCTATGCATGACCAACATGTTATTTCCATGGGTCTGAAGCGCATGCCAAGTTTGTATTAGATTATAAGATATGAAATGAAAAACTTTGTTTTTGGTTTATATATGATAATTTGAGTTTCTTTATGCAAACTCATTTATTTATTATTTTGTTACATCCAATTGGGTTGTTGAGACAATATTGAACCCCATTGAAGTGAACTGGATTAACATAGTATGTGCCCCTGGTTACTTATAGGAGGAGACGTCTCGAAGTGATTAGAGTGTGATGCGATTGATGGCAAGTTCAAGTGCCATATGGTCATGTGGGATGACTAGTAGATCACATAGATAGACTGTATGGGACACTCTCTCGGGCAGTGACCGCTTATAGTTTTCTGGAAATTTATAAAGCCTGGTCAAGGCAAGAGCTACTATAGTATTCTTATGAGTCGATTCTTTTGACTAGAGGCTATTCACCCAAGTTGGCACAAGTTTCTGATTGGCTTTGATTTATACCTACGACTGACATAACTGAAGTCAAATGAGTATATTTTGGGTTATGATGTACTGTGGCTATATGAAGGGAATCGTGCGATAAGAATTATCCTCCCCTTGTCAGGGTTGTTTAAAATGTCAAAGCCACTCGAGGAGTAGTAAACTGAAAATGCGTGGCCACACTCGGAAGGTATCTACGGTAGATAATTTTGGTTGGACAGTTACTCTCCAGATCGAGGAAACCACTTAAGAAATGATCAAATGCAAGTACGACCTGCAAGACACCTTGCATTGAGTGGGAGATTGTAATAGGACAAGAAAAATGGCGACGCACACTTGTCTTGGACAAGTGGGAGATTGTTGGAGTATGTGTCCTCAACAATGCTGCGATCACATGTTTAAATTTCATTTTAAGAATACGTAAGGGATGATTCATTTATATAGTCAACTGATGAACATTAATTAGTAATGATTGGCTAACTAGAGTTTGACATTACTGTCGTTTGACGATGGTGATCAGTTGATCCCTTAAGGTCACACCTATAGGACAATTCCCTTAATAGACAAGTTGATTAATTGTATGTCGATACAAGTTAATCAATTCCTTAAATTTGAACAATTCATTTGTGAGTGAGAATATTTATATCTTATTGTAATTTGATTAAATAAGATTTATTTTAGTAATTAAAAGATTTTATTACTAAAATTGATTATTGTTTATGAAACAATTGAGATAAGATTGAATGGTTAATTATGATTACAATATGTTGTGAATTATAATTATATGACCCATTTTATTTATGTGATAAAGATTCACTAGACAGTTTGCTATATGTAATCTAATTAATGTATATAATGATATTTATTTGATAAATATGCATTAAATTAATTAATAACATGATACATGCCACATGTGACATATTGTGTGACAAGTGACAAATTGATAAAATAAAATGAAAGTCCATTTTACATAAGGACCGAAAAATGGAGGGTGGAAGGAGTTAGTGGTTGATTTATTTTATGTGATAAAATGGACATAATCATACCTATTCTATACTATCCTTACACATCTATATTTTGGAGACGAGAAAAAGAATAAAGAGGAGGCAATGCACTGGCTTGTGGCCTTCACCCCACCCGGCTACTCCTCTTTTATTATGAGAATTTTGTTCTCATTTTTTTCACTCGTATTCTTAGGCATACATTCTTGTCCTTCTCTCTACATATCTCACTAAAATTAGTTTTAGAAACCTTAAAATTGTTCATCAAAAATTCTAATTTCAATATTAGATTACTAGTGTATTAATAAGAATATTATTAGAATTATTTTAAGGATACTAGCATATTAATCTAGTTAGTTAATATATTAGTTTAAGGGTTTGTTTTGTGTGGAACAAGACGAGGATCTCAATACTTTGGATTAAGGAGGATCATCCATTACATTTAAGCTCAAGAACAAGTAAGGAAGGTGACCTTATTTGTGCCCTTATTTTGAGCCATATAACAATGTAAGAACCATTGTTTTCATATTTTTATCTCTACTTTTGTTAATTACTTCACTTTTAGATGAGTCTAATAATAGGTATATGAACCTAACAGACATGGCATGAATTATTGGAACGATTTCATTTTTCCATAAAAGTTGTTGGCGACTCCACAAATGCAGGCTTATTCAAACCATTCACCGGTTTCAATGGCTTTCAAATCGGTAACGGCCTATGACGTGCTTTATTTAACCAAGGTTTCATGGGAGAAGTGTCGCCGCCTCAAATACACCAACGCGCGGAGGCGCGCGGCGCGGACGCAACAACCTAAGAGATTGTGACAGGTTTATAAAGGATTCCACCCGCCACTAATTAACAAGGCCTTGTGCTTTTAGGTTTAAGTGAGGACAAAACGGGCCCAAAGGTGAACATCTCATCTTTAGGTGGGGTGTGTTACGATGGTGGTGGGCCGTGTTGTTATGAATGGTATCAAAGCAACCCTGCAACCGTGTGGTGAGCCTGTGGCCAGGAGTACCCTGGTCACCCACCTAGCGGGGGAGGATTCCGGGCTTGGCTACGGTCAAGTTTGAGACACAACGAGGACGTTGTGTTCTTGAAGTGGGGGAGTTTTTAACACCCAAGTTATTGGGAATAAAGTTGACCCACATCGGAAAATTATGGAGTTTATGATATGTTTATAAGGGATTAAACTCACCACTTAGTAACAAGGCCTTGTGCTCAAGTAAGGACAAACAATGGGCCCAAAGGTACACATCCTATTTTATTGGGGTTATGTTACGAAAGTGGTGGGTCGGACTGTTATAAAAGGTATAAGAGCAACCCTGCAAGTGTGTGGTGAGCCTGTGGTCGAGAGTAATCAGGTCACCCACCTAGCGGGGGAGGATTCTGGGCTTGGCTATGGTCAACTTTGAGGCACAACGAGGACGTTGTGTTCTTTAAGTAGGGGAGTTTGTAGCACCCCAAGAGATGGAGAGGAAATATGTCCCACATCAGGAAAGTAAGAGGCTTGTGATATGTTTATAAAGTATTCCACCCACCAGTAATTAAAAAGGCCTTGTGCTTTTGGGCGTAAGTGAGGACAAAACGGGCCCATAGGTGAACATATCATCTCTAGGTGGGGTGTGTTATGATAGTGGTAGGTCGGGTTGTTATAAGTAGGGGTGTTTGTAACTCCCCATGGTATTAAGAGTAAAAGTTGTCCAACATCTGGAAAATTTCTACACACCACTCTAGTAACAAGGCCTCGTGATTTTGGGCTTATGTGAGGACAAATAATAGGCCTAAAAGTACACTTACCATCTTATTGGGGTTGTGTTATGATAGTGGCAAATCGGGTTATTATAAATGGTATTAGAGCAACCCTGCAGCCATGTGGTGAGCCTGTGGTCAGGAGTACCCGGGTCACCCACCTAGCGGGGGAGAATTCTGGGCTTGGTTGCGGTCAAGTTCGAGGCACAATGAGGACGTTGTGTTTTTTAAGTGGAGGTGTTTGTAACACCCCATGTTATTGAGAATAAAGTTGTCCCACATCGGGAAATTAAAGAGCTTGTGATATATTTATATAAGGGATTTTATCCACCACTTAGTAACAAGGCCTTGTGCTTTTGGGTTTAAGTGAGGATAAATAATGGGCCTAAAGGTACACATCTCATCTTATTGAGGTTTTGTTATGATAGTGGCGAGTTGGGTTGTTATAGCGGGTGGCTTGGTACACAGTTTGGTGACTCCGCTGGGGATTGTCCACTTAGACTAAGTCTAGTGTTACTTAGGGTGAAACTTGAACAAAGTTAGGGATAGTTTATATGATACAGTTGTTGATTTTAATTACTCGATCTTTATAGATCGTTTTATCTAGCGTTCCTAGACTCTAAACCGAACCAATTCGACCAATCGTCCCCTCTTAATGGTGGAAATTCTTATTTGTTCCTAGTGGATGGATAGCGATTGACGTCAACCACACCACGATGCTTACTCATGTTTTTATTAAGGGCTTTCACTACTCGAGCGAATGGAACTCTCGACAGACCAGGGTTTGATAGCTTGGTGTGGCAACCCGCCCTTCTAAACAAATATCATTACTGCATTCCACATACCGTTATAAAGCCTGTATATATGATATGCCTTGTATGTTTTGTCAAATCTTCGTAAATGATACCATGTCAAAATTTTCAAAAAAAAGGAAAAAACCTTTCCTCCAAATTTTCGAAAATTAAAAATGTAAATCGAACTAAACCAAGTTAAAACTCTGTCGGACTTTACAGTGCATTTCTACATACTTTAGGGTCTTCAAGTTAAGGGGTGACGCCACCCTTTTCGAGTTAAGATATTTCAAGTTAACACACCTACAACCACACACAATGATTGACTAGGCAACACATCTCAAAATAAATTTCAAAAAAAAAAAAACGGTCCTTCTTACACCTGTGTCCCACGCCACCTACATATGTGTCGAGTTACTTACATGAGAGTCTTTGTCATTTTTTGGGTAAGTGTGCCAACATAGTCGGATGCGTATTGATCCTCCGTTGGTTTCTTCTCAGTTAAAGTTGACAGAAAGTCACACAAGCGTCAACGACCAGTCCCAACCAAACAGTGGTAGGAATGAAATCTTGGCTGCCCTCTTTCGCCTCCAAACCCGTCAGGACAACGTATATACTCACTTGCAGACAATTGTCAACCACTTCATCACAGTTGAAACCCAATTTCCGTCCGCTGATATTATTCCTGAAAATTCTCCCATTCCTATGGAAGCACCTGAACCTAAAAGCACTGCTAAAACCAACCCTCATGTGCTCACTGAAGCACAAAACTGTCTTCGCTACCTGGAAGAGAAACTCATGTACCTTGCAGTGTCAAACCCCAGGCCTGACACAAAAGACTCAATCTTTGCCTAGACAAGAGTTTCCTTAATTGTTCAGGAATGCAACGGACTTAAGAATAATATTAAAAATACCAAATGGCCTGCTAAAATCACGAAATTTGGTGACAAGCTAGTTAATTGATTAAACTAACTCTGAGTAAAATTCCAGAAATTTTGAGACACTCTAAGTATTTTTAGTCGAATGAATAAGACAGGCTGACAGGAAGAATCAGACTGCTTGACACAGGAATGTTATTTGATGACTGAGAGGGAACCAAGGGATATAATTATCAACTTAAATCCCACAGAATACTCACAGAGAAACAAGCTAACAATTTAGACAACTTAACATGGAAATTATCCCAGCCTGGGACAAATAATAACCAACTCAAGTTAACAGCAAGACCACACAACCCACAGTCTGAGCACAGGATTGAACGAACCTTACCAACAGACTTTGTTCAACACCTACAGTCTAAGCACAAGATGTTAACAGGCCCTGACTCTTAACTACAGACTAAGCACAAGTTATAGAGATTTAAAATTTAGAGAAAACTCGGGTTTAATATTCATCAAAAGCTGCCTCAATGCAGTTGGAGGAGAGGTCCTTATATAGGCCTTCCTCTTGGAGATCTGGTACAAAGTTTAACCTAGTAATCTCATCCAAAGGCCAGGATTCATTCTTGGGACATAAATAAAGTACTGGAAATATTTTACAATGATGACAAAATGATTTAAAAGAAACTGCAAGAAAATAACAGAAATCCTGCACTGATAGTGACATGATGCTTCCTAGGCTGCAGTGCTGCTTTGGCTGGGAGTATAAGGACGAATGGGTATAGTAGGGGCCTTAACTTTGGCTCTGAGGTGGTATCTGAAATATGGAGAGGCAAGCCAAAGTTTTTCAGCAACAGCTCCTTCTTTGTTTAGCCAGAAATGACAATTTACTTTATGCTTTATATCCCTTTCAGCAGCTTGACTTTCAGTTGGATTTTCTCTTGATTGCAGGGTGAATTAGGCCTGGCTCCCTAGGACTTTTCTGATCTTAGTTGGTCAATGTTTCAGCTGGCCAGGGTGGCAGCTGGTGGTTGAGCTTGTGCTGATACCTGAGACTTCCCAAAGCAGGCATGGCAGGGGTTGTTGACAGGGTAGTATGATTGGGATTATTGCCTGCTCCCTGATCAGTGTTGCCATGATCCCTGGCTCCTGCTGCAGCCTCCCCTGGGCTTGTCCACAAGCCTGTAGCCTCCTCATCATCTGAATCATAGTAAGGACTGAGATCTCCCACATTGAAAGTACGATGTACTCCATAATCACCTGGTAAATCCACCTTGTAGGCATTTGATCCAATTTTTTCAACAATTTTAAATGGGCCATCAGCTCTTGGCATTAACTTGTTCTTTCTCCTGGCTGGGAACCTTTCTTTCCTTAGATGAATCCAGACCAGATCACCTGGCATGAATTCCTTCTTCCTTTGAAGGACCTTAGACTGCTTCCTGTATCTTTCATTGATCTTTCAATTTGTTTCTTGACTGATTCATGAAGTTTTAGCATTTATTCAGCTCTGGCCTTAGCATCAAGGTTCATCTCCTCTCTTCGAACACTAGATAAATCTAAGGGCATGAGTGGATTAACCCCATAGACTATCTCAAATGGACTATGACCAGTTGTAGCAGATGGTGCCCTGTTGAATGCAAATTCAGCTTGTGACAGTTTCAAATCCCAATCCCTCAAGGACTTGCTGACTATGCATCTCAGGATCCTGCCCAATGTTTTGTTGGTGACTTCAGTTTGTCCATCAGTCTGAGGGTGGTGAGATGTACTGAACAACAACTTTGTTTTCAGAAGCCTTCAAAGTGTTTTCCAAAAATAACTCATGAATTTGGGGTCCCTGTCAGATACTATGGTCTTTGGCACTCCATGTAGCTTCACAATTTCCTGTAAATAGAGCTCATCAACACTGGCAGCATCCTCAGTCTTCTTGCATACCACAAAATGAGCCATCTTGCTGAACCTATCAACAACTACCATCACAAAATCCTTGCGCCTCTGAGTCCTGGGTAAGGCAACAACAAAATCCATGCTTACATCTTCCCATGGCTTATCAGGCACTGGTAGAGGAGTGTAAGGACCAGCCTGGAATGAGCTTTTGGCCTGCTGATACACTGAACACCTCCTGAGAATAATCTGGACATCTCCCATCATCCTGGGCCAATAGAACTGATCCTGAAGGATGTCCAAGGTCTTTTGGACTCCAAAGTGACCTCATAAGCCTCCTGAGTGAACTTCCCTTATCAGTAGGTCCCTGTAAGATCCTCTAGGCACACACAGCTTGTTGCCCTGGAATAAGAACTCTTCCTGCAAGAGACACTTGCTCCCTGGAACCTTTTGTCCTTCAGTCTGAGTTATCCATTCTTCAGAAAAATCAGGGTCTTCCTTGTACATCTCTTTCATAAATTCAAACCCAAGGACCTTGTTTCCCATGACTGATAGTAAGGTGTGTCTCCTTGACAAAGCATCTGCTACCACATTTTGTTGTCCCTCCTTGTACTTGCTGGAAAAAGTGAATGATTGCAAAAACTCCACCCACTTAGCATGCCTGTGGCTCAATTTGTGTTGACCATTGATATATTTCAGTGCCTCATGGTCTGAATGTAACACAAATGGTGTGGGCTTCAGGTAATGATTCCAGTGCATCAGGGCTCTGATGATAGCATAAAACTCTTTAATCATATGTAGTGTATTTCAGTTTAGCTCCATTTAGCTTCTCACTGAAATAGGCTACTGGTTTCTGAGCCTGAATTAAAACTGCTCCAATGCCAACTCCACTAGCATCACATTCTACTTCAAACAACTGATCAAAATCGGCAGCTTCAGGATAAGGGTTTCACACATCAACTTCTTAATTCTTTCAAAGGACTGTTGAGCATTGTCGGTCCATTGAAAATCTCCTTCTTCATGCACTCGGTGATTGGTGCTACAACCGAGCTGAAGTTTTTAATGAATCTTCTCGAAAAGGAAGCCAATCCATGGAATCCCCTAACTTCGGTGATTGTTTTAGGGACTGCCAGACCGGATTGGATTGAGATTTTCTCCTGGTCTACTGATATACCCCTTCCAGAGACTATGTACCCTAGAAAGGTTACCTCTTCAACCATGAAGGTGCACTTTTCCAACTTGCCAAACAGTTTCTGCTCCCTGAGAATCTTAAAAATCACTTCAAGATGCCTGAGATGTTCTCCTCTACTGCTGCTGTACACTAGTATGTCATCATAGTATACTATAGCAAACTGGCCTAAGCATGGTCTCAACACTTCAGCCATCAACCTCATGAAAGTGCTGGGTGCATTTTAGAGGCCAAATGGCATCACAAGCCACTCATATAACCCATGCTTTGTTTTGAAGGCAGTCTTCCATTCATCTCCCTCCCTGATTCTCACCTGATGGTATCCTTGCCTGAGATCAATCTTGGAAAAAATTCTGGCACCACTCAGCTCATCAAGCATGTCATCCAACCTTGGAATTGGGAATCTATACTTGACAGTAATATTATTGATGGCTCTACTATCAGTACACATTCTCCATGTTCCATCTTTCTTAGGAACAAGCAATGCAGGGACTGCACAAGGACTTAGAGACTCCCTCACAAAGCCCTTGGTCATAAGCTCCTCAATTTGGTGTTGTAACTCCTTGGTAGCTGCTGGATCACTTCTGTAAGCAGGTTTGTTAGGCAGTACATCACCCGGTACAAGATCAATATGGTGCTCAATTCCCCTCAAGGGTGGCAGTCCACTAGGTAGTTCTTTTGGAAAGACATCCCTGAACTTATAGATCAAAGGTTCAATTTCTGCCGGCAACTCTGAACCCTCTCTTTCAATCACTTCCTTGGACAGTAGGATGAACACAGGTTGTTCTTGTTTCATTTCTGAATCATGGCGACCTCGATAAGAACAAGACACCACTGATCTCTTCTAGCATGTTTGGGCTCCCATAGTTTCTTTGATTTGGTGGTAAGGGGGTCAGGGTGACCTTCCTACCTTCATGCTTGAAGCTGTAAACATTCTCCTTTCCCTGATGAGTTGTATTCCTGTCAAACTCCCATGGCCTCCCAAACAGCAGGTGGCAAGCATCCAAGTGGCCATATCCCTGACATTGAAAGCACTTGATCTTTCCCTCAGTCACAAGTGGGTTGGATTTCTGGTTCATGGCGGCATTCCCTTTATCTAGTGTAGGTGGTGCCGCTGGTTTGGGTGTACTACCAATCCTGACACCAGTAAAAGGCCTGAATGAAGGTCTAGTGGTAGTTTTAGGCACTGCAGGCTTAGCCTTTCCCATTTTTTCAACCCTTAAAGAGAGGTTAACCACATCATCATAAGACCACAGGGGTTGCATCCTAACCGTTGTAGCAATATTCTTATCAAGACCCTCCAGAAACCTAGCAATCCTTTGCTCAGGTTTTTCATTAATCTCACATTGTAGGGTCAACTGCTCAAACTCCCTCAGGTAGGTCTCAACCGGTCTCTCATCTTGCCTATGTTTGGACAGTTTAATAAAGAGATCTTGAGTGTAATCCTTAGTGACAAATTTACTCAACATCTTTTTCTTAAGCTTAGACCAAGACCTAAGTGGTTCTTTTCCTTACCTAATCCTTTGGTGTTTCGGGTTATCATACAAAAGAGAAGCATATCCCTTTAGTTTCAAGACAGCAACTTTAAAGGCCTTAACATCAGTGTAACCTTTATACTCAAAAATTTTCTCAACATTCCTAATCCATTCTAACAAATCATCAGGATTTAGGCTACCAGAAAATTCAGGGATTTCTACCTTTAAATGTTTGTCTGTGTGCTCAGGAACCTCCTCTTGTGTTCTGATGCTCTCCTCGGAATCTGATTCATACCCAGATGGTGGTTGTCCTCTCCCTGCTCCCACAAAGAAGCCTCTGCCTCCACCTCTTCCTCTTGGAGGTGGCTGTCTCCTGGGATCATGGTTTGGAAACCTCTCCATCACTACATGAACAGCATAGAGTAGTGTGTCCACATTTCCTACAAGAGTTTCTATTCTGGTCTCAATACCAGCAAGTCTCTCTTCACTCATGGTTGTTTTTTTGTGTTTTTGTTGTAGGTAGGGATAATGAACTCACAGTTTCTCTCAACCCAAGACTAACACAAAGGTGGAATTATGTTAAACCTTGCTCTGATAACAAATTTGCAGTGTCAAACCCCAGGCCTGACACAAAAGACTCAATCTTTGCCTAGATAAGAGTTTCCTGAATTGTTCAAGAATGCAACGGACTTAAGAATATAATTAAAAATACCAAATGGCCTGCTAAAATCATGAAATTTGGTGACAAGATAGTTAATTGATTAAACTAACTCTGAGTAAAATTCCAGGAATTTTGAGACACTCTAAATATTTTTAGTCGAATAAATAAGACAGGCTGACAGGAAGAATCAGACTGCTTGACACAGGAATGTTATTTGATGACTGAGAGGGAACCAAGGGATATAATTATCAACTTAAATCCCACAGAATACTCACAGGGAAACAAGCTAACAATTTGGACAACTTAACATGGAAATTATCACAGCTTAGCACAGATAATAACCAACTCAAGTTAACAGCAAGACCACACAACCCACAGTCTGAGCACAGGATTGAATGAACCTTACCAACAGACCTTGTTCAACACCTACAGTCTAAGCACAAGATGTTAAGAGGCCTGACTCTTAAATACAGACTAAGAACAAGTTATAGAGATTTAAAATTGAGTGAAAACTCAGGTTTAATATTCATCTAAAGCTGCCTCAATGCAGTTGGAGGAGAGGTCCTTATATAGGCCTTCCTCTTGGAGATCTGGTACAAAGTTTAACCTAGTAATCTCAACCAAGGGCTAGGATTCGTTCTTGGGACATAAATAAAGTACTGGAAATATTTTACAATGATGACAAAATGATTTAAAAGAAACTGCAAGAAAACAACAGAAATCCTGCACTAATAGTGACATGCTGCTTCCTAGGCTGCAGTGCTGCTTTGGCTGGGAGTGTAAGGACGAATGGGTGCAGTTGGGGCTTTGGCTTTGGCTCTGAGGTGGTATATGAAATATGGAGAGACAAGCAAAAGTTTTTCAGCAACATCTCCTTCTTTGTTTAGCCAGAAATGGCAATTTACTTTATGCTTTATGTTCCTTTCAGCAGCTTGACTTTCAGTTGGATTTTCTCTTGATTGCAGGGTGAATTAGGCCTGGCTCCCTAGGACTTTTCTGATTTTAGTTGGTCAATGTTTCAATTGGCTAGGGTGGCAGCTGGTGATTGAGCTTGTGCTGATACTTGAGACTTCCCAAAGCAGACATGGCAGGGGTTGTTGACAGGTTAGTATGATTGGGATTATTGCCTGCTGCCTGATCAGTGTTGCCCTGATCCCTGGCTCCTGCTGCATACCTCAAGCGAGGTAATATCTATAGAGAGAATAGTCGAAAGTATGAAGCTGTGAATGCCCAATTACCTACCAATTTCACTATGACTGACATTCCCAAGTTCAAGTGGCACGAAAATCCGCTAAATCATATTCGTGCATTCAAGGATTACATGTCTATCAAGGGCAACAACCCGATATATTCTTAAGGATCTTTCCTTCATCTCTCGATACAATCCTTAAGCAGTGGTTTTATTTTCTAGACCACAAAAAGATCGCTATCTGGGAAGATGTTGCAATTGAGTTTACCAAGCAATATGGAGATAACGCTGAAATTTAAGTCAACATGGTCCTATCTCGGAATGACAATGAAAGCTTCACCGATTTTCTAAGTAGGTGGAGGAAGACTAGTACCCATCTTGTTGAGCGTCCAGATGAGGCCACTCTTGTGGAGAAATTCGTGGACAACCTAAAGCCGATTTTTGCGAGCCATCTGCTTTACCAAAATATCAAGACTTTAAAAGAACTAACCGTGCTGGGCACAAGAATTGAAGATAATATTCGCAAAGGACTCTTATTAAAAACTGTGGAGCATGGATATCAGGGCTCAACATCTGCTGGAACTCGTTCTTATGGTTCCACTATTAAGACCGGTGAAGTTAACCTCATGGAAGCTTCAAAGATGAATAATGCACAATGGAAATTTACCGACATCGGTGATACATATTCTAATGCAATGAAGAGGTTAATGAAGCAAGGTAGGTTGTAACCTATAGGGTCTACACCTGACCTAGAGAAGAAGTCTAAATATTGGGATGGTAACGCTTATTATGAGTTCCATAGAGGCAAAGGGCGTGATACAGAAAACCATTACAAGTTAAAACATGTCCTCGAGGATATGATTAAGGATGCCAGACTACCTATTCCTCCCTCAAGCAAGTTGTAACATCCCTACTTATGCAAGAGCCTTTAGCTAGGCATCTCAGATAAAAGACGGTGTCACCATCTCTGTTGCCTAAGGTAAATAATATGAGATAACAAACGATTCAAGGTACTTTTAATTGAAAGATTAAACAATGTAGCAAACTGTCCCAAAGAGGACTATAAATCACATGGCCAACACAGCTAACCAGCGGTCTTACATGGTAACTTTAAATTACAATCCGACATTATTAAAAAGGATAGCTAAGTGATATAGTCTGTCTAATAAACGTAAATGAAAGTGATGACTCCAGTCCAGCTATCTTAAACGTCCCAGTCACAGCACAACCATCAATCATACCTGCTTATTATCTGCTCCAACGACGGAAACAGTAATTTAAAGGAAACACATAAACACACAAGTTAACCTAATGATTCAATAATAATAAAAGAGACAACATGTGCTTGCTATAACAATAAATGAAACAACATATATATTCGATGTCACAATGCTACTATCTCAATAATGCATCATAAGTAGTCTATTGCTGAGGCTCTCAGCCCAACCTCAACTACACCATGTGGACTAGCCACGCCAGGTCCAGGGCTAACTCCGAACAACGTGTCCTGCCTGTCCTCTCCATTCCAAGGTCCACGACTCTTCTACATCATGTGCCTGGCCTATCTATTTCAGGTCCACAGCCGTAGCCATGCCTAACCTATCCAATTCACAATCATTCACAATATCGTTGCCAATATAGAATAACCAAGCCTACACAATTTTTTTACGATAATATATAATAGCCAAGTACTTTAATAACCACAATGCCAAGCTCCTTTTCGTGAATTATATTATCAAGGCAATGCCTATGCAATACGATAATACACCAATACGATACAAACAACTTGTCAACAGACAATAGTCAACAATCCAAGTAGCGGCCATAAGACCACCCGTGCCGCCCTTTCTTGGCCATAAGTCAAGTATATAGTTACGTTAGCAATTTGCTTCAAAGAGCATCGATACCATGCCTATAAAAATTAATTAAAAAAACGTAATTGCACATAAGGAAACCCTGCAGTTAATTATTGAGTAGCTAGCCTACCTTTTAGCAACTTCCGCTTAATTATCCAAGCAAGCAAATAAAAATGTTTCCTCAACGAAACCGTCACCTAATAAAACAATAATACTAAATAATTTTTGTTTAGGACGGTATTAAGTTAACAAATTAACCAACACCCATAATCCCTTTGTCTCGGCCAACCACCATCCTTAGCACCAGGTCAGCCCTCCTAGCTACCGTACAATAGCCACGTCTTCACTGTACCACCCCTATCACCTCACCTTACACGTGCCCTAACCAAACCCTACAGTATATCCCTACACCAACTCCCACAATCGCGCCCCAACACCAAACACACCCTCGACACTCACCGCTTACCCTCTAATCCACTGCAACTATGGTACTACCAAACTCCCTGGGAACCACCACCATCCACGGCCTGCAATTTTGCTATAGCAGCGCATCACACGATGGCGTAGACCAAAACACGACTACTCACAACACACAACAACACTCATGGCACTCACAATGGTCAAACCACTCATGGTCAGGTCCCCGACCTGTGTCACGGCAGCCACGGGTCAAGCAAGGTCACGGTGGTCAAAGATAGGACAACTACAAATCAGTATACAATTGATATTTAGGGTTTAGTTACTTACCACAAATAAGGTTAGTGCGACGAAAAACCGTCTCACATTCTTTCTCAAATCTCCTCTTTAATCTCTCCTCCTTCTCTCTTATTAGGTGAGTTGTGTCAGAATGAAATAGGGTTTAGGTGGTATATAAGGTATGTTTATATACTAGTATGGGGAAGCTTCTAGGTAGTTTTCAAATATCATACAACGAATAAAATATGTAAGACCAACCCAACAATCAAGTCCAGCTCCGTCTTTCCCCACCATCTACACGGCCCAATTCACGGCCCCTTTTCTTTTCTCTTTTTTATTTTTATAGTTTTTTCTCATACTCTTATTACGATTATAAAACTTGTAAAATATAAAACGCTTTTATAATTGTAAAAATACTTTAAAGTATCTTATTAAAAACACCACGTATTACAGTCTTCCCTCCATAAAAGAAACTTCCTCCTGAAGTTTACCAAAAACCACAACCCTTCACCGCTCAAGTGTCTGCCCAGGGTCAAACAATTACACTAATTCATGCCATAAATTGTTAAGCTAAGAAAATGGTTTATATTCCACCCACCTAAAAAGAAGGTTACGTCTCTGTAACCACATACATACCTAATGAAAAAGATGAGGGTACTTCTCGTGCATTGCCACTTCTGTCTCCCAAGTAGCTTCCTCCACTTCGTGATTAGACCACGACACTTTCACCAAAGCCACTTCACCATTACTTATTTTGCGAATCTTAGTTTCAAGTATTTCCTTTGGGACTTCTTCATACAAAAATTACTCATCTAACCAGCACATGTGACAGATCAATAACATATTTTCTCAACTATGACACGCGAAACACATCATGGACTCGCGCTAAAGCTGGTGGTAGCGCAAAACGGTATGCCACTTCTCCAACTCTATCTAGAATCTCATAAGGTCCCACATACTTTTGACTCAATTTTTCACGCTTCCGAAATCTCATGACTCTCTTCATCGGTGAAACTTTCAGCGCCAGCTTATCACCAACATTGAACTCAATTTAAAATCTCCTGAAATCTGCGTAACTTTTCTGACTATCCTGTGCAGCTTTCATCTTTTGCCTTATCACTTGTACTTGCTCAATCATCTCTTGCACCATATAGGGTCCTACGATCCTCCCTTCTCCACCATCATCCCAGCAAATCAGGTTTCTTGACGTCCTCTAATAAAGAGCTTCAAAAGGAGTCATGCCAATGCTGGCATGATAACTATTATTGTAAGAGAATTCAATTAGGTCCAGTCTCTCCTCCCAAGATCCTCCAAATTCCAAAATACACGCCCTAAGCAAGTCTTCTAACGTTTGAATTGTTCGCTCAGTCTGACCATCAGTCGCAGGATGAAATGCTGTACTCATCTTCTGTTTAGTATCCAACGATTCTTGCAATTCTTACCAAAACTTAGATATAAATCTCGAATCTCTATCTGACACTATATCCTTAGGAATCCCATGCAATTTCAACACATTCTTTCTATAAGTCTTAGCCAACTCAGCTTTACTCCAAGTATCCTTCATAAGAATAAAATGAGCGGGCTTAGTTAATCAATCCATTATCACCCATATCATGTTATTTCTCTTCTGACTTCGAGGTAATCCCACTATTATAAATACCTAGTATCTGTTGAATCCCCGACAAACACCCGATGATTATCGGATGATACGTGCATTTTATATAGTCTTTTTAGCCTATTTTATGCACGTATTTCTATGCTTTTATCGTGGTTTTATGCTACGAAATGCCCCGAATATGCTACTTTGGGTTATTATGTCTTATTTGCAGGTATAGATCCGAAAGTAGCGGAATCAAGTCATTTACCGTCCATTTTGCATGCAATTGGAGGAAGAGTAGATTTGGAGCGGGATTTATTGTTGTCTTGGGATGCGTGAAGGTGTTTTGGGAGCTAAAAGGACAAGTCAAAGTCAAACTAACGAGAATTCTAAGCTGCTGAAGTCAATATCCACTTGATCGAGTAGTTTACCACTCGATCGAGTGGTTCTAGGTGCGATAATCAGTCGATCGAGTTGTTTGCTTAGTCGATCGACCAGTTCCTTTATAGCCTTACTCGATCGAGCACTATTCTAGGTCGATCGAGCTGTTTTTGAGTCAAGTTCACTCGATCGAGTGATTTAGTTAGTCGATCGAGTGGCTATGCTGACGGGTTGGGCTTTTAAGCTCTAATTCCGTCATTAGGTTTAGCAATTCCTATTTTCTTATAAATAGGAAGCTTTAGGAGTCATTTACACACACTCGATACTCTCCCTTTCTCTCTGGTTCGAATACACGACTACTCTTTCTACTGTTACTTTTGTTCTTTCATTTCCGGATCATTTATTTACAGTAATTTCTCTCCCTTCTTCTCTTTAATTACTTAATGTTTATTATTGTTCTTCTTTTATTTCTTGCTTCCCCTTTAATTATGCATAGCTAATTCCCCCTAGTATGTTAGGATTAGGGAAGCCGTGGTAGCGATGTTTTAATTGACTTATATAGATTAATCTTGCGATAGGAATTGTATTAGGCAATTTAATTGTTATCCGGTCGAATGAATGCATGCAGGAGACCATAAATTTAGTTAACCCCGACCTAGATCGAAAGATTGGAAGGGAAGGCTTGCTTAATTACGATAGGGTATTGCAGTGAGGGCGAAAGTTAAGCTGTTTACGCTCTAGGGCGGTTTAAGGACCGAAAGGTGACGACCATAGCTCTTCTTATCAATAGTCTAATCGCTTTAGTATTCCCGATAGTATAAGATCTGATAGCTGCCACGGTGGACCGACTCCTAGCATACTTCATTTCTCTTATTTTTAATTTCCTTTATTCCTTTCTCTTGCCCTTAGTTTCAGTAGTTTAGTTAGTTCACAATCAATTCAAAACCCCCACACTGTGACACCTGACAGACCAAATTAAACAGATAGATAGCAACTTAGCCTCCCTGTGGAGATCGACCCTACTTGCCGCTGACTTCTGTTAGCAGTAATCTAGGTATTTTATTTTTGGTGTAGAAACGACCGCATCAAATTTTGGCGCCGTTGCCGGGGAGGCGACGCTTTTTATCTGTTTTATTTTGTTTGTCCTTTCGCCTCAAGGGAAGACTAAATACCTTGAGGCTGTTCTTATCTTTTTCTTTAGTGCTGATTTGATAGGCTCACAGGTTTATTAGACAGGCTACTGAGGGAGATTATCGAAGGGAAGGCTTGAGTACCTTCGATCCCTCTTGCCAAGATGACATCTGTCTCCCGACTAATTGCTCAGTTTGAAGCCCAAGCTGAGAAACCTGCTAGTTGGGAAAGGAAGAAATCTTGGGGATGTGGTGCTGCTGAGCACAATGCAGCTGTAGTTGTGCCGCCACATCCACCCCATCAATGGCCACCGCAACAAGATCCTCGTGATGTACAGAAAAAAGAAATCGCGGAGCTGAAGTCCTTAATTCTAGAATATGATAGATATATGGGTGCTCAAGTCACTGAGTTGCAATCTGAAATTGCTCGGTTAACAGCTGGGTTGAATGATCGGCAACCAGAAGAGGTGTACTTGACCAAGAGCGATTTTTCCCATGAAGAACCCGCGTTGCCCAATGCTGAAAATGATTTCTATATTTCGGATGACGACTTTCTAGCGTATTTCCAGAGTGTATGCGAGGATATCAGCGCCGTCAGAAAAAGTCCTCGATCGAGTAATATCTCTTCTCGATCGAGTGACATGCAGGAGGATAGTTCTCGATTGAGTGATTTTGTTACTCGATCGAGTGAGATGCGGGAGGAAAGTGGTCGATCGAGTGATTACTCTGCTCGATCGACTGAGTTGGCCATTGGGAGCTTAAATTCGTCACTTGGGTTCATTTTGGATGACGAGTTTGACTATGATGAAGATTACGGTGAACCTCCCTTATTCACAGCAGAGGCGGATACACTTGAAGCTGCGATTTACGGGATGGATTCCACCGAGGAGGCCGATGAAGAAGCAAATGAGACGGTAATTGCTCCTAGCACGGATGAGGTAATCCATTCCTTTGTCAGTGATTCCGTCGTTGAGAGCGACCAACCCGAGGTAGTAAGCGATAATTTCATTATTGTTTGTTTTAACAGTATATTGCCTCGTTTAATTTTTGCTCCCTCTTTTAATGCTACACCCTCTCATATGTGGACGCATAATTTAACGAATTTTCACCGTCCTTATCATTTCAAGTTTGCTAATCTGAATCGGGACCCTTATATATTGACAATTGCTCCCGCGCTCCTTTATTTTGTGGATAAATTTAGGAGCTCCCATAGGAAATTTGTTAGACTTAAACGGTTTATTATTTTAATTTCCTATTTCTGTAATCCACTTTTGTGCTACTTATTCTTTTGTGTAGCACATGCGCAGCTATTTGACAGGTTGCTGCGCGCTTTGAGCTGTTTTGATTGTGACTAATTAGAGGGCTCGAAGAAAAAGAAGGTCGAGCTGGGACCTGTCTGAAGCTAGCGCTACCCGGGAGGCAACCCGGCGATTTTATTTTGCTTTTTAATTACTTTCAGTTGTAATAAATGGTTTTTATACCATAGACTTTCTCAGTATGCTTGTCTTGTTAGTTTGCGGGCTGTTCTTATTGCGTTTTTGCAGGTATGCACTGGGGATTACTCGATCGAGTACTTTTTATACTCGATCGAGAGCTTTTTCTGCTATATTCACTCGATCGAGTGAAATATTTACTCGATCGACCACCTCCGAAAAGAGAAACTACTCGATCGACTGCCTTTCTTCTCGATCGAGCAGTTTTTGGATGCCCATTCACTCGATTGACTTGGATTAGCTTCTTGAGACGGTTTTCCGGGCCTTTAGCAACCTCCCATTTCATGGTCGGTTTGGGGAGGTCCCTTATTTCGCGCTATTTTGTGAGTTTTATTCGCTTTTACTCTCTTTCTCCTTCAGTTTGCATTTCCTTTCCATGTTTTGGTACAATGGGGGCATTGTACGGTTTGGTTTGGGGAGGTTATGCATCCATATTTGTGTCTGCATGTTGTTTTTACTGCATTTCAGTTATCACGTTTAATTTTCTGTTTGCATTGTTATTTATTCAATAAAAATTTGAAAAATTGATAAAATTCAAATAAATTTCACGTTTAATTTAGCATATAAGTTGAGTCGGAACGGTCGATTTCAATGATGAAATTGCACTATATCTGTCCTTTTTTTGCTTAAGCCTTGCATTGAACTGTTATCTTTTAGCTTTGTCATTTTGTATAATCTACGAGTTAATGTTAAAATTCAGCTGAACGAATAGACTTGACCTGAAATATTGGCAACCTACTTACAATTTCTAAGATTTAGAGCCTTATCAACTGGTGTCATTTATGACCAGTTTCATGTAGGATTGTGAGTATTTACTCCTTGCATAACATGTTCATTAATTTGCACGTATATGAAATTCAATTGCTTTCTGCCTTCATACATTCGGGTTAGTGGTTGGTGTCACATGCAGGGAGGTGCTTACAATTTCCCTTTCTTTCATTTTTACCCATTTAAACTCCACATTAGCCAAATTTGCCAGTTGACCCTTAGCTACATTCCAAATTTAGCCTGCCCTGTCAAACTAGTTTAGTGTATGTTTTGCGGTATATATTTCATTGTATCGAATTTTGGCTTGTATCTGTTGACTTGGAGTTGGTAACTTAAGAAGGAAAGGAGGATGATGGAAAAGAGAAGTTGAAAAAAAAAAAGGAATTCGAATAAATAGTTGAAAAAAAAGGAAATCCGAAAAAAAAAGAAAAAAAAAAAAAAAAGATGTTGTTTGTTGACGGTTTCTGCTCCTATGTTCTATCTTATATCATTTGAGGAGTATGTTTGGTTCGGTTTGGTGAGTTTTATGCCAAATAAAGGGCATGTATTTATTCATAATTGAGTTGGAAATGGATATGTCTCATATGGTTTTGTTTAGGTACTAGCTTGATCACCTATACCTCCACATTCCCATAAATGTTTTGCCTTTTCTTACCCATTGCCTCACTTTACCATATTTTTGTAAGCCCTCGGCTGTGACAGGACCTTGTTTGGTTGGAATGTGTTTACGGTAGTTAGAATTGTCTATCATATGAGTTGCATGCATGTTTATGTGGGTCGTAGTTTAGGTGAGCGACTATTTTTCTTTCTCTCTTACATATATATGTTCACCCCTTGTTTCATGAGAGAAGAGTGACCCGTGAGAGTCCATTTTTAAAGGTCTTGCAAGGTCGACGGTTCAACTTTATTTATAAACATCCTATAACTCGTTTGCATTTGACTTTCCTGCTATAAGTTTTAGTTCGTTTGCATTAAATTGGCTTAAGTGGGCATTTGTAGCTAGCTCCGAGTTATCTTTTTCCGTTCCATTAGTTGCATTTTAGTTTACTCGAGGACGAGTAAAGGTTTGGTTTGGGAGATTTGATACGTGCATTTTATATAGTCTTTTTAGCCTATTTTATGCACGTATTTCTATGCTTTTATCGTGGTTTTATGCTTCGAAATGCCCCGAATATGCTACTTTGGGTTATTATGTCTTATTTGCAGGTATAGATCCGAAAGTAGCGGAATCAAGTCATTTACCGTCCGTTTTGCATGCAATTGGAGGAAGAGTAGATTTGGAGCGGATTTATTGCGGTCTTGGGATGCGTAAAGGTGTTTTGGGAGCTAAAAGGACAAGTCAAAGTCAAACTAACGAGAATTCTAAGTCAAAGTCAATATCCACTTGATCGAGTAGTTTACCACTCGATCGAGTGGTTCTAGGTGCGATAATCAGTCGATCGAGTTGTTTGCTTAGTCGATCGACCAGTTCCTTTATAGCCTTACTCGATCGAGCACTATTCTAGGTCGATCGAGCTGTTTTTGAGTCAAGTTCACTCGATCGAGTGATTTAGTTAGTCGATCGAGTGGCTATGCTGACGGGTTGGGCTTTTAAGCTCTAATTCCGTCATTAGGTTTAGCAATTCCTATTTTCTTATAAATAGGAAGCTTTAGGAGTCATTTAGACACACTCGATACTCTCCCTTTCTCTCTGGTTCGAATACACGGCTACTCTTTCTACTGTTACTTTTGTTCTTTCATTTCCGGATCATTTATTTACAGTAATTTCTCTCCCTTGTTCTCTTTAATTACTTAATGTTTATTATTGTTCTTCTTTTATTTCTTGCTTCCCCTTTAATTATGCATAGCTAATTCCCCCTAGTATGTTAGGATTAGGGAAGCCGTGGTAGCGATGTTTTAATTGACTTATATAGATTAATCTTGCGATAGGAATTGTATTAGGCAATTTAATTGTTATCCGGTCGAATGAATGCATGCAGGAGACAATAAATTTAGTTAACCCCGACCTAGATCGAAAGATTGGAAGGGAAGGCTTGCTTAATTACGATAGGGTATTGCAGTGAGGGCGAAAGTTAAGCTGTTTACGCTCTAGGGCGGTTGAAGGACCGAAAGGTGACGACCATAGCTCTTCTTATCAATAGTCTAATCGCTTTAGTATTCCCGATAGTATAAGATCTGATAGCTGCCACGGTGGACCGACTCCTAGCATACTTCCTTTCTCTTATTTTTAATTTCCTTTATTCCTTTCTCTTACCCTTAGTTTCAGTAGTTTAGTTAGTTCACAATCAATTCAAAACCCCCACACTGTGACACCTGACAGACCGAATTAAACAGATAGATAGCAACTTAGCCTCCCTGTGGAGATCGACCCTACTTGCCGCCGACTTCATTAGCGTAATCTAGGTATTTTATTTTTGGTATAGAAACGACCGCATCAAATTTTGGCGCCGTTGCCGGGGAGGCGACGCTTTTTATCTGTTTTATTTTGTTTGTCCTTTCGCCTCAAGGGAAGACTAAGTACCTTGAGGTCTGTTCTTATCTTTTTCTTTAGTCTTTGTTTTGATAGGCTCACGGGTTTATTAGACAGGCTGCCGAGGGAGATTATCGAAGGGAAGGCTTGAGTACCTTCGATCCCTCTTGCCAAGATGACATCTCGTATCCCGACTAATTGCTCGCTTTGAAGCCCAAGCCGAGAAACCCGCTAGTTGGGAAAGGAAGAAATCTTTGGGATGTGGTGCTGCTGAGCACAATGCGGCTGTAGTTGTGCCGCCACATCCACCCCATCAATGGCCACCGCAACAAGATCCTCGTGATGTACGAGAAAAAGAAATCGCGGAGTCAAGTCCTTAATTCTAGAATATGATAGATATATGGGTGCTCAAGTCACCGAGTTGCAATCAAATTGCTCGGTTAACACCGGGTTGAATGATCGGCAACCAGAAGAGGTGTACTTGACCAAGAGCGATTTTTCCCATGAAGAACCCGCGTTGCCCAATGCTGAAAATGATTTCTATATTTCGGATGACGACTTTCTAGCGTATTTCCGCAGTGTATGCGAGGATATCAGCAGACAGACAGAAGAAAGTCCTCGATCGAGTAATATCTCTTCTCGATCGAGTGACATGCAGGAGGATAGTTCTCGATCGAGTGATTTTGTTACTCGATCGAGTGAGATGCGGGAGGAAAGTGGTCGATCGAGTGATTACTCTGCTCGATCGACTGAGTTGGCCATTGGGAGCTTAAATTCGTCACTTGGGTTCATTTTGGATGACGAGTTTGACGATGATGAAGGTTACGGTGAACCTCCCTTATTCACAAAGCAGAGGCGGATACACTTGAAGTGCTATTTACGGGATGGATTCCACCGAGGAGGCTGATGAAGAAGCAGCTGAGACGGTAATTGCTCCTAGCACGGATGAGGTAATCCATTCCTTTGTCAGTGATTCCGTCGTTGAGAGCGACCAACCCGAGGTAGTGAGCGATATTTTCATTATTGTTTGTTTTAACAGTATATTGCCTCGTTTAATTTGTGCTCCCTCTTTTAATGCTACACCCTCTCATATGTGGACGCATAATTTAACGAATTTTCACCGTCCTTATCATTTCAAGTTTGCTAATCTGAATCGGGACCCTTATATATTGACAATTGCTCCCGCGCTCCTTTATTTTGTGGATAAATTTAGGAGCTCCCATAGGAAATTTGTTAGACTTAAACGGTTTATTAAGTTAATTTCCTATTTCTGTAATCCACTTTTGTGCTACTTATTCTTTTGTGTAGCACATGCGCAGCTATTTGACAGGTTGCTGCGCGCTTTGAGCTGTTTTGATTGTGACTAATTAGAGGGCTCGAAGAAAAAGAAGGTCGAGCTGGGACTGTCTCGAAGCTAGCGCTACCCGGGAGGCAACCCGGCGATTTTATTTTGCTTTTTAATTACTTTCAGTTGTAATAAATGGTTTTTATACCATAGACTTTCTCAGTATGCTTGTCTTGTTAGTTTGCGGGCTGTTCTTATTGCGTTTTTGCAGGTATGCACTGGGGATTACTCGATCGAGTACTTTTTATACTCGATCGAGAGCTTTTTCTGCTATATTCACTCGATCGAGTGAAATATTTACTCGATCGACCACTGCGAAAAGAGAAACTACTCGATCGATCGCCTTTCTTCTCGATCGAGCAGTTTTTGGATGCCCATTCACTCGATTGACTTGGATTAGCTTCTTGAGACGGTTTTCCGGGCCTTTAGCAACCTCCCATTTCATGGTCGGTTTGGGGAGGTCCCTTATTTCGCGCTATTTTGTGAGTTTTATTCGCTTTTACTCTCTTTCTCCTTCAGTTTGCATTTCCTTTCCATGTTTTGGTACAATGGGGGCATTGTACGGTTTGGTTTGGGGAGGTTATGCATCCATATTTGTGTATGCATGTTGTTTTTACTGCATTTCAGTTATCACGTTTAATTTTCTGTTTGCATTGTTATTTATTCAATAAAAATTTGAAAAATTGATAAAATTCAAATAAATTTCACGTTTAATTTAGCATATAGGTTGAGTCGGAACGGTCGATTTCAATGATGAAATTGCACTATATCTCTGTCCTTTTTTGCTTAAGCCTTGCATTGAACTGTTATCTTTTAGCTTTGTCATTTTGTATAATCTACGAGTTAATGTTAAAATTCAAATTTGAACGAATAGACTTGACCTGAAATATTGGCAACCTACTTACAATTTCTAAGATTTAGAGCCTTATCAATCGGTGTCATTTATGACCGGTTTCATGTAGGATTGTGAGTAGTTACTCCTTGCATAACATGTTCATTAATTTGCACGTATATGAAATTCAATTGCTTTCTGCCTTCATCATACATTCGGGTTAGTGGTTGGTGTCACATGCAGGGAGGTGCTTACAATTTCCCTTTCTTTCATTTTTACCCATTTAAACTCCACATTAGCCAAATTTGCCGAGTTGACCCTTAGCTACATTCCAAATTTAGCCCTTTGCCCGTCAAGCTAGTTTAGTGTATGTTTTGCGGTATATATTTCATTGTATCGAATTTTGGCTTGTATCTGTTGACTTGGAGTTGGTAACTTAAGAAGGAAAGGAGGATGATGGAAAAGAGAAGTTGAAAAAAAAAAAAGGAATTCGAATAAATAGTTGAAAAAAAAGGAAATCCGAAAAAAAAAGAAAAAAAAAAAAAAAAAAAAAAAGATGTTGTTTGTTGACGGTTTACTCTCTATGTTCTATCTTATATCATTTGAGGAGTATGTTTGGTTCGGTTTGGTGAGTTTTATGCCAAATAAAGGGCATGTATTTATTCATAATTGAGTTGGAAATGGATATGTCTCATATGGTTTTGTTTAGGTACTAGCTTGATCACCTATACCTCCACATTCCCATAAATGTTTTGCCTTTTCTTACCCATTGCCTCACTTTACCATATTTTTGTAAGCCCTCGGCTGTGACAGGACCTTGTTTGGTTGGAATGTGTTTACGGTAGTTAGAATTGTCTATCATATGAGTTGCATGCATGTTTATGTGGGTCGTAGTTTAGGTGAGCGACTATTTTTCTTTCTCTCTTACATATATATGTTCACCCCTTGTTTCATGAGAGAAGAGTGACCCGTGAGAGTCCATTTTTAAAGGTCTTGCAAGGTCGACGGTTCAGCTTTATTTATAAACATCCTATAACTCGTTTGCATTTGACTGTCTGCTATAAGTTTTAGTTCGTTTGCATTAAATTGGCTTAAGTGGGCATTTGTAGCTAGCTCTGAGTTATCTTTTTCCGTTCCATTAGTTGCATTTTAGTTTACTCGAGGACGAGTAAAGGTTTGGTTTGGGGAGATTTGATACGTGCATTTTATATAGTCTTTTTAGCCTATTTTATGCACGTATTTCTATGCTTTTATCGTGGTTTTATGCTTCGAAATGCCCCGAATATGCTACTTTGGGTTATTATGTCTTATTTGCAGGTATAGATCCGAAAGTAGCGGAATCAAGTCATTTACCGTCCGTTTTGCATGCAATTGGAGGAAGAGTAGATTTGGAGCGGGATTTATTGCAGTCTTGGGATGCGTAAAGGTGTTTTGGGAGCTAAAAGGACAAGTCAAAGTCAAACTAACGAGAATTCTAAGTCAGCTGAAGTCAATATCCACTTGATCGAGTAGTTTACCACTCGATCGAGTGGTTCTAGGTGCGATAATCAGTCGATCGAGTTGTTTGCTTAGTCGATCGACCAGTTCCTTTATAGCCTTACTCGATCGAGCACTATTCTAGGTCGATCGAGCTGTTTTTGAGTCAAGTTCACTCGATCGAGTGATTTAGTTAGTCGATCGAGTGGCTATGCTGACGGGTTGGGCTTTTAAGCTCTAATTCCGTCATTAGGTTTAGCAATTCCTATTTTCTTATAAATAGGAAGCTTTAGGAGTCATTTAGACACACTCGATACTCTCCCTTTCTCTCTGGTTCGAATACACGGCTACTCTTTCTACTGTTACTTTTGTTCTTTCATTTCCGGATCATTTATTTACGTAATTTCTCTCCCTTTCTCTTTTAATTACTTAATGTTTATTATTGTTCTTCTTTTATTTCTTGCTTCCCCTTTAATTATGCATAGCTAATTCCCCTAGTATGTTAGGATTAGGGAAGCCGTGGTAGCGATGTTTTAATTGACTTATATAGATTAATCTTGCGATAGGAATTGTATTAGGCAATTTAATTGTTATCCGGTCGAATGAATGCATGCAGGAGACAATAATTCTAGTTAACCCCCACCTAGATCGAAAGATTGGAAGGGAAGGCTTGCTTAATTACGATAGGGTATTGCGGTGAGGGCGAAAGTTAAGTCGTTTACGCTCTAGGGCGGTTGAAGGACCGAAAGGTGACGACCATAGCTCTTCTTATCAATAGTCTAATCGCTTTAGTATTCCCGATAGTATAAGATCTGATAGCTGCCACGGTGGACCGACTCCTAGCATACTTCCTTTCTCATATTTTTAATTTCCTTTATTCCTTTCTCTTACCCTTAGTTTCAGTAGTTTAGTTAGTTCACAATCAATTCAAAACCCCCACACTGTGACACCTGACATACCGAATTAAACAGGATAGATAGCAACTTAGCCTCCCCGTGGAGATCGACCCTACTTGCCGCCGACTTCAAGTAGCGTAATCTAGGTATTTTATTTTTGGTATAGAAACGACCGCATCAAATTTTGGCGCCGTTGCCGGGGAGGCGACGCTTTTTATCTGTTTTATTTTGTTTGTCCTTTCGCCTCAAGGGAAGACTAAGTACCTTGAGGCTGTTCTTATCTTTTTCTTTAGTCTTTGTTTTTGATAGGCTCACAGGTTTATTAGACAAAGCTCGAGGAGATTATCGAAGGGAAGGCTTGAGTACCTTCGATCCCTCTTGCCAAGATGACATCTGTATCCCGACTAATTGCTCAGTTTGAAGCCCAAGCTGAGAAACCTGCTAGTTGGGAAAGGAAGAAATCTTTGGGATGTGGTGCTGCTGAGCACAATGCGGCTGTAGTTGTGCCGCCACATCCACCCCATCAATGGCCACCGCAACAAGATCCTCGTGATGTACAGAAAAAAGAAATCGCGGAGCTGAAGTCCTTAATTCTAGAATATGATAGATATATGGGTGCTCAAGTCACCGAGTTGCAATCAAATTGCTCGGTTAACAATGTACCGGGTTGAATGATCGGCAACCAGAAGAGGTGTACTTGACCAAGAGCGATTTTTCCCATGAAGAACCCGCGTTGCCCAATGCTGAAAATGATTTCTATATTTCGGATGACGACTTTCTAGCGTATTTCCAGAGTGTATGCGAGGATATCAGCAGTCAGACAGAAGAAAGTCCTCGATCGAGTAATATCTCTTCTCGATCGAGTGACATGCAGGAGGATAGTTCTCGATCGAGTGATTTTGTTACTCGATCGAGTGAGATGCGGGAGGAAAGTGGTCGATCGAGTGATTACTCTGCTCGATCGACTGAGTTGGCCATTGGGAGCTTAAATTCGTCACTTGGGTTCATTTTGGATGACGAGTTTGACGATGATGAAGGTTACGGTGAACCTCCCTTATTCACAAAGAGAGCGGATACACTTGAAGCTGCGATTTACGGGATGGATTCCACTGAGGAGGCTGATGAAGAAGCAGCTGAGACGGTAATTGCTCCTAGCACGGATGAGGTAATCCATTCCTTTGTCAGTGATTCCGTCGTTGAGAGCGACCAACCCGAGGTAGTGAGCGATATTTTCATTATTGTTTGTTTTAACAGTATATTGCCTCGTTTAATTTGTGCTCCCTCTTTTAATGCTACACCCTCTCATATGTGGACGCATAATTTAACGAATTTTCACCGTCCTTATCATTTCAAGTTTGCTAATCTGAATCGGGACCCTTATATATTGACAATTGCTCCCGCGCTCCTTTATTTTGTGGATAAATTTAGGAGCTCCCATAGGAAATTTGTTAGACTTAAACGGTTTATTATTTTAATTTCCTATTTCTGTAATCCACTTTTGTGCTACTTATTCTTTTGTGTAGCACATGCGCAGCTATTTGACAGGTTGCTGCGCGCTTTGAGCTGTTTTGATTGTGACTAATTAGAGGGCTCGAAGAAAAAGAAGGTCGAGCTGGGACCTGTCTGAAGCTAGCGCTACCCGGGAGGCAACCCGGCGATTTTATTTTGCTTTTTAATTACTTTCAGTTGTAATAAATGGTTTTTATACCATAGACTTTCTCAGTATGCTTGTCTTGTTAGTTTGCGGGCTGTTCTTATTGCGTTTTTGCAGGTATGCACTGGGGATTACTCGATCGAGTACTTTTTATACTCGATCGAGAGCTTTTTCTGCTATATTCACTCGATCGAGTGAAATATTTACTCGATCGACCACCTGCGAAAAGAGAAACTACTCGATCGACTGCCTTTCTTCTCGATCGAGCAGTTTTTGGATGCCCATTCACTCGATTGACTTGGATTAGCTTCTTGAGACGGTTTTCCGGGCCTTTAGCAACCTCCCATTTCATGGTCGGTTTGGGGAGGTCCCTTATTTCGCGCTATTTTGTGAGTTTTATTCGCTTTTACTCTCTTTCTCCTTCAGTTTGCATTTCCTTTCCATGTTTTGGTACAATGGGGGCATTGTACGGTTTGGTTTGGGGAGGTTATGCATCCATATTTGTGTATGCATGTTGTTTTTACTGCATTTCAGTTATCACGTTTAATTTTCTGTTTGCATTGTTATTTATTCAATAAAAATTTGAAAAATTGATAAAATTCAAATAAATTTCACGTTTAATTTAGCATATAGGTTGAGTCGGAACGGTCGATTTCAATGATGAAATTGCACTATATCTGTCCTTTTTTTGCTAAGCCTTGCATTGAACTGTTATCTTTTAGCTTTGTCATTTTGTATAATCTACGAGTTAATGTTAAAATTCAGCTGAACGAATAGACTTGACCTGAAATATTGGCAACCTACTTACAATTTCTAAGATTTAGAGCCTTATCAACTGGTGTCATTTATGACCAGTTTCATGTAGGATTGTGAGTAGTTACTCCTTGCATAACATGTTCATTAATTTGCACGTATATGAAATTCAATTGCTTTCTGCCTTCATACATTCGGGTTAGTGGTTGGTGTCACATGCAGGGAGGTGCTTACAATTTCCCTTTCTTTCATTTTTACCCATTTAAACTCCACATTAGCCAAATTTGCCAGTTGACCCTTAGCTACATTCCAAATTTAGCCTGCCCTGTCAAGCTAGTTTAGTGTATGTTTTGCGGTATATATTTCATTGTATCGAATTTTGGCTTGTATCTGTTGACTTGGAGTTGGTAACTTAAGAAGGAAAGGAGGATGATGGAAAAGAGAAGTTGAAAAAAAAAAAGGAATTCGAATAAATAGTTGAAAAAAAAGGAAATCCAAAAAAAAAAAAAAAAAAAAAAAAAAAAAAAAAAGATGTTGTTTGTTGACGGTTTCTGCTCCTATGTTCTATCTTATATCATTTGAGGAGTATGTTTGGTTCGGTTTGGTGAGTTTTATGCCAAATAAAGGGCATGTATTTATTCATAATTGAGTTGGAAATGGATATGTCTCATATGGTTTTGTTTAGGTACTAGCTTGATCACCTATACCTCCACATTCCCATAAATGTTTTGCCTTTTCTTACCCATTGCCTCACTTTACCATATTTTTGTAAGCCCTCGGTGTGACAGACCTTGTTTGGTTGGAATGTGTTTACGGTAGTTAGAATTGTCTATCATATGAGTTGCATGCATGTTTATGTGGGTCGTAGTTTAGGTGAGCGACTATTTTTCTTTCTCTCTTACATATATATGTTCACCCCTTGTTTCATGAGAGAAGAGTGACCCGTGAGAGTCCATTTTTAAAGGTCTTGCAAGGTCGACGGTTCGACTTTTATTTATAAACATCCTATAACTCGTTTGCATTTGACTGTCTGCTATAAGTTTTAGTTCGTTTGCATTAAATTGGCTTAAGTGGGCATTTGTAGCTAGCTCTGAGTTATCTTTTTCCGTTCCATTAGTTGCATTTTAGTTTACTCGAGGACGAGTAAAGGTTTGGTTTGGGGAGATTTGATACGTGCATTTTATATAGTCTTTTTAGCCTATTTTATGCACGTATTTCTATGCTTTTATCGTGGTTTTATGCTTCGAAATGCCCCGAATATGCTACTTTGGGTTATTATGTCTTATTTGCAGGTATAGATCCGAAAGTAGCGGAATCAAGTCATTTACCGTCCGTTTTGCATGCAATTGGAGGAAGAGTAGATTTGGAGCGGGATTTATTGCAGTCTTGGGATGCGTAAAGGTGTTTTGGGAGCTAAAAGGACAAGTCAAAGTCAAACTAACGAGAATTCTAAGCTGCTGAAGTCAATATCCACTTGATCGAGTAGTTTACCACTCGATCGAGTGGTTCTAGGTGCGATAATCAGTCGATCGAGTTGTTTGCTTAGTCGATCGACCAGTTCCTTTATAGCCTTACTCGATCGAGCACTATTCTAGGTCGATCGAGCTGTTTTTGAGTCAAGTTCACTCGATCGAGTGATTTAGTTAGTCGATCGAGTGGCTATGCTGACGGGTTGGGCTTTTAAGCTCTAATTCCGTCATTAGGTTTAGCAATTCCTATTTTCTTATAAATAGGAAGCTTTAGGAGTCATTTAGACACACTCGATACTCTCCCTTTCTCTCTGGTTCGAATACACGGCTACTCTTTCTACTGTTACTTTTGTTCTTTCATTTCCGGATCATTTATTTACAGTAATTTCTCTCCCTTGTTCTCTTTAATTACTTAATGTTTATTATTGTTCTTCTTTTATTTCTTGCTTCCCCTTTAATTATGCATAGCTAATTCCCCCTAGTATGTTAGGATTAGGGAAGCCGTGGTAGCGATGTTTTAATTGACTTATATAGATTAATCTTGCGATAGGAATTGTATTAGGCAATTTAATTGTTATCCGGTCGAATGAATGCATGCAGGAGACAATAAATTTAGTTAACCCCGACCTAGATCGAAAGATTGGAAGGGAAGGCTTGCTTAATTACGATAGGGTATTGCAGTGAGGGCGAAAGTTAAGCTGTTTACGCTCTAGGGCGGTTGAAGGACCGAAAGGTGACGACCATAGCTCTTCTTATCAATAGTCTAATCGCTTTAGTATTCCCGATAGTATAAGATCTGATAGCTGCCACGGTGGACCGACTCCTAGCATACTTCCTTTCTCATATTTTTAATTTCCTTTATTCCTTTCTCTTACCCTTAGTTTCAGTAGTTTAGTTAGTTCACAATCAATTCAAAACCCCCACACTGTGACACCTGACAGACCGAATTAAACAGATAGATAGCAACTTAGCCTCCCTGTGGAGATCGACCCTACTTGCCGCTGACTTCTGTTAGCAGTAATCTAGGTATTTTATTTTTGGTATAGAAACGACCGCATCAAATTTTGGCGCCGTTGCCGGGGAGGCGACGCTTTTTATCTGTTTTATTTTGTTTGTCCTTTCGCCTCAAGGGAAGACTAAGTACCTTGAGGCTGTTCTTATCTTTTTCTTTAGTGCTGTTTTGATAGGCTCACAGGTTTATTAGACAAAGCTCGAGGGAGATTATCGAAGGGAAGGCTTGAGTACCTTCGATCCCTCTTGCCAAGATGACATCTGTATCCCGACTAATTGCTCAGTTTGAAGCCCAAGCTGAGAAACCTGCTAGTTGGGAAAGGAAGAAATCTTTGGGATGTGGTGCTGCTGAGCACAATGCGGCTGTAGTTGTGCCGCCACATCCACCCCATCAATGGCCACCGCAACAAGATCCTCGTGATGTACAGAAAAAAGAAATCGCGGAGCTGAAGTCCTTAATTCTAGAATATGATAGATATATGGGTGCTCAAGTCACTGAGTTGCAATCTGAAATTGCTCGGTTAACAGCTGGGTTGAATGATCGGCAACCAGAAGAGGTGTACTTGACCAAGAGCGATTTTTCCCATGAAGAACCCGCGTTGCCCAATGCTGAAAATGATTTCTATATTTCGGATGACGACTTTCTAGCGTATTTCCAGAGTGTATGCGAGGATATCAGCGCTGTACAGGAAGAAAGTCCTCGATCGAGTAATATCTCTTCTCGATCGAGTGACATGCAGGAGGATAGTTCTCGATCGAGTGATTTTGTTACTCGATCGAGTGAGATGCGGGAGGAAAGTGGTCGATCGAGTGATTACTCTGCTCGATCGACTGAGTTGGCCATTGGGAGCTTAAATTCGTCACTTGGGTTCATTTTGGATGACGAGTTTGACGATGATGAAGGTTACGGTGAACCTCCCTTATTCACAGCAGAGGCGGATACACTTGAAGCTGCGATTTACGGGATGGATTCCACTGAGGAGGCTGATGAAGAAGCAGCTGAGACGGTAATTGCTCCTAGCACGGATGAGGTAATCCATTCCTTTGTCAGTGATTCCGTCGTTGAGAGCGACCAACCCGAGGTAGTAAGCGATATTTTCATTATTGTTTGTTTTAACAGTATATTGCCTCGTTTAATTTGTGCTCCCTCTTTTAATGCTACACCCTCTCATATGTGGACGCATAATTTAACGAATTTTCACCGTCCTTATCATTTCAAGTTTGCTAATCTGAATCGGGACCCTTATATATTGACAATTGCTCCCGCGCTCCTTTATTTTGTGGATAAATTTAGGAGCTCCCATAGGAAATTTGTTAGACTTAAACGGTTTATTATTTTAATTTCCTATTTCTGTAATCCACTTTTGTGCTACTTATTCTTTTGTGTAGCACATGCGCAGCTATTTGACAGGTTACTGCGCGCTTTGAGCTGTTTTGATTGTGACTAATTAGAGGGCTCGAAGAAAAAGAAGGTCGAGCTGGGACATGTCTGAAGCTAGCGCTACCCGGGAGGCAACCCGGCGAATTTATTTTGCTTTTTAATTACTTTCAGTTGTAATAAATGGTTTTTATACCATAGACTTTCTCAGTATGCTTGTCTTGTTAGTTTGCGGGCTGTTCTTATTGCGTTTTTGCGGTATATGCATCTTTGGGATTACTCGATCGAGTACTTTTTATACTCGATCGAGAGCTTTTTCTGCTATATTCACTCGATCGAGTGAAATATTTACTCGATCGACCACCTCCGAAAAGAGAAACTACTCGATCGACTGCCTTTCTTCTCGATCGAGCAGTTTTTGGATGCCCATTCACTCGATTGACTTGGATTAGCTTCTTGAGACGGTTTTCCGGGTCTTTAGCAACTTCCCATTTCATGGTCGGTTTGGGGAGGTCCCTTATTTCGCGCTATTTTGTGAGTTTTTTTCGCTTTTACTATCTTTCTCCTTCAGTTTGCATTTCCTTTCCATGTTTTGGTACAATGGGGGCATTGTACGGTTTGGTTTGGGGAGGTTATGCATCCATATTTGTGTCTGCATGTTGTTTTTACTCGCATTTCGCTTATCACGTTTAATTTTCTGTTTGCATTGTTATTTATTCAATAAAAATTTGAAAAATTGATAAAATTCAAATAAATTTCACGTTTAATTTAGCATATAGGTTGAGTCGGAACGTCGATTTCAATGATGAAATTGCACTATATCTCATCCTTTTTTTGCTAAGCCTTGCATTGAATCGTTATCTTTTAGCTTTGTCATTTTGTATAATCTACGAGTTAATGTTAAAATTCAAATGAACGAATAGACTTGACCAAAATATTGGCAACCTACTTACAATTTCTAAGATTTAGAGCCTTATCAACTGGTGTCATTTATGACCAGTTTCATATAGGATTGTGAGTAGTTACTCCTTGCATAACATGTTCATTAATTTGCACGTATATGAAATTCAATTGCTTTCTGCCTTCATACATTCGGGTTAGTGGTTGGTGTCACATGCAGGGAGGTGCTTACAATTTCCCTTTCTTTCATTTTTACCCATTTAAACTCCACATTAGCCAAATTTGCCAGTTGACCCTTAGCTACATTCCAAATTTAGCCTCGCCCAAAGCTAGTTTAGTGTATGTTTTGCGGTATATATTTCATTGTATCGAATTTTGGCTTGTATCTGTTGACTTGGAGTTGGTAACTTAAGAAGGAAAGGAGGATGATGGAAAAGAGAAGTTGAAAAAAAAAAAGGAATTCGAATAAATAGTTGAAAAAAAAGGAAATCCGAAAAAAAAAGAAAAAAAAAAAAAAAAAAAAAAAAAGATGTTGTTTGTTGACGGTTTCTGCTCCTATGTTCTATCTTATATCATTTGAGGAGTATGTTTGGTTCGGTTTGGTGAGTTTTATGCCAAATAAAGGGCATGTATTTATTCATAATTGAGTTGGAAATGGATATGTCTCATATGGTTTTGTTTAGGTACTAGCTTGATCACCTATACCTCCACATTCCCATAAATGTTTTGCCTTTTCTTACCCATTGCCTCACTTTACCATATTTTTGTAAGCCCTCGGCTGTGACAGGACCTTGTTTGGTTGGAATGTGTTTACGGTAGTTAGAATTGTCTATCATATGAGTTGCATGCATGTTTATGTGGGTCGTAGTTTAGGTGAGCGACTATTTTTCTTTCTCTCTTACATATATATGTTCACCCCTTGTTTCATGAGAGAAGAGTGACCCGTGAGAGTCCATTTTTAAAGGTCTTGCAAGGTCGACGGTTCAGCTTTATTTATAAACATCCTATAACTCGTTTGCATTTGACTGTCTGCTATAAGTTTTAGTTCGTTTGCATTAAATTGGCTTAAGTGGGCATTTGTAGCTAGCTCTGAGTTATCTTTTTCCGTTCCATTAGTTGCATTTTAGTTTACTCGAGGACGAGTAAAGGTTTGGTTTGGGGAGATTTGATACGTGCATTTTATATAGTCTTTTTAGCTTATTTTATGCACGTATTTCTATGCTTTTATCGTGGTTTTATGCTACGAAATTCCCCGAATATGCTACTTTGGGTTATTATGTCTTATTTGCAGGTATAGATCCGAAAGTAGCGGAATCAAGTCATTTACCGTCCGTTTTGCATGCAATTGGAGGAAGAGTAGATTTGGAGCGGGATTTATTGCTGTCTTGGGATGCGTGAAGGTGTTTTGGGAGCTAAAAGGACAAGTCAAAGTCAAACTAACGAGAATTCTAAGCTGCTGAAGTCAATATCCACTTGATCGAGTAGTTTACCACTCGATCGAGTGGTTCTAGGTGCGATAATCAGTCGATCGAGTTGTTTGCTTAGTCGATCGACCAGTTCCTTTATAGCCTTACTCGATCGAGCACTATTCTTGGTCGATCGAGCTGTTTTTGAGTCAAGTTCACTCGATCGAGTGATTTAGTTAGTCGATCGAGTGGCTATGCTGACGGGTTGGGCTTTTAAGCTCTAATTCCGTCATTAGGTTTAGCAATTCCTATTTTCTTATAAATAGGAAGCTTTAGGAGTCATTTACACACACTCGATACTCTCCTTTTCTCTCTGGTTCGAATACACGGCTACTCTTTCTACTGTTACTTTTGTTCTTTCATTTCCGGATCATTTATTTACAGTAATTTCTCTCCCTTCTTCTCTTTAATTACTTAATGTTTATTATTGTTCTTCTTTTATTTCTTGCTTCCCCTTTAATTTGCATAGCTAATTCCCCCTAGTATGTTAGGATTAGCGAAGCCGTGGTAGCGATGTTTTAATTGACTTATATAGATTAATCTTGCGATAGGAATTGTATTAGGCAATTTAATTGTTATCCGGTCGAATGAATGCATGCAGGAGACCATAAATTTAGTTAACCCCGACCTAGATCGAAAGATTGGAAGGGAAGGCTTGCTTAATTACGATAGGGTATTGCAGTGAGGGCGAAAGTTAAGCTGTTTACGCTCTAGGGCGGTTTAAGGACCGAAAGGTGACGACCATAGCTCTTCTTATCAATAGTATAATCACTTTAGTATTCCCGATAGTATAAGATCTGATAGCTGCCACGGTGGACCGACTCCTAGCATACTTCCTTTCTCTTATTTTTAATTTCCTTTATTCCCATCTCTTGCCCTTAGTTTCAGTAGTTTAGTTAGTTCACAATCAATTCAAAACCCCCACACTGTGACACCTGACAGACCGAATTAAACAGATAGATAGCAACTTAGCCTCCCTGTGGAGATCGACCCTACATGCCGCTGACTTCTGTTAGCAGTAATCTAGGTATTTTATTTTTGGTGTAGAAACGACCGCATCATCGGACTACAACATTCTTAGGAATCGCTACGTTTAATCGACAGTTTGTATATTACTATATGTCGGAATACTCAAAACGATTTCGAAAATAAAATATTTTTAAAACATTTCAAAATTACCTGTAGTGTTTTATGCACGACGTCGGGGTCGCAATGACACTAACTAGAGTCAAAACCGACACTGGACCAAAAACCGACTCGAAATTCAAATCCAGACTCCAACAACGAGTCAAACACAAAAAAAAAAAACATCACAAAAGCTTCCATGCTACGTATACACAGTATACTTGATGGTCAAGTAGAACAATCATGACATCCAAAACCTAGGATAGAATAAACCATGATCTCAAATGCGTGATAGTGACAAGATAGCTCCAAGACACGCGAAGGTGCTCGCGCCTCTTCAAGTAGCCTATACGGCCACGTCGCTCAAAACGTACGCAACGACACAATCTTCTATAAATACCCCAAAAATGCCACATTTGAAGGTACGTAAGCATCCACCCTCTCTTTTTTCCCTTCAAATTGTAGACCTCGCCTTCCCGAGTCAACAAACGACACGTATTTCTGACCTACCGATCGAAAATACGAGCCTTACACATTGTTTGGTACCGTCATCGTGCATTAAATCACTTGACCGACCATTTCGACCAACTACACCATCACTAAACAAAGCAACACTCTTTACTTTGCAAAAAAGGTTTTAAACCGAGTTTTCCGACCTAAAAAGTTTTTACACTTCCGTCGATTTCTCGTCAAGCAACCTAGCGTGAAAGTATGAGGGTGTAATTAATTCTCTTCTTTCATAATCTTTAATCTGTTTTTATGACCTTAACATGCTAAAACATGCATAAAATGGTCCAAAATGCGGATCGAATGAGCCAAAATTGAGTTTTGACCTCAAACAGGAGCCCCTAGTCGCAACTAGGTAGCACGCGCCTATACTGGCTGTCCAGGTCAGAACTCAAATGTGTTTGAGTTTATTCTTTCCATTTTTGTTTCATTTTACAAACGGTTTTTACCGTTCCGAATCATTTTTATGATAAATCCTTTTAACCATAAATTTTGTTCACCCTTGGTTCCTTATACCATGACGGTTTAATCCGTGTTTCGGTGATAATATTTGGTTAATTACCTTTTAAATGGTATTTTAAAACCTTTTATTCATGTGTTTACATTTTCAAACAACCATATTAGTCATACATGCATAATAATCCTTAGTGCTACATACCATGTCGGTTTAATCCGAGTACGCTGATAAACAATGACTAATTACAATGCAATGAACTTAACATAATTAGTTCATAATAAACATTTTTGCACCTTTTCATACAAAACTAATTATGTCAAGCCTGCAAAACCGAACCCGACATCGAATATTATCAACAAAATGATGATTATTCAAATCCCGTTCTTCATATTAGCACAAAAACAGTCTCAACGACCTTTTCAACAAAACTGGTATTGACACGCTTTTACAAACAATTTTACAAACAATTTCATATACATTTTCAACAACCAGGAGACACTCCTTTGGGTCGTCGTCTGCCTCGCGCCTAAACAGGCCCTCTGATTTTCAGTTTTCAAATCTGGGCAGGCTCTCTTGCATCGCTTTATGGCTCGCGCCAGAATAGGCTGCCTGATACAAGCCCTGTTTCCTTTCCATCACTCGTCTAGGACGGTCCCGACTTCGGTTAACCCGAATACAGGTGAAATCAGATTGACAAGTCTTCATTTTACTTTGCATTTACAAAACACTTTTCTAAGACAAAGGGATCACGTTATGCACCGACCATAAACCTAACTCGATAAATGGATGTTTAATTTCCGTCTTGCATGCAAATCAACAATAAATCTAACTCGACATCAATTACTTGATATTTGGATAAACAACCGACATAGAAAATTTCACATGTTAGGGGTAAAATTGTGGATGCGCATTCATGCATTTACCCATTTTATCAACTTTTGCATTCAACCAACAAAGATCGATCAGTAGAGGCCGCTACCGCGGGCGGGATTGGGTGTCTGATTAAAGGGCTTACCAATACATACCTACACCTCTTACTCAGAAACTTTGGATAGTGGACGACCTTATCCAGGGCGAACGAGAGTCATTCTAGAGATAGGATGTTAAAGAGGGACGATTCCTTATCTTTAGTACCTATGTCAAACACCGCTTTTGCCTTTATTGACCTAGGTATAAAGTGGATTCGAACGGTTTCCAAGAATCCCACAATTGCTTGGTGGCGACTCCGAACATCTCTAACATCGTTTCGAGACCCTTGCAGAGACGAAACCGACCGATCTAAAACGATCCGGTCGAAAGCATTTATTATGCCGCCGAGCGTGGCTCCGATCGCTGCACGTCCGCAGACAGGCTCAGCATGTAGGTGGGCCCACGTCTACAGATTGGCGACTCCGCTGGGGAGAACTAGGACACTTTTGTCTTTGTGATCCCTAGATGGTGAGACTCGAACGAGGTCTTCGTTAAAATGCATTAATTGATATTACGGTCATAATTCGGGTTCCTTGTCCGGGCCCATAACCTTACCTTTATCGACCAATTGGCTCGTCCCGTCGGTGTGAGTTTTCTCATCCCCGCGTTTCGAATCCCGATTGCGTCAAGCATACCATTGACGTTACACATTTCTGTTTCGTCAAAGAGCATTCATTTCCTTCTTGCACCAGGCTAGGGCACCCTCCATACAAATTTTGTCTGGATTGGTATCCCTCTCGAAAATCGGGGATTGATCGCTGGTGTGTAACCACCTATATAAAGCCAAAACCCGTGTCAGCATTATGCGTAATATAATGAATTGCAAGTGTTTATGTGCTATATGATCATAAGTCCTTCCGTGTCATTTCAAAAATCGGTATTTCGCCGACCGTTCCACTCCTTTTCATACCGTCGTGATGACGATTTTCAAACCGGTTTTCTCAACCGTTTTAAAAGCACCTTTTCATGCCGTCATAATGACGATTTTCAAACCGGTTTTCAAAAACACCTTTCCATGCCGTCGTAATGACGATTTTAAAACCGGTTTTTACGACCGTTACAAAAACCCCTTTCCATGCCGTCATAATGATGATTTTCAAACCGATTTTTTACGACCGTTACCAAAACATCTTTCCATGCCGTCGTAATGACGATTTTCAAACCGGTTTTCACAACCGTATCAAAACCACCTTTTTGCTCCGTTATAATGGCCGTTTTAAGACACGGATTTTAAACCGTTTCAAGCCAAAATAATCGATTTTGCGCCGACATAATGGCCGTTTCAAAATCCCAAAATAACACACCATTTTTCGAGGCTATTCAAATCTCGAGGACAACACACCATTCTCGAGACCACAACAATTTCAATCCTTTTAAATCTCGATTTTCAAAACGCACGATTTTGGATTTCGAAGCCGTCTTCGGAAACAACACATGGTTTTCAAAGCTGCTGCAAGTTTAACTCAAACCGTCTTTCGAAAACAAACCTATGATAACCCTTTTCAACTAGCCGACTCTTTGAAGATCCATACTCTTCGAAGACTTTCAATAAAACTGAAACCGTCTTTCGAAAAAATTTATTTTTAAAAATTTCAGTCCACCACTTCAATTCCGCCTCGTGTCTACCGAGTCAAAGCAAACGTACTTATGGGTCTTTACTTATGAGTCGTCTCACCTTAAGACTCGTTCAACGGCGTCACGCCCTTACGTTGAATGCGAGTCAAAGTCCGGTCAACACCGTCACACCATAAATAGAGTTAGCACCGAGGCACCGCACACGGTTGCCCTCGTGTCGTTGGGTCCAAAGTGTCTTTTTGTCCTTTGTGTTGTCTGCGTTTAGTCGTTAAACGGTGTCGTATTGGGATGTAACATGAGCCATTTTCTGCCTTAAAGCCATGGCCCCATCTTCAGCTTCGTCTCATAACAATGATGACAATAGAGATCTCACAACTGCTCAACTAGCCAGCCTGCTCACAGCCCTTAAGGTCACTCTGGGCCGTGTCGAGACCCGTATCGACAACCTGGAAAACAAGGAAGACGGAGAACACAACACTCGCCTTTAACCGAAACTGAGAAAAGGCCCAAGCTCCTGGAACAGCAACTCTTGGCCCGAGGAACCAACATCCACAATGAAAAAAATCGAAGGTTCGAACCCGTTGGGGATCAACTGCCTGACAACTTTACCTTAACTGATGTGCCTAAGTTCAAGGGAGTGGAGGACCCGCTCAATCACATCCGGGCTTTCAAGGATTATATGTCCATCAAAGGGGTCAAACAGAAACTCTTCACCGGTATCTTTCCATCGTCCTTGGAACCGATTCCCCACCAACTGTACTATTCCCTCGACCCAAAGAGCATTACCACTTGGGACGAAGTCGCCGTTGAATTTTCTAAATAATACGCCCACAACGTCGAAATCCAGGCCAACACCCGCACCCTCGAGGTCCTAACTCCGAATGACAAAGAGGGATTCACAAAATTCCTTACCCATCGGAGGAGAGTGAGCACCCAATTGGTCAGTAAACCGAGTGAATCAACCTTGGTGGAGAAATTTGTCAACAACCTCCGTCCAGTTTATGCCAACCTGCTGAGGTATCTGAACATCAAAACCTTTCAGGATCTGCAGATCCTCGGGACTCGCATCGAAGATGACCTACGAAAGGGCGTTCTAGCCAAAACTACAGGTAGCGGATACCAGGGGTCTACATCAACTAGATCTCGTCCCTATGGTCAAACAAACAAAATTGACAAGGTCAACCTCCTCGAACCATCTACAAAGAAAACTGAGCGTCCTTAAAGGGCATTCACCAACTTGGGAACAACGTATGCCAGCGCCCTAAAAAGGCACATGGACTAAGGGAAGCTACAGCCAATCGGGCCCACTCCGGACCCGTCTGAAGCAAGGAAAACCCGCTTCTAGAACCCTAACGCTTATTGCCAATATCACCAAGGCAAAGGCCATGACACAGAAATTTGCTTCAACCTAAAGCACTATTCAAGATATGATTGAGAAAGGAGAATTACCCTTACCTCTGCCAGCAAAAACAAATAACAAGATAAACCCCTTGGGAATCCACGCCATCTCCGATGACGAGCCAACTCTGGATACTCACACATCATCCTGCTTATTGAGGACGAGGTGAATGCCTTGGAAAAGGACACCCAGGACGAGATGTTCGTATTCAGCGCCTCAACCATGCTCACTATTTTCATCAAGTTGAAGAAGCCATAGCCAGTCTATCGGAAAGGATCACCTGACTTGAGGATGCTTGCCACCGATTGATATTCAACCCGCCAACACTAACACCACGCCCAAGGGAGGGTCCGCCAAGCACCCAAAACTCCCAATTCCAGAAGGGATTACTCCCGCGACCATTCTAGCATGCGCCCCACAATAATCAACCCCAAAATAATCAACCCCACAATAATCGACCCCAAAAAAACTTCCCCTAAAAAAACTATCCGCCGAGGAATACCCCTCCAAGGTACCCTCGCGACCCCGAAATCAACGGCATCTGGCGAGACGACGTAGGTGATGTCTACATTTTCTCAGGAAAGGGCAAATGGGCAAAATAGATCGATCACCTTACTCGATCTGGACGCCCCTACCAGAATCCGAACAACACAACAAATAACCCAACAAGTGACCAAATCGTCTCGGACGAGGACGCTCAACCCAGGGTTCCCGAAAACTCGATCCTTAAGAAACCACAAACGGCCAAGCCCGAGATATCCATTTGGCAACTGATTGCGATATCCTTCGAACACCAGCAGGCTTTGCTTCAAGCCTTGGGGAAGTTGATTGTTCCCTCTATCTCCTCTCCTGAAGAAGTGGTAGCACACATAATAAGGGATGTCCCCGACCTAAACAACCCAATCATCTTCTCCGACGAAGATATCCCCCCGTTTGGAGCCGACCATAACTTGGTCCTGTACCTCACTGTGGAGTGCCTGAAGAAGAACGTACCTATGGTCATGGTGGACGTCGAATATATAGTCGACGTCATTCCCCTCAAAACGGCCTAAAAATCGGGTATTAAGGAAGCTGACTTGATCCCGACTAATCAAGGAGTGTGCGCCTACGACGACACTCGCCGTAAGGTCGCAGGCCTCATCACCCTGACCATTGCAATAGGACCCCTGGAAAGACAAGCCAGTTTTCAAGTGGTCGATAGCGACTCCTGATTCAACATGCTTCTAGGGCGCCCCTTGATTCATGGCGCCAAGGCCGTCACCTCAACCCTTCATCAGAAAATCATGGTCCCCTTCAACGGGAAAAGATTCATAATCCTGCATCCCCGATCAAGGCTAACATGAAGAAGAGAATAGCCTCTTAAGTCATTGAGGAGGACGACAACGAAATGTGGGGATTCCAAGCTGTGAATGCCATAACCGATGAACCACCATCTTTTGATTGTCACCCGTTCTCAAACCTCACAGTCAACCACATCATGATGCACCAGGGTTACTTCTCGGGCCTACCTCTCAATCCACTAAAAAGTACCTTGCCTCCCATAAAACAGACCAAGGTCCCTGAAGAGTCTATCACAACCGAAATAATCGAGAGAAGGGGGGGGGGGGTGAATTGAGTATTTAAAAACTTATGCCAACTTTTTATTTTATATCAAAGTAATTAATTACTTAATGTTTATTGATTAAACTTTAATTAATTAACTAAGTGACTATGAATGTAGTGAAATGAACGAAAAGAAAAACTGCAAGGACACACTATATTTGAAGTGGTTCAGCTTCACACGTCGAAGCCTACGTCCACTATTCTCGATTAATAATTTTAGTACCTCTCTCCGGATTACAAAATTATCAACCCACTCGTATAGCTAACTCTAACTATAACTCAATTTGAATATCACTAGATATTTGGTTTTGACTATCTTAAGTTAATAAGAAAGCACTTGATTGTTCTTCTAAGTGTTCACACAATTGAACGAGTAAGAAACAATATGAAGTACTATTATCTTATGACGTAACCTTAAGAAAAATAAGCAAATTAAAGAGCACGACTTTTGGCAAGATTTTCCAAACGCAAAACAATAAAAATAGCCAATTAAAAATTGAAATCAATTTTGTTTGCAAGGGATTTTTATATTTTGCAAAGCTTGACTAGAATAAAGAATGATCATATCTATTTATAATAGAGGAGAGAACTAGGGTTTGCACGAAACCCTAGGATGCCGTGAGATAGGCGGTTTATCTTATAAGAGATAAATCTCTATCCTTTTCCTAATTTTAATCCAAGATATATTTGTTTAGGTAAATAAGATAAAAGTAAATCTTATTTCAAAACTATATCCTTATGATTTTCAGATAAATAAACAAATTAAATCATATATATTTAAGATAAGAAAATATCTTATAAAAATATAAGCTAGATTTAATTAGATAGGTTACTTGTACTAGAGGACTTGTAAACCTTAGCGGTTCATAGCCAACGGCCGAAACCCTAGGCCCGTGTCCATCTTAGACGAAAATCTCTCTTCTTGGATTAGGGTTAGGTTAAAACAAACTAGCAAACCCTAGGTAGCATGACGACCCATAAGTCGTTTTACTAACCAATAGAGATATGCAAGTTATCCATTATAACAACCCATATATCAACTCCACTATAGATACATATGATTTCGAAATATGTTTAATGAATTTTATCCTTTGAAAAATTATTTTAAAACTATTAAAATCGTGCCATTAAAATTCTACCCAAAGTTATAGTAGAAACAGCTATAACTTTAAGTTTAGTAAGTAAAGTTATAGGTGAAATAGCTATAACCTTACCTTCCCAATATTCTTTTCTTAAGATACCGTCATTAGATGAAGACCTATACTAGCTAATCTTTCTGGAGATCTTCAGTGATAGGATATTCTCTTTATCTTGACCAAAAGCTCTTCATCTTGAGCTTGTTAAAGACTTGATCTAGCCTTTTGCTTGAGTGATCATCATACTTGAAACTTGTTACAGTTACTATGACGCTTTAAGAATCTTCAATGTTATAGCTCAAGCTGCTATAACATTACTTGAATGATGCCTCACAAATCTTCAATGTTATAGCTAAGAATGCTATAACATTACTTGCTAAACTTGTAAACCAAAGTCAATCTAACAAAGACTAAACAAACGATTACGAGCAAGAGTATATATAAAACGAGGCACACACTTGTCATTATCAAAACTTAATCATATATCTATATGGTCCAACAAATTCCCCCTTTTTGATGATGAAAAGTCTCTTACGATTTGTGACTAAGTGAACGTTCCCCCTCAACAAAATACTATAAAAGTCATAGTCACTCGAACGCAAGAACAATCCACTAATATACAAAGTATAGCATCTAAGGACCTTAAGTGATTAAAGGTTCTGACAAGGAGCAAGCTTAGGCAAATACTTAAGTCACGATAATTTTCTTCCCCCTCTTGACATCATCGAAAAGACGAGAAAAGACATAAAACAACTAGAATGATATAGATTAAGACACGTATTAATCATGCAAAGAAAGATTATAAAACGAGAAGATAATCTACATTAAGCATGCTAAATATAAAATAAGAGTACTGATACTGTCGTTTCGTACCAAAAATAAAATACCTAAGTACTACTAACAGAAGTCAGCGGTAAGTAGGGTCGATCTCCACAGGGAGGCGGTGTACTATCTATTTGTCTATTTATCTGTCTAAATGTCACAATTGGGGGTTTTGATTGATTTAACTAAACTAAAAAGGCTAAAGAAGAGAAATGAATAAGAGAATTAACAGTAAGAGGAATGAAGTATGCTAGGAGTCGGTCCACCGTGGCAGCTATCAGATCTTATACTATCGGGAATACTAAGGCGATTAGACTATTGATAAGAAGAGCTATGGTCGTCACCTTTCGGTCCTTAAACCGCCCTAGAGCGTAAACAGCTTAACTTTCGCCCTCACTGCAATACCCTATTGTAATTAAGCAAGCCTTCCCTTCCAATCTTTCGATCCAGGTCGGGGTTAACTAAATTTATGGTCTCCTGCATGCATACATTCGACCGGATAACAATTAAATTGCCTAATACAATCCCTACCGCAAGGCTGGTCTATTTAATACAGTTAAAGCATCGCTACCACGGCTTCCCTAATCCTAACATACTAGGGGATTTAGCTATGCATGATAAAATAAACAAGAACAATAATAAAAGAAGAAATAAACATTAAAAAGTGAATAAGGGAAGAAGAATCACTGAAATTGAGCGATCCGGAAATAAGAGAACAAAGTAACAGTGTATAGAGAAAAGGGAGAAAAGCAAAATGATCCCCCGGATTATTCGATGATTCCAAATGACACCCCTAACTCCTATTTATAAGAAATTAGGAGTAGGATTAAACCTAATGACGGAAAATAACTAAAAAGCCCAGCCCGTCATCAATATCCACTCGATCGACCACTTAATCACTCGATCGAGTGAACTTGACTCAGAAACAGCTCGATCGACCAAGCATAGTGCTCGATCGAGTAAGGGCATATAGAGAACTGGTCGATCGACTATATAACAGTTCGATCGACTGATTATTGCACCTAAAACCACTCGATCGAGTAATAGATCACTCGATCAGGTGGGTCTTGACTTCAGCAGCTACAATTCTCGTTAGTTTGACTTTGACTTGTCCTTTTAGCTCCCAAAACACCTTCACGCATCCCAAGACGGCTATAATTCCCGCTCCAAATCTACTCCTTCTCCAAATGCATGCTAAACGGACGGTAATTGGCTTGATTTCGCTACTTTCGGGTTCATTCCTGTAAATAAGACAAAATAACCCAAAGTAGCATATTCGGGGCATTTCGTAGCATAAAACCACGATAAAAGCATAGAAATACGTGCATAAAATAGGCTAAAAAGACTATATAAAATGCACGTATCAAATCTCCCCAAACCAAACCTTTACTCGTCCTCGAGTAAACTCAAAACTATACGCTAATGGAACGGAAAAATAACTCAGAGCTAGCTACAAATGCCCACTTAAGCCAATTTAATGCAAGCAAACTAACACTTATAGCAAGACAGTCAAATGCAAACGAGTTATAAGATGTTTATAAAAGTAGCTGAACCGTCGACCTTGCAAGACCTTTAATAATGGACTCTCACGGGTCACTCTTTCTCTCATGAAGCAAAGGGTAAGCATATATGTATAAGAGAGAGAGAAAAATAGTCGCTCACCTAAACTACGACCCACATAAACATGCATGCAACTAATATGATAGACAATTCTAGCTACCGTACATACATTCCAACCAAACAAGGTCCGTCACAGCCGAGGGCTTACAAAGATATGGTAAAGTGAGGCAATGGGTAAGAAAAGGCAAAACATTTATGGGAATGTGGAGGTATAGGCGGCCAAGCTAGTACCTAAACAAAACCATATATCAACATCCGATTCTCAACTCAATTATGGAATAAGCACATGCCCTTCATTTGGCATAAAATCTCACCAAACCAAACTAGAAACACTCCTCAAATGATATAAGATAGAACATAGGAGCAGAAACCGTCTCATCAACATCTTTTTTCGATTTTTTTTTTTTCTTTCTATATTTTTTCATTTTTCTCGGTTTCTTTTCATTTTTTTTTCATTTTCATTTTTTTTCTTTTTCACGTCATTTTTTTTCCATCATCCTCCTTTTCTTCATAAAATACCAACTCCGATTCAATAGAATATGCGCCAATATTTGATACAAAGAAGTATATACCGCAAAACAATCTAAACTAGCTTGACAAGGCAGGCTAAATTTGGATGTAGCTAAGGGTCAACTGGCAAATTTGGCTAATGTGGAGTTTATGGGTAAAATGAAAGAAAAGGAAAATGTAAGCACCTCCCTGCATGTGACACCAACCACTAACCCGAATGTATGACGGCAAAAAGCAATTGAATTTCATATACGTGCAAATTAATGATACATGTTATGCAAGGAGTAACTACTCACAATCCTACATGAAACTGGTCATAAATGACACCAGTTTATAAGGCTCTAAATCTTAGAATTTATAAGTAGGTTGCCAAAATTTCAGGTCAAGTCTATTCGTTCAGCTAAATTTAAACATAAACTCGTAGATATGCGATAAGACAATGCTAAAAGATAACAGTTCAATGCAAGGCTTAAAAAAGACAGTTGCAGTGCAATTTCATCATTGAAATCTACCGTTTCGACTCAACCTATATGCTAAAATAAACGTGAAATTTTTTTTGAATTTCAATAATTTTTAAATTTTTATGGAATTTTTGATTTTAATGAAATAAAAACAATGCAAACAGAAAATTAAACGTGATAACAGAAATGCAATAAAGACAAAATGTAGACACAGATATGGATGCATAACCTCCCCAAACCAAACCGTACAATGCCCCCATTGTACCAAAACAAGGAAAGGAAATGCAAACTAAAGGAAGAAGAGAGAGTAAGAGCGGAAAACTTACAAGATAGCGCGAATAAGGGGACCTCCCCAAACCGACCATGAAATGGGAGGTTGCTAAGGTCCTAAAACCGTCTCAGAGCTAATCCAAGTCAATATCACTCGATGTCTGTTGAACAGTGGTCGATCGAGTGAGTGGGCGTCCAAGAACAACTCGATCGAATGGTGATGTGGTCGATCGAGTGGTTTTGTTTCTGCAGGTGGTCGATCGAGAGGATTGACTGCTCGATCGAGAAGATCTCTCAGCTAAAATGCTCGATCGAGTAGAATGACTACTCGATCGACTGGTCCTCGATGTAATTCCTGCAAAATGGGATTAAAACAGCCCGCAAACTAACAAAAACAAGCTTACTGAGATAGATTATGGTATAGAAACCATTTATTACAACTGAAATTGAAATAAAAACAAAATAAAATCTCCGGGTTGCCTCCCGGGTAGCGCTAGCTTCAGTCAGGTCCCAGCTCGACCTTCTTTTTCTTCGAGCTACTATAATTAGTTACAATCAAAGCAACTCAAAGCGCGCAGCAACCTGTCAAATAGCTGCGCATGTGCTACACAACAGCATAAGTAGCACCAAAGTGGAATAGCAAAGTAGGAAATAAAGATATGTAAACATTTAAGTCTAACAAATTTCCTATGGGCGCTCCTAAATTTATCCACCAAATAAAGGAGCGCGGGAGCAATTGACGATAATTTAGGGCTCCAATTCAGGTTAACAATTTTAAAACGACAAGGATGGTGAGAATTTGCTAATTTATGCGTCCACATATGAGGGGGTATAGCTTTGAAAAAGGAAGCATGAATAAGACGAGGCAATTTACAAACAATAATGAAGTTACCGTTTAATACCTCAGGTTGATCACTCTTAATGACGGAATCATAGATAAAAGAATTCATTACCTCTTCCGTGCTAGGAGTAATTACCGACTCAAATTCCTTTTGTCGCCCTCAGTGGAATTCGTCCCGTAAATCTCAGCCTCAAGCGCATCCAACTCAGCTTTGAATAGGGGAGATTCACCGTATCCATTGTCATCATCAAAATCGTCATCGAAATCAAGCCCATATGACGAATCATAGCTCCCAATGGCCCAATCAGTCGATCGAGCAGAATAGCAACTTGATCGACCAACTTACTCCTGAATTCCACTCGATCGAGAAACAATTTCACTCGATCGATAACTATCCTCCTGCATGTCACTCGATCGAGAAGGGATATCACTCGATCGAGGACTGTCTTCTGGAAAATCACTCGATCGACCAATAATTGTCACTCGATCGAGTGATTCCTCCTGTACAGCGCTGAAATCTTCGCGTGGGGTAGTGAAATATGATAGGAACTCGTCGTCCGAGTCATAGAAGTCATCCTCATCATTGGGCAACACGGTTTCCTTACGAGAAAAACTGCTCTCAGCAAGATAAACCTCCTCTTCTTGCATCTCAGCTGTTAACTGAGCTATTTGTGACTTCAGCGCAAGGATTCGAGTATCCATATCCCTATCACTCTCTTGCATTTGTGATACAAGCATTCTCATTAAATATGTCAGCTCCGCGATCTCTTCTCTCTCCATCTCAGCTGCTAATTGAGCAACTGCAGACTCGAGCTCATCAAATCGCGAGACATATTCTTGCACTTGGAATGCAAGTTCCTCCATCAAGAATTTCAGCTCCGCAAGGTCTTCTTCTTGTATATCAGGGGAATCTTGTTGCGGTGGCCATTGATAGGGCGGATGTGGTGGCACAACTACAGCTGCATTGTGCTCAGCAGAACCACATCTCCCGCCGTAAATCACCGTCTGTTCCATAAAATGGGACATCGGTGGTGGGTCAAAGGTACTCAAGCCTTCCCTTTGATCTGTCCTTCACCTAGAACGCCTAGGTAGTACCCGTAAGGCCTATCAAAACAAAGACTAAACAAAAGATTAAAACGGCCTCAAGGAAAAATCCCCGAGGCTAAAAAAATGATAAAATTAAACAAATAAATAAATAGATTGCCTCCCGCAACGGCGCCAAAATTTGATACTCACGTTTCGTACCAAAAATAAAATACCTAAGTACTACTAACAGAAGTCAGCGGTAAGTAGGGTCGATCTCCACAGGGAGGCGGTGTACTATCTATTTGTCTATTTATCTGTCTAAATGTCACAATTGGGGGTTTTGATTGATTTAACTAAACTAAAAAGGCTAAAGAAGAGAAATGAATAAGAGAATTAACAGTAAGAGGAATGAAGTATGCTAGGAGTCGGTCCACCGTGGCACTATCGATCTTATACTATCGGGAATACTAAGGCGATTAGACTATTGATAAGAAGAGCTATGGTCGTCACCTTTCGGTCCTTAAACCGCCCTAGAGCGTAAACAGCTTAACTTTCGCCCTCACTGCAATACCCTATTGTAATTAAGCAAGCCTTCCCTTCCAATCTTTCGATCCAGGTCGGGGTTAACTAAATTTATGGTCTCCTGCATGCATACATTCGACCGGATAACAATTAAATTGCCTAATACAATCCCTACCGCAAGGCCTGGTCTATTTAATACAGTTAAAGCATCGCTACCACGGCTTCCCTAATCCTAACATACTAGGGGATTTAGCTATGCATGATAAAATAAACAAGAACAATAATAAAAGAAGAAATAAACATTAAAAAGTGAATAAGGGAAGAAGAATCACTGAAATTGAGCGATCCGGAAATAAGAGAACAAAGTAACAGTGTATAGAGAAAAGGGAGAAAAGCAAAATGATCCCCCGGATTATTCGATGATTCCAAATGACACCCCTAACTCCTATTTATAAGAAATTAGGAGTAGGATTAAACCTAATGACGGAAAATAACTAAAAAGCCCAGCCCGTCATCAATATCCACTCGATCGACCACTTAATCACTCGATCGAGTGAACTTGACTCAGAAACAGCTCGATCGACCAAGCATAGTGCTCGATCGAGTAAGGGCATATAGAGAACTGGTCGATCGACTATATAACAGTTCGATCGACTGATTATTGCACCTAAAACCACTCGATCGAGTAATAGATCACTCGATCAGGTGGGTCTTGACTTCAGCAGCTACAATTCTCGTTAGTTTGACTTTGACTTGTCCTTTTAGCTCCCAAAACACCTTCACGCATCCCAAGACGGCTATAATTCCCGCTCCAAATCTACTCCTTCTCCAAATGCATGCTAAACGGACGGTAATTGGCTTGATTTCGCTACTTTCGGGTTCATTCCTGTAAATAAGACAAAATAACCCAAAGTAGCATATTCGGGGCATTTCGTAGCATAAAACCACGATAAAAGCATAGAAATACGTGCATAAAATAGGCTAAAAAGACTATATAAAATGCACGTATCAAGTACTACAAACCAACGTAGTCTAATTGCCAATGGGCCGAATAAGGAGACAAGTGATAAAGCCAAAATGGGCCGAATTAGAAAATTATTCAAAATAGAAAGTCTAATAAAAAGAAAAGAAAGGTAAGGATGATGACGGGTTAAGGGTAGTCGCGTTTCACGACATTTGGGTTCACATAACCGGGACGGGTCCTAAACTCAAGAGAGTCAAGACGATCAAAGCATGAGCGGACATGGTTAGCTTCTGCCGTGAGAGACGTCTCGAAATTGAGCACTTTCAATTACAAGGCTTTAGTAGCCTCGTAAACAACCCGCATATCCTCATGCATAGCCTTCCCTTCATGCCATATTGCCCCTCCTTGAGTAGCTAAGTTAGCCAATGACTCGGAATGACGGACACACTCCTTAGCCGCCCTAGCCGCCTCCTTACCCATATCATCAACCCGAGCATCCAACCCATGCAAATAAGACAAGACCTCGTCAAGATCCGACCCCTTCGAACCCGAAGCCCCATTCCTGTCTTGACCCAAACCCGAGACTAATTCCGCAACCATCTTATTTTGTGCATCCATTTTCTCACAAATACTCGCCATAAACGAGTCCAACTTTTGTTCAACAACCGAGACCACATCCCACGATTTCTCCACCACATTCCCTTTCGCCAAAAACACCAAATCGGGTCCAATTGCACCAATCTTCATGATTTTAAGATGAGTGTCACACATCTCATCTTTGACAATTACACCATAGGTAGAAGACCCAATTACCCCTTTTTGTTCCAAAAGCCGAGAGACCCACATACCATACGGCAAATCCAAATTAGTATAAAACTTTTCCTCGGTGACGGAAATACTTGTTTGGACGATTTTATGAAACACGAGACGAGGAAGACTAACTTTGGACCCTTCAAGCCACTTAGACATCAATAGCATCTCATAACTCGACAATTTATCATGACCACCCCTCCTCAGGACAACCGTGTACCAAAGAAAATTGAGAAAGAATTTCAATTTTGGAGTGAACGACCCCGCAAGCATATTACTCGACCCCGTAGCATCAAGATCAAAAGACTTCTTAATTTTAAGCTTTTCTTCCTCCGTCACATCTCCCCATTCCGCACTCGAATTTATTTCGATCGCATCATCAGGGACCGAAAACAAAGTACAAAAATCGGCAAGGGAGATTTTGACTTCGGATTCATTCACCATAGCATGCAAAAAGTTATTTCTTACGGAGACAGAAGAATAAAACTGGATTACCTCAATAGGATAAACCGGACAAACAAAGGAACTAACTTTCTTCCATTCTTGAAAATTCAAGAAATCCTTAAAAAATTGCAAAGCTTCAATTTTCCCATACCATTTTTCGGAGTAAAAACGACCACCATGAATACCATACCGCATAACATTGTTGACTTGGGTTCTTTCGTCCGCGGTAAGTCGAAGCTTATCAAGCTTCAATGATGTTGCATTCGGCATATACTCTCGGAATATTTCTCTTTGATGACCTTCTTGAGTACCTACGACCTCGGTTTCCTCCACCGAGCCTTCAAACCCCACGGCCTTCTTCTTCCCCTTATTCAACTTCCGTCTTTTCCCTTCTAAGTGAGGATCAACCCGGTTATGATCGGGATTAGTTGGTTTTAGGTTTGATGAAGGTGAGGAAGTTTTGAGAGGGACATAGGTTTTGTTGCAAGGAGACTTGGAGGACCCGGTCCGAGTTGTGGACCCAGTTGAGGGTGAGTGAAGGCGAGTTGAGGGAGGAGTGATGATGATTTGATTTTGGAGGTTGAGTGTGGAAAGGTGTAGAAAGAAAAGGCAAATATTGAGAGTTGTGTGTTGATGGTGACGGTAGAGGGTGGGGTATTTATGGGGAGTGTTAATTGTGAATTATGGTAAAAGAGGTTGAGTAAGGTAAGGAAAGTGGAGGTGACGTGTGGAATTAGGTAGGTAAATATTCCCCTTTTTTGTTATTTATTTACTTACCATAAAATAATATAAGTGGTTAGGGTAGATAATTTATAAGATATGATAAGATAAGATATGGCAAGAGATAAAATTTTGGTAGAGAATTTCGATTAAGGCAAAAATAGGGAAGCAATTTGTTACGACTTTATGATTCGTAATAAAACTCAAAATATACATGACTAGCAAATGGAATATTCTCATATTATAAAATACCATTTGACATAAATAAACTTGCAACGAAAAATACGGACACAGTCATACAATCTCGTCAAATCTAGTCAGTCATACGGAGAGTAGAATATTTGTGACAAGTTTAGTTGCCACCAATTAAACCAATTTCCAACCGTAAAATCTCAAAACGTTCTCTAGCCAATGCTTTGGTAAAAATATCAGCCCATTGTTTTTCTGTACTACAAAATTCCAGTCTTATGTTGCCCTTATCTACATGATCACATAGAAAATGATGTCTGATGTCTATATGCTTAGTTCGTGAGTGTTGTGCCGGGTTCTTAGATATGATTATAGCACTCGTGTTGTCGCACAAAATAGGTATACACCCAACATTAACACCGTAATCACATAATTGTTGCTTAAGCCATAAAAGTTGAGAACATACCAATCCAGCAGCAATGTATTCGGCTTCAGCTATAGGTAACGCAACGGAATTTTGCTTCTTTGACCCCCACGTAATGATACTCGGTCCAACAAATGTGGCTATGCTGGAAGTACTTTTTCTATAAAGTGAACAACCTGCATAATCTGCATCTGAATACCCTATGAGATCGAAATTACACTCAAGAGGATACCACATATATAATTTAGATGTACCGATTAAATATTTCAAGATTCTCTTAACTGCAATCATATGCGATTCATTAGGGCACGATTGGAATCGAGTACATACGCATACACTAAACATAATATCCGGACGACTTGCAGTTAAATAAAGAAGTGAGCCAATCATACCTCGATAAGTCGTCTCATCGACACACTTACCGTTTTCATCCAAGGTCAACTTCTTATCCGTACCCATAGGAGTAGGTTTAGAATTAGAGTTTTCCATACTGAATTTCTTTATTAGCTCCTTGATGTATTTCTGTTGGTGTATCATAATTCCTTCAGGTGTTTGTTGAATCTGGAGTCCAAGGAAGAACTTAAGTTCTCCCATCATGCTCATCTCGAATTCTGATGTCATTAATTCTGAAAAATACTTACATAAACGATCATTAGTTGAACCAAAAATAATGTCATCAACGTAAATTTGTACAACTAATAAATCGGAATCCACAGTTTTCAAAAATAGGGTTTTGTCGACAGATCCTCTTTTAAAACCACTTTCAAGAAGATATTTTGACAATCTGTCGTACCATGACCTCGAAGCTTGTTTCAAACCATACAAAGCTTTATCTAGTTTAAAAACGTGGTTTTGAAACTTGCTATCGAGAAATCCTGGAGGTTGTTCGACGAAGACCTCCTCATTCAAATAACCGTTAAGAAATGTTGTCTTAACGTCCATTTGATAAAGTTTAATTCCTTTATGAGCAGCAAATGATATTAATAGTCTAATAGCTTCAAGTCTGGCTACAAGAGTGAAGGTCTCATCATAGTCAATTCCTTCTTGTTGATTATACCCTTGTACAACCAATCTAGCTTTATTTCGTACAATAACTCCTGTATCGTCCAGCTTGTTTCTAAAAACCCATCTTGTACCAATAACCGTTCGGTCTTTAGGTCTTGGAACCAAATGCCACACTTTGTTCCATTCTAACTGTTGAAGCTCTTCTTACATAGCAACGATCTAATCTGGTTCGGCAAGTGCTTCTTTGATATTTTTTGGCTCAATGGTTGAGAGAAAGGAGTAGAACGAACAAAAGTTGTTAAGTCTTCTACGAGTTCAAACACCTTCATTCAAATTTTCTAGGATGGTTTCCATTGGATGAGAATCCTTATATTTCCATTTCTTAGAAACAGGAGGCACATCTTCATCTGAACTAGTCTCGCCTTCTTCGAATGATTGGGGTTCAAGCCTTGTTCCCCCTGAATCCAATCCTGGAGTTATAACAGAATCAGTTATAACATTGGATCTAATTCGTTGATTTGGAGTTGAAGTTATAGCTTCTCAGTTATAACTTTATCCTCCAATTGCTTAGATTGAGAAGAGGTTTTAGTATCATCAACTAAACTCTTAGTTCTCTTTCCTTTATAATTCGAAGGGCTTCCTTGTTCATCATTTGTGCCCTCAATTTCTTTATCTACTTCATCCAATTATGGAAGTTCATCCCTGGATAGTCGTAAATCAGGTTCGTTCAATTCATCTTCCTCATCCTGTTCAGCTTTGTCAAACATATTATTCTCATCAAAAACAACATGAATACTTTCTTCGATGCATAAGGTTATCTTATTGAAAACCTTATATGCTTGACTATGATTAGAATAACCGACAAACACCGCTTCGTCACTTCTGGGATCGAATTTGCTTAATCTATTTTTGCCATTATTATGGAAAAAACACTTACTCCCGAAGCAACGTAGATGTGATATGTTAGGTTTACGTCTCCTAAGAAGCTTATAAGGAGTCTTCTTGAGAATGGGTCTAATCAAAGCTCGATTATGAACATAGCATGCAGTACTAATAGCCTCGGCCCAGAAATTTCGAGGTAGGCCGCTACATAACAACATCGTGCGTGCCGTATCCTCCAATGTTCTATTCATACGTTCAACAACACCGTTTTGCTGTGGGGTTCATGGTGCTGAGAAGTTATGCCCAACACCATTCTCTCTACAGTATTCTATAAAAGCATGGGTATCAAATTCGGTGCCATGATCCATACGAATGGAAACTAATTTTGATTTATATTTATTTTGGGCAAGCTTCATTAGAACTGCAAACTCTTCGAAAGTTTCATCCTTTGAATTGAGAAATATAGGCCAAACATATCTAGAGTAATCATCAACTAGAACGAAGACATACCTGGATCCACCTCTACTTCTTACCTTCATTGCGCCACAAAGATCCATATGCACGAGTTCTAGTGGTTCCTTGGTACTTACCATTCTCTTGGGTTTGAACGATGATCTCACATGTTTGCAACGAGCACAAGAGTCGCATAATGTTTCTTGATCAAATTTGATTGAGGGAAGTCCTTCAACCAAATCCTATTTCTTTAGTTTATCCAATGTTGTTGAATTTATGTGAGCAAATCTTTTATGCCAAAGGCACGGATCATCTATCGTTACTTTCATGCACGTGAATGAATTAGTAGGAATATTATTTAGATCAATCATATAAACATTCCTTCTACGATGTCCTTCAAGCACAACACTACTTGTTCCTTCAATTATTATTCGACAAGAATCTGAATGAAAGACAACTTTATTTCCTTTGTCGCATAATTGAGAGATACTCAGTAAATTGTGTTTGGACCACTAACTAGATAAACATCACTAATAGCATGAGAAGAGGATATTCCAAATTTACCAACACCGATGATATTACCCTTCTTGTTATCACCAAATGTGACCTTACCTCCATCGAAGTGTTCAAGTGAAAGAAATAAATTTACATCTTCAGCCATGTGCCTTGAGCATCCACTATCAATGTACCATAGGTTATTTTCTTTCACCACAACCTGCAAAATAATTAGATACAGTTTTTAGGTACCTAAGCTAAGTTGGGTCCTTTGACGTTAGTCACTCTAAAAACTAGATCTTTTCTAACCCAAACCTTTTTTTATAACTTTACATTTTGGAGGCGAATGGGTTTGTTTAGGAACCGTCTTAGGTTGAGTTGTGGGTTCCCTATGTCGTGGTCTTTCAGGTTGTTTTGGAGGAGCTTTGGTTTTGAAGGGCTCTTTAGGTTTAGGTGTTTGTTTTGATTTGGTAGCCTTCTTGAAATCAAAGCTCATATCATAGAACCAACGATGATCATTTTTGCGTTCTTCATTGGTGCTTGGTTCAGATGGGGTATAATCACTTTCCTCGAAAACAGTGTCAGATGCTTTAACAAAGTTAATTCCTTTTCTTAAATCTTGACCATATTTGACACCATTTTCTTGGATATGTTCAGTATGACCACAGTAATTGCAAATCAAATATTCTGGTAAATTTGTATATTTTTTCTTTCTGAAATCTCGTTCGGAAGGGGTTGATTTGCATTTAGAGTGATCTCTACGACCATAGGACTCGTGCCCTAATCCCATTTTCATGTTATTATCCGATTGCTCAGTTAGGAAATTTAGGACACGTGTGCTACCTTCCCATTTTTCGTGAACCTTTCTAGCATGCAAGAGTAATTCTTTTAAGGATTGTATCTCTTCGTTGCATTTGGAATGGTCTGACTTTACGACCTTGGGAGGATGAGTCTCTTCATAATTGTCACGAAAGTTTTGGAATCTATCATTAAGAACTCATACCGTCTCGGTAAGCGTTCTTTTAGTATTTAAAAGAACGGTTTTAGATTCCTTTAATTGCTGAGTTAGAGATTCAATCTCCTTCTTTTGATCTGAGATCACGGCTTCTCTAGCCGTAGCCTTGGACTCAAGAAGCTCTTTGACTTTCCTCAATTCCAATGTTATAGCTTCACTCGCTATAACTTTGGCTTGAAGATGCTTAATGTTGAGTTTCAGGTATGAGGTTATAGCTTCATTAGCTATAACTTTAGACTCAAGAGCCTTCTTCTCAGCATTTGTCGTATCTGAAGTTGTAGCTATATTAGCTGTAACTTTAGATTTGAGCTTTTTGGCCTTTGCATTAAGGAGGTGATTCTCTTCAGCAATGTCGAGAATTTGTTCTTTCAAGTCTTTCAATTCCATCTCTTTTTCGTGACAGTTATCAAGAGATTGCTCAAAATATTCAATTAAAGCATTCTTAGGTAATTTCTTAACACTTTTTTTAAGTTCAAGATAACTTACCCCTTCTTCTTCTTCTGAATCGGAATCTCCTAGGAAGCAGCAGTAGGAGTCCACGCTATCTTTATCATTGTCTGAGAAGAGGTCAAGACTGACGTTGCTTAGACATAGGTTAGCAACTTCTTCTTCTTCTTCTGATGCTTCGTCGTCCTCAGGGTCGAGATCTCCCCAGCAAGATGCCATCATCACTTGCTTGAATTCCTTCTTGGTCTTCTCACGTTTTGCTTTATCTTTAATTTTCTCCCATGTGGGACAATCCTTAATCATATGACTGGATTCTCCACACTTGAAGCATCCTCTATTAGCAAATGTATTCTTTGACTCAGAAGTTTTCTTGTTAGAGAACTTGTTGTTATTGTTGGTGAACGATTTTGCTTGCTTATTTCTCAAGATGCGTTTGTTAAATCGTTTAGCAAACAAGACCGTTTCGTCCTCTATTTCAACATCTTCTTCTTCCTTAGCAGAAGCTTGTAGAGCCAGGCTCTTAGTGTTACTGGCCTTGGCCTCATCGTCTTCCAAGACGAGTTCATGAGCCATGAGAGCACCAATAAGTTCTGCATAAGGAAGAGAAGTGAGATCTCTGAGTTCTTCGATAACCGTGACCTTGGGATGCCATTTCTTGGTTAGACTCCTAAGTACTTTTCTAGCAATATCCTCGGAGTCAAAAGTTTTACCAAGATTTTTGAGCTCATTGACTATAGTAGAAAATCGTGCTGACATGCTATCAAGTGATTCATTCTTTTCCATTCTAAAAAGTTCATATTTTTGAATCAGCAGGTCAATGCGATATTTCCTTACAGCCGACGTTCCTTCATAGGCCAACTCAAGAGCATCCCATATTTCCTAGGCCGAAGTGCAAGAGGAAACACGATCGAATTCAGTCGATGTCATGCCGTTTTGTAACAGGCTTATCGCTTTCGAGTTTTTCTCAGCCTTCTTGTAATCAGCCTCAATATAGTCTTCTTCTATTTCTCATAGGTAGTGCCTTCCGAAGATGCAACCAAAATTTTGTTTGGTCCATTCTTGATGATCGTCCAACACTCCCAATCATGTCCTTTTATATAGTGTGTCATCATGTTTTTCCAAAGTCCATAATTCTTCCCATCAAAGACGGGACACTTAAGATACTTGGAATCCATTTCACACGTGTAAGGCAGCGGAATAAAAATAAAATAAAAAGATAAAAAGATAGACGGATCTAGCCTCTTTGCGGTTAGGCAATCAAGAGCACGAGGCTCTGATACCAATTGAAGAGTCTATCACGGTAAAATACTCGAGAAGGGGGGGGGGGGAGGGGGAATTGAGTATTTAAAAACTTATGCCTACTTTTTATTTTATATCAAAGTAATTAATTACTTAAAGTTTATTGATTAAACTTTAATTAATTAACTAAGTGATTATGAATGTAGTGAAATGAACGAAAAGAAAAACTGCAAGGACACACGATATTTGAAGTGGTTCAGCTTCACACGTTGTAGATACCCGTATCCGTCGATATTGGAATTTATAGAGAACCCGACAAACACCCGATGATGATAGGACACATGTATTCTTTAGTTGTCATTGTCATTATTTGGAGCTCGTTTTACGATGTAGAATGGGCGTCGTCGATGAAGTATTTTATTAATTTAAATGATATTTAAATTAATGTTTTTTTTAAGTGAGTTCATTTTATTAATTTAAATGATATTTAAATTAAAGTCTTTTTTAAGGTGATTTCAATTTAATTTAATTTATTTTGAATTTATTTTCCCAAGTTTATTTTATTGAAAATAAAATAAATATTTGATTTGAAAAATCATTTTATGAGTATATTTGGTTTGAAAAATCATTTATTTTAATGTGTTAATTGATTTGAAAAATCGATTTGAAAATTGAAAAGAACTCGTTTTGGACATGTGTTTTTGAGCTCGATTTTAGCTCGGTTTTTGAGCCCGTTTCCTTTACGAGTTGACACGAATCTCGAGTACACTAACCAACCTAAGCCTCTACCCATCCAACCCAGTTCGAACCCCCTTAACCACGGCCCAAATCCCATCCCAAATCACCCCGTGTAATGTGTCGTGTACGGTTCTATATGTTAGTCCAATCACAGGTTTAGTCACACCGAGTCCAGTTTAGAATCGAGCTATGACAACTTGAGTCATGTCGTCTTGTCGAGTCTAAAATGAATCGAGGTCTAAATCCAACCGTGGGTCGAACCTTTGGTTAGTCAGTCTCAAGTCGAGTCTTTGTTTGAGTCAAGTTGGGGTCGTGTCCTTAAGTGTGCAGGGGCTCTTACTTTAAATATTGACTCAGTACGGGATTTTCTTGTAGAAAGGCCGCCAAAAACCCGACGTCAAGCAATGGAAGATGCTGTTAACAAGCTCACTGAGGCCGTGAACCTCATGATGACCCGAATGGATGCAATCGAATCTAAGCTGAGTGAAGATTCCCCTCCATCTACCCCACCTCGACGATCCGGAGAAACGGTTCAAGTTCATCGAAGACCGTTTGAAACTCTCCCGGGGGAAGAACATCCACTATGAGAATGCTAGGGCCTATGCCCCGATTCGGATAAGTTGCCCACGAACATGGTACTCACGACATCCTAAAGTTCAAGGGCACCAAGATCCATCCACCATGTTAAGGCCTATAAAGGGTACTTAGCACTGAAGGGAGTACCTGCTGACATGCTCTCTGAAATTTTTGCCCAATCTCTGGATGAACACCCGAAGGCGTGGTTCTATAATCTTGACCTTAAGAACTTCCCCACTTTCAAGATATTACGGTGGAGTTCTCAAGCACTATGCTTGACAATGTTGAGATTCAAACCAACATAAGGACTTTGGAAGTAATGACACAGAAGGAAAAAGAGGGCTTTACTGAATTCCTCGCAAGATGGCGCGCTGAAAGCGTGAAACTAGCTAAGAAGCCTGATGAAGTCGAAATGGTAGATAAGTTCGTGAAGAATTTACGACTTGTTTACCGTAATGCTCTGAAATACCAGAATTTTGGTTCTTTCAAAGAATTGATAAGAATCGGGATAAAGGTAGAGGACGATGTCCGAAGGGTCAAGCCGAGAAGCCAAAAGGATACCAGGGGCCTCGTCATCTAAAGCAAAAGCACCAGCAGCGGCCCACTTTGTTGAAACTGTCAATCTCTTAGATGGACAGTCAAAAAGGCCTCCGCGCCAAGCTCCGAGGGTATTCACCGATATCGGGTGCACTTACGCCTACACTCTCCAAAGGCTCATGGCCCAAGGAAAGTTGAAGCCCATTGGTCCAACTCCGGATCCACCTGCTGAACAACAAGGCAAATGGTACAAACCGAATGCCTACTGTGCCTTTCATCAAGGGAAGGGACACGATACTGAAAGGTGCTTTAGACTAAAGCACGAAATTCAAGACATGATTGAGAACGGAACGCTCCCGATCCCAACTGTTAAACCCAATAACATCACCAATCCATTTGGCGATCACGCCAACTTTGTTTCTGTCGAAGACAATGTCGATTATTCCCATCTTATCCGCCTATGTCACTTGAAAGGGGTGTTTATCGGGAAAATATTTGTGGATTGCTTTGAATTCTTGCCAATCCCGAAGAATGAAATTCAAGTTGGGAGTCTTGCTCTAGAATGTACTCCTCTCGTTAACGAAGTTAATAAAGGACAATTCGATTCACCAACCTTCATCACTGGCATAGATCCTCAGAGGACTACCTTAGGATGAAGGCAGACCATCAAAGGGATCAAGGACTAGAACCGAGCATCTAAGCTGACAGCTGAACAAAGGAAAGCTCAAGGCCAGATTTGAAGTTATGAGTCGGGATCAATTTTCTTATCTTAGTCGAGTCTAGTCTAGGACTTTTTTTTTCTGAAGTTGAGTCTTTTGTTCCGCGATGACCTAGGGTGTGTCCTAGGAATCGTTCCTTCGAGTCTGTTAAGCATTTGGCTTTCCAAAAAAAAAGTTCCAGTTTCGTTTCCAAATTTGTCTTGTTTCCAATCCTCAATCATTCTGAAAGCATGATAAAATGCACAACACACTCAAAGGCATCCCTGGGGTAGAAATATGTCCCGTTTCAAAATGTAAGGTACACTAGGATCCCGTGTTTGATTCCTTTACCTATTCCATGTCTGGTGGTAGAAAACCTCCATCTGAACCAATGTTTGTGACAAGCTTTTAGATGATTCTATGACAAACCCGGACTAGCTCCTTGTTTCCCCTATCGATGATGGAAGGCAAGCCTTTTCCCCAACAAAATCATCCCCTCTCGAAGAGAGAAGAAACCAACCCGTTCTAACAAGGAATTGTTCGTTCTGACCCAAATTAGTTGGCGAAGCCCAGTTTTTTAAGGTGTATCCATTTGTGACTAGGAGAATGAGTAGAAGACCATTTTTTTCAAAAAGAATGAAAAAATGAGAAAAAGAGAAAAATGGAAAAATGAAAAAAAAAGAAAAATGAAAAGAGAAAAGAGAAAAGAGATGAAAAAGAAAAAGAAAAAGGGAAAGAAAAAAAGAAAAGAAGAAGAAAAGAAAAGAAAAAAGAAAAAGAGATGTCAAAATGTTGAGCGAAGTTCAAAGGCGAAGCCAAAAAGGTGAGGTAGTACCATCAGCAGTTATCCATACTCCTCAGTCCGTCCTGAGACAGTTACAAAGGGATAGTCGGGAATTTTGAGAATTATTCCGCTTGTGTTGTTACACCCAGCCTTTAGGATCCAGACATGGAAATTTGAACCCACATCGATTCCCAACCCATTTGTACTCGGGTCTCATCAAATCTGAGACACCATTTCCAACCGCGTTATAAGCCATAGCCATTAGCCTTAGCACCACAAAACGAACCTTCAGAATGATGGTTTACCTTGCGAACCTATTTTTACCAAGCTCCACATCCCAAAGAATCACAACCTTTTGTACCAACCCTAGACACGGGATACAACGGTACCTTACAGGCTAGAATGGGATGCGACATGATACCTTAGGTGAAACCTTCGAGTGTGTACACACAATCAAAATGCCATGTTTATGCACCATGATCGAACTACGTCGGATTTGATTTCGCTCCACGCGAATACGTAGGCAGTCCTTCAGAATAAGGGATTCAATCCACTCATCAACCAAGTTGTCATCTTGTCGGTTTCTTACGGGTCTTAACCAAGTCCAAATGAAGCCACCTTTGTTTGAGTCGGTCTTAGCACTCGATGTAGGCTAGGATAAGGATATAGGTTCAGATGAGTAGTGTCAAGTCTCGGAATGAGCTTTATCTAACGGTTTAGGCAAAGATGCTGAGGCACATAGATTTGGGTTTGTGTTGGGAACAGAAAATATGAAAAACCAGCTGAAAAGAATGAAGGCGTGGAAGAAAAATAGTAAAAGCCCGCTGAAAAGAAAGAAGGCGGTGGCAAGAAATGATGAATACTCGCTGAAAAGAAAGGAGGCGAGGAGAAGAGTGGCAGAATGTTCCCAACAAGAGTGATGTGTGATGTCCAACTGTTCTCATAAAATCAGTCTTTGTTTAGTGTTTGGGCGAAGCCAACGTTGTTGCTCTGTGAGTTTAATCCACCTTGTCAATGCCAAGTGATCTTGATTCCCATGTGCCCTCGGGAGCACGCCCATGCCATACGATATCTCCGTCCCAAGTTCGACGACCTTGTGATTCCCATTTGCCATCTTTTGGCGTCGGGATGGCCAATTTACATTTCTACCCCCCAACAAGTCAATAATTGAATTAAAACCCGTGCACACTTACGGTTTTATTTTCCTTTTTTGTTTTACGGTAGCGGGCTACGCCCACGTTGTTTACGGGTCATACAGAGTGTCTGAGTCGTATTTCCTGCTCACCCGTCAAGGTTTGATTTCAAAATGCCAAAGATTTCAGAATTCCGAAATTTCAAAAACTTTTTGCGAATTATGGGATGGATGATCCAAATAGTGGTACATTTCAAGTCAAGGTTCAAATCTCAAAGTTCAAAATCAAATTTTGGGTCGACGACCCAACATCCAAGTGATTCATTTCAAATTCAAAATTTGGGTCGATAGCCCAATTATTCAAAATTCTCAACATGTTCAAATTTCGGGTCGATGACCCAGTCTTTCAAACTCAAATTTCGGGTCGATGACCCAACATTCCAAGTAATGTCAAATTCAAACTTCGGGTCGATGGCCCAGTTTTTCAAAATTTTCAAATTCAATTTTCGGGTTGATGACCCAATCTTTTAAATGATCCAATTTCAAGATCGATGATCCAAATGTGCCTATGTGATGATTATTGCTCGTACATTTTTTTGTGCTTCAAATATAGCAGGATATGCTTCAACTGGGGGCTCTAAAGTCTTCGACTTTAGAGCCATCACAAACTGGGGGCTTTGAAGCCGTTGGCTTCAGAGACCATTATCAAGATGTAAAGGATGACATCCACCAAGAATTCAATTCAATACAAGAGTATGAAATGGAGGAATTCCTTAGCGGAAAGCAAATGATGAAAGCGGCGGCAACCTCCTCGGAAAGTCCCGTCCCATTTGGACACCTGCCAGCAGATGATAAATTTTGGGCAAATGTCAGCAGATGATGAATTTCGGACAAGGGCAACCGATGATAAACTTTGGGCATGTGTCAGCAGTTGCCGAACTACGACGCGGGTTTGATTCCGTCAGAAACGGATACGTAGGCGCCTAAGGATAAGGCTCAATCCACCATGTATGCAATTTTATGGGTCGACGACCAACGATGATAATTTGACACAACAGAAGCAAGAGTCAATCCCCAACGAAGTTTCAGGTATGATGTCTTCTTATGGTCAAGTAGCTTACATACGCAAGTCTAATGGACTATAAACGACCCGAAATCCTCGGTCGAGAGGGACCTGGGGTATACTTTGACTTTCGCCTTGTCCAAGCCTCAGTCAAAGTGGGGGCTCTGTAGATACCCGTATCCATCGATATTGGAACTTATAGAGAACCCGACAAACACCCGATGATGATAGGACACATGTATTCTTTAGTTGTCATTGTCATTATTTGGAGCTCGTTTTACGATGTAGAATGGGCGTCGTCGATGAAGTATTTTATTAATTTAAATGATATTTAAATTAATGTTTTTTTTAAGTGAGTTCATTTTATTAATTTAAATGATATTTAAATTAAAGTCTTTTTTAAGGTGATTTCAATTTAATTTATTTTATTTTGAATTTATTTTCCCAAGTTTATTTTATTGAAAATAAAATAAATATTTGATTTGAAAAATCATTTTATGAGTATATTTGGTTTGAAAAATCATTGATTTTAATGTGTTAATTGATTTGAAAAATCGATTTGAAAATTGAAAAGAACTCGTTTTGAACATGTGTTTTTGAGCTCGATTTTAGCTCGGTTTTTGAGCCCGTTTCCTTTACGAGTTGGCACGAATCTCGAGTACACTAACCAACCTAAGCCTCTACCCATCCAACCCAGTTCGAACCCCCTTAACCACGGCCCAAATCCCATCCCAAATCACCCCCAACAGCCCGCATACAAACAGCCTACCCCCTGTTTTGCGTGATGAATCCCGAGCCCAAAACCCGCTCCAAATACCACCAAAACCCGTGCCCATTAACCCTAACCCATACCCTAATATCCTACCCATATTACCTTACCTTAATCACCAAGAAAAACCCCCAAACGAACCCTAGAAAACCCCCCAAAAGCTGCTGGACAGCAGCTATGTTCAGCCGAGCCCGTCTGCCTCTCCTCCCTTTTACCCTACTTTAACTCCTTATAAATACCCACCCTTCACCATACATTCATGCCTATAAGTTCTCCATACATCCTACCTTCACTCACAAGGTTTAAACCTCAGAAACAAACCCTAATTGCCTCTCAAAAACCCTCCACAAAACCGACATCCAAACTGAAACAGTTTGTGTGTCCTCTTCGAAAAACAATTTGTTCCTCCTTCAAACCTCCATCAAAACTCGAGTTTCTTGTTCCTAATTAACCATATAACATCCATCTACACATTAGATAAAGATTTACGAGCCAAATTGCCCTTGAGAGTACACGAAATCCCTCGAAAAACAGAGTGTTATACACTCTGTTTTCGCGGTTTGTTCCTGTCTGTCCAGTTCTGTTTGTGCTCGTTTTTCGTGCCCAATAACTCAAAACGAGCAGGGGTTGCTTTAAGATCTCTGTTCTCCTCTCTTTCTAGTTTTCAAAACATCTTTTAAATCGAATTTTCATCGTGAAACGAGGGAGAAATCGCTGTTTGAAAGTTGCTGTCCAGATTCGATAAAAACGCGTGTTTGCTTTGTTTCTTCGTCGACGACGGCCTCTCGAGATAAAATCTACCATCGATTACGACCCAAGACGGTGTCAACGATACATGTAGGTTGAGGGTGCATCAAATCCTCCTCTTTCTCCTTTTTTATTTCGTTTTTATGTTTGTTTTTCTTATAGTTTGTTTTGTTTGTTTATCGCTTTTTATTTATCGTTTAAATTAACTATGAAACTAGTTTAGTCCGAGTATGAGTTAAAGTACCACCATGAACACCCGTGTTGACTTGAGATGGGAAAGGAAACCGCTACATCAGTCGGTCGTACACCCCCGTCTCATTTACATATCCTCGTGTTCAAGGTAGGGCATAAATAAAACGAATTTCTAACCTGTCTCCTCGTTTTTGACCCTTTGTTTGTCTCGGCCAATTCGACCCACCTTAGGACCCGTTGCATGTTAGTATGACTTCTGATTGTTAACATATAACTTATTTAGATGACATTAGATCAATTCAATAACCTAATTAGACACGATAGGTGGCTTCGACATAAGCTTTAAAATCAACTAACAATTCTGTAATTCAATCGAATGCATCTCTCTCTCTCTTTCACATAATTGCTCGCTAGTATGAGAGTGCGTGATTAGCACCTTCTTATTGACACTCGATGAGTTAAATTAATTAGTGAATTTGACCTAACTTGACCCCTTTTAGGCCGTGTAGAATGCCCCTTTGCGCGACATCATCTCAACCGATCAACGTCGTTTTCAACTTGTTTTCTAATTTGTTTCGAGTTCGTTTCGCAATCATTTGATCTAACTAATGAACCTGACCTAGGACCTAGGGTAGCCGTGTTTGGTTTGGCCGTGATTTGGCCGTGTCTTTTGGTCCTTTTGGTTTCGTTCGTTTTATGAATCGCTTGTTCTTTATCGCTTTATAACTTGTAATTTATCGTTTGTTCATCGAGTTGTAATTTTCAAGTTAGTTTCCCTTTATCGAGTCAAAACCTCTTTCAAAAACCTTAGTTTTGTTTGGTTAGATGGTTGTGTCCCAATGCATGTAAGAGCGTAGTAAATCGCATGTTGTTTAAAGCAACATGGCCCGGTTTATGCTAATGCATGCTTTGGTGCGTAGCCCTATGTCTAATTCGATGAGATTAAGTGAAAGCACACATCACGAGGAGTGACCCAAGGCCGTGAGTCATGTAAGCCGTGGGCCACCCCTCTTGTGCGCGGTTTCCTAGGCCGATTGGCCGTGTAATGTGTCGTGTACGGTTCTGTATGTAGCAATTGTATTTAGATCGAATTGTATCTTTAATTTATTGTTGTGTCGGCATGAAATGCCTGGTTTGTAATAGGTAGATCCCAACGGCTCCCCATTCCCCTAAGCCTTGTTTGCTTTCGTTTATATGTTGCTTAGATCAATCAACCCACATGCTAAATTACAACTTTGACAAAGTTAGTTTAGTTGCATCTAAATCGACATAGAAACTTCACATGTTAGGGTTAAAAGGATGTTTGCATTTCATATATCGTAGTAGCTATGACCTTGTTTGAAATCCATACTTGACTTAGTAGAGGCCGTTATTGACGGGCGGGGTTGGGTGTCCTTATGGGCTTCCCAACACGTACCCTCACCCCTTACTCAAGATCTATGGTTTGTGGATCCGTCTAAATACCATTGGATTACGAGAGTCATTCAAATCGAGTGATATAGGGTACAAGTCTTTATCTTTAATCACTCGTAGTCGATTGGCTTTATGCTTTTCGATGAAAGGTGTAAAGTTGACTTGAACGGTTCCAAGTTCCCAAAAAACTTGGTGGCGAGCCTAATTTGTCTTAATTCGATTCGAAAGAACCTCGAGTCGATTATGCCTAGTGTGGATCCCGCGGACACAGTTTTCGAGGGCCTTGTCCACACACGTCGAAGCCTACGTCCACTATTCTCGATTAATAATTTTAGTACCTCTCTCCGGATTACAAAATTATCAACCCACTCGTATAGCTAACTCTAACTATAACTTAATTTGAATATCACTAGATATTTGGTTTTGACTATCTTAAGTTACTAAGAAAGCACTTGATTGTTCTTCTAAGTGTTCACATAATTGAACGAGTAAGAAACAATATGAAGTACTATTATCTTATGACGTAACCTTAAGAAAAACGAGCAAGGACAATATATCAAAGACAGGCATAAGTTCTTAGCACGGTCAATAGTCACTTTGTAACTCGAGTCTATACCACGAGGTAGGGAAGGTAACCGAACCGGTATCCTGGCTCAGAGGTTCTATAAAAACAAGGCCAAGACACAACACAACCCTAGTCCTAAATCTGCGCAGACCTAGACATGCGGATACACACCACCGCACCCAAGACCCATAATTTTATAAAACCATGTGAGTACCCTAAGGAGTCCACCAAGGGGTTGGCTAGTACTTAAGCTGACCACTTACTCTCAAATTAAGTAACGAGGTCATGCCCCAACTTGGATATAAACCCACCAAGTCAGGAACACAAAGGCTATTGAGCAGTGAACATACACTCGTCAAAGACTATAAAGACCTATCTTATGACAAACACAACAATACCATACGTATAAGCAGCTGGCCAACAACACAATCCTCAATATTAATGGTACTCATAACCTTTATATATTCAATTACCTAAATTGTAAGAATGAGAAACCAACCTGCAAGAAGTATATTCAGCTGACAATCCAACAAAATCTCCAATATCAATAATAATCCAAATTCCAGCTAACCGTTAATCTCATAATTCATGAGAACAAGCTAAAATGGCAACAAGGCAAGAAGACTCAAGTATAAGGTAACCAATTCATCCAACAACCAACATGTGAAAATCACAAATATTAAGGCATCAACATAAAACATCCAAAAACAACCAATCTCACCTCAAAGACAAACCCTCGACCCGAGTCCCGCGACGGGTCATCGGTCAAATCGAGGCTGACCGGTTTAAACCTAGTTTGACCAAACTCGTTCGGTCAATCTGGCCCAGCTCAGAGTCTTGGCCTACTTTGGCCCAAATCACAAATTTTATCGCAATATTATTCTCATGCTATTTCCAATTTCTATCATGTGAAAAACGAAAGTAACACATTATCAATCACCTAACTACTTAACAAACACCAAACACAACATCAACTACTAATGTGACATTAATTCGTCGAGTAACTTGGAATAGTTACCTTAAGCTAGAAAAAGGCAAATAACCCTTGAGAAAGCTTCTAAAACCAAAAATTTCTCTTCATCTTCAACCACATATGAGCCACCTAAAATAATTATGTGAAAGGTCGATATTAACGAAATATCGTTATATAAAATAAGAGACGGTTATTTAATTATATTTTAAATGACCCAAGCCTACACTACGAGCACCCATAGCCACGGCTCTTGGACCGTTTGAGCAGTCCTAAACGCGACTTCACGAGCAGCCATACCCGGCCTCACAACCCGCCACCACACAGCCCATAACAGCTCAGTTTTCAGACGGAATTAAGAAAGTTGGCTCAAACCACCAACCAAACAATGACCAAAAACAAGTATAAGACCATCTCACAGCCCCCTTTTTACAATTAGACACAATACAATCGCAGTTAAAATCCCAAATAGCATCCCAAAACAATCCATACATGTCAGCATACACCGTCTTAAATATACCACTTACTAGCTAGCATCCCAAATGATCCCTAGAGGTCAGTATACACCGTCTCAATCATCTCCACATATCAGTATACACCGTCTCAACTATACAACTGACTAATTAACATCCATAAGGATCCCTATATATACACCGTCTCAACTATAAAACAGACTAACCAGCTTTCAAAATACACATATTTAATAAGTAAAATCGAGTAACCTATAATTGTTACCTTTTTCCGATTGAACTAATCATTTATGACTAACAAATCTTCTACAAGACCGTCTATCTTAGCATCTACAACCGTCTTATAATAAATAAAGATGAAAATATAACTTGGGTTTGTAAAAATACATGACGAAAATGAATGTTACTTACATCGGAATGACGAGAACGACGAAAGGAGCGCTATGGAACAAAAATAGTTGAAAACGGATAAGGAACGAAGCACCGACGTCGATTAACAGATCAAATTTTAGAAAGGAATGAAAACTCGCCCAAAAGAAGAAAAAATAACGAAGAAGAAGAAAAGAGTGCGTTCGGGAAATGAGACAGCAGCCTGCTAGCCTGCTATTTATTATACGTACGTTTCTTCGTCGTTAAGAAATTTCGCTCGTTTTTAAAACCGTCTCGAGTTAATAAAATCGGTTTTAGTAAAAGTTTCAGTAATAAAACGGAATCAATAATAAATAAATTTAATGAGTGAAAATAAAATAAACTCACTAGTTAACGTAAATAATAATATCGGCTTGAATCGGAATTATTAGCGATTTTTTCAAAACTAACGGATATTAATAAAAATTGCTAATTTAGTGAAATAAGCTCAAAATAGCTAATTGGACGGTTTTGTTCCCAAAATCCATCTCGGGTTCACTTAAAACAACTTTCATAAGGACTCGTAAAGAACGGAAATTATTAAATAAATAAACTCGAACTAACTTCAATAAACCCGAACTAACTTTAAATAAACTTATTAATGATTATTAAAATTAACGTATCGAATTATGATGAAATTAATTAATTAGCTAAGCATATATATATATAAATCGTTAAATGATGTAATTAAATTCAAAATAGCAATTAAAAGAATTTTATCCAATTTAATAAAATACGGGGTGTTACAATCACCCCATCTTTTAAAAAGTTTCGTCCTCGAAACTTGAAAGTATAAATGAAAAGCTATAAAAATAAAACTGGAATTGGAATCGGTAACCAAAACATTTTAAAGGTTATTTATCGTAAGAATCAAAATTCTTTCAAAAGTTTCAAATAAAATTTTCGACAGAACCAGATTCTCATCAAAGGAACGGAAGTGTTCTCGTTGCGCATTCAAGAACATCACATTCCAAATCCAAGATAAGGTCAAAGGCAAATCATTTGTATAACTCAAAAATCAAAATACTTTCAAAAACATTAATGAAGAGTTTTCAAAAGTATAAGTCTCATTCATGGAACAAAATTGCTCTTGTCGTGCACACAAGAACGCTAACTTTCCAAGTCAGAGATAAATTTAAAACAAAAACTATTCGCCGACAAGCGTAGAACAAGTTATCAAACGTTTCCAATAACTAGTTCTATCATCCGATCAACGTCAAAATCAAAGAAAAAGGCAATCCACTCAAATTTTCTTTTGCGAAAGACAAAATAGAAATGAAGGTTTCACCTTTAAACTAAAAGGGGAGTTAAATTCCTGAAATATAATATTAAACTTTGACAAAGGCATCATGATTAGATCAAAGTGAATAGAAATTGGATAAAATTTACAAAAATCTCATATTTAGCAACTCAAAACCATGATAAAGAAGTCTATACTCAATGAACAATTAGAGAATTAAATCGAATTTTCATTTTCCAAATCTTTACAAGTAGGGAAAATTTTGTAATAGTAACATAAATTTTTAACAACGAACCAAAAATGGTAGCTTGAAATATTTAGAAATTGTGCGAAATGAAAAGTAAGTTAGACGTCATGGATACAAGTATGCTAAGAGGGTTCAAGCTTAACCAACAAAAGAGCCACGATGAATTTCATAGGGTAAGAATTGAAGTAAGGTCAGCAAGGATATCAAAGATAGAGTTTCACAAGATACTAGTGTCCAACTTAAAGGAGGAGCAAGATGAAGCGAGGAAATGAGGTATGAAAGGTAACGCTCATGATCAAGGAGAAAGGGAAATTAGACAACAAGGAAACGCTAGATACTCAAATCTCAAACAACAATGTCATCACTCCACTAAGGAAACAAAGGGTAATAACCAGGTCAGGAAATGATAGGAAATTTAAAAAGGGATATATGAACATGTCAAGATGTGAGCCTAAAAGAGTCGAATCATAAAGATAACTAGTTAACAACCAGTAAGAGATATTAGAATTAGGGAGGTATTCAAGACAAGGAAATAATGAGTAAACTTTTATACTTAAGAATCAAATCCAACCAAGGTATGAACGAAAGGGAGGAAAACGATTAATGGTACGAAAGAGGATTTTTAAGGCTTAATCCATACGCTTCCTAAAACTTAAGGTTCTCTCTAACAAGGTCACGCCTATTAGGGTATTGTACCTTCATAACACAACGACCAAATCCCAAAACAAGGGTCAAGGTAAAATAAATGCTCACTTAAGGGGTGATAAATCGGTTAGATACTTCTTCCACCTATCTTATCACATATTAGGATTTCCCTAAATCAAATCTACCACTCAAGTATAAAAGCATCTCTTTATCTCAAGCACTCGACACAACCTCAATGTTTTAAAAACCAAAGAATGAATTGTCAAAGACTTCTCAACAAAGTTCTCAAGGAACAACTAACACCAAATCACATTCCCAATCTATACGGGATTGTTAACATCTAAAAATGGGTTTTCTTCCAAATTCATATTCTAAACTTATCTCATGTTTACTCCTAAGGCGACGACGCTCAACCTACTAAGCTTTCAAATCCAAAACATAAACAACAAAGCCAAGTTCTATAACTTTAATTACATAGGCAACTCATTCCTAACACAAAGAATCCACCAATCAATTATACTCACTTTGTCAAGGAACTAGGTATAAGAATCACTAAGTATGTCTCATCACATTACCTAAGTCTTTCTAACATCACATCCTCTCAAAACCAGGGTTAAGGGTCGGACACAAACAATCTCCTCAAAAGTCGAATTTTCCAACCAAGGTCAACATTCCTCACAAGAAAGAGTACTATCTAATGGCGTTAAGGGAGGATAAGCAAAGAACAAAGGACAAGTTAGGAGTACAAGCGTAGCTTTTAAAGTAAAACAGAAGAGAGTTTAGAAGGAGGATAAGCACCAAGAGATTAAGAATAAGGCGAGATACAAAAAGAACGAGAAACATCTTCAAGGAAGTAGAAGCATTCTTCAAAGGTTGAACAAATCTTCAATCCTCAACAATAGGCACTAAATCTTGATCTTCTTAAAATATAAGTGTCCTTTCAATGGAACGGAGATACTCTTGGCGATCACTCAAGAACATCAATATTCCAATTCAAATACATTTTTACACCAACAAATGATAAAACTAATTATCAGACGTCTCCAATAACAAGCTTTAACACTAATTGACGTTAAAACCAGTGAAAAACATTAAAATATTTCCAAAACCTTTAGTTCAAATTTTTTTTTTTTTTTATAATAAGGGTAATAACTCTATTAGCTATAGATAAGCTTACGGTCATTGATCCAAGAACGCAACAATTATTAAATGACAATCAACAAACAGGTTAGTACCTAACAAAGAGCAAACACAAAGAGACTACAACATAAGGTCCTAAGTCTACCCATCTTACCCATCTCTCAAGTTTATTATTTTAAGGTCAAGTTATTTATATTGGGGTGCACAAACGTGCGTCGGGAGCAAATATGCTCTGATACCAACTGTGACACCCTCATTTATCGCGGAAAAGTAAACACGTAATTTCTAAATAAAAACTGCATGGATATGTTTGTAATAGGTTCATTTTAGTAAACACCTGTAACTTTTAAAACCTGAACCTGTTATAAAGATATCCAATTGGAAGGTGTCAAACATGCAAGGTCCAAAATAAATCTCATGAATGAAACATCGCTAAAGTCGCGAAACAAAGTTATACAACCCAAATATGAGAAAGGGAGACATATGTCCCTAAAATGTATGTGACATAAAAAGTGTATAAGGGTTACAATAAAATAAAACCAATCTAGGTTCCAAGGTTTCTTTGCTCGCTAGCTCGTCCATGTACCTCATATATGCATCACCTACCTGTCGATCGCATTTTATACAAATACGAAAGCCACAGTCAGTGGGGAGTAACTCCGAGTTCTCCCAGCCACGAAATGTCATAATTAATATAACATGTAAACATAAGAATATGAATACGAATCACACAATGCCTTAGCATATAGATGCTAGACAATCGTGCTTATCATGTGAACAACAATATAACAACACATAGTCCTAGCATGTGAATACTAGACCGACTCATACTACACTATCATGTGAATCACATAACATCCAGGAATCCAAACTCTATCAACCATAGCCGGCTTGCATCTCACCTTCTATGATTCATAGAATCATCAAACAAGAAAGGATAATATATCAAAGACAGGCATAAGTTCTTAGCACGGTCAATAGTCACTTTGTAACTCGAGTCTATACCACGAGGTAGGGAAGGTAATCGAACCGGTATCCTGGCTCAGAGGTTCTATAAAAACATGGCCAAGACACAACACAACCCTAGTCCTAAATCACCAGACCTAGACATGCGGATACACACCACCGCACCCAAGACCCACAATTTTATAAAACCATGTGAGTACCCTAAGGAGTCCACCAAGGGGTTGGCTAGTACTTAAGCTGACCACTTACTCTCAAAATAAGTAACGAGGTCATGCCCCAACTTGGATATAAACCCACCAAGTCAGGAACACAAAGGCTATTGAGCAGTGAACATACACTCGTCAAAGACTATAAAGACCTATCTTATGACAAACACAACAATACCATACGTATAAGCAGCTGGCCAACAACACAATCCTCAATATTAATGGTACTCATAACCTTTATATATTCAATTACCCAAATTGTAAGAATGAGAAACCAACCTGCAAGAAGTATATTCAGCTGACAATCCAACAAAATCTCCAATATCAATAATAATCCAAATTCCATCTAACCGTTAATCTCATAATTCATGAGAACAAGCTAAAATGGCAACAAGGCAAGAAGACTCAAGTATAAGGCAACCAATTCATCCAACAACCAACATGTGAAATGATAATCACAAATATTAAGGCATCAACATAAAACATCCAAAAACAACCAATCTCACCTCAAGGACAAACCCTCGACCCGAGTCCCGCGACGGGTCATCGGTCAAATCGAGGCTGACCGGTTTAAACCTAGTTTGACCAAACTCGTTCGGTCAATCTGGCCCAGCTCAGAGTCTTGGCCTACTTTGGCCCAAATCACAAATTTTATCGCAATATTATTCTCATGCTATTTCTAATTTCTATCATGTGAAAAACGAAAGTAACACATTATCAATCACCTAACTACTTAACAAACACCAAACACAACATCAACTACTAATGTGACATTAATTCGTCGAGTAACTCGGAATAGTTACCTTAAGCTAGAAAAAGGAAAATAACCCTTGAGAAAGCTTCTAAAACCCAAAATTTTTCTTCATCTTAAACCACATATGAGCCACCTAAAATAATTATGTGAAAGGACGATATTAACGAATTATCGTTATATAAAATAAGAGACGGTTATTTAATTATATTTTAAATGACCTAAGCCTACACTACGAGCACCCATAGCCACGGCTCTTGAACCGTTTGAGCAGTCCTAAACGCGACTTTACGAGCAGCCATACCCGGCCTCATAACCCGCCACCACACAGCCCATAACAGCTCAGTTTTCAGACGGAATTAAGAAAGTTGGCTCAAACCACCAACCAAACAATGACCAAAACCAAGTATAAGACCATCTCACAGCCCCCTTTTTACAATTAGAAACAATACAATCGCAGTTAAAATCCCAAATAGCATCCCAAAACAATCCATACATGTCAGCATACACCGTCTTAAATATACCACTTACTAGCTAGCATCCCAAATGATCCCTAGAGGTCAGTATACACCGTCTCAATCATCTCCACATATCAGTATACACCGTCTCAACTATACAACTGACTAATTAACATCCATAAGGATCCCTATATATAATTATACACCGTCTCAACTATAAAACAGACTAACCACCTTTCAAAATACACATATTTAACAAGTAAAATCGAGTAACCTATAATTGTTACCCTTTTCCGATTGAAGTAATCATTTATGACTAACAAATCTTCTACATGACCGTCTATCTTAGCATCTACAACCGTCTTATAATAAATAAAGCTGAAAATATAACTTGGGTTTGAAAAAATACATGACGAAAATGAATGTTACTTACATCGGAATGACGAGAACGACGAAAGGAGCGCTATGGAACAAAAATAGTTGAAAACGGATAAGGAACGAAGCACCGACGTCGATTAACAGATCAAATTTTAAAAAGGAAAGAAAACTCGCCCAAAAGAAGAAAAAAGAACGAAGAAGAAGAAAAGAGTGCGTTCGTGAAATGAGACAGCAGCCTGCTATTTATTATACGTACGTTTCTTCGTCGTTAAGAAATTTCGCTCGTTTTTAAAACTGTCTCGAGTTAATAAAATCGGTTTTAGTAAAAGTTTCAGTAATAAAACGGAATCAATAATAAATAAATTTAATGAGTGAAAATAAAATAAACTCAGCTAGGTAACGTAAATAATACAATATCAGCTTGAATCGGAATTATTAGAGATTTTTACAAAACTAACGGATATTAATAAAAATTGCTAATTTAGTGAAATAAGCTCAAAATAGCTAATTGGACGGTTTTGTTCCCAAAATCCATCTCGGGTTCACTTAAAACAACTTTCATAAGGACTCGTAAAGAAACGGAAATTATTAAATAAATAAACTCGAACTAACTTCAATAAACCCGAACTAACTTTAAATAAACTTATTAATGATTATTAAAATTAACGTATCGAATTATGATGAAATTAATTAATTAGCTAAGCATATATATATAAATCGTTAAATGATGTAATTAAATTCAAAATAGCAATTAAAAGAATTTTATCCAACTTAATAAAATACAGGGTGTTACAACCCATAAGTCGTTTTACTAACCAATAGAGATATGCAAGTTATCCATTATAACAACCCATATATCGATACATATGATTTCGAAATATGTTTAAAGAATTTTATCCTTTTAAAAATAATTTTAAAACTATTAAAATCGTGCCATTAAAATCCTACCCAAAGTTATAGTAGAAACAGCTATAACTTTAAGTTTAGTAAGTAAAGTTATAGGTGAAATAGCTATAACTTTACCTTCCCAATATTCTTTCCTTAAGATATCGTCATTAGATGAAGACCTATACTAGCTAATCTTCCTGGAGATCTTCAGTGATAGGATCTTCTCTTTATCTTGACCAAAAGCTCTTCATCTTGAGCTTGTTAAAGACTTGATCTAGCCTTTTGCTTGAGTGATCATCATACTTGAAACTTGTTACAGTTACTATGACGCTTTAAGAATCTTCAATGTTATAGCTCAAGCTGCTATAACATTACTTGAATGATGCCTCACAAATCATCAATGTTATAGCTAAGAATGCTATAACATTACTTGCTAAACTTGTAAACCAAAGTCAATCTAACAAAGACTAAACAAACGATTACGAGCAAGAGTATATATAAAACGAGGCACACACTTGTCATTGTCAAACCTTAATCATATATCTAGATGGTCCAACAGTCCCCTACGTCCCTTTTGGTCTAGGCTATGAGCCGACCGATGAAGACATCCAGGAAATGGGTCTCCTGGTATGGAAGCGCAAAAAGCAAAAAGTCATCCTCCGCCCCTACCACTTTACTCTCAATGGCTACTTCGTCCCCGAGGGAGAGTCTGATATTTAAAACGGCTTTCCTGAGCCAATCTACGACCCCGCAGCAAAGGTCAAGCACTTGGGTTTAGAAGTCTTTCAAGACTGCTACTTCACCCCTAACAACAACAACAGAGCTGTGTCGACCAAGTTTTAATCAACCCCTTGCCTAGACGGGCAAGCCGTGAGTCTCTTTTTCGAAGAAAACAACATCAAGCACCTCAACTATGAGCACATCATCAACATTTCCCTTAAAGACAACCAATTCGATCCCACTGCCTTAATCTCTAATACTGACCCAGAGAAAGCTATCCAAGGCTGGATAAAGACTATCAAGTGGTCCGATCGTCAAGGCCGCATTCTCAAGATCACAACTGGAGAAGGCCCCATGTTCAAAGAGGGAAGTGAAGACGAGACTGGGTCTGAGTCTGAGTCTGATGACAAGCCCGAGTCAGAGTCTGTGTTAGGTCCTAATGCTTCCGATGCCCCGGCTAAAATCCCTTTTTTCCACTATTTTATCACAAACTTGTGGCTGCCTCAGAGCCTGAGTCAACTAGGGTCACCCCGACCACCACAGAAGGTAGCAACCGGAAGCTTATTCCAGGGGCCACCTCCTCTACTGTGTCAAATCTGACTGCCCATGAGATGTCTGTAATATCCGAGCTTTTCGCTCAAGTCGACTTAATGAATGCTAAGTTTGCTTACGACTCGTCTCAATTTAACTGCAATGCAATTCTGAACGAATTTGAGGAATTTGACTTGAGTGACTACCCACCTCACCTAGCCAAAGAACTCAAAAAATGGGAAGATAGGATACCCATCATTGAGGAGACTGAACCCCTCAACGTAGGGACCAATATTACACCTCAAGAACTTAGGATAGGGACCACCCTTGACCCCTCGGAAAGACAGGAATTCATGGACCACTTACACGAATACAAGGACGTATTTGCATGGTCCTACAAAGACATGCCTCGGCTCGACAGAGAGATTGTAGAGCATAGGATACCCATTAAACCCGGAGCTAAACCCGTGAAGCAAAAAATGCTCCGTATGCGCCCTGAAAATCAAGGAAGAGGTAGACAAACAATTCAAAGTCGGATTCATCAAAGTTTCCGTATATTCTGACTAGGTGGCCAACATAGTCCCTGTACTCAAGAAAGACAGGAGAATTCGGGTTTGCGTCGACTTCAGAGACCTAAACAAAGCATGTCCAAAAGATGACTTCCCTCTACCACATGTTGACATCTTGGTAGATAACACCGTCGAGCACGCCCTATTATCATTCATAGACGGGTATGTTTGGTACAACCAGATCAAAATGGCTGAGGAAGACATGCACAAGACTGCATTCATTACACAGTGGGGTACATATTGCTACACAGTTATGCCCTTCAGTCTAATCAACGCCGGAGCAACCTACCAAAGAACCGCCACCATCTCTCCTACTCGACATGATGCATAAGGAAGTGGAGGTATATGTCGATGACATGATCGACAAATCAAATGACCGGGACGGCCACATCTGCGCCCTTCGGAAATTCTTAGTTCGCCTTCGAAAATACAACATGAGACTAAATCCTCAGATGTGTGCATTTGGGGTCACCTTCGAAAAACTCTATTGGGACACGTCGTCAGCAAAAGGGGCATCGAAATTGATCCTACCAAAATCGAAGCTCTCAACCACATGCCTCGGCCTAAAAACGAGAAGGGGATTCGAGAATTTCTCGTCAAGTCCAATACATCAGCCGCTTCATAGCCAAGCTCACTATGATTTGTGAACCTATCTTCAAGAAGCTCTGCACCTCCGATTACACTTATTGGATGCCGATTGTCAAAAAGCCTCCGACAGGGTAAAGGAAATCTTATCCAAGCCTCATGTCCTCATGCCACCAAAGCAGAGAATTCTCTATCAATATACCTGACCGTCACCGACACAGCCATGGAAGCAATGCTAGCAAAAACAGTCGACGGCAAAGAACGAGCCATCTACTACATCGGCAAAAAGTTCATCGAATACGAAAAAAGATACACACAATTGGAAAAGACATGGCTTGCCCTGATTTGGTCAACAAAGAAGCTACGACATTATATGCTCTGCTATACGGTTCACATCTACTCCAAGATGGACCATGTCAAATACATCTTCGAAAAGCCTATGCTAAACGGAAGCCTTTCCAGGTGGACACTCATGCTATCCGAATTTGACCTCAATTTCGTACCCCTTAATATTATCAAGGGAAGGGCAGTCGCCGATTTCCTAGCAGAAAATCCAGTCAACGAGGATCTAACCGCCGACACATGGTCACTCCCTGAAAAAGACATCCTTTGTGCCGACACCGACGCATGGGACCTATACTTCGATGGTGCATCAAACCTTAGAGGCTTCGGGGTAGGAATACTTCTAATATCACCAAAAGGGGAATATGTTCCGATATCAGTCAAGCTAGACTTCACCGTCACCAACAATGCCGCCGAATATGACGCGTGCCTTATTGGCCTACAAGCAGCCATAACACTTGGCATCAAGAGGTTAAGGGTTCACGACGATCCCTCACTCATCATCAATCAGGTGTCCGGATCATGAAAAATTCGATGCGACAGCTTAGCACCCTACCAAGCAAAAATCAATCAAGAGGCCGAATTCTTTGACCAAATCGACTAGTTCCACTTGCCACGGGAGGAAAACCTAGCAAAACTTGTTGATCTTGTCAACATACCCGACGATATGACATCTATACCCCTATGTGTCGAGAGAAGGAGTGAGCCAGCTCACATATGCGCCATCAACAATGACGAGGAAAACCATGTCGAACCTTGGTACTAAGCCATCCTCAACTACAAAACAAAAAACGAATTCCCTCCCAACTCTTATACAAAAGGACAAAGAGCCATCCGGTTACTTGCATCACTATTCGTGATAAACCAAGAACAACTATACAAAAGAACACCCTAAGGGATCCTTCTCCTTTGCATTGATCACAACAAAGCCAAGAAAGTCATGGAAGAGGTCCACGCAGAGAATGTGGCCCTCACATGAGCACAATGATGCTAGCCCGAAAAATCATGGGATTAGGCTACTACTGGACCACCATGGAAGCCGATTGCAGAAACTACGTCAAATATTGCCACAATTGTCAAATCTTCGCCAACATACAACACATACCTCCATTCCTTTTATACACCATGACATCACCCTTGCCTTTATTGACCTGGGGCATCGACATCATCGGAAATGTCAACCCGATAGGCGCCAAAGGGCATTGCTTTCTCCTTGTCGCAATCGACTACTTCACCAAATGGGTAGAAGCACAATCCTATGCAATCTTGACCGCCAAACAAGTGGCCAAATTCATCCAAGACAACATCATCTGTAGATATGGGGTACCCCATGAAATCATCAACGACCAAGACTCCCACTTCCGGGCCGAACACAAGCCTTGCTCGATATATATAAAATCAAACGACATCAATCATCCCCCTATCGTCCTCAAACCAACCGAGCGGTATAGGCAGCAAACAAAACACTCGTCACCATCCTCAAGAAGATGCAAGACAATTACCGTGATTGGCCGAGCGAACTCCCATTCGCACTCTGGGGATACCGAACCTCCATTCGAACACCAACAGGAGCAACGCCCTTCTACCTAGCATACGGTATGGAGGTAGTACAACCAGTGGAGTTGGAGGTTCCATCTCTATGCATCCTACTAGAAAGTCTAGTCCCTGAGGTCAAATGGACCCGTCGAAGGTTTGAACAACTCACACTCTTAGACGAATAGCGACTCAACGTCTTACACTACGTCCAGCTATATAACCGACGTATACAGCGGGCATGCAACAAAAAAGTCAAACCCAGAAACATCAAAGAAGGCGACTTGGTCCTCAAGTCGGTTCGAGCACCATTACCTGTCCATCCGATGGGGAAATTCAAACCCAATTAGGCCGGGCCGTACCTAGTCAAGAAAATCCTTTCGGGGGGCGCAGTGAAATTGAGTGACCTAGACGGGGAGGATTTCACAAACCCGACCAACCTAGACCAACTCAAAAAAAACTACCCTTGAACCTTAGCAACCAGCAACCTATCCCTAGTTTCACAACTAGTGACCACAATTTCCCTTTTAAGTCAATTCTTCAAAGCGCTTTGATTTGAAATTCCATGTTTAATCGAGTCTAAGTTACGGCACCTTGCCATGTTTCAAACAGCCTTCGATCTATCAAAGGCAACATCCATTTTCACTCAAACAAAACATTTGAACTACGAGCATGGTTTGATTTAACCTCTTCAGGTGGATACGTAGGCAGTCCTTCTCACATCAGAGGGATACAACCACAAAACCCAAACAAAAATTAACAAAACATTTGAACTACGAGCATGGTTTGATTTCACCTCTTTAAAAGGATACGTAGGCAGTCGTTTCTTACGCAAGAAGGATACAATCATCCCACAAAAACAACTAACTCATACAAGCTTCAAAAAAAGAAACACCCTCTTTTCTCCAAAAACAACGAAAAAAAAAGAGAGCCTTTCTCCCTTCCCACAAAAATCCCCTTCACATGTGCAATGTTTGGATAATTCAAACGGAATTGCCTTTACAAGATGGGTGGAAGAAACAACAAATGTTCATAAAATTTGCTTAACATAAGAAATCCTCCTATTTAATTAATAATGAGAAGGATTACAAACTTGACAACAAATAAAGCTAAGCCAATACACCACTTGCCAAGCTAGAGTATTGACTAAGACATCTGACATAGTAATTCTAGCACAAATACACAATACATAACTAGTACAACATAATAAAAACACCCAAACACTAATACAACATATTTTTAAAGTGGGTAATGGAGGTCTTCATTCTTCTATTCTACCCTTGCCTTTACCTTCGGGACACATCTTCCCCTTGTACTTCTTGCCAGCCCGCCTAGCATGGGCTTCCTCTTCGGAACGGATCCTCATTGGATCCACAACGGAAACGGCATCCGGTATCTTACAAGACCCCATGCTCGGCCCAAGCCGAGCCTGAAATACCCGCCCTGTTAGGAACCCGTTGGCCGTCGTTAACTGACCTTAGACACATGTTTAGACCTTTGGGAGCCTTTGTAGTTTGATCTTGCGACATAGTAACCTTTGAAGTTTAGGAAGCTTGATCAAGCGGGGGCTACTAGATGGAGGAGCTCGGTGACTCTATCGAGTAGAGGCCATTCGATCGAGTAAGTTCCATACTCGATCGAGTAACTGAAGTTCAGCGGTAAAATATAAATCGTGAAGTTGTTAAACAAAAATCAGTTTTATTTCATTTCTCCTAAACCTAATTGTCGTTACATCTCTCTCCTTCACCAACATCCATCCTTTAGAGCCCTTTGTGAGTTGAGACACCATGGGGATGGCAAGTATGAGTCCGGTAGCGGTCTTGTCGCCGGAATGCTGTGTAAAGGTAAGTCGTCATCATCATCATTGTCTTCCTTAGTTTTGGTTATGGTTGTGGTATTAGTAATAGAGTTTGTCATACTATTTGTAATAGATGGTTATGTGGTTGCTTGTCGTCATATGGTCGTACGCGGTATTGTTGCGGATTGCTAAAGGTAGGTTTTCCAACTCAGTACTGCTGGTTGTTTAGTATGTCGATTGTATTGTCTAATTTGTTTGGGACGTGTGGATTGGTTGTAGTTCGTTGGTTGGTTGTTTTAGTTTGTCTCTGGTTCACGAGGTGCGCCCTCGGCTGAGTGGAGTCACTTGCGGGAGTGGCTTCATGCTCTTGATTCGCCCCTTGTAGAACCCGCCACAAGAGGAGATGTGCACATTAAGGAACATGGGTTTGCGCTCGGTATTGTTGAGCGGGACTGAGGTGGGAACGGTTGTGGTCCCCCACTGGCGGTGTGGATTACTGGTTGCGGCCGTAATCTGGCAGCACATGACCTTGGGATATTCAGTGGAGTGATGGGTGATTAGGAGTAGTGTTAGTTAAATGTAAGTTGTAACTAAGGTTTGTGTGTTTTCTTCAATTACTAACCTTGTGTGGTGTTGTTTGTATTTTCTTCTTGTGTTGTGTCTGTCGTGATCTATTATGGTGAGCAGTGGTTTCAACAGCTTGATATGTGGAGCTTAGCTGGGTGCTTTGGAGGGGCGAGTCGACCACGAGTCATGGCAAAGATAGTGTTGAAAGATCATAGATCCTTATTAGACTCTCTAATTAATAACAAATTATCTCACAATATGCTTATTTAGTGATCTATGTAACATGCATGCAAATATAAAAGCATAAACATAAAGATTAAGGAAAAACAATTTCCTTACATTGATATTTATGGTAAAAATGGGCAGAAACTAGATCACCTATCTAGCTTGTTCTTGAGCTAAATAAAGATGGATGATCCTGCTAGAAAAACCTTCAAAAAGAAAGTCTCCTTCAAGTTGCACCCAAGAACAACACCCAAAATAATCATACAAGTACAAACTAGATACTTGTAAAATTTAACCCTTGATAATATATAAATAATACTAACAATCTTAGTAATTATTTTTGGTTACTAACAACTTAGTAGATGATGGTTTTTGTTATTTTAGAGAGAGGAACCAACTTAATACTTCACATGCAAAAGTGAATTCAAGTGTGTAGGAAAAATGAGCAAAAGTTATCATAAAAGGAGGGAGTAGGGGAGTAAACTTGCTTAATTTTTGTCCAATATTTATGACATGCATAATGATGTTATGACAACTTATGAAAGAAAAACAAGTAAAGTGAAATGATTATAATTATAATCATCCACTACACTCCATTTACACGGTCCAATGTCCCATTTACGGGTCCATTTTGGTTCTTATATTTGTCGCACAAATACGTGTAAATTTTATTTAAACATCGGTTTATGTTTAAATGTTACCCGATTAATGTCGTCTTAAATAGTCCGTAAATATACGTGTACCACTACACATATCATTTACGTACTAATATTAATCACATTAATCAATTAGTACAGTTTTAGTGAATTAACAATTAATTAACTAAAACCCGTCTCCCAAAATTTATTATTCAATTATCGCATAATTAAATAATAACTGCCGTGCCTCGAATTCGCAACTCGAAATCTCTCTAAAATAATCGACTAACCTTTTAGTCTATAAATCAAGGGACTAAATAAATTGTATCTCATACAATCAATTAGTTATCAATTGGGGTTCGTTCGTTTAGGTGTGACCGAAAGGGGTCAGTTGATCACCGCCGTCTCACGACAATAACGTCAAACTCTAGTTAGCCAACCGTTATCGATTTATGTTAATCAACTGACGAGGATCAAATAATTAAATATCTGATGATATTCCTTTAATGAGATTTATTATGTAAACGCACTTGATCGGTCCGTTTCGTGTTCACAATTAAATAGATGTGGTCGTTGGGTCATGTCCGAATCAAAACACAATTTATAGCTTCACAAACAACCCTACAATTAGTAAAGAGGCAAGTAAAGGTCGGATCCCAAGGGACGGGAATTGAGATGAGATTTCTATTGAAACTAGTGGTGTCTTAGGGGTGTCACAATTAGGGTTGATGTAGAAGGTCACTAACTAAAATAGCAATGCAAGTAAACAAGCAAGATGAATTAAAAGGGTTGTAAACAATTGATAAAAAGCACTAGGGTGTCATGGGATCATAGGGGAATCATGGGAATTGATCATACAAACATGTTCTCAAATTATAAGCAAGCAATTATTATTGTGATGGATTGAGTTGGGTTATATCTTACAACCCTAGGAAAGTTTGGGTTCCGGAGCCGAATCGATTAGATTGTACAACACCTACAAGTCGACTTAATCTTCCCTACTCAACAACATGTATGGTCTAATGAGACTCGAGTTGGTTTATGTCTTACAAGTCTCATTGAAAAGATAGGTAATGGGTAAAAAATGCAAGGATTCATAGGCTCACATTTCATCAAACATAACATGTGCATGAGTTGAGATCAAAACAAGCAAGCAAATAAACCACGAAAGCATATTAATTTAAGCATGAATCATTCCCCATGTTGGTTTCCCCTAATTACCCATTAACCCTAGCTAAGAGACTACTCACTCATTATCATGTTGATCATGCTAGCAAGGTTGTCAATCATACCAACAAAAGGAAACATGATGAATAAATGAATGTAATTAACAATAATTAAAGAGGGATTAAGAGAAAAATACCTACTAATGATTCCAATAATAAAGCAAAGATAAAAGAAGTCCTTGATGCTTGATTGAGAGGTTGTCAATCTCCCAATAATAACCCAAATAATCTTCAATTACCCAAAATAAAGGATGAACAAAAGAGAGATTAAGGAAATAAAACTTGTATTAAAACTTGATTAATTGTTGATTACAAAACTAGAGATTTGATTGGTATTAACTACTCTAAGAATTGATAAGAAGAACATACTCTTCTAATTAGACTAATGGGGTATTTATAGTGGAAATTAGGGGGATGCATTAGGGTTAACTAAGGGCTAAACTAGTAATTACACTTTCTAGATTGAGCATGGAGGAGCCGGTATTTTTCGAAGGAAGGGCTTCTTTCTTTGTAGCTTGGAGAAGACAAAATTGTGCTGTACAGGAATCCGTGCATTTTGGAGTCGGGACGGGCGGATTCTGGCGGTGGAACACGGGCGGCTTCAGGTGAATCCTGGCGGATTGTGGTGGCTGCAAACCCGAGCGTCTTTGGAGGAAACCGCACGGATTGTGTATGTGGAGGACGGCCGGATTGTAGACAATCCGCACGGATTGTTCCTCAACAACATTTCTTCTTCTTTTTCTTCCCTTTTCTTCATAAAATCCTTGGGGATTTCCTTGGGGACTCAAGAATCCTTTCTCAACATTGCTCATCTACTATAATATGTACAAAGGCCTTCTAATCTTGTCTCTCCTTGATGCTTGGTCATTGAATTCGATCAATTTAGTCTCGTTTTGCCATGAAAATGCAAGATTCTTACTCCTTTCCTACCAAGGGATCAAAATCTCAAAGAATATGCAAAACAAAGAACTAAAGATAATAAATGACCCAAATATGCACTAAAAAGCATGGGAACAAGGCTAATTCGGGGGCTAAATATGCGCTAATTATGGTCACATCAAATATCCCCAAACCGAACCTTTGCTCATCCCGAGTAAAGAGCTGACAAAGACTAAGACCATTATTTAAACTAACCTAATAACATAGTCGATATGAGACAATTAGCGGGTCTCACTCCGCCCCTTCAACTGACAACAAGACAATCATGAGGTAGGATGCCTTCTTGCAAGGCAAGGTGGGTCTTGCCAAAATGGCGACACATCCAAACATTAAGCACACAAAATCACATAATGGATGCATCTACAAAAGGAATAGCCACTTCCTCATCAAGTGGCGGAGGCACTAAAGAGGAAAAAATTTAAGAGCATGTAATCCTTCACATATACTAGTTCAACAAATTACTAAGGCTAAGAGGATGGCACTAAATCACCTCCAAATGGTGTTAAACTAGACTACTTTCGTCCTCAATTTCGAAATGCTTTCGTCAAGAGCGATCGGATGGTGGTGGAATGATGATCCCTATGATGCTACTAGCATATGACATGATGTAACACCCCGTAATTTCGGACCGTTATTATATTGCGGAAGTAATCTATTAATCAAGTTGAATTTAATATTAATGTATTTGAAGTAATAATAATTCAATGAAATATAATTCTATTATATTTTGAAGTAAAGTATTTATTTTGATAGTTTCGAAATGTTTAAAAATAGTTTAAATCATGTAAAAACCTTTTATTTCGAAATAAGGGCATATCGGGAAAAATGGCAATTCTTGTGAAAATTGGGCAAACGATTTTGGAAATGGGTCATATGAGTACTCAATCTTCTTGTAATCTCGTGTTTAAGAACTTTGGCATCATCGGAATTTGCATTTGACAAACGGTTCTAATTATCGTCGAAACGAGCCAAAACCGACTAATGAAATTCCCCCGAAAATTCCGCTCCTCTCCTTCCTTTTGGGCGGCACACCTACACCCCTCCTTCCCTTTGCATTTTTTCTTTTCCACCTTCATTTTCCTTGAACATCCTAAAGCCTTCTAAACTAAAAACACCATTTTTATACTAAAACCTAAGCTTTCTCCGCTAATTTTCATCATAAATTACTCGTTTCTACTCCAAATTTCATAAGGATTACATATTTGGAATCCTCTCTTCATTTCCAACATCCTAATATGTATTAAATTCATTTGCCCTAAATTTATTTTATCCACCATTTTTAGGGTTTTGATTATAGTGCTTATAATTGTGTTTTTATTGTTTATTTAGGTGAAGATTTAGAAGACGAGTTTGGAGACTCGTATATAGTTGAAGATAGTGGCTAGCATGTATATTAGGGTTTGGTGTTCAAGGTGCTAATTGCTCATTCTTAGCTTAAGGTAACATATTTCGAGTTACTCGACGAATAAATGTCACATTCTTTGCTTTTTGTGTGATTTTGTGTATGTTAATTGAGTGGTTTATTTCACATGAAAATATGGGTTAGATTCATGTCTTTTGTAAGTTTATGTTCACATATTAGTATGGAAATGAAATGGGAATGATTAATTGATGCTTAAAACGATGTTAAAATGAACAAAAACGGAGAAACGGAGAATTGGGGGTAACGGCCCAGCAGGCCTGGCAGGCCCATGCAGGCCCACGGCAGCCCTGGGTTGGCCCGGGTCAGCCCGTTGCTTGTTTGCGCGATTTTTCATGCGTTGTTCGTCGTTTCGGGTTTATTAATGTTATATTTAGTATAAGTAACATATGGGTAATCATATGAAATGAACAATGTTAGTAGTAAATATAATGTTGATGGTAAAATTATGCTTATATTGGTAGTTTGCACATGTTAGGATAGGCTATGATATGAAATTGTAATGAATATACTAGAAATGAATTTTATAGCGATTATTGCAATGTTTGGATGATAATGCCGAAAACTGAGTCCTTAGTCCCTTTGACTGAATCGATGTTAGTCAATTGTGTGATTGGTCAGCCGCGATTGAACCCGTACCTGTCGCAGGGCTGGGGTTGCGGGTAAAAATTCGGTTGGATGAATTATTGTGAGAAATGGATAATTGGCCTTAATCCTGTTTTAGGCCACTTATTATGTTTTTATTTCACATGTGTTGTTGGTTGGTTTGAAAGGTTTCTTATATTGTAGAAACGGCCCTAGATTCCCTGAAACCTTTAATATTGTCAATGTTGCTTGAAATGGAATTAGTATTGAATACTTCTTGCAGGTTGTTGTGTTTGTCATAGATAGGCCTTTATAGTCTTTGACGAGTATATGTTCACTGCTTAATAGCCTTTGTGTTCCTGACTTGGTGGGTTTATATCCAAGTTGGGGCATGGCCTCGTTACTTATTTTGAGAGTAAGTGGTCAGCTTAAGTACTAGCCAACCCTTTGGTGGACTCCTTAGGGTACTCACATGGTTTTATAAAGTTGTGGGTCTTGGGTGCGGTGGTGTGTATCCGCATGTCTAGGTCTCATGTGATTTAGGACTAGGGTTGTGTTGTGTCTTGGCCATGTTTTGATAGAACCTCTGAGCCAAGATACCGGTTCGATTACCTTCCCTACCTCGTGGTATATACTCGAGTTACAGAGTGACTATTGACCGTGCTAAGAACTTATGCCTGTCTTTGATATATTGTCCTTTCTTGTATGGTGATTTTATGAATTGTAATAGGTGAGATGCAAGCCGGTTACAATTGATAAAGTTTGGATTACCGTTTGTTACATGTTTCACATGATAGCTTAAATTGGTCAGTTTAGTGTTCATATGTTAGAATACTCGATAATTAAATTATTTATGATGTTGTTTACATGTTACATTAAACATGATATTTCGTGGCTGGGAGGACTCGAAGTTACTCCCCACTGAATTGTGGCTTTCGTGTTTGTATAAAATGCGATTGACAGGTTGATGATGTTTAGATGGGGTACATGGACGAGCTAGCGAGCAAAAGAACCTTGGACCTAGTTTGGTTATATTTTGTAGTAAACCTTTAAACATATGGTTGTGTTATATTTTGGAGGGACATATGTCTCCCTCTTTTACTTTGGTTTGTATCATTTTATTCTCGCGACTTTAGCAATGTTATGTAAATTAGTTTGTTAGTATTTGCAGGTTTTGGCACTCTTCATTTGGAAATGTTGTGAATGGTTTAGAAAAGTTTTTAAAATTACAGGTTTTATCTAGTTGAACCAATTACAAACATATCCTGTCAGTTTTTTTGTAGAATTTACGTGTTTATTTAACGCTAAAAATGAGGGTGTCACAGTTTGGTATCGAGCTTGTTGCTCCCGACGCACGTTTGTGCACCCCACTTAAAATCAGTTGACCTCTAAATAATAAACTTGAGAGATGGGTAGGATGGGTAGATTTAGGATTTTATGTGGTAGTCTGTTTGTGATTGCTAATTGTTAGGTACTAATTAAATTCTCTCTTTTGCAAGATGGCTCCGCCAAGAAGAGTTGATGATGCTATTTTACAAGCTCTTACTCAAATTCTCCAAAACCAACAAAATCAGCAGAATCAACAAGCTCCTCCTCCTCCCCCGCCTCCTGAGGGTACTCCAGGCACCTATACTTGGGTGGCTAACCAATTAACCCGAATCAACACCCCCACATATGGTGGAGAAATTGATCCAGTTGCTCTTACGGGGTGGTTTCGAGAGTTAGAGAAAAGCTTTACGTTGTATGATGTTAAGAAGGAACATAAAGTGAAGGCGGCATCTCACTTCCTAGTACGAGAAGAAGATCGATGGTGGTCCATGATCGGGCCTACCGTTTCATCAGAACCGGGTTTTGACTGGGAACGTTTCAAGGAATTAGTGGAGGCCCGATTCTATCCGCAAGAACTTAAACAATGTTTGAAAGAATTCATGGAATTAAAGCAAGGAAGCCTTCCCTGTTCGGCCTTCACCGATAAATTCAACGAGTTAGCTCATTATGCTACTAGATTGGTGAAGGATGACAACGAAAAAGCTTTCTTTTATCTTAAAAAGCTCTCTCCTAAAATCAAAAGCATGGTCCGCCGGGACTCCACCAGCTTTGTTTCAATTTACAATGATGCTTTATGGGCTGAGAATGCACTGAAAGACATTGAAAGTGAAGCTCGTGCAACCATTCCGATCTTGGCAAGAGGCCTTTATATCCATCTTCTAGGCCCTATGCTCCTTCACCCGAGTTCACCTCTTCTCCTCTTACCCAAACAAGAGGAGATTTGATCCTCTTGTGCAAGCTAACCGGGGTGGTCAATCTTGACTTTTAACAACAATAAAAGTGCTAAAGACCGAGTGTGCTATAACTGCAAGAAACCAGTACATCCTGGTAAATGCTTCGTTGATCCTATCATATGCTTTTATTGCAACAAACCGGGCCACAAGGCCAATGTTTGCCCGGAGAAGAAGGTGACAGCTCCTACTACTCCCCGCTTTGCCCCGAAAGGCCGAAAGGCCGGATTTTTGTCATGAGCCGAGCAGAAGCAGAGGCACACCCTGATATCATTACGGGTACGTTTTCTATTTTTGATGTTCCTTGTTTGGTACTATTTGATACGGGTGCCTCTTTATCTTTTATTTCAATGAAACTCTCCGATAAGTTATCACTTGAATCATCACATGGAGAAAGCACATCTATATCCTTACCCTCTGGTGATGTCTTTTCGTGTTCTAAAATCTATCCGGGAGTTCCTATCTCTATTGCGGGATCTATATTTCCAGCAAATCTTTTCCGATTTCCGCTTGAAGAATTTGATGTCATTTTGGGCATGGATTGGTTACATACTTATCAAGCTCGATTTGAATGTCGGGACCAGAAAATAATTCTTACAAGCCCTTCAGGTCACCGTGTGTCTTATCAAGTGGTTAAAAGACAAACCAGTGCTAAATTAATTTCTGCTATGAAGTTTGTCAATGCGATGAAAAAGGGTCATCAAGCCTTCTTGTGTATGGTGACTCCTTCGATTCTTCCTCTCTCCTCCTAAAGAGAACGTTCCAGTGGTGTGTGAATTTCCGATGTTTTTCCCGATGAGCTACCGGGATTCCTCCCGGAAGGGAAGTTGAATTTACTATTGATCTTATTCCTGGTACCGCCCTATTGCTAAAGCTCCTTATAGGTCGGGCACCGTCTGAAATGAAAGAGTCAAGGCTCACCGGATGATTTGATTGCCAAAGGTTTTATCCGACCTAGCTCTTCACCTTGGGGTGCTCCTGTTCTCTTTGTAAGGAAGAAGGATGGATCTATGCGGTTATGCATAGATTATCGTGAACTTAACCGGGTTACTATCAAGAATAAATTTCCTCTTCCTAGAATTGATGATCTTTTCGACCAACTCCGAGGTGCTTCCACTTTTTCTAAAATTGACCTTCGTTCGGGCTATCACCAGATTCCAGTCCGAGAAGTCGACATTCCTAAAACCGCCTTGATGCGAGATATGGTCATTTCGAGTTTACGATGATGCCATTCGGATTGACCAATGCTCCAAAGAGTATTCATGGATCAGATGAACCGTACATTCAGAGAACACCTTGACAAATGTGTTGTAGTGTTCATTAACGACATCCTGATCTATTCTAAATCTGAAGAAGAACATGCCAAACACCTTCGTGCTATTTTGGAGATTCTGCGCCGTGAAAAATGGTATGCTAAATTCTCTAAATGTGAATTCTGGTTACCTAAAGTGACATTCCTTGGGCACGTCATTTCGAAAGAGGGCGTTACGGTAGATCCTACCAAAATCGAATCCGTTGTTAATTGGAAAAGTCCGACCAATGTTTCTGAAATCCGTAGTTTCCTTGGCTTGGCGGGTTACTATCGGCGGTTTGTGAAGGATTTTTCAAAGATTGCTAGGCCGATGACTCGATTCTTTGAAGAAAGAGTCTAAATTTGTGTGGTCTGAGGAGTGTGAAAATGCCTTCCAGGAATTGAAAAAGAGGTTGACTACCGCTCCGGTGTTGACCTTACCGGAAGAAGGAGTGGACTTTGATGTTTACTGTGATGCTTCTAGGCATGGTATAGGTTGTGTCTTGATGCAAAAAGGGAAAGTCATTGTGTATGCCTCTCGACAGCTTAGAGTTCATGAAGTTAACTACCCGACTCATGATCTTGAATTAGTCGGTGGTGCATGCTTTGAAGATTTGGAGACACTACCTCATTGGAGTCCATTGCAACATCTACACCGACCACAAAAGCCTGAAATACCTCTTTACCCAAAAAGATCTGAACATGAGGCAAAGAAGATGGTTGGAATTGGTGAATGACTATGATGCCGATCTAATTTATCACGAAGGAAAAGCTAATGTGGTGGCTGATGCTCTTAGCAGAAAATCCTGTCATTCTTTGAATTCTTTTCAGGAATTACCTCCTGAACTTGCTTTAGAACTTCAAAAATTAGGAATAAGCCTTGTAAAAAGGGGCTCTAATCATCTTAATGCCATGTCAGCCGAACCTGACTTCTACCGTGAGATCCGTGCTTGCCTTCCCGATGATCCTACTTTCAAATCCATTCGAGCTAAAATTCAACTTGGGCAAGCTAAAGATTGTAAGATTGATGATGATGGGTATCTTCGTTATCATGGTAGAATCTATGTTCCGAGGGCAGCTAATTTGAGAAAAAGAATTCTTGATGAAGCACACCTCTCTCCTTACTCCGTTCATCCGGGAGGTACCAAAATGTACAAAGATTTGAGATTACAATTCTGGTGGCCTAAGATGAAGATTGAAGTTGTGGAGTATGTCAGTAAATGCCTCACCTGCCAGAAAGTAAAGATAGAGCATCAAAAGCCCGGGGGTTTGCTTCAACCCTTGGATGTTCCTCTCTGGAAATGGGAGTCTATTTCCATGGATTTTGTGATGGCTTTACCCAGGACTTCCACTGGGAAGAATGCTGTTTGGGTGGTTATGGACCGATTGACTAAGTGTGCTCGGTTTATTCCCATCAAAGAGACCTGGAGATTAGAAGTTCTAGCTCGTGTCTATGTGGATGAGGTAGTGCGCTATCATGGGGTTCCTAAAGATATAGTTTCAGATCGGGACCCTCGATTTTGTTCTCGTTTCTGGACTGCATTACAGGAGGCCTTGGGTAGTAAACTATTGATGAGCACTGCTTTTCACGCCGCCACTGATGGTCAAACCGAGAGAACAATTCAAACTTTAGAGGATCTTCTTCGTGCATGTGCCTTAGATTTCCAAACTTCCTAGGAGAAATGTTTACCTCTGGTTGAGTTCTCTTACAACAACAACTATCAAGCCTCCATTAAAATGGCACCATATGAAGCTCAGTACGGTAGACAATGTCGTACTCCGGTCTGTGGGATCAAACCCAAAATGTTCCAATGTTAGGAACTGATTTGGTGACCGAGTCCATTGAACAAGTTAAAATCATTCGGGAGCGGATGAAAGCCGCTCAGGACCGTCAAAAATCATATGCTGATGTCCGTCGTCGACCACTTTCTTTTGAGGTTGATGATCAAGTATTCCTTAAAGTGTCACTTATGAAAGAGGTGAAACGATTTGGCGTAAAAGGGAAGCTGAGCCCTAAATATATTGGACCTTTCCGGGTGATTGAAAAGATTGGTCCTGCTGCTTACCGTTTAGAATTGCCCTCAAATCTGAGCAAGGTTCACAATGTCTTCCATGTTTCTCAGTTAAGGAAGTACATTAGTGACCCTAGCCATATCATCCAAGAAGAGATTCCTGAATTGGAGCCTAACTTGGCGGTTGAAGAAAGGCCAATCCGGATTCTCGAAAAAGCCAACAAGCAACTTAGGAGCAAAGTTGTACCTCTAGTCCGTGTTCTTCGGCGTTGTGGAAATGTCGAAGAAGAGACTTGGGAGACTGAAGCTTCTATGTTAGCTAAATATCCTGAATTATTCTCGTAAGGTATTCCTTTTTCTTACTCTTTTTCCGCGTTACTAAGCCGTATTTAATCATTATTAGTAAAGATATTATTCTTATTATGGAACTTTAAACTAAAATTTTGAAAATGCTTTTATGATTTTTGATGGTTTTAACATTAATGAGTGTTAAATCTCGTTATTGGAGACGTCCCAATAATGGGTTTTCTCATTTATTGGTGTAGAAATGTTTTTATATTTTGATATGAAATGTGGATGTTCTTGTCTGATCAACAAGAGTATCACCGTTTCATTGAAAAGATACTTATATTTTTCTTATGATTATATTATTAAGTTGTTGATTACTATAATTTCTCCTTCTAAGTTTCGAGGACGAAACTTTTTAAAAGGAGGGGTGATTGTAACACCCCGTAATTTCGGACCGTTATTATATTGCGGAAGTAATCTATTAATCAAGTTGAATTTAATATTAATGTATTTGAAGTAATAATAATGCAATGAAATATAATTCTATTATATTTTGAAGTAAAGTATTTATTTTGATAGTTTCGAAATGTTTAAAAATAGTTTAAATCATGTAAAAACCTTTTATTTCGAAATAAGGGCATATCGGGAAAAATGGCAATTCTTGTGAAAATTGGGCAAACGATTTTGGAAATGGGTCATATGAGTACTCAATCTTCTTGTAATCTCGTGTTTAAGAACTTTGGCATCATCGGAATTTGCATTTGACAAACAGTTCTAATTATCGTCGAAACGAGCCAAAACCGACTAATGAAATTCCCCCGAAAATTCCGCTCCTCTCCTTCCTTTTGGGCGGCACACCTACACCCCTCCTTCCCTTTGCATTTTTTCTTTTCCACCTTCATTTTCCTTGAACATCCTAAAGCCTTCTAAACTAAAAACACCATTTTTATACTAAAACCTAAGCTTTCTCCGCTAATTTTCATCATAAATTACTCGTTTCTACTCCAAATTTCATAAGGATTACATATTTGGAATCCTCTCTTCATTTCCAACATCCTAGTATGTATTAAATTCATTAGCCCTAAATTTATTTTATCCACCATTTTTAGGGTTTTGATTATAGTGCTTATAATTGTGTTTTTATTGTTTATTTAGGTGAAGATTTAGAAGACGAGTTTGGAGACTCGTATATAGTTGAAGATAGTGGCTAGCATGTATATTAGGGTTTGGTGTTCAAGGTGCTAATTTCTCATTCTTAGCTTAAGGTAACATATTTCGAGTTACTCGACGAATAAATGTCACATTCTTTGCTTTTTGTGTGATTTTGTGTATGTTAATTGAGTGGTTTATTTCACATGAAAATATGGGTTAGATTCATGTCTTTTGTAAGTTTATGTTCACATATTAGTATGGAAATGAAATGGGAATGATTAATTGATGCTTAAAACGATGTTAAAATGAACAAAAACGGAGAAACGGAGAATTGGGGGTGGCGGCCCGGCAGGCCCGGCAGGACCATGCAGGCCCACGGCAGTCCTGGGTTGGCCCGGGTCAACCCGTTGCTTGTTTGCGCGATTTTTCATGCGTTGTTCGTCGTTTCGGGTTTATTAATGTTATATTTAGTATAAGTAACATATGGGTAATCATATGAAATGAACAATGTTAGTAGTAAATATAATGTTGATGGTAAAATTATGCTTATATTGGTAGTTTGCACATGTTAGGATAGGCTATGATATGAAATTGTAATGAATATACTAGAAATGAATTTTATAGCGATAATTGCAATGTTTGGATGATAATGCCGAAAACTGAGTCCTTAGTCCCTTTGACTGAATCGATGTCAGTCAATTGTGTGATTGGTCAGCCGCGATTGAACCCGTACCTGTCGCAGGGCTGGGGTTGCGAGTAAAAATTCGATTGGATGAATTATTGTGAGAAATGGATAATTGGCCTTAATCCTGTTTTAGGCCACTTATTATGTTTTTATTTCACATGTGTTGTTGGTTGGTTTGAATGGTTTCTTATATTGTAGAAACGGCCCTAGATTCCCTGAAACCTTTAATATTGTCAATGTTGCTTGAAATGGAATTAGTATTGAATACTTCTTGCAGGTTGTTGTGTTTGTCATAGATCGGCCTTTATAGTCTTTGACGAGTATATGTTCACTGCTTAATAGCCTTTGTGTTCCTGACTTGGTGGGTTTATATCCAAGTTGGGGCATGGCCTCGTTACTTATTTTGAGAGTAAGTGGTCAGCTTAAGTACTAGCCAACCCTTTGGTGGACTCCTTAGGGTACTCACATGGTTTTATAAAGTTGTGGGTCTTGGGTGCGGTGGTGTGTATCCGCATGTCTAGGTCTGCGCAGATTTAGGACTAGGGTTGTGTTGTGTCTTGGCCATGTTTTGATAGAACCTCTGAGCCAAGATACCGGTTCGATTACCTTCCCTACCTCGTGGTATATACTCGAGTTACAGAGTGACTATTGACCGTGCTAAGAACTTATGCCTGTCTTTGATATATTGTCCTTTCTTGTATGGTGATTTTATGAATTGTAATAGGTGAGATGCAAGCCGGTTACAATTGATAAAGTTTGGATTACCGTTTGTTACATGTTTCGCATGATAGCTTAAATTGGTCAGTTTAGTGTTCATATGTTAGAATACTCGATAATTAAATTATTTATGATGTTGTTTACATGTTACATTAAACATGACATTTCGTGGCTGGGAGGACTCGAAGTTACTCCCCACTGAATTGTGGCTTTCGTGTTTGTATAAAATGTGATTGACAGGTTGATGATGTTTAGATGGGGTACATGGACGAGCTAGCGAGCAAAAGAACCTTGGACCTAGTTTGGTTATATTTTGTAGTAAACCTTTAAACATATGGTTGTGTTATATTTTGGAGGGACATATGTCTCCCTCTTTTACTTTGGTTTGTATCATTTTATTCTCGCGACTTTAGCAATGTTATGTAAATTAGTTTGTTAGTATTTGCAGGTTTTGGCACTCTTCATTTGGAAATGTTGTGAATGGTTTAGAAAAGTTTTTAAAATTACAGGTTTTATCTAGTTGAACCAATTACAAACATATCCTGTCAGTTTTTTTGTAGAATTTACGTGTTTATTTAACGCTAAAAATGAGGGTGTCACAGTTGGTATCAGAGCTTGTTGCTCCCGACGCACGTTTGTGCACCCCACTTAAAATCAGTTGACCTCTAAATAATAAACTTGAGAGATGGGTAGGATGGGTAGATTTAGGATTTTATGTGGTAGTCTGTTTGTGATTTCTAATTGTTAGGTACTAATTAAATTCTCTCTTTTGCAAGATGGCTCCGCCAAGAAGAGTTGATGATGCTATTTTACAAGCTCTTACTCAAATTCTCCAAAACCAACAAAATCAGCAGAATCAACAAGCTCCTCCTCCTCCCCCGCCTCCTGAGGGTACTCCAGGCACCTATACTTGGGTGGCTAACCAATTAACCCGAATCAACACCCCCACATATGGTGGAGAAATTGATCCAGTTGCTCTTACGGGGTGGTTTCGAGAGTTAGAGAAAAGCTTTACGTTGTATGATGTTAAGAAGGAACATAAAGTGAAGCTGGCATCTCACTTCCTAGTACGAGAAGAAGATCGATGGTGGTCCATGACTGGGCCTACCGTTTCATCTGAACCGGGTTTTGACTGGGAACGTTTCAAGGAATTAGTGGAGGCCCGATTCTATCCGCAAGAACTTAAACAGCAGAAGTTGAAAGAATTCATGGAATTAAAGCAAGGAAGCCTTCCTGTTCAGGCCTTCACTGATAAATTCAACGAGTTAGCTCATTATGCTACTAGATTGGTGAAGGATGACAACGAAAAAGCTTTCTTTTATCTTGAAAAGCTCTCTCCTAAAATCAAAAGCATGGTCCGTCGGGACTCCACCAGCTTTGTTTCAATTTACAATGATGCTTTATGGGCTGAGAATGCACTGAAAGACATTGAAAGTGAAGCTCGTGCAACCAGTTCCAGTCTTGGCAAGAGGCCTTTATATCCATCTTCTAGGCCCTATGCTCCTTCACCCGAGTTCACCTCTTCTCCCTCTTACCCAAACAAGAGGAGATTTGATCCTACTGTGCAAGCTAACCGGGGTGGTCAATCTTCGGCTTTTAACAACAATAAAAGTGCTAAAGACCGAGTGTGCTATAACTGCAAGAAACCAGTACATCCTGGTAAATGCTTCGTTGATCCTATCATATGCTTTTATAGCAACAAACCGGGCCACAAGGCCAATGTTCGCCCGGAGAAGAAGGTGACAGCTCCTACTACTCCTGCTGCCCCAGAAAGGCCGAAAGGCCGGATTTTTGTCATGAGCCGAGCAGAAGCAGAGGTACACCCTGATATCATTACGGGTACGTTTTCTATTTTGATGTTCCTTGTTTGGTACTATTTGATACGGGTGCCTCTTTATCTTTTATTTCAATGAAACTCTCCGATAAGTTATCACTTGAATCATCACATGGAGAAAGCACATCTATATCCTTACCCTCTGGTGATGTCTTTTCGTGTTCTAAAATCTATCCGGGAGTTCCTATCTCTATTGCGGGATCTATATTTCCAGCAAATCTTTTCCGATTTCCGCTTGAAGAATTTGATGTCATTTTGGGCATGGATTGGTTACATACTTATCATGCTCGATTTGAATGTCGGGACCAGAAAATAATTCTTACAAGCCCTTCAGGTCACCGTGTGTCTTATCAAGTGGTTAAAAGACAAACCGGTGCTAAATTAATTTCTGCTATGAAGTTTGTCAATGCGATGAAAAAGGGTCATCAAGCCTTCTTGTGTATGGTGACTCCTTCAGATTCTTCCTCTCTGCCTCCTAAAGAGAACGTTCCGGTGGTGTGTGAATTTCCTGATGTTTTTCCTGATGAGCTACCGGGGATTCCTCCTGAAAGGGAAGTTGAATTTACTATTGATCTTATTCCTGGTACCGGCCCTATTGCTAAAGCTCCTTATAGGCTGGCACCGTCTGAAATGAAAGAGCTGAAGGCTCAGCTGGATGATTTGATTGCCAAAGGTTTTATCCGACCTAGCTCTTCACCTTGGGGTGCTCCTGTTCTCTTTGTAAGGAAGAAGGATGGATCTATGCGGTTATGCATAGATTATCGTGAACTTAACCGGGTTACTATCAAGAATAAATTTCCTCTTCCTAGAATTGATGATCTTTTCGACCAACTCCGAGGTGCTTCCACTTTTTCTAAAATTGACCTTCGTTCGGGCTATCACCAGATTCCAGTCCGAGAAGCTGACATTCCTAAAACCGCCTTCAAGATTTGAGATATGGTCATTTCGAGTTTACGATGATGCCATTCGGATTGACCAATGCTCCAAAGAGTATTCATGGATCAGATGAACCGTACTTTCAGAGAACACCTTGACAAATGTGTTGTAGTGTTCATTGACGACATCCTGATCTATTCTAAATCTGAAGAAGAACATGCCAAACACCTTCGTGCTATTTTGGAGATTCTGCGCCGTGAAAAATGGTATGCTAAATTCTCTAAATGTGAATTCTGGTTACCTAAAGTGACCTTCCTTGGGCACGTCATTTCGAAAGAGGGCGTTACGGTAGATCCTACCAAAATCGAAGCCGTTGTTAATTGGAAAAGTCCGACCAATGTTTCTGAAATCCGTAGTTTCCTTGGCTTGGCGGGTTACTATCGGCGGTTTGTGAAGGATTTTTCAAAGATTGCTAGGCCGATGACTCAGTTGCTGAAGAAAGAGTCAAAATTTGTGTGGTCTGAGGAGTGTGAAAATGCCTTCCAGGAATTGAAAAAGAGGTTGACTACCGCTCCGGTTTTGACCTTACCGGAAGAAGGAGTGGACTTTGATGTTTACTGTGATGCTTCTAGGCATGGTATAGGTTGTGTCTTGATGCAAAAAGGGAAAGTCATTGCGTATGCCTCTCGACAGCTTAGAGTTCATGAAGTTAACTACCCGACTCATGATCTTGAATTAGCTGCGGTGGTGCATGCTTTGAAGATTTGGAGACACTACCTCATTGGAGTCCATTGCAACATCTACACCGACCACAAAAGCCTGAAATACCTCTTTACCCAAAAAGATCTGAACATGAGGCAAAGAAGATGGTTGGAATTGGTGAATGACTATGATGCCGATCTAATTTATCACGAAGGAAAAGCTAATGTGGTGGCTGATGCTCTTAGCAGAAAATCCTGTCATTCTTTGAATTCTTTTCGGGAATTACCTCCTGAACTTGCTTTAGAACTTCAAAAATTAGGAATAAGCCTTGTAAAAAGGGGCTCTAATCATCTTAATGCCATGTCAGCCGAACCTGACTTCTACCGTGAGATCCGTGCTTGCCTTCCCGATGATCCTACTTTCAAATCCATTCGAGCTAAAATTCAACTTGGGCAAGCTAAAGATTGTAAGATTGATGATGATGGGTATCTTCGTTATCATGGTAGAATCTATGTTCCGAGGGCAGCTAATTTGAGAAAAAGAATTCTTGATGAAGCACACCTCTCTCCTTACTCCGTTCATCCGGGAGGTACCAAAATGTACAAAGATTTGAGATTACAATTCCGGTGGCCTAAGATGAAGATTGAAGTTGTGGAGTATGTCAGTAAATGCCTCACCTGCTAGAAATTAAAGATAGAGCATCAAAAGCCCGGGGGTTTGCTTCAACCCTTGGATGTTCCTCTTTGGAAATGGGAGTCTATTTCCATGGATTTTGTGATGGCTTTACCCAGGACTTCCACTGGGAAGAATGCTGTTTGGGTGGTTATGGACCGTCAAAAATCATATGCTGATGTCCGTCGTCGACCACTTTCTTTTGAGGTTGATGATCAAGTATTCCTTAAAGTGTCACCTATGAAAGGGGTGAAACGATTTGGCGTAAAAGGGAAGCTGAGCCCTAAATATATTGGACCTTTCCGGGTGATTGAAAAGATTGGTCCTGCTGCTTACCGTTTAGAATTGCCCTTAAAACTGAGCAAGGTTCACAATGTCTTCCATGTTTCTCAGTTAAGGAAGTACATTAGTGACCCTAGCCATATCATCCAAGAAGAGATTCCTGAATTGGAGCCTAACTTGGCGGTTGAAGAAAGGCCAATCCGGATTCTCGAAAAAGCCAACAAGCAACTTAGGAGCAAAGTTGTACCTCTAGTCCGTGTTCTTCGGCGTTGTGGAAATGTCGAAGAAGAGACTTGGGAGACTGAAGCTTCTATGTTAGCTAAATATCCTGAATTATTCTCGTAAGGTATTCCTTTTTCTTACTCTTTTTCCGCGTTACTAAGCCGTATTTAATCATTATTAGTAAAGATATTATTCTTATTATGGAACTTTAAACTAAAATTTTGAAAATGCTTTTATGATTTTTGATGGTTTTAACATTAATGAGTGTTAAATCTCGTTATTGGAGACGTCCCAATAATGGGTTTTCTCATTTATTGGTGTAGAAATGTTTTTATATTTTGATATGAAATGTGGATGTTCTTGTCTGATCAACAAGAGTATCACCGTTTCATTGAAAAGATACTTATATTTTTCTTATGATTATATTATTATGTTGTTGATTACTATAATTTCTCCTTCTAAGTTTCGAGGACGAAACTTTTTAAAAGGAGGGGTGATTGTAACACCCCGTAATTTCGGACCGTTATTATATTGCGGAAGTAATCTATTAATCAAGTTGAATTTAATATTAATGTATTTGAAGTAATAATAATTCAATGAAATATAATTCTACTATATTTTGAAGTAAAGTATTTATTTTGATAGTTTCGAAATGTTTAAAAATAGTTTAAATCATGTAAAAACCTTTTATTTCGAAATAAGGGCATATCGGGAAAAATGGCAATTCTTGTGAAAATTGGGCAAACGATTTTGGAAATGGGTCATATGAGTACTCAATCTTCTTGTAATCTCGTGTTTAAGAACTTTGGCATCATCGAATTTGCATTTGACAAACAGTTTCTAATTATCGTCGAAACGAGCCAAAAACCGACTAATGAAATTCCCCAAAAATTCCGCTCCTCTCCTTCCTTTTGGGCGGCACACCTACACCCCTCCTTCCCTTTGCATTTTTTCTTTTCCACCTTCATTTTCCTTGAACATCCTAAAGCCTTCTAAACTAAAGACACCATTTTTATACTAAAACCTAAGCTTTCTCCGCTAATTTTCATCATAAATTACTCGTTTCTACTCCAAATTTCATAAGGATTACATATTTGGAATCCTCTCTTCATTTCCAACATCCTAGTATGTATTAAATTCATTAGCCCTAAATTTATTTTATCCACCATTTTTAGGGTTTTGATTATAGTGCTTATAATTGTGTTTTTATTGTTTATTTAGGTGAAGATTTAGAAGACGAGTTTGGAGACTCGTATATAGTTGAAGATAGTGGCTAGCATGTATATTAGGGTTTGGTGTTCAAGGTGCTAATTGCTCATTCTTAGCTTAAGGTAACATATTTCGAGTTACTCGACGAATAAATGTCACATTCTTTGCTTTTTGTGTGATTTTATGTATGTTAATTGAGTGGTTTATTTCACATGAAAATATGGGTTAGATTCATGTCTTTTGTAAGTTTATGTTCACATATTAGTATGGAAATGAAATGGGAATGATTAATTGATGCTTAAAACGATGTTAAAATGAACAAAAACGGAGAAACGGAGAATTGGGGGTGGCGGCCCGGCAGGCCCAAAGAGGCCGGCAGGCCCATGCAGGGCCACGGCAGCCCTGGGTTGGCCCGGGTCGGCCCGTTGCTTGTTTGCGCGATTTTTCATGCGTTGTTCGTCGTTTCGGGTTTATTAATGTTATATTTAGTATAAGTAACATATGGGTAATCATATGAAATGAACAATGTTAGTAGTAAATATAATGTTGATGGTAAAATTATGCTTATATTGGTAGTTTGCACATGTTAGGATAGGCTATGATATGAAATTGTAATGAATATACTAGAAATGAATTTTATAGCGATAATTGCAATGTTTGGATGATAATGCCGAAAACTGAGTCCTTAGTCCCTTTGACTGAATCGATGTCAGTCAATTGTGTGATTGGTCAGCCGCGATTGAACAAGTACCTGTCGCAGGGCTGGGGTTGCGGGTAAAAATTCGGTTGGATGAATTATTGTGAGAAATGGATAATTGGCCTTAATCCTGTTTTAGGCCACTTATTATGTTTTTATTTCACATGTGTTGTTGGTTGGTTTGAATGGTTTCTTATATTGTAGAAACGGCCCTAGATTCCCTGAAACCTTTAATATTGTCAATGTTGCTTGAAATGGAATTAGTATTGAATACTTCTTGCAGGTTGTTGTGTTTGTCATAGATAGGCCTTTATAGTCTTTGATGAGTATATGTTCACTGCTTAATAGCCTTTGTGTTCCTGACTTGGTGGGTTTATATCCAAGTTGGGGCATGGCCTCGTTACTTATTTTGAGAGTAAGTGGTCAGCTTAAGTACTAGCCAACCCTTTGGTGGACTCCTCAGGGTACTCACATGGTTTTATAAACTTGTGGGTCTTGGGTGCGGTGGTGTGTATCCGCATGTCTAGGTCTGCGCAGATTTAGGACTAGGGTTGTGTTGTGTCTTGGCCATGTTTTGATAGAACCTCTGAGCCAAGATACCGGTTCGATTACCTTCCCTACCTCGTGGTATAGACTCGAGTTACAGAGTGACTATTGACCGTGCTAAGAACTTATGCCTGTCTTTGATATATTGTCCTTTCTTGTATGGTGATTTTATGAATTGTAATAGGTGAGATGCAAGCCGGTTACAATTGATAAAGTTTAGATTACCGTTTGTTACATGTTTTGCATGATAGCTTAAATTGGTCAGTTTAGTGTTCATATGTTAGAATACTCGATAATTAAATTATTTACGATGTTGTTTACATGTTACATTAAACATGACATTTCGTGGCTGGGAGGACTCGAAGTTACTCCCCACTGAATTGTGGCTTTCGTGTTTGTATAAAATGCGATTGACAGGTTGATGATGTTTAGATGGGGTACATGGACGAGCTAGCGAGCAAAAGAACCTTGGACCTAGTTTGGTTATATTTTGTAGTAAACCTTTAAACATATGGTTGTGTTATATTTTGGAGGGACATATGTCTCCCTCTTTTACTTTGGTTTGTATCATTTTATTCTCGCGACTTTAGCAATGTTATGTAAATTAGTTTGTTAGTATTTGCAGGTTTTGGCACTCTTCATTTGGAAATGTTGTGAATGGTTTAGAAAAGTTTTTAAAATTACAGGTTTTATCTAGTTGAACCAATTACAAACATATCCTGTCAGTTTTTCTGTAGAATTTACGTGTTTATTTAACGCTAAAAATGAGGGTGTCACACATGACAAGTCTCGAATTCTCAACAAAAGTAAAGGTCATGGATCGTCCCAAGCTCGACAAAGTGGCTTGACAAAAAGGCTTTTGGGAATGAAATGCTCAAATCTTTATAAACAAAGGGTGGATATGACTAGTATTCAAAATTGTCCTCATTTCACTTTCACATTTCAAAAATTTAAGATGGGGTTTGTCCCTTCCGGGCTAGTGTCCTTTGCTTTCGCCAAACGCTTATTAGGCAACCGGTTAACCTCTAGACAATAGCTTTTCGGGGTGATAGTCACTATGTCTCTGGGCGGCCGAATTCACAACCGTGTGGGGGCCCAATTCAATGGATCCCGCTCCAAAGCACATCGAAGTGGTACGCCTCCATCAAAACAATTAAATTTCTCAACATTCAACAATTCATAACATTTTAGGTTTCCTTAGCATTAAATTACTTCCACATGACAAAACTTTCGAAATGAGCACTTCAAACTTATTGATAGAAAGTATTTTTGGGTTGCCTTACCACAAGGTCAATCAAAGTCACCTAGACAAGTTAAACCAAGTCCACATCGCATCACGGGGTTGGATAGGTGACTCACATGCAAACCCTTGACTAGGCTTTGGGTCATGGGTCAAAAGACACTAGTATGACACAATCTAGGGTGTTTTACAACCATTCTAGTAGGCAAAGTCTTAAGTTGAAAAAGTATTTATAATGGCTTAGTTGCTCTTGTCAAAGTTCCAAATTAGGCATTTTTCAAAACATTGTATCTAAATGCAACTACATGCTATGATGCAACTAATATAAACATCCTAATGCAAGTGATTCTATCAACTAATATGACATATAAACTAAATGCAAGTCCTAAGTTCACATTGTTATACCGCATCAATCAAAATAAAGCCACATAGTCATTAACATAAAGACGAAAAAGGAGATTGGAAAGATCATACCATGCGGTCTTCAATATCCTCATGTCTCGGATGTGGCGTAGTCAATCAATGTGAACAAGGATAGAACAAACACAATATATACAAGACGATATATACAAGACTACACTACAAAGGAAATAAACATGTTTTTGGGTTTTTCAAAATTTTTCAATTTTTTTGGATTTTTGAATAAAAGTTAAGTTAGAATTCCCATCCCCACACTAATATGAGCATTGTCCTCAATGGCCAAAATGATGGGAAAATATGTAAAGATGATGCATGATTTCTACACTAAATGCAATCTACACTAATCTACACTACATGATGCATGGTTTTTATTTATGACGGAGAGGATAATTTAGATTACCTCTCGTTGTGTATGCATTAACTTCCCCAAACCAAGTTAGACACTATTTCTAATGTCTTAAGGATGGGTGTAGTTCATGCACACACTATGCAATGCATGAAACTAATTTGTCATTTTGGATTTTGAAAGTGGGAACAATAAAATGAGAACACCTCAATGGTACCGAGGTGTGAGTCCTCTATGGTGCTAGGACTACTCCAACAATGATCAAGAAAATAATTAAAACAAAGAGAGAAATAGACAAACCATGAGAGGGTAGGAGCCTCCAAAGCTTGCTAATCTTCAGTCATATCATCACTATCATCACTTTCCTCATTAGAAGTGGTCTCATTGCCACTTCCCTCTTCATTTGCTTCTTCACTTTCTTCTTCACCTTGCTCATCATCTTGCTCACCATCCTCACCATCCTCTTCTCCTTCTTCACTTGCTTCCTCATCAATGTTATCATCAACTTCTTCATTACCGACAACCTCATTGTCACCCGGAACAACCCTAGATGCACTCGGAAATAGGACTTCTCTATCCGCCCAACTAGGCAAAGGACATGATGGATCAAGTAGTCCTTGCCTAGCTAAGTGTAGGAGGGGTGGATATTGAGCCAAGTAAGCATTTTTCCGATCCTCAAAGGCTTTCTTGTGCATTGCTTGCATGAGAAGAGTCAAATAATCATTTCTTGCTTCAATTCCATCGGGCTTGAACTCTTGGTACTCGAAAGGGTAGGGTGGTGTTACAATGGAAGAGGAGGGCATTTCAAGTTCACCCTTTTGTTGTTGGATAATATACTCGGCCTCTTTTGAAAGGGGAAGTAGATAATTGGTCCGGTGGACGCTTAGACGACAAATCTTTGAAGGCAAACTAAACGATCTAGCCTCACTAGTGAGCCATCCATACTTGGTGTCAAGAGGGTTATGGGCAACCCACTTGTACTTGTGTATCATAGTATCCAAATCAACAAGATGACCACCCTCCTTCGCTTCATACTTGTTATCTTTGTTGAAGTTAGGATCAAAGTATTTAGCTAGGATAGTGACTAGGCTGCCATTCACAATAACGGTAGTGCCTTTCTTCCCACAATCAATGTTGAGCCATCTATCTACCAAAAGCCTTAGAGAGTTGAAAGGCTTCGTGTGTACTCTTCCAATGTTCAAAGCCGACTCAAGAAGAACAAAATCAAGTTTGGTGAAATGGTTGGTATCTTTCCTTGCAATGATGGTGTTTCCTATGACCTTGTGCCATACTCTTATGTCCGGATGGTGGACTAAAAGAGCACGACTCGCATGAAAGTCCTCAAATTTCCTTCCGGAAATTGCCTCCCAAAGAGGGTCGGGGTCATACTTTCCAACATTCTTAAAATAACTCGGTTCATCACTAAGACCCAAAGCTTCACCCATTTCTTTAAAGGAAATGCATCTACTAACATTAGCTAGACGAAACTCGAGGTTCTCTCTAGACTCAACCTTGTTGACTTTCAAATAACTCAAAAATTCCAAGGTAAGGGAGGGGTATGCCAATTCTTTTGATTTAAACAATTACTCCAACCCCATTGCTTTAAAGAAGGCTCTAGTTTGCTCAAGGACATCCAACTTATCTAAGGTATCTTCACAAATAAACTTGGTGGATTGAAATGATTTCCTAGCAAACTTGGCAAAAGTGTCTCTATGGGTTTTGGAAATAAAAGTTACCTCCGGATAGTGCAAAAGTTGATCAATTTCCGGAGTAGTAGATGTTGTTGCTCCCATGGGAGGTTGTTGTTGTTGTTGCACTTCCAAGTTTGGGTTTGCTACCACCATAGTCAATGTTTTCTTTGCTTGAAGAGTCTTTTGCCTTAATTAAAGCGTCTTTGCCTTTGGTGCCTTTGCATTTGTTGCCTTTGTTGCTCCCTTAGTCCTTGTCATTGATGAATTAACCAAGAAAGAGTGAAAAATCTTCAATTTCTAGTGCACTCAAATCGATTTAAAGATAAAAGGCTTTGCCTTTATGAATTCAAAAAACGACTCAAAGGTTGAAGATTTGGTGCTTGGTTTTGATTTTTATTGAAAAAGGAGTGATTGATTTCTTGTTAAAAGGATGTTTTGATTTGATTTTGGTGAATGTAGTTGAGGAATTTTGTTTTTGTGATGGAGAGAATGAGGGTTTTGAGGGTTTTGAGTAGTGTTATGAATGAAGGAATGAAGAAATGAAGGTGGGAGGGGTTTTATAAAGCCCGAAAAATTTCGAACTGCAGGGGCAATCCGTGCGGTTTCTGCTCAAGACGGGCGGATTATGCCTTTTCTGGGTTGGGAAAAACTCGCCTAAAGACGGGCGTCTTTCAGTGAAGACGCTCGGATTCACAGACACGGGACGGGCGGATTCTTCAGAAGACGGACGGATTCCTTTACAGGGATTTTTCTTGTTTTCCTCAGCCAAGAAGACGGGCGTCTTCCTTTCAAGACGGGCGGATTTTCAAAGACGGGCGGATTAGGATGCAAGACGCTCGGATTCGCTGACAGTAAAAAATTTCAAAACTTCAGCTCATTTCAGGACGTGCGTCTTCTATCCAACACGCCCGGATTACTTGAAAACGGTAGGATTCTCCTGAATCCGCTCGGATTCTACCCCTTTGTACCCGGATTCAGTTCCATCCGTGTACAATGCATATCCCTTGTCATTCTTCCATTCTTCTTCATATATTGTGTTCTTCATTGTGGGGGCACTACTAAGGCATGGATAGCCTAGGCAATTGCCATCCCCACACTAAGCTAAAGCACTATACATCAATTGAAATCATTAGTCCCTCCCCCACTTCTCTCAAACATGACAATTATCTTGATCAAAGTATATAAAAATAAATCCAAAGATGACAAAAATGCAATACAAGAATTGAAATGCAAGTTAGAGAGTTAGAAATATTTACAAATAGTGGTTTAGGGAGGACTCCACCAAACTCTCATTCTTGATGAGATGTCAAGGGGGCATGTTCATGGTGTTGTTGATGCTGCTCAACACCTTGAAGAAATAATCAAAAGCTTGTTCATTATCGTTATAAAGTTCTTCAATAGACCTTGGCCCTTGTTGTCGGTCTTGATCGATGGCATTACTAATGTAGGGATTAAAAATCCCTTCGAATTCGTCGTCCCAAAGACCACAAACTTCATTAAGTTGATCATTGAAAATCTCTTGATTTAATGGAGACAACTCTTCCAATTTCTTCTCTTGGCCAATGAGGCCATCCTCTTCTTCTTTGCTTGTCTTTGATGAGCTTTGCAAGCTCTCTTTGTTACAATTCACTTGCTCTTTGAATGGAGCATCTTCAATTTTCTTCTTCCATTGGAGTTCCGACTTCTTCCTTTTATCCTTCTGACTATAATGATCGATCATAAAACACGGTTCATGTAAACGGGGAGCTCTCATAGTCTTGTCAATATTAAAAGTTATACTCTCATCTCCCACTTCTAGAGTGAGCTCACCATGTTTCACATCAATCACCGCACCCGCGGTGTGTAAGAAAGGTCTTCCAAGAATGATTGGAATGTTGGAGTCTTCCTCCATATCAACAATGACAAAGTCCACCGGGATGGAAAACTTCCCAATTCGTACGGGAACATCTTCCCATATCCCTAATGGTGTCTTCGTCGATCTATCGGCCATTTGGAGTGTGATATTGGTGCATTTAAGCTCTCCCATCCCCAACCTTTTACTCACCGAGTACGGCATAACACTCACACTAGCCCCTAGATCACATAAGGCTTTGTTTATCGTGGTGTCGCCAATGGTACACGGTATTGAGAAGCTTCCCGGATCCTTTAGTTTTGGAGGTGAACTCCCTTGAAGTATTGCACTACTCACCTTAGTGAAGGCGATAGTCTCAAGCTTCCGGATCGACTTCTTCTTTGTGAGGATGTCCTTCATGTATTTCGCATAGGCCGGCACGTGATTGATTAATTCCGTGAAAGGAATCGAGACTTCCAAATTCTTCACAATTTCCATAAACTTTCCAAGTTGATCATCAAATTTTGGCTTGGCTTGACGACTTGGAAAAGGAAGTCTAATCACAATGGGCTCCTTCTCCTTGACCTTGTCTTCATTTTTCTTTGAAATTTCTTCTTTTGATGATTCTCCATTTTTGGAGTTTTGCACAATTTCTTCCTTATCACTAGCTTCCACAACTTCATCCTCAACTTGCTTCTTCGGTGCTTCATACCTTATACCACTTCTCAAGTGAATGGCACTAACCGTTTTATGTCTTGGGGGATTACTTTGAGGTGGTAATTGCCCCTTTTGTCTTTGTGCGCTTGAAGATGCTAGTTGAGTCAATTGGGTTTCCAACATCTTGGTGTGAGCTAGGATGTTGTTGATGGTGGTTTCCTTTGCTTGACTATCTTTTTGCATTTGAGTGAAAAATTCTTGTTGATTCTTTTGCATTTGGAGGACCGCTTTTTGAACATCAAAACCTTGGTCATTTTGATGATTGTATGGATTTTGATTTTGGTAACCTTGGTTTTGGTTGTAAAAGGGTCTTTGATTTTGGTTTCTCATGGGAGGTGGGGTGTATGTTGTTTGAGGGTTTTGAACATTTTGGCTTTTGTATGAGAGATTTGGATGGAATTTGGTGTTTTCATTGTAATAGTTGGAATAAGGGGTATCACTCTTGTATGCTTGGAAAGCATTCACTTGTTCATTTGTTCCCCTACATTCACTTTGGTCATGTCCCAAAGTTCCACAATTCTCACATATCCCACTTGGGATTGATGAAGATGCCGTCATGGCATTAACATGATGCTTTGGTGATTTTGAGACTTCTTCAAGTCTAGCCATAGATTTTTCAAATTTCAAATTGATTGTGTCAATGTGAGCACTAAGTTGAGCACCCAATTGAGTAACGGAGTCCACTTCATGCTTTCCTCCTCTAGTAGCCTTGCGAGGTCTACTATATTGTGAGTTATGGACCGCCATTTCCTCAATTTTGTTCCATGTTTGATTGTCATCAACTTCGGTGAACATTCCATTTGATCCATATTGAGAATGTTCCTTGAATCTTCATATAAACCGTTCCAAAATTGTTGTACCAAGAACCATTCGCTAAGTCCATGGTGAGGACATGAGCGACAAATTCCCTTGAACCGCTCCCAAGCTTCATACAAAGATTCTTCATCCCTTTGCTTAAAACCCGTAATTTGAGCTCTTAGCATGTTAGTCTTTTCCGGTGGGTAGAATTTTTTGTAGAAAGCTAGAGCCAAGTTCTTCCAAGAATCTATTCCGAGAGTGGCCTTGTCAAGGCCCTTCAACCATTGTTTCGCGGTGCCAATTAGAGAAAAAGAAAATAAGACCCATCGAATTTGGTCTTGAGTCACACCGGTTTGAGAAATCGCCCCACAATAGTCACAAAAGGTTTCCATATGAGAATGAGGGTCTTCACTAGGCATCCCCCCAAATTGGCTCCTTTCGACTAATTGGATAAAGGCGGATTTGGCAATAAAATTTCCGGTCAAATGTTGTGGTGTGGGAGTACCATTGGGTAGGTTCTCCTCGGTGGGTACGGAATGTGATGAAAACTTAGGCATTGTAGGTTGATTTTGTGGGGTATTTTGTAATGGGTTCTCCCCACCTTCTCTTGCAAAAGGGTTGATGAACTCAATAGTTGGTTGAACAACCTCACTAATACCTCTCAAATTCCTCCTAGCAAACCTCCTATTGTTTGTCAAGGTTCTTTCAATTTCACGGTCAAAAGGTAACAAATCACCTTGTGACCTTCTAGACATGCAAAATATCAAACAACTTGAAAACAATTAGAACAAACCTTGATGAGTTTTACTTCCCCAAGGCAAAGAAAGACACAACTAATAACAATAAAGAAAATCTAAATCAAGTTAACACCTTCCCCGGCAACGGCGCCATTTTTGATCGGTCCGTTTCGTGTTCACAATTAAATAGATGTGGTCGTTGGGTCACGTCCGAATCAAAACACAATTTATAGCATCACAAACGACTCTACAATTAGTAAAGAGGCAAGTAAAGGTCGGATCCCAAGGGACGGGAATTGAGATGAGATTTCTATTGAAACTAGTGGTCTCTTAGGGGTGTCACAATTTGGGTTGATGTAGAAGGTCACTAACTAAAATAGCAATGCAAGTAAACAAGCAAGATGAATTAAAAGGGTTGTAAACAATTGATAAAAAGTACTAGGGTGTCATGGGATCATAGGGGAATCATGAGAATTGATCATACAAACATGTTCTCAAATTATAAGCAAGCAATTATTGTTGTGATGGATTGAGTTGGGTTATATCTTACAACCCTAGGAAAGTTTGGGTCCCGGAGCCGAATCGATTAGATTGTACAACACCTACAAGTTGACTTAATCTTCCCTACTCAACAACATGCATGGTCTAATGAGACTCGAGTTGGTTTATGTCTTACAATTCTCATTGAAAAGATAGGTGATGGGTAAAAAATGCAAGGATTCATAGGCTCACATTTCATCAAACATAACATGTGTATGAGTTGAGATCAAAACAAGCAAGCAAATAAACCATGAAAGCATATTAATTTAAGCATGAATCATTCCCCATGTTGGTTTCCCCTAATTACCCATTAACCCTAGCTAAGAGACTAATCACTCATTATCATGTTGATCATGCTAGCAAGGTTATCAATCATACCAACAAAAGGAATCATGATGAATAAATGAAAGTAATTAACAATAATTAAAGAGGGATTAAGAGAATTATACCTACTAATGATTCCAATAATAAAGCAAAGATAAAAGAAGTACTTGATGCTTGATTGAGAGGTTGTCAATCTCCCAATAATAACCCAAATAATCTTCAATTACCCAAAATAAAGGATGAACAAAAGAGAGATTAAGGAAATAAAACTTGCACTAAAACTTGATTAATTGTTGATTACAAAACTAGAGATTTGATTGGTATTAACTACTCTAAGAATTGATAAGAAGAACATACTCTTCTAATTTGACTAATGGGGTATTTATAGTGGAAATTAGGGGGATTCATTAGGGTTAACTAAGGGCTAAACTAGTAATTACACTTTTTAGATTGAGCAGGGAGGAGCCGGTATTTTTCGAAGGAAGGGCTTATTGGGGCTGGTGTCCTCCACAGTTAGTGCAATGACATATAAATTTCTAAAAGGATCAAAGGGTATACTTTTGTAATATTATCAGTTGGTCCACGTTTATCAATAACGGTTGGCTTGCTAGATAAGTTTGACGTTATTGTCATACAGATGGCGGTGATCAACTGGTCCCTAAAAGTCACACCTATAGGATACGTTTGAGAGATGTGATGGTATGAAAATACAGTCATGTTGATGCCTAATATGACTAAGCGGTTAGTCGGAGTTATTGACTAATAATTAGTCAAACGCGATGTTGAGATATTTATTTAATACGGATTAAATAATACTGGCTAAGGTGAATTAAGCGGTTAATTCGTAAATTGAATATAAACGGTTATATTTAATTAATGTATATTGAATTGATTAATTATACAATATTGTCATTGTCGGACAAGTATTAACATGTCGACTGATTCATGTTATTAGTCGATATTTTAATATCCGATAACGGATAACGATTTATGATTAAAACCCGTCATATACATTTAGCAAAACGAGTCGGACCACGAGTTAAATAAGGAGAAAGTGGAAAGCCCACTCCCTCCCTTTGTATTCGGTCGACCGAATAGAATAAAAGGAGAGTCCTTCTCTCCTTTTGACCTAATCCTTCTCATTTGAAGAAAAATTAAGGTTTTGGAGCCTTTTTCTCTGAAATTCTAGATCTCACATCAGAAAACTCACAAAAGCTCTCTCAATATTGCAAGGCAATCAGAGAGCAATTTCTAGCACAAGGGGCATAGTCTCAGACGATCTTGGGTGCAACGATTAGGAGGAAATCTGCGTTGATTTCTATTCTTAGGCCGATTTTACACAGGACCCGAGGTTGATTCTTATTCTTTTATCGTTTCTCTTGTTTTTCGTTTATGACCATTAATCACATGATAAATTACGTTATAGTCCTTAGTTTTAAGGGGTTTTATACGGATATTACCCTACAAGTGGTATCAGAGCCAGGTTACATAAATTTTTCATCGTGATTTTCATAAAACGATTTGAATCGATAATTTTGCCTTGAAAGCCGTGATAGGTTGTTCACGTCTGATTTTCTGTGCTGTTGTAAACAGTCGGCCGAACTGATCAGTCGATCGAGGTCTGATCTCTTGTCTTTGTTGTAAACAAATCGGCGAACTAATCGATCGATCGAGGACTGTAGTGTCTCGATCGATTGGTTTTGTTTTCGATTTGTTTTTGCATATTGTTTTATAAACGTTCTTTATAGCAATATGTTAAGGTTTTGTCAATTGTAGACTTAATTTAATACGAATTAGGTCAAAATTGCAATTGGTTTTGTTTTGTCAAATCGATTTCACGAGGGTTTTATTTTTCGATCGAGAGGTAAAGTATTTTGGCAAAAAAAAATTATTTTTCCATGTTTTATTTTTCCTTTGGGCCATAAAATGTACATTATACGGATTTTGTACACTCGCTTGATTGTGAAACGGTTCACACACGTACCATTTAGTTATTTTAAAGTAACGGATTGTAATGGTTTAAAATTAAGTTGATAAAAGCGGTTTTGTCACATAATTTTAATCGTTAAAAGGTGGTTTGGATAAATTTAACATAATTACGGAATTATGTCACGAATAAATTTTGTTTTAGTTGATGCATTTTTATTTATCGTTACTTTTGAATGCCATGAATGTTTTTTTATTACGTATTTAATTTTACAAACGGTTGTAACTTAGTGTGGCCTTAGTAGAACGTGTTACCGTAATGATGGAACACGGTCTTGGTTGTATTTTGAGATCTCGCATCTTCGTTTTGGTTTTTTCCTTGTAATTACAGTTTTAATTTAGAATGTAAATAGGTTTATATTTTGTAAGTTTTGAATTGTAATTTTGACGAGACCAAAGATGGAGATCGGATGCTCACTCCCGCTGCATGAACAAAGATGAAACATCAAGACAAGCTTCTCGGGTCCAACGGTGGATTCCAAAGTTGTATTATGTTAATTCTGCTAGGATAGGCCACACTAGGGCTTTTATTTACGTTTTGCATTTTTTATGTTTTTCATCGTAACGATAGTTTGCATCATATTCCGCCTAAAGCCAAACCACCTAATATTTGCATGAAAACTGACTCATATAGAGGTTACGCGTTAGTTTTCTATGACATACAGATGTCACACGGTCTTAATAAGCCATCACCTAAGTTAATTCATTCACGTAATGCTAGATTTTCGTTCACTTAAAATGAATTAAAACTAAGTTGATGGGATCTTCCTCGTATAATCAAAAATTGAGAATAGTCTTTATAGGTCAAACTCCAATGAATCCCTTCTTCGTCGATAGGCATAATATGACCCCTTCTACGTCGGGTAAGTTGGAACTGATTGACCTATTTTATCTCAACACTATGGTCACTCGTACGATCCTGTGATTATGGTGGACTAAAGATAGGATTTACGGAAATCTATCGACCAAGAGTTCTAACGGTAGAACTAGCCAAATAGTTGGCTTATCAATTTAAGGAAATTGAGTCTTGGGATCATTTGTATAATTCTTGAGGTAGATCGATTATACAAGTGCAATGAGTCTACACGTTAAAATGAATTTTAAATAGACTTAAATCACCTCGATGAGTTGCTTATTTCGTTTTGTTTTTCCTTTCTTTTTCAGTGTAGATCACGATCATTTAAACTGCTAATAACAAAATGGCTGGCCGTACGGACGACCCAATGCCAAGTGCCACATTGGACCGTGAGTCCTGGCTTCGGATCTTCATGAATCAGATGAATCAGTCTACTCGATCAAGAATGATGGATCAAACTTCGCGGATCGGGAGGCGGCATTACGGAATGCTGCCATTGCTGACGGGAAGCTCAAATATCTGATAGAGCCCATCCCGCCAAACCCAGGCCCCACGGCTGGAGCTAACGAGATCGCCACGTATAGCGATTTCATCATGGAAGCGGGTGCGATAAAGAACGTACTCATTTTTGCAATGGAATCCAATTTGCAGAAACGCTTCATAGCCCAAGGTGCAAACAAGATTTTCACCACGCTCACTAAGGAATTCTCGAAAGCACCGAGAATCCTGACCTATGAGCATACCTGTCGCTTCTTTGAGGCGAAACTCCAGAAGGGCCAACCGGATAGCCCACACATTCTTAGCATGATTAAGAATGTCGAGAAACTGGAGGCACTTGATTGTAAGATCAGTGAGAACATCGTGATTGACTGCATGCTTCATTCACTCCACGATGGTTTTGCGCTCTTTAGAGCCAATTACTATATGAATGATTTGAAGAAAAGTCCCCATGCACTACACTCCCTTCTCGTACAGGCCGAGAAGGACATGAAGTTTAGTGGGAGCCTGAAACAAGATGTTCTCGTTGTGTCAAATAAGGGCAAGGGTAAGGGCAAAGCTCAGGCAGACCTAGCAGTAGGTAAGCCGAAGTTTAAGAAGTCGGGATCAGGAAAGAGTGGGCCTGGTGAGTCGAGCACCTCACTAGGCGCGACATAGAGCAAGGACGGTAACATGGAATGCCATCACTGCCACAAGACTGGGCATTGGAGGCGCACATGTCCTGTTTATCATGAGGACATAAAAGCAGGTCGCGTTAAACCTGTTGGTATGTCTTCTTCCTCTTCTACTTTTATTCATATGATTGAGATTAACCACGCAAGTTACGGAACTTGGGTACTAGATACTGGTTGTGGTTCTCATCTGTGCAATCATGTGCAGGGCCTCCGAAACATCGAACCCCTCGTAAAGGGTGAGGTGGACCTGCGTGTCGGGAATGGAGCACGAGTGGCTGCCGTCTCGAGGGGAACATATGTGATCCAGCTTCCTAGCGGATTTGAGTTATTTTTATATAACTGCTATTATGTACCCAGTTTATCTAAAAACATTATTTCAGTTTCTGCATTTGACAAACTTGGTTTTTCATTTGTAATAGAGAATAATAGCTGTGTTTTCTCGTTACACGATATGATTTATGGCAAGGCAGTCTCCATGAATGGAATTTATGTTTTAGATCAGACCACCGAAATATTGCACGTAATGAATAAGAAGTTAAAAGTTGGTGACAAAGATCAAACTTATCTATGGCACTGCCGTATGGGACACATTAATGAGAAACGCGTTAAACAGCTCATACAGAATGAAGCTATCTCGGCCTTTGATTTTGAATCATTTGGCACATGTGAATCATGTCTCATTGGTAAGATGACTCGAATTTCCTTCAAAGGTGTTGGAATGCGCGTTGCTGACCTATTAGGACTCATACATACGGATGTGTGTGGACCTATGTCAATCACCGCACGAGAAGGCTATAGGTATTTCATCACTTTCACGGACTATTTAAGTAGATATGGCTATGTCTACTTAATGAAGCATAAAAGTGAGTCCTTTGAGAAATTCAAAGAATACCAGAATCGGGTACAAACCAACCGGGTAGAAAGATTAAAACACTGCGATCGGATCGTGGTGGCGAGTATCTTTCTCACGAGTTTGATCGGACCTTAAGGATCGTGGGATTGTCTTACGCTTAACTCCACCTGAACACCTCGGTTGAATGGTGTGTCCGAACGCAGAAATCGAACACTACTTGATATGGTTCGATCCATGATGAGTCACACCGTATTGCACGATTCATTGTGGGGTTATGCTCTTACACCGCTTTGCTCTAATACTTAACCGAAGTCCGTCTAAAGCTGTTGACAAGACTCCATATGAACTATGGAAGGGAACGGTCCCTAACTTGTCCTTTTTACGGGTTTGGGGCTGCGAGGCTTATGTCAAGTGGAGACACGAGGATAAGCTCGGCCCACGATCGGGCAAGACGTACTTTATAGGTTATCCTAAAGGAACATTTGGTCATTACTTCTATTCGCCAACCGAACAACGTGTATTTGTTGCGGCTAGTGCGACATTCTTAGAGAAGGAGTTTCTCGAGAACGCGAGGAGTAATAGAACCTTCGAACTGTCGGAGATTCCAGAACCAAATGCCGAGCAACCATTGGAGGAACCAGTTCCTTCAATCCCGGCTGCGGTTAGTATTCCTGAGGAACCTAGGAGGTCGGGTAGAGTCTCTATTCCTCCGGACAGATACATTGGTATGGTCGAGGAATATGACATAGATGACATTCTGCTCTTAACGAGTAGTGAACCCGCAACCTATAAAGGTGTCATGACTCGTTCTCTCTTTGCAGGTGCTCGATCGAGTAAAATAATCACTGGATCGAGTGGATTTAGCATCAAAAGTGCTCGATCGAGTACAAAAAGTACTCGATCGAGTGATCCTCAGTGTGTTCCTGCAAAACGCAATTAAAAACAGCCCACAAACTAACAAAACAAGCATACTGATATTGTCTATGGTATAAAAACCATTTATTAAAACTGAAATGAAATAAAAATGCAAAATTAAATCTCCGGGTTGCCTCCCGGGTAGCGCTAGCTTCAGTCACGTCCTAGCTCGACCTTCTTTTCTTCGAGGCTCTCTAATTAGTCATAATCAAAACAGCTCAAAGCGCGCAACATTAAATCATAAATCTGCGCATGTGCTACACAAAAGCATAAGTAGCACCAAAGTGGAATACAAGCATAGGAAATAAAAGTATATAAACATTTAAGTCTAACAAATTTCCTATGAAAGCTCCTAAATTTATCCACAAAATATAGGAGCGCGGGAGCAGTAGACGATAAATTAAGGTCCTGTTTCAGATTAACAATTTTGAGATGACAAGGACGGTGAAAATTCGTTAAATTATACGACCTACTGGGAGGGGGCAAAGCATTGGAACGCGCAGCATAAATTAAACGAGGCAATTTACTATTTAAACAAACAATAAATAAATTATCGTTTACTACCTCGGGTTGGTTGCTCTCAATTATGGAATCATAGATAAAGAAATTTATTACCTCTTCCGTGCTAGGAGCAATTACCGACTCAGCTGCTTCCTCATCGCCCTCCTCAGTGGATTTCAGCCTGTAAATCGCAGCCTCAAGTGTATCCAACTCGGCTTTGAATAGGGGAGATTCACCGTATCCATTATCATCATCAAAATCGTCATCTAGAATGAACCTAAGTGACGAATCAAGGCTCCCACTGGCCAACTCACTCGATCGAGCAAAATTATCCCTCGATCGAGTACTTTCCTCCTGCGTTTCACTCGATCGAGTAGAAATATCACTCGATCGACAACTTTCTTATGGAAATTCACTCGATCGACTAATATAAGTCACTCGATCGAGTGATTCTTCCTGTACAGCGCTGAAATCTTCGTGTAAGCTCTTGAAATATGATAGAAATTCGTCATCCAAGTCATATAAATATACCTCTTCTGGTTGCCAAATATGATAGAAATTCGTCATCCAAGCTCTTCAGGGGAAAAACCGCTCTCGGTAAAGTATACCTCTTCTGGTTGCCAACTATCCGACTCAGCTACTAACTGAGCAATTTCAGACTCGAGCTTATCAAATCGCGCACAAGTGCGTCTATCATCATCTTGCATTTGAAATGCAAGTGTTTCCAACAAGGACTTCAGCTCCGCAATCTCTTCTTTCTGTATATCAGGTGGATCTTGTTGCGGTGGCCATTGATAGGGTGGATGTGGCGGCACAACTATAGCTGCTTGACTAACTTGTCCCCAAATCCTGAACTCGAGGAGCCCGTCAGTTCCGGCCATGCAAAGGGCTGCATTGTGCTCAGCAGAACCGCATCTCCCGCAGTAAATCACCTGCTGCGCCATATAATGGGACATAGGTGATGGGTCAAAGGTACTCAAGCCTTCTCTTTGACGATCTTTCACCTAGAACTATCTAGGTATAACCTGTAAGGCCTATCAAAACAGCACTAAAGAAAAGATTAGAACGGCCTCAAGGGAAAAATCCCCTGAGGCTAAAAACAGACAGAATTAAACAAATAAATAAATAGTTGCCTCCCCGGCAACGGCGCCAAAATTTGATACGGTCGTTTCGTACCTAAAATAAATACCTAGATACTACTAACAGAAGTCAGCGGTAAGTAGGGTCGATCTCCACAGGGAGGCGGTTTACTATCTACTTGTCTATTCTATCTGTCTAATGTCACAAGTTAATTGCAGCTAAGGTTTACTATCTACTTGTCTATTCTATCTGTTTGAAGTGTTTTGACTAAACTAATGAGGCTAAATGCAAGAAAGATAAAGGCAAGAGAAATTAACAATAAGAGTAGGGAACTAGGATTTCGGGTCATCAATAATCGTCAGTTAATTGTAGCTAAGGTTATAGATCAGTCGATATGTCGGTCTAAGGGGCAACGAATATCTCCTTTTGGTCTCAATTCGCCCTAAAATGTTATTAGCTTAACTTTCGCCCTCACTAAAGCATCCTATTGTTCACTGCAGGTCTCACCTATTCCAACCTTTCGGTCCAGGTCAAGGGTTAGCAATATCATCCCTTGCCCACTTTCACTTACTTTTACATCACTCAATTTCGCGAACAAATCACTCACCATGTCTCACCAAAACTTGCACCATGCCTCAATCAGCTCATCAATATTCTTTTTCTTTTTCCACTTCTCAGCACAACCACATAAGATTGGGTAACTTACGTATCAAGACCAACTTACATGTAAAACAATGCATAAAGAAGTAAAATAACAACTTTGAATTAAACATAATATACAACGAATGTCAAAAAATAAGCATATGACCCAAAACAGGGGTCACTAGATCGAGTACAGGCACTCGATCGAGTAAGGGACTTACTCGATCGAGTAGGTGAAGATCAGAAGCACGTAAAACAAATCACCAGGGCTACTCGATCGAGTAGCTAAGGTGATCCTAGTCTTCAAAGGTCATACAGTAACAATTGACATTATAATGTAAGGTTATAAACTTACTCAGTCATCATCTTTACAAATCTCTCAGTTGGAGGATGTCCGCAAGAGTCAATCCAGTACACTATGCCTTTTTGCACACTGATTGCCGCTAGCAGCCAATGCTTGCTATGAAATATTGAAAATTGAATTGTTAGTTTATATACATGTATGTAAGGGTGTTAATAAATGAATAGAATCGTGATTCATTATAATAAACTACTATACATACCGATTCTCATTGTATGGGGCAAACCATAGGCTTTTGGGCGTCATCAACCGTTGAGCAATTTTCTCGTTGTATTCTCTGTATGTGTATCCAAAGGACTTATGAGAGAACAATTCAGGTGACACAAATCCGTAGTCATGAGAAACATAGTTCCTCTCAGCCATGTGTGTACACAGGTACCTATTACGTCAAATGGAACGAAGAATGTTATTTTCATTGATGATTTAAATAAACATCACTATTCGTAAAACCAAATGCCAAGTTTTAATTAAAAAACTTACTTTATCCAAATTCCAATGTGCATAGCATCTAACTCGTCAAGGTCGAGAAACTGACACAGTGATTGCGCATCCATATAAATAGTGAAACCGAAACCCATAACATCCTCTTCGATGTCAATCATGAGTACTTTTTCGACAACTAGCTTCCTTTGCCAGCTGGTGCAAAGCTACGAATGTTGGAGTACTCAATTTTTGCTTATAATCATCGGTCTGATATTTAGTTTTAAGAGGAATACCAAGGTTGTGTACAGCAAGAGTAGATTTAACCCTGGTCTACAATTTAGAAAAAAAAATATATACATTACACGAGATGTCATATATAATTTAAATAACCAAAAAAAAAAGGAAAAGCTCACAATCTATTTTTCAAATTATCACTACCTGTTGAATTTTGGGTGGAGAGGCAGTCGAATCAGTGACTTTGGGTGTTGATGTAGTAGTCCTAATTTCAGCCATAATGGCTTCGTGTAACTCCTGAAAATGTAAAAATCCAAATACTTACTATATGTTAGATAAGGTTACCCTAATAAATTTAAAAGCGTTCATTATATAAAATGCGTTCGCTTTAGCATAACTACCCCGGAGATGTCAACAGTAATGAATTCTTCAGGCCATTGCACAATAGAACCCACGGCATCTTGCAAAAGCCAATTATCACTACATGGTACTATTAGAATACCATACTTCTCCAGATATAATTCGGTCACTTACACTTCCCTCCATCCCTCACAGGGGGCAATGCCTTGATTGCCTTCAACCTCAACTCCCCTAGCAACAGCAATTCTGCCCGATGCCACTGTAGAAGTTTTGTAGTACAGAACACAAGGCTTCTTGCAAACGACCTTCACATTTTTAATTAATTAGTATATATACATGCACTACTTTAAATAATAAATTTAATTAATTAGTATATATACAGCAATTATAAACTAGTCGTAGTAGCTAATACCTCGTCAAAAACCGGAATTGGAGATGATAAGAACGTGTCTTCGGCTCCCACCTCCACGTCCTTCTCCCCTGCCTTCATGGCTTCCTCTTCATCTACCCCATCTTGATCCTTTGCCATGTCTTTCTCACTTCGCATGCCCGCTTTTTTCTTCTTCTCCCCTGCTTCCTTTATGACTTGCCGAACCATAACCAACTCTTCTTCAGATGGCTTATCCCCCGTTTCCACCATTCTGAGTATCAACCAGGCCATTGTTTGTAGCTGTGTAGTAGAAATGAATATGATTAAAATTAGTATAATTTCGAATATATATATATATATATATATATATATATATATATATATATATATATATATATATATATATATATATATATATATATATATATATATATATATATATATATATATATATATATATATAAATTATGTTAAATAAAATACAGTATTTATATACCCTATCATCACCACTCATTGTCCTTCGAGTATTTTTCCCAAAATACTTAGTGATACCAACATGCGTCGATACCCCTGTCACACGACCTGGATGCTCTGCTTTGCTGATTGCCCTAGCAAGAATGTCATCGCGTCCTTCAGGCTTCCATTTTCCTTCTTGTACCACCTTCTCACAGATCCTCTACATACACATAAAACCATTATGCAACTAAATTTTATCACTAAATACTTAATGATACCAACATGCGTCGATACCCCTCTCACACAACCTGGATGCTCTGCTTTGCTGATTGCCCTATCAAGAATGTCATCGCGTCCTTCAGGCTTCCATTTTCCTTCCTGTACCTCCTTCTCACATATCCTCTACATACACATAAAACCATTATGCAACTAAATTTTATTTAAACTCACAATTATATAACCGACCACTAGTGGTAGGAGTGACATATGTATTCAAACTTACAATTTTCTCTTTGACGGCCTTATCATATGAAGTTTCTAATTTTCCATTCTTAGGAGTGTGACCGGCCACCCAAGCGTCGTGACGATTGACAGTTCCAAGCTTCTTCTTAATCAATCTATAACCACCTCTGGAGCCATGAAAGACGCTCTCTTTATTTGAAATGTTCTCTTGGTTCTGCCTACTCATAGTCTTCATAAAATGAATTGTATCGAGTAACATAAGCATATTTCATTACTTATTAAGTGATTACTAATAAAGTGATCCCAATGAGTCGCAGATAAATTACCTTAAACTTGTCAGACTGCCTATAAGCAATAAAGTTAATCCAATCTTGCTGGCTGACAAACTGATACTTCTTCTTTGGTGGTTTCTTGTTTATCTGCCCGGTCTTCTTGTCGAATAAGTGGTTCTGAGTAACCTTTAACTTCCATGATTTGAAGGAATCCCCTACCTTTCTTTTTAGGTAACCATCATGTTCTTGGGGGACAGTGTAAGCTTCTTGCATATATGGTGAGCATATTTGGTTAGTTTCTGCTAATAGCACATATCGAATACTAAGATAATTTTATCTCACTGCATTTATCATTGTATATGCATACCTTTATTCTCCCCCATAGCTTTTCCTTCAGGTCTTGACTCAACTGATCGATACGCGACAAACCGAGAGGCACATACTCTCTTACACAATAACCAATATAAGTCGCGAAATTTGCAGCAAAATCACCATCTGGCAGCCCTGTTAATGGATCCTATTCAAGTTTATTAGGTATCCCTCTTTCTATTGCTTCTAGGGAAACCCTATGGGTCCTTCGCCCAGTATGCGATTCCAAATTATTCTGATCACCTGAATCTTCTTCGTTTGACCTTTTCCCATCATTTCTTTTCCGCTTTCCACCCATATCTAAACCAGAAATTAACAAACTACTAACTTTAAGCATTAAGTCGACATAGCAGGAGCACCGTCTGAAATAAATGATCACACAGTATACCTAAAAATATAGATTTGTTTAACACACAATATACTTAAAATAATAGGTGTTGTTTAACACACAATAAACCTAAGATAATTAGGGGATAATATCACAACTAAGAAAATAAAGACATTAAGTTAATGAGACGAAGGAGTCGGGTTTATTATTACTTCTTCAAAGAGGAGAAGCCGGCCCCGGTATGGCGATGATGGAGGGGACGGCAGAGGCAATGGGGATGGCAATGGCAGAGGCGACGACGACGACGTCTGCAAAGACGACGACGATGGAGAATAGTAGTGGTTCTAGGGAAACTCAGTGTTCGAGGGTTTTAAGTGGGCGAGGAGAAGGTTTGTATGTGTGTTGTTTGAATATTTTATTGAAACTATTAAACACAGGTTAAGCGAAACCGTATTCTGTATTTTGCAATATGACCACGGCTGACTATAAACCCGTAATTGTTTTCATTATATTACATCGGTTGGTGCCTAACCGTTGTCATTTATCTTTCATTGTGTCAAGTTTTTCCCGCCAAAAAAAAAGCATCTTCCATATTTGGTAATCTGTATTAAGTTAGTACAAACTTCTTTCCTCAATTAGGCAACTGGGATAGCAAGTGGGGGAAAATGGAAATTCAAGACTAAATTATACACAACCCAATGTAACTTCGTTCCTCAATTGGTTTCCTAAATACAACCCAATGAGCAATTAATAAACATACATTGTTCCTTTAACCTTTATCGTAACGCATCCATTTTCTTCTCGCTTTCAATATAGCTCGGTTGACGCCGCAATTCCCTTAATCTTTTATTTTCTGCTTCTTCTGACAACTTACGATCCCTCTGCACCCATGAACTCACAATATTTGTACCTTGGTTCAATAAAAAATAACTGAACCATCTGTGCATTGGTCAAATCAAGAATAATGAGAAATATTAATGGATCTTGATTACGGACTGATCTATGGAGTTCAAAAAATGGAAGCAAATCAAACAAGCATAACTCAACACTTTCAAAATGATCATTTCATTTAATTTTAAACCAAATACATTACAGCATTTATCAAAAATCAAAAGATGTATAATAAGCCGGAACAACCCCGGCTAAGCGTAAAAAGCGCTTCTCAACCTGCCACCAATCATGCCACTCTGGTATACCGCTAACGTCCAGGTCATTGGCTTCATATTTTGCAATAACAGATTGAATATATGCAAGGACACGACTTGCATGTGGAGATAAGGTTGGAAGAGTACAACTCAACATATCTCTGGCTGCAGTCAAGTTGCGAGTAACAGGCCGACGAGGGTATGAAGATGATGATGATGATGATGAGGCTTTGTTGACAAGCCGGACTGCTTCACGCCTCTTAATCCAATAATTCCGTTGATGTTCAAGGGATGCTTTGATTAATAGATGTTGATCGGCGGAAAACCCGGCGAGAACCTTCCCATCATCTTCAATCGTTTTTGTAAGCCATTCTTCGTTGTTGATAAAATTAGGGTTCATTGCCATGTTGTTTCAAATTTGTGTAATGGGGATGAAATATTGTGATTTGATTAATGAATGTTTGTAAAGGATGCTTTAACATTTATAGTCACATTTAATGTAAAAGTAACCGTTGGTAATTAATTTAATGTAAAAGTTGACTTATTAACAAATATTTTAAACCTACGTAACTTGCAATAAATAATTAGAAAATAAAATACACTACCATGCATATATTATTCAAAAAAAAACACATACATAACAAGAAATTAAAAGACGCGCGGTTTTAAAACCATTAATTAGAATAATAATAATAATTAATTAACATAATCATCTTGTAATTCCCCTGCGATTGCGATAAATATTGGGAATTCAATATGTGGATTATTAAGAGGCACTTGTTCTGCCTCCCATGAACGAGGCACAGTGTCAATGTAGTGCCGATATGTTCTTAATAGATTAATGTCAAAATCGGTTGCAATCCATAAATATTGCGCTTGTAACACATCATCCGTATAATAATTTTTCTTCCCAGCATCATGATCCTCGTATCTTGCCTGAAGTTTTCTCGCTTGACGAAAAGATTCGAGCTTCTTCCCAAAACCTTCAAACTCTATCATTGCGTAACCAAGAAAACCATGAACTTTAGTCCAAGCTGAGTGGACCTTTTTAACATTCGTATAACCACCTTGACAAAGCATTTCTCTCATCCAAGTAAAACTTCTCGAAAAAGCCTTACCATTGTCATCATATTTGATTGGAAGGTTGTGTATAATACACGTAATAGGATGGACATGACGCGTATTTAATTGTGATTCGGTGGGTGTAGAAGACGACGACGACATGGTGATCGAAGTGTAATATTTTTAATTAAATTATAGGCTATGATTAATTGAACGTTGAATTGGTGAATATGGTTAATTGATCACATTATAAGTGATATTTATAGGAAAATATGTATGCTTATGTGGATATAATAATGGACGGATAGTAAATAATGGTCAAACAAAACAATGCATGCAACGGTTCATTATTTATCATACATGCATCGGTTGAATATTTTACATTGAAAAAAGTATACAACGGTTATTTTTCACCCGTAAATGAAAAATGACAACGGGTACAGAGGAACTGTTATTTTTCACCCGTAAATGAAAAATGACAACGGGTACAGAGGAACTGTTATATCATAATAGCAAATGATAACTGTTACAAGAAACCCGTAGCTATAACATAACAACGGGTACCAAAAACCGTTGCTAGTGTTAATTTAGTAACGTTTTTCGAAACGCCGTTTTCCTAAAATGGTAACGGCTGTCCAACAACCGTTGATAAGGGTGATTATATAACGAGTTTATGGAAACCGTTAAACATTTTTTATAACGGTTTGTTAAACAACCGTTGTCACATTATAATAAGAACGGTTTTCAACGGAAACCGTTATTCTTATTAGCGCGGTCTAGGTTTCCGCCAATATTTTGAAAACGGTAATCTAAGTGTCGTTATTAAATGCATTAAACCGTGTGATACGCTCCTTATTGATGGTCCGATTTGGCGTAGTGTCCATCATCTGTGGATGTTTAGCAGCGTAAAGGTAGCGGGTGAACTAGGCCAAAGCAGGCGTCACCCACTCGTACTGACCCAAGGCGTCCAGGTCAGCAAGCAAAGGAAGTACTTTGGTCGACAAGCGCTCACCCTTGTCACCAAAGTACGTGGTACCCATGAAATACCATAACCACAACCGCCCCTCCTGCGTGTCAGCCTCAGCCGCCGGACTCACCAACGCCTCCGGAACAAAACCAATCACCCTCACCTTGAAGTGGTCCCTCACGTAGGAGTTCGCCATCAAGAAAGGAGTGATGTCGGTCGGCACAGGCAAAACATCACCGATCAAGCCCATGATCATGGCAGAAGACACTATCTCCGGTGTCTTCGAAAACTGAACCGGCGTCTCGCCACAAGGAAGGCCCGACATCATGGCAAAATCCTCTAAGGTGATGCCGACCTCTCCGAACTGCATGTGGAACGACGACGTCGTGTCCAGTAGCGGTCCAACATGGCATGAATCAAGCAGAGGTTCGATTTAATCGAAGCCCAATGAATCTCGCGCCAAGCAGCAACCAACGGCTCCATAGCCGACCTCTCAATCAACGCCCTCGAACCGGCCCGAAGAATGTCGTAGAAACCCATGCAAGTCGAGAAGCCTGAGAAAGTCCTCATGGTAGCTATCTCCTGAAATTGGGAATCAAACAAAGTCAGAACACCTATTTAGGTCTGAAATAACGAAAACAACAAGAGCTCAACAAAGCAGCAAACTCACTATTCCCTCGTGCGCACGGTAGGAAATGTGGGTGTCAAGCCACAACAACAACTGGTTGCCGTCAAAACCCTCAACCTAAGTAGGCGCCGCCCGTAGGTTCAGCCCCCACGGAGCCTGAACCCGCCTAGCCTCCCAACCGCGGACAAAAGCGTCCTCCTCCTCCTCCTCCTCCTCCTCCTCCTCCTCCTCCTCCTCCATCTCCACTCTCCTCTTCTTCGCACAGCAAGATTGCACAGGACGATGAGGACCCTGTCAACAACTCGCACAACCCTCTCAAGCGTCTGCCTAGAGACTCGAGGACCCCTCCTGGTGGTAACCCTCCTCCCGGAGGTGCCAGCCTCAGACCCCGTCCGAGCCCTCTCGACACTAACAACACCAACACTGGGCTCCTCCCGAGCCCCTACGGCACTTTCAGCTCCAGCAGCCCCAACAACGGGCTTCTCCCGAGCCCCTATGGCTCCCTCAGCTCTAGCAACTTCAGCAGCGGGCTCTTTCTTGGAAGCGTCCTCCACCACTACCTCGGGCGCACTCCTTGGAGTACTAACCGGCCCGGACCCAAACAAAGACTCCAAGGCCTCAGCCCCAGAACACTCACCTGAAATCAAAACAAAAGTAACGTCAGCCGAAATTTCGGCATTACGACAG